>NC_051182.1:83932094-84676499 GCF_013339695.2 Rhipicephalus sanguineus | reverse complement strand
ACAGCACGCTTGCTGTTCTGGCAAGTTGTTCCACTCGACTATGCACTTTGAAAAAAAAAAAGATAAACAGTTTCAAACAAGCACATCCATTTTTAGTGTATTGCCGTTAGGCTTGGACATATATAACCGTGTCTTTTGGGGGAATTTTTGTAGCGTTAGCTACACTGGCCTAGCCGAGCCAGTTTCGCGTGGCTCCTCAAGAGCCGTGCTGCGCATGCGCGAGGATCAGTGATGTCACACAGCTGGCGCATCGGAGCCGGCACCTCCCGCGCACTCCGCCGCTGCCGCGCGCGACTCGCTGCCGCCGGTCTGCGCTTTCCAGAGGAGTGACGTCGTAGCCGAGGTAGACGTACTGGCGCCGGCGCGCGCGCAGCTATTCGCCTTCGCTGTGCAGTCGCCGCCTGACACTGCGCCGGAGCCGCTTGATAGCGCCTCTGACTGGCGTTTGCCAGTGTGGTTTAGCCATGGAGAAGGAGAGCGCAAATGCTGCTCAACGGTGCAGAAGAACGGAGAAGCTTAACTCATCGGACCCCGAAGTAGTTGACTGGGCAAAATAAATACACCTGTGCCACACAATATGTATACTATGCGTATTTATTGGAGCAGCAGTAAGCATGATAATCAAGCTAATCCTAGACAATCAGGAAAGCTAAGAACAATCAGCTGAACCTTTGCTAACGCTACGTTATCCTGGCATAGCCGAGCTAAGCCACTGCAACATTTTTTTTTTATTGATGCCAAACTTGTGGTAGAATATCCGCAAAAAAGAGTAGCTTTATTAGTTTTCTTTGCCGTAAGGACAGTGATCCCTAACTCGATTCTTGCTTGGTCATGGTAACGCTCCAGGACAAACTTGGCCGCTTTACTTTGAATACATCCTCTTGCTACTCTGTGCAAATGTATAACGGTAACTGATATAAATAGTCACATGACCCCTTTAAGCATTTGCCTGAAACGACTCGAAGGCGAAAGCGATCTTTTTCTTCTCAGTCGACGGCACTGATCTCCCCCCCCCCGGGAGCTTTCCGTGCCCAACGTGA
The DNA here is from genome assembly GCF_013339695.2 of Rhipicephalus sanguineus. Classification (NCBI taxonomy): domain Eukaryota; kingdom Metazoa; phylum Arthropoda; class Arachnida; order Ixodida; family Ixodidae; genus Rhipicephalus; species Rhipicephalus sanguineus. The sequence goes on along the minus strand of NC_051182.1, from coordinate 84,675,459 downwards.
TAATGCAGTACCTCGGGGATCGGCCCACCTTTGACCAAGCGACGATGACACGTGATGACGTCATCGTGTGACGTCAGGCTATGTGACGTCACACACATAACCTGGCGTTTTTTGCGAGCTGGGAGGTCATCACGTGATGATGACTTTTTTTTGCAACGCTCGTATTCACGACGACGACGACGGGCACTGCTCGCGTCTGATGAAGCATCTAAAGGCCTGACCACACGTACGCGCTGCAGCGTGTCAGCGCGTAGCTTTTTGGCGCGTCCCCGAACCCTCTCCCTATGGAGAGAGAGGGGCCCGCAGCTTCGCGTAGCTGCGCAACAGCTGCGCGCCCTCTCTCCCCCATAGGGAGAGGGCGCGGCGCCGCGTCAAGAGGTCACACGCTGACACGCTGCAACGCTTACTTGTGGTCAGGCCTTAAAGGCCCGAAACACACGTACGCGTTGCCGCGCGTCAACGCGTGACTTTTTGACGCGACGCCGCGCCCTCTCTCGCCATAGGGTGAGGCGCGGCGCCGCGTCAAAAAGTCACGCGTTGACGCACTGCAACGCGTACGTGTGTTCGGGCCTTAAGGCTTCCGCCTTGAAAGCTACAGAGGCAGATCAGAGAAAGGTGTCAAATGTGGCAACTTGGGATGCATTCAGCGTCAGTTGTGATGCTTCATTACATAGGGCATTGACAGATGTAAAACAAAACAAGTTAAACAAACAAATGATCCTGTAGATACGGTGCATATATAAGAAGGCCAGGTGTACGACACAAACGGAAAAGGACAGATAGGGAATGGCCACGTGTGATGCATTGATTCGTAAATGTTTGTCCGTTCGCATTTTTATCAACATTGACTAATTGTACCGCGTACTAGCTCATATGCTCACAAGTTAAAACTGATTGTAATCTCAACGCTGACGGCATATTATAATTCATATTGGTATCATTTACTTTTCTAGTGTTTTACAAGGGTAAGCGGTTTCATTTCTATGTACGTTTAGAATAACTATTTGACGAATTTGAGCGGTGTGCTCTTCTAGGAGAGCACGTATTAGTAATCTCATCTCTGTGTTAAGCCGAGAGCCTAAGATGCCTCATCGAAAAATAAAACTGACCGTCGGCATCGGCGGCGTCAGCAAGAGTGATGCGAAAAATCATCATTGCGTGTTGACGTCACTATATGACGTCATCATGCCGTCACATATCACCGAACTTTGTAAGGTCATCGAGATCTCACTGTGACCTCAAATAGCGTGTCGTCACACGACATCGTCGCTTGTTCAAAAGTGAGCCGATCACGGAGGCAGTGCAAAACAAGGTGAGGTGAGGAAAGCTTGCAATGCCTCCGATCCTGGAGGCAGTGCTAAATCACGTTATCTGCAGAAAGACTTCGGAAGGGGGCGGGGGACCTTCGAGTCGCCTTTGTCCAGTGCGTAAGGGACCCTGTGAGTTTTTAAAAACAAAAAAAAAAGTCAACGATATAAAGCGCCTTATCTATACTCCCCTACACTCGCGGACAACCTTTTATTGGCTGTCCGCCACGGTGGATCAGTTGTTAGGGTGCTCGGCTGCTGACCCGAAGGTCGCGGGTTCGATCCCGTCCTCTGCAGTCGCATTTCGGTGTAGGCGAAATGGTAGAGGCCCGTGTAATGTGCGATGTCAGTGCACGTTAAAGAACCCCATGTGGTCGAAATATCCGGAGCCCTCCACTACGGCGTCCCTCATAATACGTAAAACCACGTACATATATATATATATATATAACAAAAGGTACGGGGCGGAGCTTCAGCACTTGTACACTTCTACGGCAAAGATGGTCAGGTTTGGCGCACGTTTCGTACAACTGTGAAAAGTAATCACTGCGCGTCATAAGCACGTTGCATAGCACTTGATTTGTCCGCTTAGATGACGATTTGTGGGTTAAGTTAGCCGCAAGTTTTTTTTTTTGTTTTTTTTTAGGCGGATTGACGGAAAACCAAAATGAAACGGGTGGTCACGTGAAGAGGCAGTCGCCATTTAGCGTTTGAGGTACACGTAAGAGCCGCTACTTTCTTGCGCGTTCGAAAACCCGAGATTACAACGTATAAATTTAAACAACTATAAATATCACACTGTTCATCATGGCTGAAAGAGGTTTCCGTAGAAAGTGAGGGAGCTTTGTTATAGTTCTCGCGTACAAAACACAGATGAAATTGTGGGACTACATTCGCTAACGGTATCCTTGGCTTTGTTGCCGAGAATAGTTGTCCGCGAGCACCTGTGATGCGAATGGTTTTACACATAGAGTTTCTTACAATAACCTAGAGAGGAAACTGGCGCTGCGATCGTTCAACCACCATGGGAATGATGGGAAGTACAGACTTCGGATTGGATTTCGTTAGCTAGCGAACTGTCTACGGATCTTTTCAAGTTCTACAGTTTCAGTTTCGTTCTTTGCGAGGCGTGGGCGGTGGGGTGCTTTGCAAAGCACTCAAGCAGTGCCTCTGTTGTTCAAAAAGGCTGAAGACCGCTAGCTTTCTTGGTTTGCTGCCACGTTGCAGCTTTACGGGTTGCATTCGACAGTTTTAGCAAAGCGTAGTGCACTCACCGCTGCGCATAGATGTAGCGTCTCATGCCAGTGCCGGGAAATTGCATAGAGTTCACGCTTTCTGATAAGCGCTACTTGTCAAAACTCTTTCAAATCGACTGCAAAACGACGGCGAAGCTAAGTAGACGCACCGTCACGCTCCTCTCTCTCGACTTCACAACAAAATGAGAGATGCGTTGGGGGCAGACGCACTTGGACAGACGCACCTGGCATCGCAGCAGATGATACGTTAAGTGTTTCTCACTCAATACAATACTGTTATTTCCATAAATAGATAATGCGTACTTTCGAGGGAAAGACAGGCGTATTTGTTTTATGTGTTGTAAAGAAAATAATTCATTATTTGGTGATGCCAAATCTGGAACACAATTGCAGAGCAATGCATACCCTGGTGGTTGAATTTGTCCAGGTGTCAGTTCCATCGCACGGTCACGCAAACATTTTGCAATAAGTTTTACGTACAAAAGAATGAAGGAAGTTTTAATTGGAAATAAGTTCATATCGCTTTGTTTTACACTCGGCGAACGAGCGTCGCGAATCTCAAGAACCTAATCCATCCGAAGCAAATCCGAAGCCTGTACTTCCCATTATTCTCATGGTGGTTGAAACGCCGCTCAAGGAGCCCGCGTAGACACTAGCGCCAGACTCCACTCTAGGTATTATTGTAAGAAACTCTATAGTTTTACAGGACCACGTGAATTCCACTACGCTGGAAGGCCACACTAACAGAAGTTCCAGGGTTGCCAGATTCTCGAAGAGAAAAAGAGCCACGAAATTAAGCAAAGTAACCAGAACAGTAGCCAACTAGCAGCCGTTACTTTATTTTAGAGCCAGAAAAGTAGCCAAACGTAATTTCAGTTTAGCTGAATTATCACTACGTTCTGACACTTAATTATACAAAAATATACATGACAGAAATGTTTATCATTTCACAATAGAGTAAAAAAAAACCAAGTGACTTCCTGGAGGAGGCATTATGCTGCATTGACAGTCAAGTGTACATATTCGAGTTCACTTTAGCCAGCATGTTCCGCGGCATTGTAAATGTAGAACTTGTAACACCTTTCAGACATAGTCCAAGTTTGATCCTGATGATCGCGAGGAGAAATTCGTGGGACATTCTATTCCTTAAGTCGCTTTTTGTGAGAGCCACAGCAGAAAACACTCGTTCCGCTTCTGCGTTAGATATAGGGAGAACGAGGAATTTCAATGCGCCATCTGCAATGTCTTGCATAGGATTAGCAAGTAGGTGCGTAGGATACCGGTAGGTGTATATTTTGATCCAAAATACTACTGCTGCCATGTCGGCATTCACATCATCAACTTGACGAAGGTGCCGTACTTGCTCCTGAATGCGACGCTCGGGGCAACCAAATACGTATTTTGGCAAGGTTCTCAAAGCATTCATCTCATTCGGCCCTAGAACAGATGACGGAGTAATGGCTGTCAGCTTCCGCACCAAAGACGTAGCATTCGGAAGACGTCTCTGAAGATCAGATGCACAGGCCTTAAGAGAAGCAAAACGACGTCGTTCGTGCGAGTGTTGCTCTTCAGTTGTGAGTCGTATATTGCTGACGTGGTCAGTAAAGCTGCCACGAAAATCCACGTCGTCTAGGCCTAGGGAGATTGACTCAAGGTTCATTAGGTCAAGGTCGCAGATGCTTACGTCATCATGCTGTCGTAGCACAGATGGCTTTAGTATCCTTGCCACAAAGCGTTTGTAAAGCTTCTGCAGCTCTTCGAAAACGCCGAGCGGGTCCACGTCTTCTCCTTGGAAAAGCTTGTTCACTTTTTTGAGATCAGAAAGAAGCGGCTCTCAAAAGAGAAGGTATGCGCGGTTCTTCTCGTCACGATATATTTCTTTAAGGAGGCGCACATTGTAGGCCTTGTCAGGAACAGACGCAATATGCGTCTTCAAGACATCATGTTGAGCTAGTATTCTCTCGATACAGTCAGTCGCAGCCGGCTTTGTAAATGCACACTTATTTTTTTATAGTTGCGCTAGGTTTTATCGTATATTAGCTGTTGATGCCAGTGCCAGAACAATAGCCAAAAAGTACCCAAGTAGCCTACGTCATTTTTTTGTCGCCGCGGCCTCTTAAAACTACCCAATTTGGCGTAAAATAGCCAAATCTTGGAAACCTGAACAGCACTATAGAACTTTTGTTAGCCGATGTCAAAACAGAATGTAGAGTGTACTTGTACACGCGGAAACGTATTCGTGTCGCTGGTTTTAGATGCGACATTTCAGTGTTTTGGTAGATATTAATAAAGATTCACGCGTCGATACTCAGCCAAACTTAATATACTCATCAGTGACGGCGAACTCTTATTTTCGAGTATGCCTATTACTTACGCCAGAGGAGTGAAATTGCTTACGCTTCGAAACGAAACCAGCTGGAACGACTGATACAAGTGTGGTGCAGGTTGGGACATACATATATGTCCCTCTCTCTGTCTTGAAGAGGCGAACTGGACGCGTACAAGTTTTATTTTACAATCGCCTAAGGAGAACAAGAATGCAGAGATGTTACTTGACTCGTACTTGACTCGTACTTGACTCAAGACAGCTTTGCCGCTCGCCATAAATCGTTCTCGAACTTGCGGACGACTTGCGGGCGACTTGGCTCGGTCGAAGTCAGGACGAGTTTCAAGTCTGCTGCGGGGCTAGCTTGAAACAGTCTTGATGCGTTATTCCAACATGGCCGCCTCTCGAATGGACGTCACGCGGAGGTTGTCCGCTTTTGAGTTTGCTTGCCACGCTATGGACGTAGCATATTTCCTGAGGTAAATTGCCCGGCAAAGATTCCGCGACCCGCCTTACGTGACCGAGGAAATCTGATGGAGTTGTACGACGAGGAACGATTCCACGCTCGCTACAGGTTCACCAAGAACGCCGTACGGCAGCTTCTGGCTATGTTGCCGCTCCAAGAAAGCGGGGACAACCGAGGACAGCCTGTGCCAACGTTTATAGAGCCTGTGCCTCCCATGTTGCGGCTACTGATGACGCTCAGGTTTTACGGCGCTGACACATTCCAGACAGTCACCGGCGATCTCGTCCGCATTCCACAGTCGACAGTGTGCCGCGCAGTCGGAAAAGTGACCCTGCTCATCGCAAAGCACTTTCACTCGATGCTGGTGCGCTTCCCGCAGCCGGCGGGATTTCCTAAAGTTATGCGGGACTTTTATGAAGTGGCCGAATTCCCTGGTGTTACAGGATGTGTCGACTGCACACACGTGCGCATTGATAGCCCCGGTGTATTTACGCTCACCAATCACTCATCTGCCGAATACAAAACATGTGGAAGGTCACAAGAATAATAGCTCAAGTGAACCAGTCATGCAAAAAAATGTTGTTCTTACCAGTTTTGTGGCGCTCTTCACTTTTCTCTTGCAGCTTCCTCTTTTCATTTCTGTTTGAGGTTATTCCAGCATTTCTTGAGCTGCAGGTGGTGGCGCCTCGTAATCCCGTGGTTGGCGTTGTAGCGCTTGGTTATTTCTTTCCACGTTTCATCTTTTTTCGCCACTGACGCAACATCAGTTTTTTACACTCGATAATGTGCTCGAACTGCCTCACAAGATCGATCAGCACACTTTTTTCGTCCTCGGTGAAGCGCGGGGCCGCCTTGCGCTGAGGTGTCTCTTTGGACGACAACGTGCCTTGCTGCGACATCTCAGCGAATGGTTCTTTCTCCTTGATTCGACGACTTCGCTTTGCAAAGTGACGTGGGGGACGTAGCATGAGCCGAAAAATGTTTTCATAGTACACAACATTTTACGTCGTTTTTGTCTAGTTCGGTGCAGCTGTGTGGGATTGAGAAACTTGACAGGCATCAGTTTGCAGCACGATACGAAAAATTCCTTAAGCTTTTCTCAGAAAAAAATGGCTTCCCCTAGTGCGGGTTTAATCCACGGACCAGCACAAATTTTTTGGTGACAAGGCGAAGCTTTCCTTGGGACTTCCTCGTAAGCTTTGTATTACAAACAGGTGCTCTCGTACAAACAGGTGGATGAGCTCTTCGTTCACCTCGCAGGACGCACATGACAGGCCTGTGTCTTTTTCGTTGTTCGCGACAAAGCTTCCAGAAGATCACATATCTTGACCATGTGCGTCCCCCCCCCCCTACCCTCACCAACATGCAGCGCGGCATTGCTGCACCCCGCGAGGCAAAATTCCGCGGAGGCCCATGATCCCGACCCCCGCTTCTTGTCTTGTTTACCAAGAATCAGATGTTCAACGAAAGTAGACAAATAATTAGCATTTCCAGTTATATTCTTTAGCTTTTTTTTGTTGGGTGGCAGCACCCACATGGGCCTGAACAAGCGCTTTGTACACCTTGTTCCCAGAAGTTGTTGCATTTTTTATTTATTCATATATAACTGCGACCCAGCTCGCTACAAGCATGTCCATAGGCGAATAGAAAGGCTAGTGCCTTGAAAATGCGCGATACCTCGCTTAAAACTTGCGAGCCAGGGCAGCGCATATACACTCCGCGTTCGATAAAAAAAAAAAAAAAACGACGAAAGAACACAACCCAAACCATGCCTTGTTTCGCATCTTTATGGGAAGTTCTATTAGCGCGCAGGCCAAAACAAGCAAGCTTGGAGTAACGCGCCGCGCTTGGGCGGCCACTGAAACCAGTGGGCAACGGACGCTTTACACAAGCAACACTGTACATCGCTGCGGCGGCGGGAGCCACGTGCCGCTCGTGAACAGTAAAATGACAAAAATATGCTTGTAGCACTTCGATCTCATAGTTCTTTTGAAATATACGAACTTTTCTTACTTTAACACGTGCCTTACGCCAACAACTTCATTATTAACCTCGGTACCAGGCGAGCAACGTGTTTCTGCATTGAAGCTCGTTCTTGACTTGACCAAGCAAGACAGCTTGAGCGTCTATGAAACGCGAAGGCCGACTTGGGGGTTTTCAAGTCCGCTGCTTGCTTCGGGCCGACTTGCTCAAGTCAAGTTGAAGGCACGAGCCAAGTAACATCTCTGCATTCGGGGGTTAGCGCGTATCGTGCGGTTCGCACGCAGTAAAACGTTGCAAGCAGACGTTTACCAGGCTGTTCGTGTGTGGCAGGTCCGAGCGCTGCGTGCTGAAATTCTTCGTGGAGCATTTTTGTGCAACAGTACAGAATACCGGTACGTGCCGTGATCAAAAACGTTCAGCCCCTGCATCATCGTATTCGAACTCACCTAGCAGTGACTTACGCTTTCTGCTGGGCGTTAGGCTTTCCCTTTCTCGTAGCCCGATTTCCCGATCTGTTGTCGGATGAGCGGTTGTTTGTTCGTGTATATGGAGTGAGCGTAGTAGCTATTCGGCGCAACGTCAACCTATAGTTGACGTAACTTCACGCCGAAAAGAGGACACCGCTGTATTGTATACGCGATCGTGCACGTAAAGTTTGTAATTCCAGTACGCACACAACAACAAGCACGCAGTGAGCGCACACCGCACAATACATACATCACGTAGTCCGATAACAACAACGTAAGTTTATTGCCCTTTCGTTGAACGACACAGCCTCTAAAAACGTACGATGCCTTCGGCGCATGTTATGTACGGCGCGTCAGACGCCAAAAACAAAAGTTCACGTGTGTTCTGAGTTGACACAATGAGTAAGAAGCAACAGAGCGCACATCCGAGAGCTTCGCATGCAAATACCATGCATTAGTGATCAGCAATGAAGCGAACGTACACATGAAAAGTGACAGCCGGTACTTTCAGCAGTGCACGCGATTTGCACCGGGTATACGCAACCATACGCAACAGCTGGGCATTGCGTAGCTTTCCTAAAGAACACACAAAAGGAGCAGCACGCGTGAATCGACTGCGCGACTGCGCCGCGGCGCCGCTTGCACGGCGAAAAAAAAAAAAAAAAAGGCTCGAATCGCGCATGCGCTTGCAAACGACACGGCGGAAATCGCGAAATGTTTCGAGGCTCCTTCGCTAGGAGGCGATGCGGGTGTTTGCGATGTGGAGGCTTCACGAATGTGACGTCAGGGCCTCTCCTTATTTTTCCTTCCTCCATGGTCTCATGCATGTGTGACGCCATCATCATGATATCGCATATAGCTAAAATTAGCGAGGTCATTATGACGTCACCGTGGAGTCATTATGACATCACATAATGTGACGTCAGACGATGACGTCATCACGTTACGTCGTCGCTTGGCCGATCACGGAGGCTATGCAGAAGCAGGCGCGGTGTAGAAAGCTTGCACTGCCTCCGGGATCGGAGGCAGTGCAAGCTTTCTACACCACGCTTGCTTTTGTCGAGGTTGCATGTTCCCGATTGGCTAAACGGAGTGATCACATGAAATCGTCGCTTGGTCAAATGTGGGCCGATCACGGAGGCAGTGCGAAACCACGTTAGGGGCAGAAAGCTTTCGGAGGGCGGGCGGCAGAAGAAAAAGAAGATGAGTTTCGCCTTCTAGTCATCGTAGGCGAAGGGATAAGGAACGCTCTGAGTTGTTATAATTAGTTTCAAGTTTTTTATTCAACGCATCTGAAGTGTGTTTCAAGCCGTCCTCCCTGATGCAGACACAGAGTAATCACTTTTGGGTCAAAATCCGAAAAGATTTCTGAAAAGATGGCGGCATACCTTGAGATATTATTTTTGGTCTCGCTCCTTCTCGTATAACTCCCACGGGGGCCCCTCCGCGGCATAGTGTCATCAATAAGCGAAATAAAACATTCCTCTGCTTCGCTCTGCGAAGAAGAGTGACAGGCACTCAAGGACGCCGGGCTCTGATGAGGTCACGCGACGCCGGCGTTCGGGCGCCCGTGCATTTCCTGCCCCGGCGTTGACAGCAGCGGACGATGAAGCAAGCACATCACGCTGCGTGCGTGATCTGCGGGATGACGCGCCACTTGTCACCTCGTCCTCTTGTTCATCTGCTGCGCGTCACCTTTTGACGCTTCATTTTAGGCGACGAACGCTCGCTCGATTGCATTGCGGGGATGAAATTGGTTGAGTCGGTGGCTATATTGTATAGTACCAAATCAATTTTTGCGTCGAGCGAAAAGAAATGCATTTCAGCATAAATATACAAAATATTGTGACATAGCGAGCGTTTATGTTATGGTAGTTAGACTATACGAGTACACGAATGACCGTCTGTGCATTTTTTTTCTTAGCTATTGTTGTTTTTGACACTATTAATTACGAGGAAAACTATGATATAGGGAAAGAAACTGCGAAGTGGACTCTGGAAGCGTTGAAGTACTGGCTAGTTCGTATACCTTCATATTAACAGCGCGAAAAAGGACGGGTCAAAGGAAAATTAGTTTACAGGGAAGCGATGTCCTTCAACAGAATGTTTTTTATTATTATTGTAAGGACAAGTGAAATGAAACACAAACCCCCGAAATAGCAGCGAAGACGACCATGCGGGCGCTCAGTTGTTGCAAAAGCCACCTATGAAATCGGAGAACCTGAGAGCTGGTGGAAGCTCACTCTATGAAGAAACAGGCTGATAGATGCGTTAACGCACCGTCCATTTTAGGGGCCTCCAACTCACCTCATCTAGCGGGGCCACAGTCACGAGAGTTAGTGTCCGGCGAGGGTCGGTACAGTGAAGAAGATTGGAGAGGAGGGGGGGGGGTGATCGTGAACACAATACGGGCTACCGTTGGCACTTGAAGTATAAGGACCTATTGCAGAGGGCCGGGCTAGTTGTTATAGGCGGGCTAGTTGGTATAGATTCATTATGGAAACTTGGCAGCGCAAACAAACGGGACACGGAAGGACCCTTCCCTCTCAGGTTGACCTTTCCGTCTTGTATGTCACTCTCCCCTCGTGTTTTTTTCTTTCTTTTTGTATATACTTCATATGTCAATAAATCCAAGTTTCAGTCCAAGCTTGTTTGCGGCCCGCTCCAGCCATATATTCATAACGAAGTAAAGGACTTTTTCATACCTGGCCATATATGGGTCAGTCCTGAAATGGTGTGACGTCAGGACTCGATAAACATATCGGTACTACTGATCTTCAGAATGACTGTAATCGGGACGCTGATTTTGAAATATAAATTTTTTATGTCGCGGTTATGTTTCATCCCCACGGAGACCGCACGGGGCACCATACCAAAAAAAAAAAATGCTTGATTCCGGTCACGTCTGTTCTATTTCTGTTCCGTTTTAACTGGCTCGCTGTAGAGACGTTGACGTTTAGGTTACCTCGGCTACTCCATTCCTACAAGTTATGCAGCGAAACAATAAAAAAAAATGGTTAGCCAAAATCTGTAGATCATGAACACACTTACTAATAATATTTTGAAAAATTTGGGACAAATGCAGTCGTGTGTTGGCCGGGATGATAGCGAAAGGTCCGTGGGCCGCATGCGGCCCGCGGGCCACGTGTTTGCTTAGCTGACTTTCTTGCTTAGGTGCTTAGGTGGTAGTCATACGACACCAAGTGCTACACAAAGAAACTCAAGATGCCACTTTCGCGCTTAGCGACATTCTTCTCCGTACGCCTGAATGAATTTCTCTCTTTTTTTTTTCGGATTTTTACAAAAACATTAATTTTGCGCGACCAGCGTAGAACGCGGTCGCTATTTTAGTGTGACAGTGGACTCCTACTGCATTGTCGCATTCGTTTACACCGCAAGCTATTCGAAAAGGGGAAATAAAATTGAAAACGACATTTCTAAAGTTTAATGAGAACTAACAGACAATAATGCCGAGGAAAGTATAGGAGATGTTATTTGTAATAATTGGAATGTAAATGTGAAGAAAGTAAAGTGGGCGAAAAGATAACTTGCCGCCGGCAGGGACCGAACCTGCGACCTTCGAAGGTCGCAGGTTCGGTCCCTGCCGGCGGCAAGTTATCTCTTTCGTCCACTTTACTTTCTTCACTTCTACCTCCTAATTACTACAAATAACATCCCCCATAATTTCCTTGGCATTATTGTCTGTTAGTTCTCATTAATATTGTGTCTAACAAAGAAAAACGAGCCCTTAAAAGCCATCTTCCTTCCTTCATTTCTAAAGTTTGTCTCATGCATGTGTCGTGCATGAGGGTCCGAATTGGAGGCAAATTCAGTTTAAAAATTTTTGAATCCACGCACACGCTACCCAATGTCAATTCGAATCATGTCTCGCACCCTCGCGTCCTCGCTGAGCGCACACAGCCCGTGGTGGACCGCGCAGTCTTCTCAGCAAAGGGACTCTTGTGCGTAGCCTCTCCTCTCCGCTCTCTCACTCTCACCATTCCAGGGAGGCTTCGTCATCCTCCGGACTGCTGCCATTTCTGTCGCCGCACCTCTGCAGTGTATACGCAGCACATACGTGTACCAGAGGGTTTTCTCCCCAAATATTTGAGCGCCCCCTGCCTGGTGCGGGGCCCTACTCGGCACATGCCGAATACGGGCAGCCCGTACTCGCAGCTTCTGCCGACAGTCCTCTCTTCTTCTTCTTCTCCTTCTACTTCCGTTATTTCCTTTTCCTTACCCGCTGCCATTGGTTCTCGGAGGTACGCTTCACTGCGAGGCACCGAGGAGTTCCTGTTGTTTACCTTCGGACGACAGCCCTTAAGGAGCCTCGCATCTGATTGGAGAGCGCCGTGCGCGGAGGTTCGAAGCCGTGCGTTGCCCCAGCATATTGCACGTTTTTGTCGGCGTATTGAACGTGAATAGAAAAAAACGGCGAGCGAACAAATCCGTCAATGCAAGATTCACTTTCTTTCTTTGTTTGTTTCTTCCTTTCCTTCTTTCTTTCTTTTTTTCTTTTTTAACTGTGAAGCTGTCCTAGTCTACCATGTGCTGTCGTCGTCGTCATAGTAGTAGTAGTAGTAGTAGTAGTAGTAGTAGCAGTAGTAGTAGTAGTAGTAGTAGTAGTAGTAGTAGTGGTAGTCACGCAGGTCACGTGACGAAATGGGGAGGAGAAAAAAATCAAACAAATCTGTCAAATCTTTTCGTAGGTTTGTTGTCTCTCTTCTTAGTTATGATGAACCGCTGGACTATTCAGAAATGCCACGGAAATCAGAGTGACCTATCGCTTTTTTATCAATGTACTATTGTGATGTTGGGCTACATTCCACTCATTTCGCCTTTTCTGTTTTATCTTTTGTCATCTTCGAAGATAAATCACGCACCGGAGAGAAATAAACGCGCCACCAACGACTTAACATTCAAATACCAGCCGGATTCCTTTGCATCGAAAGGTCATGCAGCATCTGTGCAAATGCCACAAAGGAGTGTTTCCTTCGCATTCTTAAAAAGCCCCTTGCCATGTTTGGGCAACGCACGATGCGTTACCGAAAGTGTGCTGCGCTAAGGTTAAACGTCAACATTAAAAAAAACACACACAGGAGCAATTTCGCTTACATTATCGCAAGTATAAAGACTTAGGGTGATCGATCACCAACTAGACCGATCAGACAACCTGCGATGCTTCAGATCAGCGACCGCACCTGCAACACGTTTAGCCAACGTGGGACGCGAAAACAGAGTTTTCAATTAACACTCAAAGGGAAGCCCGCGTACCTTTATCCCCTGCAGAGAAACCGGTATCTTGGGTAGCAGAGATGACGTCACAGCAGCGGCATACTCCGTCACGAGTGCCGCTGGCTGTGCGCAATTTAGTAGTTATAACGTCCACGCGAACCGGGCGGAGATCACCGCGATATGCAGCGCGCGCAGTACCGACACGCAAAGTACGTCACAGTCGCGGTGGTTCAAAAAAGGACACAAAAAGGGCGTAATGTTGGAGACGCGTTGTCCTGACCACCTATTTGGGAGAATGGTAAGCAGGAATGCCGATTGAGGGCGCTGGAGATAGAAAGGGGGGAAAAAATCAGAAGGTAAAATATGTATGATAGCTTATGGGGGAGAGAATTACCATTTGAAAGAACCCCCTCTGCTCCATCCCCGCCCTTCCTCACTCTCAGTTATACCCCGTGGTGGTTATTTTTACGTACACGCACAACGTCACAGTCCGTCAGGCTGGTGACGCTGGCTTGCGACCAGTCTACAGCCGCTCGTGCAAGCTTGTTGTCCTTAGAAATTTTAAAGGGCCACTAAAGAGAAACTATGAATAGGTTTAGATTGATGAATTGTACTTTGAGAACTCTAATGCCGTTAGTTTCACCACACAGGTTTATTAATAGAGCAGAAAATCAAAGTCAAAGTCTCAGTTTTTAATATCGTACTTAAAGGGACACTAAAGAGCAAAACGATTTTTCTAATATTAGTAAAACTACTCTTTCACGATACCAAAAATACCACGCTTGCGGCGAGAAGACGCTTAGTAAGCGAGAGAACGCGCAAAAACAAAATGTAAGTGGCGACGCCACCTTGAAGTTTCCGCACAATTCACCGTGACGTCACATGTTTTGACGGCGCCGACTAGGTTCTACGTAGTTCCTAATCGGTAAAAATGAAGTACATTTTCCTCTGAGGGGGCTATATACTTAACATACCAAGTTTGGGGTAATTTTGTTGAGCCAATGGCGCCAAAATACGAGAAGTGCACTTTGAAATCCGTGACTTCACGCGGGGAGATTTCGGCGCGAAATTTAAAAATCAAAACTTTGAACTCGATTTTCTCCTCCAATAATAAACCTATGGTGGCGAAATTAACGACATTAGAGTTCTCATAGCACAATTTATCTATCTAAACCGATTCATTGTTTCTCTTTAGTGTCCCTTTAAATCTCCGCGCGTGAATTCAGGGATTTCTAATTGTATTTTTCGTATCTTGGCGACATTGGCTCAACACAATTTTCACAAACTTGGTATGTTAGGTCAACGGACCCTCACAGGACAACGTACTTCATTTTTTGCTGATTAGGAACCACGTAATACCTAGCAGACACCGTCAAAATCTGGTGCGTGAATTTCAAGGAGATCCGCATTTTCTTTTTGCGCGCTTTCTCATTTACCAAGCGTCTTCTTGCGGCGAGCGTGGTCATTTCGGAATTTTGAAACAGTAACTTACTAACATGAAAAAAGCGCGATCGTTGCTTTCATTCTCAATGACTTTTCGGGATTAAAATATATTATAGTTGCTAGCGACACCGGTCTGTGTGAAGTCTAGCGAGGGCGATTGCGAGTGATCGTATTCAGACTCCCCACATCCCTTTCCCGCAGTGCAGGGTAGCATACCGGTCATGCTAAACTGGTTAACGTCCCTGCCTTTCCCCTCTCTCCTCTTTTCCTTCCTTCCCGCATATGAGCCGCAAAATGTGACGCCGGTGTGCTACCCTTTTCTCCCCATGCCATGGGTAGCCAGCCGGTCAAAAAAATCACAGCATATCCACGGAGTGAATGATGATGAGTGGGCGAAGCTGCGGAGGTTCATCGGTAAACCGTGAATCTTCCGTGAATTCTGCCCAGTACATCATCACCGACGTGAGATCGGGCGCGTTTATACTAAAGGTTCGATGAGTTATGACGACTTGCAGCTCACTTTAATTTTACATGTACGCTGTGAATTTTCATTGTTTAGAAAACCATTGCTTTAGAAAACATCTGGCGTCTTTCGTTAAGCAGCTGGCGTCTTTTCGTTTTGCTTTAGAAACATCTGGCGTTCTTTCGTTTTGCTTTTACAAAACATCTGGCGTCTTTCGTTGGTTTATTTCATCAATCAACGGCGTTTTGAACAAAATTTTTATTGTTTAATCACGAACAGGAGAAATCTCACCAGGCACTACCTTGGAAGTAAACAATGGCTGCTAATGGGAATGAGAGACAGAAGAAGTCGGCTTTTAGCTAACACTTACACTTCTACTTCTACTAACGTTTCCTACTGGAACATGCCAATGGCTGCTAATGGGGAATGAGAGACAGAAGAATTCGGCTTTAAGTTAACGCGCACGCTGCGAATTTTTTATTGTTCAACAACGCACAGGAAAAATCTCCCACCGGCACCACGTTGGAGGTCAAAGCGTAAGACTGGTTACGCACTACGACTACTACGACTACGACTACGAGGGACGAGCGGGTGCCGCCTTAAAGGGCCCCTCACCAGGTTTGACAATTTTGAGCTAACGAGCGCAATGCATCCACTGGGCGTTCATGATCACGTCTGCCAAAATTTGCAACGCTACGCGCCGCGGAAATGGGTCAAATTTCAAGGTGAAGGCTGCTTGCCCTTCCTCTCGCGGGCGCGCGCTTTAGAGAATGAGGGGATGACGTACATGAGAAAATGGCCCTACGTAGATGGTAGTGCTGTGACGTCGCTCCTCTACGTAGACGACTGTGCTCTGACGTCGCCAACAGTAGCACGTGACAATGCGATAATTATTTGACACAGCATGTGTAGTTTGTGTAATTTGTTGCTTGAATAGATTAATAAAACTTGAGACAAATAATGAGACACACAAAGGGATTGTGTGCGTCTTTTTCAATTTTTTTTCGTGAATTGCAGGGAGATGCGGGGCTGATGTGCCTCCCTTTCCCATGCGTTCGTGTCCCCGCGGTTAGCGCATCGAGCAGACGCCAGCCCTGGAAACGAAAGTAATGTCCTGGCGTTCGAGCATTAATTATGCTCATTTATTCTACCGCGTCCAAGTAAACGTTAATGCGGCACTGGATCACGATACCGCCACTCTCGTGCCCGTACAAATGTCTCAACTTTCATGCCCGTCATGCAGAAACAGGCAGTACACCACAGAGAACGCCGACAAAACGCCCACGGCCGCTACATAAAAAAAAAGTAGCGGCCGTGCAACGCCGCTCGCGTGCTCGGGCTGGCTCGGGCACGTCATGCGCACGTGACCATGCATGCGCATGACGTGTTCATGCGTATGTGTCAAGTGAAGAGGGCAGGGAAGGGATTTGGCTTGCTAAGGCTACACGGGGCGAGTGGCAAGGGTTTGGAACTCGCCTCCTCGCATCATGGTTTCGCACCGCTACAAATTATTGTTTTTCTCAGCTCGTAATGAACCGATTTGAAAACTTCTTGCGGCACACTGCTCTTCATTCGGCACACAACAACTTCCAACGTCTAACTAAAATTTGCTATGTGGCCTGGTGAGGGGCCCTTTAAGGAGCTTCGCCCCTAAAAAAATCACAGCATATCCACGGAGTGAATGATGATGAGTGGGCGAAGCTGCGGAGGTTTATCGGTAAACCGTGAATCTTCCGTGAATTCTGCCCAGTACATCATCACCGACGTGAGATCGGGCGCGTTTATACTAAAGGTTCGATGAGAGTTATGACGACTTGCAGCTCACTTTAATTTTACATGTACGCTGTGAATTTTCATTGTTTTATCACGCACAGGAGAAATCGCACACACGCACTACCTTGGAGGTCAAAATCCAGTGCCTATATATACGGGGTGGTCAGTGAACGGTTGTGCAGCGCGAGCGGTCGGTTTTTTCAATCAAGACGCTGCCTCGCTACGCTGCCTGCGTCGGCGCCGCTGCGCCGCGAGGCAAGATAGGGGGGGGGGGGGGGGGGGACCGTAGGAGAGGAGAAAGAGGGGGAAGCGTAGGAGAGGAGAGGGCGATACATATCACGTACTGTCGCAGCGCATTGTCTTTAGGGAGCCTTCATGTGTGCATGCCCCCTCCGTTTTTAAGACTGGTTATGGGAGAGAGGAAGGGGAAGGGTAGAGGACATGGGGAATGGTGAGGGGGAGTGGAGAGGAGGTGTGTGTAGAGGGTATGCGCATGCGCAGTAAGGGTGGTCACGCCGCACACCACCACCACCACCACCGGACAGATACTGCCGTTTACTGCCGGCTGCCGGGAGATACGCCGGACAACGGAGACGTGACAAGGTTAGACTAAGAGGAGCTACGCCCCTAAAACTGGCTGGTGTTCCTGTCGTTGCGTATTTTTAGAGCACAGCTATTAGGCGTCCCGTTCCTGCTTTGAGCGGCGTTGCCGTTGTCGTCGTCAGGCGTAATCGATAGAGCGAACGAGGACGAAAGAGAGCGAACGCGGAGTCTGTAGATATCAGCAGCCACTGGCCTCTAACATCGCATTCTTCCTCCGTCGCGCGCGCTGGTTGCTCGGTCGGAGCTCGTGCTCATTGCAGGGCTGGCACGTGCACTGCGGCTGGCTTCACTTGTCTAACGGGGCTGGCGGCGTTTCGCTCGGTTCGCGACGCCTGAAATGCACAGAGTGGTGTGCGTAGCACTCGATCGCTGGCAGTTTCTGTGAAATATGTAACGAATGTTACATTTGTACTGCGGATAGCCAAAACTTCAAACGCAGTTGACGTTGCCCCAACAGGAAGCTGCGCTCGGAATTTGCATTAGGCAGTGTACCGTAATCGTCGGTGAATTTTTTCTTTCTTTCTTTCTTTCCGCTTTCTTTCCCAAGCCGAGTATACAAGGGCGAGCAGCGCGTTCTTTCTTCCCATCAGCAACGATGTTTCACCGGGCTTAGTTCGAGCGGAGCGTGGTGGTTTGTTTACCTTGCGGCGCTTGCTCCCGGGGGAGAGAATATTATAGGCCCGTGTATATATAAACGCGGCGGGCTTCGCACGCCCCCTAGCGTGGAGCTTCGCTCGCTCGTCGCAGCGGTATACATGCAAAACGCTTTCGTGTCCCCGCAAATGCGTTCGCAGGCTCAGTGGCCGGCCGTGCGTATGTCGCGAGAAGCTGTCAGTTTTAGAATGCACACCGGCGAAACAATATTTCGGACTTGAAGCTAGAGCGCAAAAATAAAATTACGAAAAATAGACATAGTTTAGCGTGAGCGTGATAGCGGGGGTGAAGGAATAGCGTTACCGTGCCGCAAGAGTTCGTTGCGTACAGCGCATTTTAGGCATTTTAGTACACTCTTAATCATATCCCGCGTAAAGGGCCAGATATAGCCAGGACACTAGACCATCATTTTTCTAGTTTCCTTGATGTAGCTAGCACTTTACCCAGTACCTGACTAGTAGTGTATAGCGGGATAGCGTTTGCGTGCGCGAGCTCTGACAGCGGCGTCACCTGGCGAAGGGTTAATGCGTTAAAAAAAGTGAAAATAAAAAAAAAGATCTGAGAATGCTCGCCTGTATCCCCGTAAGCAGCCATATTACTACTTTTACTAGTAACAATAAAAGTAAATAAGTATGAACTACGCACCGAAAGCGAAAATTTTCATGTTGCGGATTTGTTTACTCCGACCTTCTTGTTAGGCCTAGGGGCGTTCGAAATGGGAAGAGATCTCAAAAACTGCGTTATCCGTAATACTCGGTCGTCGGAGTCACCCGAAAGCAAGCGAAGCCATTTTACGCAGTCGTTTGCTGCGAAAGAAGTGCATCAGTCCTCATCAACGCTAAATTCAGTTCGAAGCGGGCGTCCAAAACCACCGCCATATTTTACTACCCTACGTTAACCATGCAAACACCATAACGCTAAATCTGCAAAATAGCGTGCGTACGGTAAAGGCTACCGGCCGTTTAGCGTGCTGCGCATGCGCATTTAGATCTCGCTACTCCGTTAAGCCCGCTATTCCGCTAAACCCCACGTTAAAGAACCCCAGGTGGTCGAAATTTCCGGAGCCTTCCTCTACGGCGTCTTTCATAATCATATCGTGGGTTTGGGACGTTAAACCCCAGATATTATTATTATTATTATTATTATTATTATATTATTATTATTATTATTATTATTATTATTATTATTATTATTATTATTATTATTATTATTATTCCTCTAAACCCGCTTAACTATAACTGTCTACTGAAGACACAATGGCAAGCGGTCAACTGCCCATAGAGAAAATTTGTTTTCATTGCGCGCACTTGCTAAAATATCCGTAAAAAAGTGCGCTTGACGAAAAACTAAAACTAAAAAGGGCATTCAACTCCATGAAGGCAAATGGCAAAGTAATCTATTTACAGCCTGTGGAGACAAACAGACACCCGCGCGACACATGTTTGCGGGTGTTTATTTATACCCGGGCTTTCAAGAAAAATATTGCCTTTCCGGATAGTTCAGAGTTTCTCGATACGTCGTGTGTTCCTTATTTTTTTTTTCTTGTTTCGTTTTTGTAGTCTTGCACCGTAGTTTTCAGCTATGCATTACCAACACGCTTGTCGTACCATTTTTTTTTTTTGATATTCAAGGGCGTGGCCGAACAACGAAGGTAACAAAACACGAGAGTTTGAAACAAGGTACAACCCGCAGAATTCTCAGTTGTCCTGGAGAATGAATGTTATTTTTGTTATTGATTAAATCGATTGCGCTGGGAGCGGAAAGGAAATATCAAAATGCCGACGACACGCCTCGATTTTCCCAACTTTCTTAGGCATCGACTGGACATTTCCGAGTTCGGAGTACAAAATGCTGTTTTTCTCTCACTGATAAATTTATGACTCAGTATTTGTACCGGGTACTTCCGTGGCGTGTTCGTTGTATTGATCTGTTATAGCAACAGTCCAGCGGGCGAGTTTTTCGGCATACCTTTGTTATCCATTGCATGCAGTCAATTTACAGGCGCTATATAAGGATCCGTGCCTAATAAAAAAACGGGGGCAAACTTTTACTTCTTACTCCGCTTTTTATAACTGAGAAATTGCGTAACATACGTGGTCCTCTTCGACGTCCAGAACAGAACAGAAAAACTTTTTTAGAACAAGTTATTTATGGGGCGAGCCTTAGTCGAGATCTCCACTGGCCTTAGCCGTCCGTTCAACCTGGTCGATCAGCGCTTGCAGTTCGGCCAAGTCAGAGCTGGACGGTCGCGCCACGCACTGCTCCAACGTTCTAGCAGAATTCTGGTTCATAACTGAGGATGATTTTGGCGCAAATCGAACGAGGACACACAACACAAAAGAACAGGACGGGCGCCGAACTTCCAACTAATTTTATTTCACAGCGGAAAGACGCTGTGAAATAAAAATAAACTTTCTGCTGTGTGCGCTGTGATGAGCGGTAAGAAGAAGAAGACTTGTTCCACAAAGCATGCGATCATTTTTCGTGAGTGCGCGTCTGGAGTTGTGTACCGCATTCCACTGAGATGCGGGAAAGAATACACAGGCCAAACCGGGCAGTGTTTCAACGACAGGGCCAGACAACACCGTCTCAACGTAAAAAATGGTTTTGGCAGCCTGATGGCAGCGCATTGCAAGGTGTGTCGACGCTATCCCCAAGTTCACGGAAGCGAAGTTCATAGGCAGAGCAAGGGAAAAAACGGAGAGAGAAGTAATAGAGGCGTATTCCATCAGACAAAGGGGTGACGCCTGCGTCAGCACGGCTTCACTATCACTTCAAGATAAAGAGATTAGTTTCCTCAGCAGCACGTTACGGTTCCCTGGTTGTTAAGAAAAATGTGATGCGCGCGCACTCATCATGTGGTTCGGCTTGTGCTATAAAATCGTCTTTCCGCTGTGAAATAAAATTAGTTGGAAGTTCGGCGCCCGTCCTGTTCTTTTGTGTTGTGTGTCCTCGTTCGATTTGCGCCAAAAGCATCCTCAGTTATGCTCCAACGTGCGTGTTGGTGTCATTTCTCGGTCTGTAAGATGTGGGGGATGCCTTGAGCAGCCCCAGGTAGTGCGATATAGTGTAGGACTCTCTCCGCACCAGGGGCAGGAACCGCGGCAGCACGTCGGGAACGTGGCGTGTAATCTCTTTAAGTGGGGATAAATTCCGCTTTGAATTATTCTATATAGAATTGCTGGCCTCCTCTCTTGTTAGATGTTTGTGAAGAGGGGCGTATAGCTGTAGAGTAAAACTCTGATGGACGAGCAGGTCTCTTGCGTCCAAGCAAAGAAATATCTGAGTAAAAGGAAGTCGATGAAGCTCACTTGCCACGAGGCTCGAGCCTATGGGGCATCCTGTCCAACAGAAATGTACACTGTATGTCAGTAAATCAGAAACCTCAAGCATATTTTTTGAATGTCGAAGACATGGGAGGCTGCAGGGTCAGTGCAGCGTGGTTGCACAGTGAACTAATTTTGAGAGAGTCACACACACACGCGCGCACGCACGCACGCACGCACGCACGCACGCACGCGCGCACACAACACACACACACACACAACACACACACACACACACACGCACGACCACACGCACGCACGCACCACACACACACACACACACACACACACACACACACACACACACACCACACACACACACACACACACACACACACACACACACACACACCACACACACACACACACACACACACACACACACACAGGCACGAGCGCGCCCCCCTTCCATCCGTGTAGCAATTTGCTGTCTTCGAGTGCTTCCCGAGTAATTAGCGCTGGGGCTCGGTTCGAGCGACGCGCTACGTTTTTTCCGACACCGTGTGTCTTTTCCTGCGACATACTACGCGTCGACCAAAATAACGGGCGCGCGCGCGCGCTCGTGCCTTAATTTTCTCCGGCACCCGGGCAACCGCAAGAGCCCCAGGTCGTCGCGTATCGGCTGCGTCGTCGGCGATTACCTCGCGTACTGTACACAGGCCGCGTTGTGTGTGATGCCGCGTATACGTAAACATTGCCCGCGGGTTCTAGGGCGTCATTATCGGTTTGGCCTGCGCGCGGGTCTAGCTACGTAATTAGGAATCAATTGCAGCGGCCGTGTACGCACCCGCCCTTCTATGCGAGCGAGTTTATTCTATATATACATCATGATGTGCCGACAGCGCAACCGCACACAGACAGAGAAAAGGAGGAACACGAAAAGACATCAAGTACATGAAGTACACATGAAACATGAAGCACTACCACCTAGCCCAAATTTCAGCCTTGTTACTATATATATATACATGCTGCGGAGACGCGGATGCATGTTCGTGCGACCCGATGTGTCTTCGTTGTAGACACGCTCCTCTTTGGCTACTCGGTCGTCGCGTGATTGTGTGTCGTTCCTCACCGCCTGGCGGTGCGCCTAAATTTTGCGTTGAGCGGGGATATTTCCTTCGGGTCGAGGTCTGCTGTCGCGTGTTTCGACCAGACCGCGGGCTAATTTCAAGCTTGCTCGCTACCTGTATTCGTTCCTAACTCGATGTTTCATGTTCTCTTTTTTTTATTTTTAGATTTGTTCGGCGTACCGCAGCAGTCCCCCGTATAACTGCGGTCTCTCCCGGTGAACAGAAGGCACAGCTGAGAAAAGATGGAGCAGCCTGGGCGTTCTGTATACCCCAGGTTCTCCGAGCAGTCCATGTATAACGGAACAAAAGAGACACAGTCTACTAATTCGGGACCATGGTGGTCGCGTTTCGAGGTCTGAAGGTCGCGGACACATTTGAGGGGCTTGGAATGGTCGGGACTGGGTTGGGGTTGTTGGAAGAAAGCCCGCTTTCCGAAGTTTACGTGCCAGTGAATGTTGCTAGCGAGCGATCCCGAAACACTCTACCCGAACTTCACGCTACGCAACGCTTGATGATTGATACTATATCAGACCATTTATTCGGTAACGAAATTACGCAGTGCCTCGTGGACAATAAATTAGGAACAGTTATTTCGTTATACGCGCTATGCGTAAACAACGCGCATGTGTATTGAGTAGTGGTCGCCTTTTCGCCGTAAGTATAGAAGTAACTGTTCCTAATTGTGCAAGTCGGAGTTAGGTCTTTGACCTGACGCGAAGTGTGCAATTGTAATTTTGAGCGCAGCTCATGCCCTTTAACAGCCTACGTTATTAGACATGAGGATATAGAAATGCTGTAGTATTGTAATGCGTTCCTTCATCCTATCATCGCCGTCCGTTACATTATTCTATGGATATCACAGAAGAGGATTTTGGCGCGCAAATATGCGCTAGCAATTCCTTGGCTCTTGTATCGGTCTTGCCTGCAGAATACAGGTTTCATTATCACACTCACATTAAAACAACGTCACGACATTAGAAAAAAGTTACAGGTTTACATTCATTATGTTTCCTTTTGTCCTTTATTAAATGAATATATATAAAAAAACATGTAGGCTATAGTCCTACATGGTAATGTACCTGGCTCGAACGTATACGTTCGAGCCGGCTATATTGCCATCATGGTATTAATATTGAAAATACACACAGAAGAATGAAAGAATAACAAAAAAAATCAGCAGCGATATGTACACGTACGATCTCTGACGTACGAAAAATACCTCCATGGGCAGAGTCCAATACATACAGGGTGGTCACACTGATTACCGCGGATAACAGATAGTTTTTCATACATTTACATGTAACATGACTACGAGACATGTTCATGAACAACACATTATGATGAAGAGGAGTAATAATGCCCAGTGAAGAATAACCGAAGCCAGAATAACCAATAGCAAAGGCTAACATGGTTGACTTTCGGCAAATAAACGTTGCTCTAGCCTTCAGCCCTGTGGATCGCTTAACTAAATTGCCGTTTCAAGTTTTTCCATTCTTTTGCGGCTGTTAAACTCAGGTGTAGTCTTACTCCTGCGTTCATCAGTTTCTTGTATTTTCTTTTTTTTTCCTTTCAAGCGCGATATCTTCTTCACTGTCAGCATTCTACACGACGCTCGTCTAAATGCCCTTCGTGACTGTCTGCCGTATTTCAAAAAGCGCACGCGCGTAGTACTTCCTGTTGCCTCTCCATTGGTGTCCTTCTCTTCCTCCTCATCTGGCTTTCTACGCACATTTGCCTCTCGTTTGCCTCTCCTTCCTCGAACGGTCTCGTCTTCACTGCGAAAACGGATCCAAGGTCTCCTGCGTGCGCTCCGCTTTTTGCATAAAGTGCGAGCTACGTGCAGCCGGTGACCTACTTATCTTCTTTCTTTTTTACGGCTACGTTGCCAAGCAGCATAATGTATGCCAATGAAATTAAGTTTAATCACGTAGTCCTGGTACTGCAGGTACTACAGAAGTGACCTACAGAATGTATTTTCCCTTAGCCTTAGTTCATAGCTTTGTTAGGTTGTTCACTTCATCGCTAATATCGTGGTCGTGTCCGCTTCCCGTATCTGATATATTTTTTTAAAAATTCAATTTAAGGCACAGTAATCTCACCTAGTCCTGGTACTGCAGGTGCTGCAGAAGGGACCTACAGAATGTATTTTCCCTTAGCCTTAGTTCATAGCTTGTTCGGTTGTTCACTTGATCGCTAACATCGTGGTCGTGTCCGCTTCCCGTACGTGATTTTTTTTAAAAGTTCAATTTAAGGCACAGGAATCTCACCTTCACCATTTTCTGTTCCCTTTTATGGTTCCTACCGCACGCGTGGTCCCCAAAGCAGCGATAGCATTTCCTTGGGGACGGAATGTGAAAAGGCTTTTCTTGTGACAGAGTTGCTAGCACGTAAAACCCATGACAGCAAGAAGGCTGGGAGAGCACAAAGCGCTTCACTTCAACGCTAGACTAACAACGCTAGAAAAGTCTGGAATATCAACGCTCGTGTGCTTAGATTTAGAGTGACTGACTGGGCGGGCTTATGATTCATGTTACTTGGAAATACGATGGCGTGACTGAACAATGACTATGAAAACGCGAGGGCAAGCGATGCGCTTGCCCTTGTCATTTCGTAGTCATTGGTTAGTTTACGCGCTCATATTTCCAGGTCTTAGATTTAATTAGGTGCAGCCTAAAGAATCTCAGGTGGCGAAAAATAACATTGAGTACCCGGCTGCGGCGCACTCCATAAACACATCGTGGTTTTTGCACGTAACACCCCATTAAAAAAATAAAAAAGAATACGTGACGTCTTTTTTCCCCATTTCCCCGCAAGAAGGATTCAATCTAATACATTTTATTTATTTATTTATTTATTTATTTATTTATTTATTTATTTATTTATTTATCTATTTATTTATTTATTTATTTATTTATTTATTTATATTTTCAAAGCACCAAAATGCTTATTCCTCTGTAGAAAAATTTTAGCGCTGCAAAGTTGAGGACGAAAAAACATGGACAACACAGACGAAGCGCATTTTGAGTTCGAGTTCACGGTGGACAACCGGCTGCAGTTCCTAGATTTGGAAATCAGTGCCGGGTCGGAGCACACGTGTTGGATGTACAAGACACGCAGTGGTAAACCTATCTTGCCATTTGAGTCTAATCACACGAAAGTTATAAAAAGGGGCATTGCAATATCGTGCATGATGCAGGCGACTAAAAAATCATGTCAGCACAGAACGAGTGAAAGCATGAGCTTGCAAATAGAGCGCTTAAAAAAGTGTGGTTATCCAAACGGGGTCCTGTCGGCAGTGGCAGAATGCTGCCTAAAAGAGATTAATAGCACCGAGAAGAAAAAGGAAAGAAACAAGAATCCGGTGGTAGTGTTGTCGTACTTGCACACCGTAGCGCATAGATTAAAAAAAGTGGCTTCCCGGTATGGTGTGCAAGTGGTATTCTCGGCGCCCAAAAAGGCTTGTGTAGGAAAGTCAACTCCCAGAGTAGTGAAGGCGACGCTCGAGATGCAGAATGTTGTGTCAGACACGTCAAAAAATTTGTAGAGTGCAAGGTAGGAGTTGTATACAGGATTCCTTTAACCTGCGGGGCATCTTACATTGGGCAGACGGGCAGGTGCCTGAACAAAAGGCTTCAGGAACACAAACATTTGTGTAGTAGGGTTGCAATCGAAGGGAATCTCGCTCAGCACTGCTCTGATTGTAAATGTAACCCAAATTTCAGGGACACTTCCATTGTGGCGCACAGCAAGGACAAAAACAGAAGAACTATCATTGAAGCTTACAGTATGATGTCGGGGAAGTTTGGCGCATGCGTTAGCTCCCCATCTATAGCACTCACGGAAAGACAAGTGTCATGTTTAGCGACACAAATGTAAATGTAATCGAATCATAAGTGACCTCATTGATACAGGCGTAAAGTTTGATTAGATTTATGGCACGTGTTTCGCTGCATAGATAGCACCGAGCTTGGCTCATGCGTGGTTTGCCTACAGTGCCCTTTCTTTCGTATGTTACGTCTTTTATTCCTCTCCTTCTTTCGTCAGTTGTTAGATGCGCTTCTCTTTTACATTTTTTGTCTATTTGCAGCCTAAAATTTTTCTACGATTAACTAGACCGGCTCTTGGCTTCTCCTCATTTTGTAACATGGCGGCACACAAAGACAAAACGAAAGGCGGAATACAACAGTGCCCGTTGTCTTCCTTCGTTTTCGTTTTTGTCGCTTAGTTACAAAATGTCCTAAACAATCGCTCTCCATAATTACAGCTTTTCCTCAATTTAGTAGGCTCCTGTGAACACGTGGGAGCGTAAACATTTCAGAAATAAAAAAGGCATTTCGACAAACAACATGCAAAGTCGTGTGGCGCTACTTTGAGAATTCACTACACGATACACTGCATGTCAGTGACCTAGCGAATCATTCGACCATCTAAAGGCAAGTCTCCCTTCTTCTGGTACACTTTTGTAGCCCTTGTTCGTATTTCCATCGAGGAGGAATACTACTACACCGTTATTCTAATGAAGCTGAAGGGAAAAAGGCAGTATTTCGTATAACGGGATCTCCATCGTATTTATATTTTCAGTCTTCGTATACACGCGTATATGTTATGCCTCGCTTTGTCGCATTCTGTTCTGCGTCCTATTTTCTTTTTTTTTATATATGTAGGTAAAGCGGATCCCGTGCCGTTGTCATTGTTTCCGAGCTAATCTCTTGGGAACATCTATAAGCGCACTGTAATAAAACAAAGAGTTGCGGAATGCAATCCATGTGTCGCTCAACTGTCTCTTCTTTCTTTCTTTTGCTTTTTTATGCACCAGGCCCTTCGGGCATCGCGGCCCCCAAGACATCGACCAGCTGCAACAGTTCACGGTCGGGCTCTCCGCACACCGGCTCCTTCATCCCGCAGCCGAAGTCGACAGTCGTCACAAGGGACCGCACCGCAAACAGCGACAGGTCAAGGTGAGCGGAGCTAGTCGCGATATAGTGCAGCGTGTATATCCTCCTGAGTCTCGGGTTAAAGTTGGGTGCACGAATTTTTGCAGAAAGTTCAGTATAGCTCGAATAGACCAAGTAGGCAAAAAGTGTTAAAGCTTAGCTTAGTAAAAGTTGGGGTTTCTATGTGGTGCACTGTCCAATATATTGGATATCAGGCCTTGACTTGGGCCTGTTGTTTAATATATTGGACACCAGGACCAAATAACACGGCGAAAATAATCTACTCAAAAGGTACTTTTGAGTAGATTTGAGGTACTTTTGAGTTGAGCGCCCACTACATATATGTGGACGCAACCTGTCATTAAGGCTGCGTCCGCAGAGCTGCTGCGGATGACCAAATAAAACTGTGAAACGCGTTTAACAGAGAACGTGTAACTTCGACTAACTTCCAATGAATAACTCGCCTGTTTCACAACTTACACACGTAATTGTACTCGCGAGAATAATTTCATTCTAATTTTAAGCAACTTGCACGCGGCGAGTGCGTGAGATCGAACAGTGGACCATACGCGATAATTTTCGTCCTTATTATTTGCAGGTCAACACGAGTGAAGCGCTTTCGAGGACGTACAACTGCGGTGTCTAAGCGGCGTCTGTAGTGAACTGGAATCGTTATAATTTATTATCATACTTATGACTACAGCAGCTTCGACTGCCAGCTACCATATTTCAGACGCCAGTGATACACCAGCTCACGGCCATAGATTGACCTAGAGGGAACTCTGGCGCTGCGATCGTTCAGCCACCTAGTACACGGATTTGCCTAGTCTTCGTGCTTGTGGGCTTCGAACGCACTTGTGACTTTGTTTATTGCTACGGATAAAAGAATGGATCGTTGTGAACTTCGTGACCAGATTTGAATCGGTGAGCCTACTGCTGATTTTTGCTGAACTTCGTTTTGCGACAAAGCGGACGCAGGCGACGCGGAGCCAAACGGAGTCGAAAGAACGAAGTTTAGACAAATCCGTGTACTACCCATGATTCCCATGCTGGCTGAAGCGCGATGCATTGCAGCTCCCATAGACACTAGCGCCAGAGTTCCTTCTAGTAAGTATTGTAGGAAACTCTATGCTCACGGCGTCTCACCGTTCTTCAACGGCGGCGCCAAGCAGTGCTGTCTGCACTAGACGCTTGTAAAAAAAATAATAATAACTGCCGGGTGGCAACAAAAATAGCAACGCATAGTGAGTCCACTATAGGCGAACGCGTCGGAGCGCTACAAAAAAGTGCAGCCGCGATCCTTGCGGCGAGGAGACGCGTTCGGTTTCAGCCGCTGCACTGCCAGGCTCCTCCGTTCAAAATATTCGCAACCTCAGCGTCTGCCACTTGCGAACCGTCGTCGGACTCGTTAGACGATGAGTAGGGCCACGAATCTGCGTCTGACAGCGATGACATCGTCTACCACGTGCTCGACGAGCAGACGAACTTCTCCAACTGGCAGCTCAACAAGCGCGTGGCCGACGTCACCCAATACTGAGCGTACGTCATCAGGTAGACTGCTTGCGCGTGAACATTCTAAAGAATATTGTGCCTGTATTCGCAAAAAAATTTTTGCGATATAGAAAGCGAGTTAAGCCAATCACCGTTCTCTTGTTCATCTTCAGGCAAAGTGCGCAGCGGACGTGACTCAAATAGAGAACGCAAGAAGCGACAGACGGGCCCGGACTCACAATTGATTTATTGAAGAAAACCTAATCGACCTTAAAATAGCTTCCCTCCCCCTCCTCTCCCCCCCCCCGTTTCCTCAATAAATCAGTTGTGAGTCTGTGCCGGTCCGTCTCTTTTTGACAGCGGATCTGCTAAGCTTTTCGTTATGCCGATTGTCGTCCACAGAATGTTATTATTATCATGAAGCGGCACGCGCGCTCTTCGTCCTCTTCTTCATATTCTGCTTGGCTCCCAGAACACGCGCGGTGATTATTCCGGCGTGGGACGCTATAAGTGTGATCAGCGACAGGAATGAGTACAGCGAGAGAGAAACAAGGCGAAAAAGAGGGAGAGAACGAAGAGATAGAAGAAGAAAGAGATAAATTCTGAGCAAGAAAAGAAAAATTCTTGGCTAGGCTGGAGTCGAACCCGTGTTTCCACAAACCGAAGGCGAACGTCGTGACCACTCGGCTATCCAGGCACGTGAGCAGAGCGTGTCATAGCCTTGTACAGTGTAGCATAGTAAGGGGACGGGAAAGGGAGGGTGAGGAGGAGGAGGAAAAGGAGAGAGGGGGAGTAAAGCATAGCACATAAAGAAAAAGAAAGAGAGAAAGGAAGGGAAGAAAAACAGGAAGAGAAAGAAATAAAGAGAGAGAGCAAGAAAGAGTGACAAAGAGAAAAAAATAAAGAAAGAAATTGAAGTACACGGAGACAAAAAGACAGAAAAGATACAGAAAAGGGAGAAAAATAAAGAAACAGGGTAACAAACAAAGAGAAAAAAAATTAAGAGAAACAAAGCAGGCCGCCGACATCCGCAATTCCTTCGGGACGGGCACCTGTAGTACGAATCTGCTTTAATTTTTTTTCGTCCTTTAGTTGTGTCCCTTCTGCTGCGCAGTTTTCTGTAAGATGAGCCCACACTTTCAGCGCTTGCTACACATGATTTGTACTTGCCGTTGTGAAATGGGGCTCTAATAATGACGAACAAGAGAGACCAAGGGGACAGCACGACCACTTTTAGTGAATATTCTGTAATGAATTGCTAACTCTCCCAACAATCCGTACCATACTCATGGTATGACCACACGTACGTCCAAATCATCAGTGAAAGGGGATGATCAGTGGCAAAAAGCTGACAGTCCCTGTAGACGACACTAAGGAGAGTGGCACAGCCAAAAAGCCTATGCTCTAATGAGACAATCACTAAGTTACTGGCTTGTTGGTACCATTCATGTTCCCGTCGCCGACGCCGAACAGCAGTTTCGATTTTGTTTACTCGTGGCCACATAAGTATTTCACCTGAATAATAGCTACGAACAGAGCGACGCATTCCATAAATCAGGTGGACTGATTACTGGGCTGTTCCTCTAAAGTAACCACTCGTAAAGCTGGGGCGAAATCTCAAACACGAACACACGAAAAACGCACAGGGTCCCTTATGCACTCAGCTAAGACGACTGGAAGGCAAAAGCCATTTTTTAAATGCGAAGCATTTCTTATTCTTCCCAGTCGATGTATTAACCCTGCCCCGCCGCCCTCCGAAAGCTAGCTTCATCTAACGTGGTCTCCCCCTTCCTCCAGGATCGGAGCCACCTTACCTGGTCTTTGCGCTGCCTTAGTGATTGGCCCACCTTTGGCCAAGATACGATGGCACAGGATGACGTCGTCGTTTCACATCACGTGACTTCACGATAACGCCATAATTACGTCACACATTCTGACGCTCTGTGACGTCATGATGACGTCATATGGGGACGTCATCGCGTGATGATGATTTTTTACATCATTCGTCTTGACGCCGCCGACGGGAGAGACCGACGCGACGCGGGACGTCGGTCGATTTTCGCGTTTGATGAAGCATCAAGGGCTTTCGCCTTAATAAACGAGATAATACGAAATGAATACGCAAGACGCTATCGTCTTTCCTTCCTGCGCGTTTGTCTGTCTAAGTTTTTGCGCTAATTTCATCAGTAATGTACAAAGAGGTTTGCCAGATTGGCCCCTGGTGGTGGTGAACGTATTAACAGTGAAGGCGGAAATCCAATAGCAAAATGTACTTACCATAAAGAAAAAAGATGCAGAAGCGCTCAAGTCTACTTACGTGGATTGAATGCGAAAGCACGGCGTGGGTCTACGTGTAAACTATACTGATGTCCACCTCACATGATATTTGCACATGACGTCATCACTTCTTCATCCCACCTTGCAATTTCACGTTCTTACGTGCTCACGAGACCACGACATAGGCCGTGATCGCATATTCAATTTCCTATGGGTGAATTCAATTTTCGTATGTCACGCGGAACTCACATTACGTCACACTTTGGCCGCACGTCCTTGAAAGTTGAAGGGGTCATGACACGTTCACCCATCAATTTGCGGTTTTCAGCGAAAAGTAGAAGGAGAGGGTCCGTTACGCCTATAGAAATATGACAAATGGTCTGTAAAAGAATATTTTAACGCAATATGAGCCCTAGAAGTCACCAGCTACCGCGTCCACCGTCGGCGACCGCCATCTTGCAGTGCCGTGTGTGACGTCATGTGCTGCCAAAGTCTTCTGCCAAAGTTTAAGCAGTTGCAAATTGTTCAGTTTGAATGCCAAGTATAATAGCTCGAATGCACGCGCAGCTGACCACGGAAGAGAATTGTTCGTCGGAATGCAGACGCTCGCAAAGCAACCACCTTGTTACGTCACGGCTCGGGAGTGTGCCAGTGCTACCCAACTCTCAGACCGCTCGCGTGTCTTTGAAATATTCAGTTATAAATTATGTGCTCTACCGAATACGCTAAAAATTCGCCAGCTTGTTTGAGAACGCGCGAAGATTAAGCCGCATAACAGAGTTTATGATCGAAAATTGGGTGCCATGGCTCTTTTAAGCTTTTGCCGTGGCCATGTGACTATGCCACATGGTGTGTCTGCTTGGTCATGTGCTTAAACTGGATCAACATAATTTGTTGACTACGCCAGAAAACTCTCGTGGAAAACTCCCGTAGCGCCATCACTAGGCCACGCGAATTCTCTTGCTATCGAATGTTAACACTGATGGATGTCAACCGGACGCCTGCTATCCCGCTTCATGGGGCATATAATGCTTTCAGATTAAAAAGCTTGGGAAATGCGGGATCTATCCATCACTGATATATGAAACCCGAGTATATAGTGTGCGCCTTCCTTGCAGGCCTTCCTCGACCGCATCCTCTTCGTCCATCTCTCACCTTCCGGTGAAGAACGCTGGCGTTCCGGTGCGCCAGCAGCCGCCGGCCCAGTCCAACGGACCGGGCAACGGCCACCTGATCCCCAAGGGCTCGCACATCGCCTCCTCCGCCCACCACAACGGGGTCGCCAACCACAACGCCACCAATCACCACGCTAGCAACGGCACCAGCAACAACAACTCTATGCTCGACAAGTTCAAGTTCTTCAACTCCAAGGACAAGTCGCAGGACAAGAGCAAAGGTGAGCGCTGCCTCCGGCTTCTTTCGGATTCATTGTGATGGCGCTGTTATCGAACTGCGCCCTCCGAGTGTCTGTGTGTGCGCCCTCCGAGTGTCTGTGTGTTATAAGTGCAATATACATAGACGTCGTATAAACATGAAAATGATATCAAAATGACACGTAGGGTGATAAGGGAACGCCAAATCAATAGCACAAAAATTCCTTCAAAGTGGAGAGCCACATACCAGTAATGGTCTTTGTGGACGGATCCCTGTGGCAGTGGACTTAGCGCTGGCTTTAACTAAGCCGGTCCATCCCATTAA
The DNA here is from genome assembly GCF_013339695.2 of Rhipicephalus sanguineus. NCBI lineage: Eukaryota > Metazoa > Arthropoda > Arachnida > Ixodida > Ixodidae > Rhipicephalus > Rhipicephalus sanguineus. The sequence goes on along the minus strand of NC_051182.1, from coordinate 84,642,687 downwards.
ATGAAAACATTACGAAACCGGAAGACCTGTGGTTCCCCGACTTCATAAAGGAGTTGCCGGCAGTATATGATTAGCCACGTTTGAAATGACCCCTTCATCAAGATCTTGCAGGTCTCGTAGAGCTTGCATTTGCGAGAGAGACTGGAATTGCAATGTTTCACACATAGTATTACACTTCATAATCAAATCCCTGCTGTGGCCAGCATTGGAATATATGTGCGAAACATGAAAAGCGAGAATTGCGTATTAATATGCGTCGGAGTCCATTTCCAGTGGCATTTACATAGACAACTACCGGAAATCGCTATGTGATTTCTTTTCCTACCTGTTACCGCTCGTGACACAGAGGCTGCAACGGCGCCTTTGTGCGTACATTATGGACATGTTGTGCGCAGCAAGGCATATCATTCGTATGCTACTTTGGCCTAATGTCTCGTTCCAATACAGGCGATCTGAATGCAACCGGCCGCCATAGTTGCCAAGAGCCGAACTGACAACATTGTGCTCAACAGAACCTGGCACCCACTTGAGCGTGTGTGTGGTTTCCTTTGACGTCCATTTTCTTGCGCAGTTCAGCCAATCGTCGCGGTGTCCCTAGATTGGAAGAGCGGATAGGGGCTGGTATATGGTTCTTGCAGCCCGTGCTGCTTGCATGGCAAACATTTTGAGGTCCTGTGCACCACCATCCTTCCAGCACGTCGGGCGCTAGGAACCACCGGAATATTGATGAGGTCCTTCCGCGGGGCCTTCTAACTGGGCGGCAAACATTCCCCTGGAGAGACACGGGTGGACGTTTTTCTGCTTGGCCAGCCAGCGCTAGGCCGTTCTGTGGGGTCAGCGTCTCGCTAATGAGATCTGTCGTGACGCTTGTCGCTGCATGGCCGGTGCGGCCTTTCCCCTTGAATGGCCATCGGCGGCTGACTTCGTAGATCAGTGCACGACCCGAAGCGAGCATATCTAGCCTTACAGGAAGATATACTCGCTTGTGGTACACGCACCGATGGACGCACCACGATTAGAAACGATACTCGTGGCACGTGAAGACAGCTTGTTTGCCATAGGTTTGGGATGTTGTATTTACTCACAGCGGCGAGGAACACGAAGCACTGTCACCCAACGTTTTAGGCGTCGGGCTGTTGTGTTGAGAGGAACGAAATATGTATCTGCACCGATAGCTACCGTTCTGCAGACTTTTGGGGGAACCTTCAAGTTATTTATTTCTTTTACAATATTCAGTGTTGCGAATAAAGCAGGCCTGGCAGTAGTCGTGGGACTGGCCATAGCCAAAATGAAGCGACGCTTCGATATCCGCATGTACATTTCGTACTGGCTGGAAAGTCGTTTAAGCCATGTTGTAAGTATACATTTAGTTCGGGAGCTCATGTACTTGAGGTTACACGCACTCCCGCCACGGTGCTGTAGTAGTTATGGCGCTCGACTGCCGTCCTGAAGGTCGCGGGATCGAATTCCCGGTCGCGTCAGCCGCATTAAGGTAACGTGTTCCTCGGCCTCTTGCAATCCATACTATGTAACAGGGTTTGTCCGATGTCTGACCCAAGTGCAACTACCCTGCTTACTCGCACTGCTGCCAGCACTTGCCTAATGTTGGCTACCGCCTCTTAATGTTGGCTTAACGATGGCCGATGTTGGATAGTCTTGGTTGCCTACTTGCCTACCGCTGTTATGAGAGCAATAGAGTCTTTTAGCAAGTTACGGAAATACGGTACGCAAATGCGATATGGTATACCCGCGGACAACTTGTCTTGGCAATGAAGGAAAGGCTACGGGGCAGGAGCTACTGCACATGTACTGCTCCGCGAAGTAGTACGGTTCGGCGCGCGCTTGGAATTTATTTTCGGTTCGTGAACCTTCCGTATCTCATGTGACGGCAGTTCGATTATTCGAGCGGCCGTGCTCGAATAATCACATTGCACACCATTTGCTTCGTCTGCTTAGACAGCCATTTGTTAGTGAAATTCGTCAGAAGCTACCTTCGGCAAGTCTTCGGAAAGCTATAGAGGGTGGAGACGCCATTTTGACTGTGAGGTGCACGTAAAAGGCTGCGACGTTTTCACACGTGTGAAAACGCGAAATGACACTGCATAAAGTAAAACAAATATAAATATCTCCTTGGTGCGTTCTGCGCCTCTTTTCAAACAGCGTCCTGTAAAAAATGAAGTAATGTTCTTATGTTTAATTCTGATGCTGAAAACACGTACGCAATTTTGGGACTATATTCTTCAGCGGTAGTACATGCGTAGTTTGGCTCTGTAGCCTGCTCTTCATTGCCAAGAGAAGTTGTCCGCGAGCATAGCGCGGTAGCGCTCCTCCTTTCCCGGTCCGTTGTACTTTTGCCAGTGAAGGCACCCCTAACACCACAAAATCATTTTCAAGAATACTGTGGGGTTGTCATGCCTCATTGTTGCCCTGTCAGCCTACGCATTGTTAACGAGGAACTGGTTGTTCGGGGGACGCACTGTCGCTGGAACTGCGAACGGCTTAAGCACAACGAGCGGGAAAGGAGGAGCGCTACCGTACTGCCTTACCGTATTTGCTTACCTTATTCCTGTAACTTGCTAAAAAACTCTAACTACTGTCCTTATTCAGTCTCATTTCAATGAGTGAATCTTCTTTGTTCTTTAATCGTACCCGTAGTCCTTTTTTTGGGTATATACGATATGCGATATTCAGGAGGTGTCGGTGCCCCTATGTGGCGCGGCTACACCTTGTCATGGAAAATTCAGAATAGTAAAGGTTACAGACGTGAAAGCAAGGTAACATAACGTCGCAATGAAAGTCATCTAGTATAAATTGAACTCTGAGTCAAGCTGTGAAGGAAAAAAAAAAACAAGATCGCGAAGTCCTGCCGTATGCCAACACTAGAATTGACACGAATTCCAGTGTTAGCCCTTTTAACCTATCCGCTAGGCCTGGTGGATAGGTTGTTGTACTCCCGCTCCGCACCTTCCCTTTTTGTTGGTTTTGTAGCAAAGCCTTGGAACTCTGCAGTGGGTCGTCCTCTACAGAACCTTCTAGTAGTGGTCGCCCTCTTCGGCTCCTTTCGGAGGGAACGCAGCTCGTGCTGAGAGTCGGTCCGCCGCCTTGACTGTCGCTGTCGTGCATCGCCGCCGAGTGCCCGCCAGTAAACGTCTTTACAATTTGGTGGAGGTGCTGGGTAGGACGACCCACTGCAGAGTTCCAAGGCTTCACTGCAATTGCAATAAACTTATTTACAGTTTGTTTTCGCGCGCCTCCTCTTCTCTGCGATCTTCTTTCCATCTTTATTTCCCCTTCCCTCTCCTCCTCGTGTAGGGTAGCAAACCGGATTTTACAATTCTGGTTGACCTCGCTTCCTTTCACTCATCGTTATCTCTCTCTCTCTTAACCGTATTACGTGTACCACTTCACCCGATGTTAATTCTAGGAGATGATGCTCTGGTGTTTCTGAAAGACGTGATAATTTTTTTTGTATGAGATAGCTTTATGAATAAGCTTTAAGCGCTGCAGAGTATGCGGCATCTACTAGCGACATTTCATCACCCTGTGGCCGGCGATACCCTTAGCCACTTTTGCACAGCTAAACTCAACCAAACTAAATTTGTGCTCATTCACATTTTCGACTCGTTCGCAGTTCCCAAGCGACCGAGCAGCGGCGGAGGCTTCAGCTCGGCGCGCAGCGAACGAAGCGACTCGTCCGTCAGCCTATGCGGCGACGCTGGCTCACCCAACGGCTCGGCTTCGGGTTCGGAGGCCGCGGGCCAAGCCAAGACATCGGACTCCGCCGTAGTCTTCAACGGGGGTTCGTCCAACGGACCCTCGGGATGCCACATCGGGGAACGACGTCGCGCCTTGACCACGGGGCCGGTGGTCATTCAAAGGGCGGTGCCTCATCGGCTGCCAAGGGTCTGGCCAAAAAGACTTTCGGCAGGACAGCCGGCAAACAGCAGCAGCCTGGGACGTCCGCTCGCCAAGGTGTCTACGTCGCATGCAGGTTGGAAATTCAAAGCAGTTAGTATACTGAATAGTGAAAAGCAAACAGCGCGATTTTTCCAGGCGGGGTCAACAGTGAAGAGATCGACACAGATAAGCGCTGCCTGTCCCTTCCTGAAAAAATCGCGCTGTTTTATATTTCACTACGGAGAACCAACTAGACCAAATCTCCACTTTACTAATGATAATGCTCTTTGATATTTGGTTTATCTCACCGCATTAAGGCATGAAAAAAAAAGCTGCATATCTGCAGCTTGACTGCCCCTCATCCCCCGGTACTAAGGCAGCAACATGCAGCACAAACTATATCAGAGAGAATTAGGGGGAACCGTGAGGCTTCGCTTCTATTCGTAACAGTCGCAATGAGGAAGGAAATAGAAGAGGCATGAGGCAGGCAGGTTAAGCAGAATAGCGTCCGGTTGGCTACCCTACACTGGGGGATTGCGGCCCACAATGATAACCACATAGAGCGCTGTGCAAATTACCTAACTTCTTTGAATTGTAGTAAAATATAAGGATTAACAGGTGAAAGGAAAGTGGACAAAATGAAAGACATAGTGGCCCCCAAGGTGAGGTACGAATCAACTTTTCGCATTTCGAATGGAATGCCGTCACTATTGAAGCACTGTCGCACGCCTTTCCAATCCGTTTTTATGGGAATATTGGTGTGCTGGAATTGAACCTGAAAGTGCGAACCACGGATCAACGGTAGTGTGAACCACTGTATAAGCTCTCAATTTTACGATCGCTGGTTTCCGAATATTTCAGAAGAACTAAAGAATTTTTATCCCCAGTGGTCTTGATATATATATATATATATATATATATATATATATATATATATATATATATATATATATATATGTGTGTGTGTGTGTGTGTGTGTGTGTGTGTGTGTGTGTGTGTGTGTGTGTGTGTGTTCGGTCCCTGCCGGGGGCAAGTTATCTTTTCGTCCACTTTAATTTCTTCACATTTATATCCTAATTACTACAAATACCATCACCTATACTTTCCTTGACATTACTGTCTATTAGTTCTCATTAATATTGTGTCTAACAAAGAAAAGCGAGCCCTTAGGAGTCATCTTCTTTCTTTTATATATATATATTTATATATATATCAGTTAAAGGAATTTATGAATGGCTAATATTTCAGTTGAACTAAATTGATCAATGGACCCGGGCCCATTTCTGAAATCAGTTCACCGAAGTTTTGCGCTCTGCAGCGCTGGCGTAGGCAGTTGATTCCAATCCTGCAACTCTAGCTGAGGCTGTAGGAGGCCTTGGAAAGTTGCGAGACTTCGTGCCTCAGCAACAAGTTGCGCCTTAGGATGTGCACGGCCTTGTTACTTCTTGGGCTGTAAAAGAGAAGTGCAAATTAAAATTTGATTTTTTAAAATAGTGAGATCATCGCTAACGCAACTGTTTTACACATCGTATATATTTATGTACATTACTCCATAAATTGCAATTTGCAATTTTAACGCGATAGCGTTAAAGAGCTCGTTCCGCAGAAATTCCGGTGTCGGCGTCGGCTTCGCTGGTTGTGAGCGAAAAATCATCTTGTCCGTGACCGAAAAATCGAGAAAGATGCGAATAAAATAATAAAATACTTTAGGTTCGAGTGAGAATTGAACCCAGGCCGTCTGCGTGGCAAGCAGGTGTTCTACCGCCGAGCCACTCCAGTGCTTGTAACTGCACTGAAATTACCTTTAATGCTTCACAAGCCTACGCGTCCTGTGTACAGGTGTCACAGTACGAGATGTAATATCGCAGTAAATGCGTGGTACAAGCGTATATTGCCATCGGGCATCACACCATGTGAACTGGATAACGAAGTTGGTGATTTAAAGCCGGCCACTAGGGGTTTGCGAATAGTGAAATTTCACCTCGAATCGAATTCGAATCGAATAGTGCCGAATAGTGGTCAAAAAGTGTCGAATATCGAATCGAATAGCGAATACCACAGATTTTATTGAAAATTGAAGAAAAGAACAAAGAAATGAGATCTGCTCATGTCCTCGAGCACATAATGCGGTGAGTGACTGCTACCGAAAGACTACAAATTGTCATGCAGAAAGACCAGCTCTTCTACACTGACCTGGCTTCAGTTTCTCTCGCAGTGACGTCACGGTGTTTACTGCAGTAGAAAATATGTACCTACTAGGTACCTCAACAGCAGGGATGGGAAGGTATCGCAAGGCAATTTTGGCGATACCTGGATAAAATGCAGCTCCCCGCTCTTCCAGTATTTCAAAGGATCATTCCTTTCTTGGGATCAGGGGCTCACTGAAGTTTATTTGAACATCTTGACTATAAGTTCTGAGCTCAGTGTGCTGGTTATTTTTTGACGCTAGCAGTTCAACAGTCTCCCAGTCTGTTTCCTGGCCTTCTTTGCAGTAGCCATGACGGGCGGAAATGACATAATCTCCTTTAAGATAAACATATGCGCTCGCTTCTGAGCCACGATATCGGTGAAAGTTTTGACGAAAGCGCTGCAGTAACGACGTTAGCGTTAGCTTTAGCCACCTTACCCTAACAAAGTTGCACCGTTGGCCTCTGCCACGTTTCAGATATTCGTCCGTTGGAATGATTCGAAACTTCGAATACTTGCTATTCGAAAGTCGAATCGAATTATTCGATTAGGTATTATTCGATTCGAATTCGAAGCTCGAATGTTCGCACGCCCCTACTGGCCGCCCATTACAAAAGGCACACACATTACTGCGCGTATTCCCTTAAGACCACCGAGTGGGTGCATCGCAACTTCTAAGAAGTATCCCGCGCCTAATTGGTGCTGGTTTAAAGCCTGCCACCCATTACACAGGGCACACACATTAGTGCGCGCATTCTCTTACACACACGTAGTGGGTACACTGTTGTCATAAAAGTGCTGCTGAAGAGGGCGGAAGCCTTTACCTTTACTATAGGTATGTCGAGTGTGTGTGTGTGTGCGTGTGTGAGACCGGGCGACTGAACATACTGCACTATGAATATGGGGCCGGATATCGCTATCACGTTCAACTCGCTAAGCGTCCCCCAATTTTTGACTCCATCTCTGCTGTGTCCTATGCATGTTGTAGTGAATATTCAGTTTAGGAAACTTTTCTTTGGTCCCCTGAACGTCACTCAAGCAAGAGTGCACAGCGTATGTAAGAATGACATGTCTTGTCGCTTAATCATAAGACTAATCAGTTTCTTATCTCATTCCGGTAACGGGACTGGAAGGCTTAGGTTGATTTTGTAATTTTTATTGCACCGGGTATCGTGGACCCAAGCTCGCACAGATTGTTTTTTTATGCCAACATCAACGTGAATACCTTTGCCTGTCAAGTGTGCGTTGAAACGACATTTATTTATCATTTTCCATGCAGTGAGGTCCCGTGGAAAGTAATCAGAGTCCTATCTGTTGCGTTCTTGAAATCTCGTTGTCTCTATTGCAAATATTGTCGTCGGTCTTCCCACTACGATAAGATTGACAGTTTCTCGCGCGCTTCTGTTGCAGGCTCTTCCGAAACCGTCCGTTCCGGTCTTCCCCGGTCCTCTCCGTCCAGCGAGACTCTCAACAGGACCGCTACGCGCAGGTCTAACGCCAGCGGTAGCGGGCACCCGCGACCCCTCAGCAGCGGCCACGAAATCGCGTCGTCGCACGTCATACCCGAAAAGTTCCCGTCCCCGAAAGCGCACGAGTCCAAGCCCGTACCGAACGGGACCAGCGCGCCCGAAGACAAGAAACATCAAGAGATGGAAATAAACTCTGCCGCGCAAACTAACAACGTGGGAAGCGGCATTCCCAAGCCCACAGCTGCCGTCAAGGGGACTACGAAACAGTCCAGGGAGGACTTGAACTTCCATCGGTCTTGTTCAGCCGGAAAAGGTTAAGAACGAAATTAAGCAGAACGGCAGCGTTCCTACCAGTCCTGCTGGTGATGAAATTGCGGCTCAGAAGAAACACGACGTCGTCGACGTGGGCGAGGCTTCCAAGAACCCGCCTCTTGCGGACGACGGTGACTGTCAGAAGCAGCAGGAACAGATTACGACGACGACGGCGCCGTCTTCAAGTGACGGCAGCGGCGGTGTCCGGACCGAGACTTTGCCCAAGAGCGACCGCTCCAAGAAAACGCAGGCCCAGAGCGTGAGCATAGCGATGGTATCTCCCATAATGAGCAGTCAGCACTCCTTTAGCAAGGACTCAGTCACGGCGTCTTCCACGGAATCCTCTCTGTCCACGGTTATATCGGTCAAGGAGGACAAGGCATCTTCGGTGATAGCCGCGACGACCAATCAGACTCAGCAGATTCAAGACAATCGCGAAGGCAACCAAGACGTTCTCGTCAACGGTGGATTGTCGAGGACGGGCCATCATCCGGAGAACAATGTCCCGCAACAGGGCGTTGCTGGCGGTCAGACAGGGCCTGCTGTCCACGTCGGCGACCAAGTGCAGGTTAACGTTAATGGCGAGTCGACCGGCACCAACAACGGTCTGGTGGGCGGGGTCGAGTCTACAGTGAAGTCTGTGCCCGCCGAGACCAAGCTTGTGCCCAGGGCCAACTCCGTCGACTCCTCGTGCGGAAAGGAGGGAGAGGAGATGGAAGAGGCTCTTGCCAACATCCCTCCCATGCAGCCCCTGCCGAGGGCTTCGCCGTACGGCAGCGGCTATTCACGAGGTCTGTCCGGTCACAGGGCTGCGAGGCTGCCCGCGTGTCTGCGTCTCCAGGTAATAAATTTCTTTGCTTAAGTACCCTTGCGTTAGTGCTTTGAGTCTCCTGTTTATACTGCAGACACAAACGCAAGACTGTGACAGGCTGAGGCCTGTTCTCAATTGTTGAGCCGTGCGGAACAAAAAATAGGAAAACTGGAAACAAAGCAGAGGCCACTTAAAAGCAGACAATCTTGACCAACCAGTCAAACTCTTGCTTCTTGCACATAACTTGTTATGTAGGCGCAGTATGCTTTGTAGCAAATAGCGCGACATGACCTTAATAGGCAAGGTGCTTTTTCACCAAGTTGATCTGTATTATACCGTCAAGATGATCTGGCGGTAGTTTCTGCTATCGTGGTCCTGTAGCCTGATAGATTGCGGCTGTTCTTCAGCACCACGATAAATATGGAGCAGGAGTAGTTCAATGCAGTAAAATGAGTTATACTTTTCACTACGGCACTTTTCTTTACGTGCTCCGCCTCATTTAGTCTTCTCTCGCTGTCGCGTGACCAGGCGGACGTGCAGCGTGTGGCGAAGAACATGCTGGCCGCGTCCCAGGACATCGCCCGGCTGTACGGCGCCCAGAGACCGACCGCCTCGGTGGCCCTGCACCACCCGGCGTACCACCACCAACAGCAGCAGCAGCTACAGCAGCAGCAGCACGCCGACTACGCCGAGCTGTCGGCCGGATACGTGAGTGACGGCGACGTGCTGCGTGCGCCCCGCGCCTGCAGCACCGAGGAGTCTAGTGGATATGTAAGCGAGGGCGGCATCGCCTCCCTGTACGCCGTGACGTCGCCCTGTCGGAGGCCCGCGCGCTACGCCATCAGGGACCCCAAGCTCATCAACGTCTTGCAGGACGACAGGTGGGGACCGTTCTATTCATTCTCTCTTATTTGGAAACTGCGCAAGTGAAACTTTGGCCAAGTAACCGGTGGAGTATTACGGGAAACTCACCATTGCTATTCCACATTAAAGGCGTTCTATTCCGCCAGATGAGCCAGGCGCATGTGGCGTAGGGGAGCATATGGCTTCGGTACGAGAACCCAGATTTCAAATCTCCGTGCCCGACCTCGCGTTAACATTTTTAAGGCAAAAGCCTTAAGTATCTTGTTGTGCGCCCCTTGAGCGAAATACGGCAAGCGAAAGGAGTGGTACAAAAGCCCACGTGACCTATACATGTTGTATCGTCATCATATGTAACGCCGTAAAGACGTCACAGGTCGCATAACTATGTGATGTCATCGTTACATAATCATGATGTCATAACATGACATCTTCGCTTGCTCAAACGCGCCATCCCCGGACGTCGTGCAACATCACGTGAGGTACAGGAATCTTCAGGTGGGGAGCAACAATGCAACCCCACTTACACCGTCATGATAATTTAATGCCTCTCTGACACTGTGGCTGGTTATGTATTGACAGAAATATGGTCCCCTATTATATAACTTAAAGGGACTGTCTACCGCTCGGAAAAAATTTTCTCATCGTGGTGAAAATGAGAAGATCGTTCATCACATTGGCGGCAGCGAGCATGCTTTTTCCCCATAAGAGAGGAATTATATTTTTAATTTGATGTTGAAAATCGTGAAAGAATGACCGCTAGCGTCACCCAACAGCGATGTGGTCGATCTACTGGTAGGACAAGAAATCCTCGCAGGTAGACTCATTTTGCTTAAAAACAAACAGCTACTAGTAACTTGAAATTGTATTTTGCGCACTTGAGGCAGCTTTCGGTTGCGTCAGAGAGTAATTTGTTGCTTTCTTTTTTCTCACGCATCCAAAAAGGCACCCGGTGGCGCTACTTGCGGCACCGTCTTCGATTTTGCCTGCTTCAACTCATGCGCTATGCCACGCGGCCCACCGCGCTGATCGTACTGTGGCGCTCTATTGTTGTTAGGATTATAGGTGTGCACGGGCTCCGGGTAGCCCGAAAGCCCGAGCCCGACCCGGCCCGCGGGCCGGGCTCGGGCGGGCCGACGTATTTTTACCTCGGGCCCGGGCCGGGCTCGGGCTACTTGGAGTTTTATCGGGCCGGGCTCGGGCCCGGCGCAAAGCCCGACTCAAGCCCGAAATATAGAGAATGAGCGGGAATTGTTTTCCAGCACGCATGCATCGCCTTTTCCGCTACCGCCCGTTACCGCTTTTCTTTTCCATTGCAGTTGTTAGCAAGTGGAGCGACAGTGGTGAGAATGTAGCAGTTACAAAAGATGAGCTCTCCCATTATCTCTCTATGGAATCGCCTTCCTGTCCATCTGAAGTTTTAGTCTTCTGGAAAAACAAGTAGCAGAGATATCCCAAGCCTTGCCAGGCTGGTAAAAAAGATATTAGCAATTCCGGCGACGAGTGCAAGCAGCGAACGTAACTTCAGTTCGGCGGGCTACATAATACAAAAAGCGCCGCACTTCGTTGAAGCCGGAATCGTGGGACTGCTTGCTGTTTTTGCACGACAATTTGGAATCTGTGGAATAGAGACTGTTCGTCGTGTGTCGTTCGATAATATTTGATATGCTCAATAAAATGCCAAATTACCGGAAAACGATGTTTTGTTTTCGCAGCGAACCTTCAAAAAGCTGGGCCGGGCCGGGCCGGGCCCGGGACTGGGTTTTCGTACGTCGGGCCGGGCCGGGCGGGCTCGCAGCCCTTTGCCGTCGGGCTCGGGCGGGCCTTCGACAAAGTCAGCGGGCCCGGGCCGGGCTCGGGCTCCGAAATACGGCCCGTGCACAGCTCTAGTTAGGATGTCTCACATGTGCTGCGCTGTGAAGGCGTGCATTTATTGTCTCTTTATGGTGGATCAACTTGGCTTGGATTGCGGCAGCAGTGCTAAAATAAACGCATAAACTGCAATTGCAGCCAAACAAGTGTTCTGTAATTGCATAATAAGGCTTCATTTAACCGCTAGAGCGCTGAAAACGACTGTTACATTCATTACGTTAGCGTTCAGCGAAAATAAAGTAATCCTACAAAAATCATATGTACTTTCGGTTTTAATTTTCACCGGTACTACAATCGTCATTGCGTCCACCAGCCAGTGTTGTGGGCATGTTTCACGCCAATGGAAGAGGACCGAACGTAGATCAAAAAATTCTGTTTTAAAATTTTCTACGCACTTTCCAGAGAAACCGCTGCAAGGTTGGACACTTCAGACGGCACGCTTTATATTGCGGTACAAAACTGAAAAGCGATGAAGGACGGTAGACAGTCCCTTTTATGCATTACTAAGTGTACAGCAGGCGTTGGCGTACAAGTGTTTTATTCATGTCTGTCTTTATCCAATGTACATATGCGCTGCGCTGACGTCAGTTGCGTGTTTGTATGTTTGTTGGTGACGTCACCGAAAGCTGGACTATTCGCACATCCGAATCCGTCGTGATAACCCAGCCAAAGAAATCTCACTCGTATTCAAAAGCTGAAAACCAAGAAACAGTGAAACAAAATCACTGCAATTCACACGGCGTACTTAGTCCGCACATCAGCCATTGCCAATTCGTTCTGCAGTACTGGTTGTGCAAATGTGATTTTGTTTCATTTGCGAGTCTTTGGTCGAGTTTTGAGTTCGCTATCAGTAGAAGGCACATCGGGCGCGTGTCTGGGAGATCGCAGCTTCAATGTAGCACCTTTGAAATGGACACACACGCTACCTTGCTCGAAGTACGTTGACCTTTCGGCAATCTCCGTTGAGATGACTGGAAACGCGACCGTAGACGCGTAACTGATGCGTGGCCGCACATTTTAACGTTACTTTCTTGCCAGTCGAGATAAACCATGGATAGTGTGTGAGGATATACATTAGGAAGCTCCTTCACCGCTATACGGACGGCAACTGTGAGGTGCAGGCGGCCTCCTTGACCATGTGGAGTTCTACAACAGGCACGGTACCCCTCCGTGCACGGATGTTTACATAACGTCACTTAAATGATCGTGGACGCCACTTCCGGGAGTCAAACCTGTTGTCTTGTTCTCAAGCAGGTTCAAGCTAAACGGGCTCTGAAGGTGTTCGTAAGAGTCACTGCCGCGTGCCAAGTCAGACCGGAAACCACTTTGAGTGCTATAGCGTCTGACAATCACGTTTTAGTCTTTTCTTAAAGCCAATGCGAAGGAATATTATAAAGCGATTGCAATCTCGCGCAGCGTTCTTCGTCGACGTCCCAGCCGTCGGCGTTGCCAGGTGACGGCACGTCTTGTATTCGAGGATTCCCGTTCTTGGAATGAACGAATTTCCGCATCTCCTTTCTCGTCGCTAAGATCTTCCTTAGCGGCGCTCGGTTACGAAGTAGAAAAATGGTGTGGTAGGAGAGGGTGGCTGACACCCTTTCGACACCATCTTGCGGAGGACAGGCATCGCCAGCCGGATCGTCCCTGGGTCACGGTCTAGAAACGGGATATAGTACAAAAAGAAAATGAAAAGAAAGGGAAGGCAACGTATCGAGCCTGTAGAATCAGAGGAGAATACAAGTAACGACCTGGCTCGGGGCACACGAGATTAATTCTGTCCCGAAGAGCGACCCTTTCCCATTGGACAACGTTCATGCCGCCACTTGAACGAAATCGGGAGCTGGACCGAGTTCAGGGGGAGAAAGGGGAAAGGGATTGCGGAACGTGGGGAGACGGTAAGATGGGGCGTGTACTTGGCACGCCTCTGTAGAACCGTGCAGTGCTTCGAAGCCTTTTGCAAGCGATGTTGCGAAGGCTACATGTTCTGTGCATATCTTTCTCGAACATCATGTTGCGAAATTAATGGGCATCGTACAGTGCGGTTTCAGTTGAGTCAGTGTACTTAATCTAGTTAAGGCGAGCTACGGATAGGAGTCGAAACGACCTAACAAGCAAAACAAACGCAGTGTCTTCCTCTCCTATACGTAACATATTTTAACGACACTTTAAACGTAAGGCGATTATCAAGAGAATGCGGGTCACCAACTTGCCCGGACTCGCACTTTGCTGCGGATCGCTGTGGTTTCTTTGCTAACGTTTCGATTTGCTCTCTTGGGGCAAGAAAATCAGCGACCAGGAAACGCTTGCCTCGTCTCGCGCAAACTCACTGAGATATATAAACATAGTCGGTCTGCACACAAACAGATATCTCCTGAATGCGTTGATTTGTTGTCTGCTGAAGTTCTTTAATGCAGTTTGTACATACCGCCACTTTTTAGTTCCACCCTCTCCGGTTCGTGTACGTAACTTCTGACGAGGAAAAGTCGAACGAAACGACCTTGTTATCGTGTCACAGAAATGGTTTTCGGGAGCCTTCATCGTTGCAAGAAGGCACCACATAAGTAGATACATCTTGTATTTCATGGGGCCAGCTACTGGTAACTCGATCGTGGGTACTATAGAATAAGCCAAGACGCCATTGCGATAAGGTCTGCGAGCCGCATTTTTAAATGTTTGATCTTTTTCTCCTCTTTGTGTGTCATTAGATCTTATGGCACTATGCCTCTGTTAGCAGGGCCAGCCACTCGGCGCTACAGGTCATAAGAAATGACTTAACTAGGCCAAAAATAAGCCTACTAAACGTGACTAATAGTGTCTGGAAAGGGAGAAAACTGCGGAAGTGACGTCAAAAGATGAAACTATGAGTGGGACAACCTTCCTCATAAACTTTCCACTCCACGTGAGTTACGGGAGATGGGAAGTGAACAAGAATGTGAGGCAAAAGTAGCAGTAACAAATAAAGATAGCAGAGTATACGCTGGGCGAGTTGGTGCTTAGCTTTTACGAAAGATTTGTGACGCAAGGTCAAATACTTTTTTTTCTTTTTGCCTGCTGTCGTTTGGCTATGTGCAGCTCTCGTTTGGCCATGTCAAACATATGTGCAAGATCGTGAAGCCTGAACTCAGGAGATGGGTACAATTTGTATCAGGATCTGTTGAATGGTGTCTGGAACTTGCGTTTCCCAGGGAGGTTCCGCAGTTGTGATCTGGCGTCCTCTCCTCTCTTCTTGTTTTTCCCTGCTCTTTCAATTTGCAACATTCGTTAATATAAAACACTACGCGAGTATGCACTACATATGCATCACGCCTCGGCAATGGCACAATACGCGTCTATAAAACTATCTTTTTTTATTATTTAACAGGCGGCTTGGTGGCCAAGCAGCACTGTAAAGCGCATAATGGCGGCTGTGGAACGCCTGTATGTAGCACCGAAGTAGCCTATCGTCCGCACTACCCGAAGTATGTTTGTACTGCCACTAGCAGAATTGCTAGTAACAGCGGATTAGCCGGTGGACGCTATAGACGATTTTACACAATACACAAGGCTACAGCCCAATATGGCGGCGCCGAAACCCATCTGTAGAGTAGTCTATACGAGTATGACACCAACACCTTGACGCACGCCCCCTTACCCCGTAACAAAAGCGGTGCTAAGCTTACAGAATGACGGTGGCGTACCAATGAGCTCAGTACAAAAGCTAAAAGAAATACTTGATTTCGCGGCCTCGGTCGAAACGTGAAATATCATGTTTCTTTTTTGTTGTTTTGGCACCTGCATTTCTTGTTATTTAAATGCCTAGCTATATACGTCCGCGATTCTTCTTCTTCCGAGCCTAGGAAGAGAAAGCATAAAATCGTGAGAAAGCATAAAATCGGCAAACCTAAAAAAAAGAAAGAAGAGTGCAGCGTGTTCACACGTGGCGTCAGCCGCATTCGGCCGTAAGATGCGGCCCGTTCAAAGACCTAAACTCGGATTACTTTCTGCGGCGCATTACGCACTTCCTCGTTACCCCGGCTGCAGTGCACGGTATTAACAAGACGGACGGTAGCTGGCACCCGAGGGGCCACTCGCAACCCATCGGTCTCGGCCTGTCTCATTGATCACACTAGCGCCGAGCTCCTCTCTTAGCACCACTGAGGGCGCTGGGAGATTTCTTCGCCCGTTTGCTTGTCCTGGGCGAGGCGAGGAGTGGTCTACGAGGAAGACCATCTTTCAAAGTAATTGGACCTTCCAGTCCCACCGAGCCGGGCCGACAAAGCCGGCGAGAATGAAGCGATTGTTTGACACTACGTGACCACTTTATAGCGTTCCTTCTCATAATTGATAGCGCTTTCTCTGTAAAGCTTTTGTGGCTTGCGGTGAAGAGCAACTACGTGGTGGTTCTTTATTATTTCTTATTCTAGCGCGTAGAAACGCAAGCACAGAAAATTAAGATGATTTCAGCTATTCGGGTTTCACTTTGCACTAAGGATAAATTACGCAGATGAAATGCGACGTAATCAATGCGCGGCGAAGTTATCGTGACGCGGCGATGAAATCCTGCCCTGTCTTGAATGTCCTTGTGTATGTTTGAGTGTATTATGAATGCCCTGGCGCATATTTGAGCGGCACGCTTTTCCTTGGCCCGAAAGCAGCTTTCCGAGGACAATATGCGTTTGTGATTTCCGAAAGAATTTTTTTTTCTCGCGAAAAAGTTGAACTGCGTGTAGAGGAATTTACGTGCGGTATTATTTTGCGAGTTTAAGGCTTCAACATGAGCCTGATCCCCGCACCCCTCAGTAAAACCAGCGAGGAAACATAAGTACCACTCGTACTTGTAATGCCTTCATACTAGGGGAGCTTGAGACGACTCTCGATAAAAAAAAGAAGAAAAAACACGAGGTGTTCCTCTGATTTCTTTTTGTGTTTTTAATGTCTACTCATAGGATAAATCAAGGGGGCCACTTGCGCGATCCACCTGTCCAAATCTAACCTCATATTACGCAAGCCATAAGTTTCCGCAGTTACACCGTCGCGGGAGTTTCGATTCGTACCTGCTCTCTGCGTTTCGTCATATACCTGTACGCACGAAACTCCTTACGCTCCAACATGCCATAACCAGACCGTTCTTGATCTTACGCAATATATGTACTAAAGCAGCAGTGGCGCAACGCAGCCGTGTGGTACGTCTCTGAGCTTTCGAGATAACTCGGAGGGGCGTGTGTATGGTATGTGCGTGTGTGTATGTGCACGTGCACGCGTGTATCTCTGTATGTGTGGATGAATGTATGTGTGTGCGCTCATGCTTGCGTGAGTACGTTTCCGCGCGCTTTCACTATCGCGTCGGCCAGGAAAGCGCTGCGTGCCTTTTGAGTATGTGCATACATATTGCATGGTTTGCCGTCGTCAGCGATCCTCGGACGCCCTTGAAAACCACGCCGGCGGACTTGGAAAGTGAGAACGCAAATCACCCGCCAGGGCCGGGGCCAGTTTCTTCTTGGATGTCTTGCTGCGCGAACTTCGGCGCATTACTAAAAGAAGAATTCGGGGATAGTCGGGCGGAGTTGTATTACGGTAGCTGCATCGCCGCAAGGTTCCAGAGCGAACCGGTGTAATTTGACGCGTGCTGCTGATGGAAATGGTGGACTGACGGCAGATTCTGAAGATTGAGCGTTCTGCGCCCGAGATCCGAGAAAATCAAAAGGGCTGCCGTTCGGGCGAGTTGGTGTTTCATCCTCGAAAAGCTTTCGATGAAACTTTCGGCGGTGTGAAGAGAGTTGAAAATTGGGCCAGGTGGCATGTCTTCATTGTACGTAAACAACTACAGCACGCTCAAAGTGGTTCTCAGCTATGGATGTTTCGGGGACACCTTGCGGGAGCCCTTGGTCTGACGGGGTCCCCTTGCAGCGAGAGAAAAAGTAGGGGATGGGGGATCATAAATTAACACGACATGCAGCGTGGAATATGTTCCTTTTATTTCTCCCTAGCAAAGAATGGTCAGTCTAAAGTGCCACGCCCAATTCGATCTCAACAGCTTGTCAGTAAGTTCTGCTGTCTGCAGCTATATTAAACCTGTTTCTAGCTGCGTTTGCTCTGCAAATATGCAAGCCTAGAAAAAAGTATGCTCATGCACATGTATTGTAGGAAACCGCAGCAAAAGCTTTACACCAATCACATGGAGGAGGGGAAACACAAGTCAGCTCAGCCGCAATGCAAGAATGCTATGTGGTGAAGCATACCAAAAAAAAAAAAGTTCAGAAGGGTGCGTTGTCACGGGACATAGTGCACCTCCGAACAAACGCGTTTTAAATGCGAAGCATTTCTTAGCGAATCTTTGACACTTTGAGCGTTTCTATCTACGTATCTATCTATCTACTTATCTATCTATCCGCCTACGTCTAGGTGCTCTCCTGATCACATCCTTAACTTGGTGTAGAGCAAAATTGGCATGGGATGGTAAGAGGATTTGACGAATGTGACTGTCGGGTCATGACGTGAATAACGTGAAAATACTGTCGCGTACGTCTTCAAACCCTTTCCTCCAGGCACATGTGGCACGTGCCCGTTTACCACAGGCCGCGGTGTACGGGTATGCGCCACAGGTGATTGACAGTTTATATCTACCCACTAACGGCGAGAACAGACATTGGTAATTTAAATGCTAAAGCGTTAAGAAAAACCGGCATCGGCAGCGTTGACCCTAGGAATGGAAAGAATAAAAGTTAGGATTCCAGCAGGAATCGAACCCAAGCACTGTGCATGGCAATCAGGTATATCTACCACACAGTCACGCCAGGTCTATAAACTGCTTTGGAAAAACAGCCTATGCAGGCGTGATGTCGGTGCAACGTGAATTGTGGTTCGTGTATGAAGTCAAGTAATGAGCGGTGGTGAAGTCTACGAATCCAGCGGTCAAGGTCGGATGGTCGGCCAGGCCTGAGGCATGTTGCACGGAGGTGACGACGACGGCTTAATCAATAATTATTGTGCCTAAGGGCAGACTTTCGAAAATTAAAAAAAGAAAGTCACAGTTTCACCGCAAGGGCGAAGCAATGGATGCGCTAGCAACAACTTCTAGTGTTACGCGAAGTGAGGCTGGCAGCTAACTGTTTTGTATCCGATCTCGCGTAACTACAAAACGCTGGTGTAAGAGAATACGGCCGCTCCAGGGAGAGATGCTCTCCGCATAGTCACTTCGTGCTGAGAGCGCAGCACGTAGACGGGTATACGAGCTGCCCGCTGTGATGGCTGTCGAGCTAGCGCGCGCGCCAGCGCCCTTAGATTCAAAGTTCAAAGTTGCTGCTCGCGCGACAGTTATAAACAGTAATTGTTCGCCTTGTTAATTATTGCCAGCTACTTCTGGTCGCATGTTTCGCGTTGTTTCTCGTGTTTCGTGAGAGCTGTGTTTAAAGTGCGGCCAAGCGCCCAATGATGATTGTGCGATCGCCTTCTGTAAAGAACTGTAAGATGAACTTTTCTGTAAAGCGCCGACGTTTCTTGTGTTTCTTGTGCGTGAACATTGATTCTGTGAATGGACATTTTTGTGCGGTAATTTTGCATTACATTATTGTTATTGATATTAATTTCACGACGCAAATTATTATGTAAGGGAAGAGGCGTAGTCCGAGTCATGCCTATAGACACGGACCTCTCCTCAAACACGTTTAATTTAAAAAAAATGGCAGTTTGTCGTATCATCGGCATCAAAGAGACTGTCGGGCTGCAGCGCCGCTATGTGCGTAGTCTTCGGCAATCTGGAAGTGTTCTGCCGATACCAAACAGTGCTACTGGCGTCCGTTCTCTTTACCAGGCTATTGGCGTAGTTAGGTGAGACCACGACGGCTCTCGTATCAGTCGAATGTGGTACTTGAATGAAAGTGTAATATTTGCGCATTAAAATTTTGTCGGGCTAGTTCGTGCATAATTCAAGCTTAAATATGCGACATAAATTGTAACACAGGCATGGAGGACAGCTAGGACGAGTATCCTTGTCAATAACGCTTTTCCCGTCCTTCGTGTCCGTGTAACATTTCTTGTGGCTTTCTTAAGCTTAATTATTCCTCGAATCTACACTGTTTTTGCCACGGGTGGACATTCTTCTCGGACCATAGCGATCAAGGTTCCGCGTGAGTGGTGTATAGGTTACGGTGCTCGGCTGCTGACCCCAAGGTCTCGGGTTCGATCCCGGCCGCGGCGGCCGCACTTCGAGGGTGGCCTAATGCGAGAGGCGCGTGTACTGTGCGATGTCAGTGCAGGTTAAAGAACACCGGCTGGTCGGAATTTCCGGAGGCCCCCCCAACGGCGTGCGTCATAAGAACCTAATGATCTTGGCACGTAAAACCACAGATATTATTATTATTATTATTATTATTATTATTATTATTATTATTATTATTATTATTATTATTATTATTATTATTATTATTATCTAGGTGATCTAGGTGTTCTGATCAATGATCTAGGTGTTCTTTTTGATAGCACCTTACACTTTTCTGCTCACGCTAAGCGTGTTGCTTTGCGGGGTCTTCGCACCCTAGGCTGTGTTTGCAGAATGTCTAGAGAATTCCGTTCTCCTGTGCCCTTCCGAAAATTGTACACCGCGCTATGTCTTCCTCAACTAGAGTATGCATCTGTGATCTGGAATGGCATTCCTAATTCCAGCAGCAACGCCATTGAGCGAGTCCAGAAAAAATTCCTAAGCATTTACAACCATCGTTTCGCTAGAAATGACTCTGGATCTCGTTCTAACGCTGCTGGATTATTATCATTGCCATCACTTTGCTGCCGACGAAATCGCGCTGATCTGTTATTTCTTTACAAGCTTGTGCATGGTATCATATCCTGCCCTGTACTGCTCAACTGTCTTAATTTCCGAATTCCACGTAAGCTGACCAGAGAGAATAGACCTTTTCATGTAACCGCCTGCCTCTGTGAACATTCGACCATTGGCAGGATACAACGTCTTTACAATGCTTACTTTTTGGAGCTCGATGTTTTTCACAGCTCCCAGTCGTTGTTCTGCTCCGAGCTTTGCACTGTACTTACATAGCCTTGTACACTGTTGATATTTTTTTTTCTGCCTGCGCATAGTTGTATATGTGCAATTTTGTAACGTTTTTTATCCCTGATATTTTATTATGAATGTTTCCTTTGTTTCTTTTTTTTTGTTTTTTTTTTGTGTGCGCCAGTACAAAGACCTTACGGTTGTTCCTGGGCACATTAAATAAACGTTTGATTGATTGATTGATTGAGTGATTGATTATTATTATTATTATTATTATTATTATTATTATTATTATTATTATTATTATTATTATTATTATTATTATTATTATTATTATTATTATTATTATTATTATTATTCTCAAATAAGACAGTGTTTGGTGATGTACACATTAAGAAGGAATATCTGTCCATGCAGATATTCCTGCTTAATAACCACGTATCTCGCCTGCACACAAGATACGTGGTTTTCTTAAGTGTACTCTACGATGGCGTACGCTGATATAAGCACTGCACACTTGATCGTTACAGCCGCATACAGCCGCATCATATGCGGCGCGAATCATCTCTTCGATCACCCATGATGCTCGCAGAGAGTACTTACGTCTTCATTACATGGGCTTAGTAAGCCTTTCCAAGGATGACGTATTCGTCTGAGCTGTCTTCTTTTGTGTGTGTGCGCGCGCCTCGCTTGTGCTTTTTGCGTGGCGCGTTATCGCGAAGCGCTGACCCGCAAGCGATGCCTTCACGCTTCTTACACAGGGCAATTCTAATCGTCCTCGATTTCTTTCTTGTTTTTTTTTTAACGCGAATGCAACGATTTATCACCTTTGAGTTTGCGTTGTCCCGCACATTATATTTGTGTTGCTCGTTACGCTCAATGTGAATGCTTATTATGTACGTTTTTTCTCTGCAGTGTTGCCGCTTTTTATTTTTATTTTGGACATTCACGTTTGATCGTTGCTAATTGCTTTTTTTTTCTTTTTGTTTCTCTCCTTATCCCACCCCCTTTTACTTTTCCTCTCTTCCACGCTCGCCCCCCTGATCGCGCACTTCTTTTTTCTCCGCCATCTTTCTTTCTTGCTGCCTGCTGCCGACGGCACTTCTTCCTGCCCTCTTATTCGTGCCTAATTATTCTACCCTGCTGTCTTACCTTACTTAATCTCCGTCCTTCTTGGTGCTACTCGTATTACTTCATTTGCTCGGGCTGCTCTTTCCGTTCGTCCCTTTGTCTTCTGCTATCCCAACGTCAAACCTTACACCTTATCTCCGCCTCCATGCTGATGTTAAATTTCTCCTTCATTCGATGTGTATCTGCATATCATTTCGCATCTCTCACCTCATTCCCTAAATCTGTTCTTTTCCCATCTGTTCCTGCTCCTGTCTTGGTCGTTATCTTCACTGAACATTTTCCTCGATACCCGTCTTTCCCTGCATTTTTACGTCACATGCTTTCATTACATCTATCTATCTATCTATCTATCTATCTATCTATCTATCTATCTATCTATCTATCTATCTATCTATCTATCTATCTATCTATCTATCTATCTATCTATCTATCTATCTATCTGTCTGTCTGTCTGTCTGTCTGTCTGTCTGTCTGTCTGTCTGTCTGTCTGTCTGTCTGTCTGTCTGTCTATCTATCTATCTATCTATCTATCTATCTATCTATCTATCTATCTATCTATCTATCTATCTATCTATCTATCTATCTATCTATCTATCTATCTATCTATCTATCTATCTATCTATCTATCTATCTATCTATCTATCTCATCAACCTGAATGCTTTAATCCATCTTTCATTTCAACTCTCTTCATTTTGTCTGTCTTCCCTTGGTTGTGAGCTTTCCCTTCCCTGCTATATACGCTCGCCTTCCTCCTACCCTCTTTCCCCTTGCCTTCCCACACGTATTTCACGTCCGTGCCGCGCTTGGCACGCCATCGCAACGACCCCTGCTGGTCTGCACGCTGCCACCCGCTGAACCCCTGGCATGCAACCATCACCCGTTGTGCTCGGCTCCTCGCCCGCTCTGCGCTGTGGTGCAATTTGTGGAATGTGAAACGGAAACAAAAAAATTCTGGCCCGTCTAGCAACGACAGCACCACGACTCTGGTCGCCACGAGCACGAATCAGCTGTACTCGCCGCGGAACTGGTGAGTGTGGCTATACTATACTATACTACACTATACTATACTATACTATACTATACTATACTGTACTATAGCCCCGCCACGCTGGTCTAGTGGTTATGGCACTCGACTGCTGACCCGAAGGTCGCGGGATCAAATCCCGGCCGCGGCGGCTGCATTTTCGATGGAGGCAAAATGTCTGAGGCCCGTGTACTTAGATTTAGGTGCACGTTAAAGAACCCCAGGTGGTCGAAATTTCCGGAGTCCTCCACTACGGCGTCTCTCATAATAATATCTTGGTTTTGGGACGTTAAACCCCAGATATTATTATTATTATACTATACTATAATTTATACTATGCTATACTATACCATACTATACTATGCTATACCATACTGTACTATACACATTTTTATTTACGGGATTTAATAATGAGTTTAAGAAATAAAACAGAATATGTTAAAGATGAATTATGGGGTTTTATTTGAAAAACCGGCGTATGTTAAGTCTGGCGTGGTGGTACTGCGAAGAAGGTGCACGGCTGATGTACCGAAAGTCGTGGGTTCGACCACGGCCGCGACGGTCGCATTTCGATGGAGGCGAAATGCTAGGGACCGGTGTCCTGTGCCATGTCAGAGTACGCTAAGGGAACCCAGATGGTATAAATTTACGGAGCCCTTTCACTACGCCGTGCCTTATAAGTCACATTTCGTAGCTTTGGTGCGTAAAACGCTATGAATTATTTTTATTATAAGCATGGCATAATTAATAGGTGTGCAGTAGTGTGGAATCATAATGCCGCCCTGCTGGTGTTCTTTAACGCGCAACTTAATATAAGTAGACTAATATTACAATTCATCTTATGTTTCTGTAATATTTTTTTGTGTTCTTATGTATTTCTTGAGTATTTATACGCGTTCATTTTGTACACTGTTGAAACGAAACATTTCTTTTTTTGGATTACCCCCCTTACGCAATGCCTCCAGGGGCCTGTAATGTACTTTTAAATAAATAAATAAATAAATAAATAAATAAATAAATAAATAAATAAATAAATAAATAAATAAATAAAGGTACAAGGCTTGCAAACACGGATACTAGAGACAAGTCGCGACGCCACAAACGTGGTGTCGTGACTTCGCTTTTGTGCCCGTGTTTGCACGCCCTGTTTCTTTAACATGAATACTTACCAACTAGGTCAGCTCTCTGTTATTTAATGTTACAATAGGGCTAACTGGAGCTTGTTGATGAAGCATTATGAATCAAACAGGGCATGCAAATGACCAGAACACAGAAATATCGTGTGTTCCCTTTGTGTGTCCTGGCCTTTTGCGTGCGCTGTGTGTTTCATAAGGCTTAGGCTAGTATTACCGCATTTCGCCCGCATCGAAATGTCGACTCCGTCGCCTGCACTCGAACGCGCGTCCTCAATCTGAGCAAATCAACGTCTCAGCCGCCACGCAGTCCCGGCAGGTAAAAAAAAAAAAGAATCCGTAACACGCCCGAATCCGAAGACACTCGGCCCGATCGATGCCACAGTCACCACGACAACCCCACTCGAGAGACTTTGTCTGGGCAAGTTGGTGCGACATTGCAAAATATAATAGCACGAGGGACGGGACTGTGGTTTTTGTGTCTTCAGTCCCGTCTCTCGTGCTGTTATATTTTGCAATGTCCCACTCGAGAGTCTCTCTTTTGTGATGGAACCAGGCCCGTAGCCAGGAATTTTTTTCAGGGGGGGGGGGAGGTGTCCACTTGCTGACAACCTTGACTATTTGCAAAAAACACCCATTTTCATTATTTTTTCTAAAAAATACGTGCTTCACCAAAATTTCGGGAGGGGGGGGAAGAAGCCGGGCCCCTAGCCACCCCCCCTCCCTGGCTACGGGCTTAGGTGGAACGCAAAACCGCCAGATTTCCAGCACGAGGTATACGTAGGCGCCCGTATCATAGGTAACACGATACAGGCCCTCCGGCGTATACAGTGCGACAGAGTCAGGGTCCGAACCGGCCGTTCTAGACGCGAACGCAAATACGCAGGGCCCGCGTTATATACGTAAGCGATACGGGCGTTTGCGCAAGACGTACCGACGTGCACCCAATCTCGCTTCCGCACCGTCGGTGCTTTTGGCGAACCAAGAAGCAACAGAAACTTCGAAGTATCGAACGGAGGGCGGGCAGGGGGGGGGGGCGGAGGAGGGGTGTTACATACGACACACGTACGAACCAACCGCCCACCCCGGTTTTTCCCTTCATCCCACGCAATGACGCTTGTTGCAGTTCCCTCAGGGACGGCGGTACTTTCACTTAACTCCTCCCCACCCTTCTGCAGCTGGCTGGACTGATATGTCCGCGCTCCTGTCGCTGACGTCGGTGTGTGGAGGCTGCGGGTCGATACCGACCCGTGCTTAGTAATTAGACGCAGGCACGTCGGCCAGGACCCGGCCTCGTTGGGTCTATACAGACGGCTCGTCCGCGCTTGCTGACGTTTTTCTACTCGCTTCTTCTCTAGCGTTCGCGCTTCGCCCAGTCAACTTACGTAATAATCCCGACGCTCGTACTCGGTCTTACTGAGGACGTGTGCGCAGTTGGGTACCTAGATTAAACAGAAATCGTTTGGTTGGGTGTTGCCTTCACGGAGGGATATAAAACGTTAACGAGAATTACTGACAGTGTGGCATATGCGAACAAACATCGACCACCGGCTATGCCATTGTCCTCGATTTTCCTCAGAGAGAAGTTCTTTCCAACACACTGCGATGACCAGACGATCGGCCACTTTCCGTGCATGTGGTACTACAGAACAGTCCCTATCTCTCGTCGGCCCACAAGGCAGTGTAACGCACTCTTGTGCTTTCTGAGGACGACGGGCTTGTGCGAGCGCCTCCGACTTGTGGTGTAGTCCCGCACGCTTCAGTGAATTCACTGCTTCGGTTAAGCGCGTAGCGCTTTAGGGGCCCCTAAAGTAGTGGCTTGTCGTCCATCTATGGATTTCTTGCAGCGTGGTCACGCTCACAGTAAAGCGCTCAATACGAGCCATAGAAAGGCCAGCAAGACTCAAAACCGGGTTACAACGAACGAAAAAGGTCTAAAACAATATAATTAACAGAAATTACGAAGAAGTATTCGCAACAGTTTACTTAAAATCGCTAAAAACGTTTCGGAAACATGCGGCTAACTCCACCGCCACGCAAGAGAGGGCGTCACCGCCTTGCAGAGTGTACGATTTCTCCTCTGACCGGCTCTCTACGGCGCTACATCTGATGGGGCAAACAACCTGACGGAAATCGCTGCAGTCGACGCGTATCCCAACTGCCGTAACGAGCAGGAAGTGGATAAAACGCAGCAAAAAGTAGTGCACATGTTGCACACAGAGTTTGTGAATCTGCCTAACAAGATTCTACTCGTGCTGGAGAAACCCTACATGCCTACTTCAAACATTGGCGTCATCGACGGTTTGGTAAACGGAGCACTGGGTACTGTACAAACGGAAATCTCTGTTCCCGTGCTGCGAACTTCCTCAGGTGTCACAGTATTGGAACTGCATATCTATTTTTTCCCATTTCTTCCTCTCTCGTCTTTCCATTCCCTTCCCCGATCTCCCAGTCTAGGGCAGCCAACCGGAATCTCTTATGGTTATATCACTCCCTGCCTTCTCCCTTTCTGGTTGCTTCCTTTTTTCTCGTTGAGTGGGGAGTGTCGCGGTAGCCAACATTGCAACAAGTGGACGTGTCCTTGTGAAGACAGCCCTGACGATGACACCACTTGTGAAAACACTGCCTCCAGCGACATCCGCTCTTCGACGATTTTTCATTACGTCAAGCCTACGCCTTCCCCTTAACTTCTTTGTTTAGATTAAAGAAGTTGTTTACCTATAGGGACCTTAGACGACCTTAACAGCGAGGCCGCGAGTAAAAGTATGTAGTTTTACCTCGGGACCTCCGTTTACAGCGCTGTCCGGGCCTCTTTTACGTTGGAGGATGCTGCAGCTCTCGAATGTGCCGTCCGAGTTTCGCTTGGATGATGTATCTAAATTTCCCAAGTGCCTGTGACGACGCGTCTGCAGTAACGTCCCTAGATTGAACGAGTTGTCTTGTCTGGGGACCTTAGTCTGCGACGCTTCATCGCCTACAGACCTCCCACTCCAAGGATTACGGCAGCACCGCAGTTTGTTGTGGAAAGAAAAGACGTTGTTGGACAGCCCGTAAATAGAGTGGCTTTAAGAAGCGAGCTTCGAAGAAAGACGTCCTTTTACCCAAAGGGCCCCACGGTAATCAGGAATTAGGGTGCACCCAACTTCCCGCACTGGTCAGTTCACCGGCTGACCCGCCGCGGTGGTCTCGTGGTTATGGTGCTTGACTGCGGACCTGATGGTCACGGGATCGAATCCCGGCTGTGGCAGCCGCATTTCGGTGGAGGCGAAAATGCTTGATGCCCATGCTATCAGATTTAGGTGCACGTCAAACAACCCCAGGTGGCCGAAATTTGCGGAGCCCTCCACTACGGCGTCCCTCGTAATCATATCGTGGTTCTGGGACGTAAAACACCAATAATTATTAAAAACTTGTCACTCTTTAAGACACGTAATATCACATAAATTTCAGAATCCCTGGCAGGCACTTTTTTTTTTTTATTACCAACGGATAATCCGTATCGGCTCGAGAAGCGAAGCTAGCGATAAGAGTTCCTAAATTGTCTCGCATTCACGAACACAATCGGGCAAGCTTTCGACACTCCTGAACGAGCGAAAAAAAACTTCATCCCCAAAACCTCGGACAGCGCATCATATAGGGTGCGCCGTGATCTCTCTTCTCGTTACGTGTCCCCAGCAACGTTATTGGACTGTACGTCGTCCTGACGTCACGGGCTTTTGAGCGACCTGCACCCTCGTGTTGCCAGGTGCTTCCTCCTCCGTTTTGTATCTGATTTTTATTTCCTTTTTCGTCTCTCCCACCGTATCACAAGTCCCTCGAGATTTCACGCTCCGTGTCGCCAGGCTCGTCGGTGTTCCTCAAATTGAAAGTGGTACGCCCGCCGGATTCTCTCGCGCAAGCGTCCGTCGCTAATCGGCGCGACACCAAGCGGCGCCACGCAATTATACCGTCGCCCATGCGCGCGAGTGCACGGAGGCTTTCACGGAAGATACGATGAAGCTGGCAGAGCAGCGTCAACGAAACAGAAATAGCTAGGCATGCACTACCTGGCGCAGTTTCACCGCTGGCTTTGCCTGCTGCACGGTTGGTGGCTCCGTGCGTAATTGGTATGCAAATGAGGCGTGGGTCAATCACAATCAAGTGCGCGCAACACCGGCAGGTTTCCGTCTCTCGACTCTCGAGCGACGTCTCACGGGTGCAAGCAGAGACGACGACGCACTTCGCTTTCACCTGTAATACCGCTGGGAATGCCAAGCTGTGACTGGACTGAACTTTCCAGCAACCTTATCGGCAGTCTCAGAATTTTAGGCATTTAAGGGACAGACTCGCATGTACGACGCTGATAACGTTTCCTGCATCTTCCGTCTCCCCTTTCATGCTTTAATCCCTTTTACCGAGAGTAGGGTAGCAAACCGTACACGCGTCTGGTTGATCTCTACGGGTTTCTTTCCTGTGTTGCTCCTCCTCCTTATTAAAATACAAAATAATGAAGTTCTTTGCGGGCCACAACCACGATACGATTATGAAGCAAGCCGTAGTGGGGAATTCCGCATTTATTGCGGACTCCCTGTGATTGTTTAATGCGTACGTAGCACTTAGAGCGTACGCGACTGTTCGGGCATTATGCCCCCAGCTAAATGCGACTGCCATGTCCGGCTATCGAACCCGCGTCCTCCAGCTTAGCAGTGCTACACCTTTCCTGCTGAGCTACCACGGCGGATAGAAGTTTATTCCTGTATCTTTATTGTTTGCAACCTGCAAACTGAAAGTCCTCTTTCCTACCCCTATTTCCTCACCCCTGTGCAGGGCAGCAAACCGGTCACTCGCGCCAGGTTAACCTCCCTGCATTTCCTTTTCATCTATTTCTCTCTCTCTCTCAAAGTCGCGTGGATAGGATGGAAATGAGGAGATAGGATACCTCACTGTCGTAGGGCGCTGGCGTTTCTCCTTGACCAGGCGCAATCGATATTGGATATTGGTATGTGCCAACAGCGAACGGTCGGAGTGTCGTCGTTACGCCGTTTGCAGGTCACCTGAGAGGCTACAGGTATTAGCAGCTTAGCCAGAGTTTATTTTCAGGGCTGAAGGGGAAGGTCGACCCCCCTTCCCCCCCCTTTCCCCTGGCTACGCCAATGACATGCACATCTTTGCACAACGATGGCTGGCACTAAATGAGACTGCGCTTCCAGCCCGGCGTTGCTCGTTAACACTGTCACTGGAAACCAGATGGAAGTGAATCATGCAACTCGA
This sequence comes from Rhipicephalus sanguineus, assembly GCF_013339695.2. NCBI lineage: Eukaryota > Metazoa > Arthropoda > Arachnida > Ixodida > Ixodidae > Rhipicephalus > Rhipicephalus sanguineus. Next base: position 84,613,756 of record NC_051182.1, on the reverse strand, counting down.
CGTCGATACGGATATATCGAGTAGCACGGAAAGGCAGGGTGGTTAACATGACGCACATCCGTTTTGTTGCAGTACGCTTAGTAAAGGGGTTAAATGGGTGAAGACAGAGACATAATGGAAGAGAGGGAGAGAGCAGCAATATTGCGCATGCTTGGAGGTGCATGTCAAGCCGACAAGCGCTTGCAGAGGCTTGCATACATTTAAGTGCACCAGCAGCGCGTCTGTCGCTTTGCGTGGCATCGACCCACGTGGTCACGGTACAAGAATCTTGGCTTCTGAAAACGGTCTATAATTACGGAAGTTTCGCGCACAAAAAATAAGCGCCCCGTTAATCGAAAACTCGGCGATAAAAATAGATCCTTGGACTTTTCTTTTTTTTTTAACAGCGACGTATGGTTGGAAGGCACAGAAATGCCTGTGTTCCGTTTCTGTGGAGCAGAAAGAGGCGACGTCGTCGGCGCCTTGAGGGATTTTCATATTATCCCCCAAGTATCCTTCTTCAAACAGTGCACAGCCTCCGTGCTTCAAGTCATGGATAAATGTACGCAGTTGGTCCGTTCACTGCGTATTGTTGTCTAAATTAAAAAAAAAGAACACATAAAGATTGACGAGTCTGTAGAATTCGAGCAGTTCGTATATCAATGACATTGTCAAGCTGAGTGACGGAATTATTGAACTTTTCGGTAGCCCTACATAAAGTTACGGACTGGCGCTGCCCGAAATATAGATTCTAATAATCGTCCCATGATCTCAAAGAAGAATGAAAGCTGAACAATGCTGAAAATTTTTATACACAAATTTCGTTTGCGACGCTGTTTGATTGCGCGAGCAACACGGTTAAGTGTGTCCGAGTGCGTCTCTTGTTTTGCGTTTCATTTCCATACTCTTTCCAGTTCCGCCTACTGCAGTGCACAGTAGCAAGCCAGGGCAACCTGGTGAACGTTCGTGCCTTTCCGTCGCTTTCTATATCTTTCCTCTCGCTATATTCACCGGTCTTCCGAAACATTTTTACTATATCCCAACGTGGAACCTTAGTGCCGTCCGTTATATGCGGCGCATGTTCCTGTACGCGGCACCGGCTCTTCTGCGACGCCTCCGCTCTGTATACAGTAGGCGACTGCGCCTCCTGTTAATGTACCGAGTTATGCCACACAAACTTATCGCTGCCGCCGCATCAAGACCGTTGAGAAACTTGCCCGCAGCGCAACTTTTCCGTAATACTTCAGAAACATAATATTACGTGCCTTACAACTGTACTATCCGCTCGCGTTACTCAAATAGAACGACGGACATGCTGTCTCGAATCGAAAGTTCCTGGCTCGTAGTATAAAATCGGAAGGTCGCCGCGGGGGAACTTTCCCTAATTGATTTCCACCTCTTCCTAAACGCGGGTGTGCAGCGGAATCGTCGTCGGAACCATTAGGACACCGTGGCGTTCATTAGCGATCGCCGTTCCGTAGCTCTGATGGTGCCGCCACCACTTGACTGCGACCGGAGCCTCCGAGATTACAGGTATCTCGTGCTCCCAGCGCCACAGTCTCGGCGGTCAGTCTCGGCGGCCTGTGCTTTTCTGAGTTTGTTGTTTTTTTCATGGTTGTTGACTAGAAAGAGACGGAATAAGATATACGTAAATGATGGTACGATGACTATTCGGGGAAGCGCATGGGTTACAAGAAGAGATATTGGGCAAACTGTGGATCGCGATACAAAATCTTCCCACGAAAGCGATAAAGAATTGTCGCCCACCCGTATGAAGTAAGATACTACGGATTAAATCCATACAGATTTCTCAGCAAAAAGAAAAGCCTCTTAGGCGACTAAAAATTTTCCCTTGTCAGTGATTCCGACCCATCATTAAAGGCAGCGCAAACAACACGGACACAGGAGAGGAGTTCTGTGTACGTGTTGTTTGCGCTGCCGTTATGATGTTATCGTACGAACTCGCCCACCAAAATACCCTTCTGATTCGAACCCGGGACCAACGCTTCTCCCGTGCGCTCGCTCTACCATCTCAACTTACCAGGAGGATAGCGGATCTCAGGAGGAGGGCGAATTATTCGGCGAATCTGAATGAATACGGCAAAGCACACGAGCTTGATATAACAGTTTAGGATGTACTGTTTTGGGTAAAGCATAGAGGCAATTCATTCTAAAAGGACAGGGCGTGCAAACACGGACACAAGAAAGAAGTCAGGACACCACAAGCGCCGACTAACAACAGTTAGTCGGCGTTTGTGTGTCCTGATTTCTTTCTTGTGTCCGTGTTTGCACGCCCTGTCCGTTTAGAATGAATACTTACCAACTAGCTCAGCTCTCTGTTATTCTAAGCATAGAGGCAAAATCTCGAACGCGAAAGGTGGGACTCAGTGCGAAAAACTCGGGAATTATGCCATAACTCACTGAACTTGCATTTTTAAGTATTCTAGTTGTGGCTTGCCACAGCCTTCAGGATTGACTCCAGCACTGCTATATAATTTTGAACCCTAGTTTATTTTCCCCTGCTTGTGTGCCAGCACAAGAAGCACTGTTTTCTGCCCCCATTCCCGGCAGTAACAACGGCTGTAATGTTTCTTTTCTTCTTACGAGGGCAATGGGAAAATCAAAACGTGCGCTTTTTTTTCTACGACATTCTCAAGACACAGCGGTCTCCGAAAAGAAAGAAGGCTCTCGTCTGAGAATAATGCGCGCATAAAGGCCGAGATTTAAGGCCTAGCTAAGGTCATTCCGCTCAACGAGCCGTTTTCGTAGCTGCTTTCGAAATAAAACCTCGTTGGGATGCTCTTTTTCTCTGACGCAGGCCCTTAGAACATCGGCGTACTTTACAAAGACACCTCACCATTAAAAACACGAGTCTTCTCCCACCTCCTTCAGTTGAATCACAAGGCTGCGTGGCTCTTAACAATACACGTGGTAGGAAATTCAGGAAAGATGACGCTAACACGGCCATTTATAGGCGGCAAAAATGACCCATTAATGTCACAGCCGCGGTGAGGGAAGTGCCATGCCACCGCGGCCATTCCTGTATTTCTTCTTCATACCTTCGTTTGTGTATCTAGTACGTACGTGAACTTGAGAGGCAAGGGCATATCGTTTCATCTTGCTATGGAGAAGCAGTTACGCGTGCTTCTGCCCCCTGCCGCGAGAGGGGGCCGCGCGCGGCGAGTCCCGGAAGCAGGAAATATATTACGCGAGGCTTCCCGGAAATTACCGGGTCTGCCATAGCGCGCGACCCTTTCCCGCATTCCGCTCCCTCGCTAGCCCCTCATCGCTCTACACTGCTTCCTTAACGAAGCCGTTTTTTCCCGATGTTTTCATATACATCGGCACCAAGCCTTTGGCCTTCTCCTAAGACGCTAACCGCGTTGCAGCCGGGCCTGCTTAAATTCGAGTTTTCTTTCTTTCTTTCTTTCTTTCTTTCTTTCTTTCTTTCTTTCTTTCTTTCTTTCTTTCTTTCTTTCTTTCTTTCTTTCTTTCTTTCTTTCATACTCCGTGATGCCATTACTAACATTTTTTTCCCCTGCTCTTTGGAACAGTCCTTTTCCTATTTTCGTTTCTCACTGCTGCAGAAGTAATCTCACTGGCGTAGCGGAATTGATTTCCTTAGCGAGGGCGCGTCTAATTAAACTGGCTCGCTATTTATACCGGTAGACCGTGTTCGTTCTGGAAAGGAGCCAGGGAAGGGCGTTCCAAAAAATAATAATAATAAGGGGGGGGGGCGGTAAAGAAAGGCCCACGGTGGCACATGCCTTCACTGAGGAATCAATTTTCGCCGGTCCTTGTTAAATACCTAGTAACGGACGTAACTTGTGTTTACCCTTTTCGTTCGCGGCGTAGTTCTTCTCGGACAATCACCGGGTGCCGCTGACGTCTTTGAGCGTGTGTCGTTCCAGAACGAGATAAAACAGCCACCTGATACCTTGTATTCCTCGCAGTTACTGTCTTTCTCTCTCTCTCTCTCTCTGTTCTTAGTCTCGCTTTGTCGGATTTTCTCGGATTCTAACTTGAGCTCGAATTGCAGCCAGTTTTCTAAGAAGGCAAGATTGCGTCTCTTTTGTTACTTCCCTCGGGGGCTCCGAGAGTTTGGCAACTAGGACGAGAACTATATATAGTTGAAGACGTAATTTGGCCTCGCAACACTGTGCGCACGATCGCAGAACGCGACGCATTGAGTTTCGTACAACGCTTTGTTCCTTCGGGATTTCGCCGTATTTTGTCGGGCCTTGTCTTTCGGCGACTGCACGAAAATTATGATAGCAATTATTGTAAGGAGGTTGACCTCCTCAGCGCAAACTCTGTCACAGGATATTCTTGATAAAAGTATCTGTTGTGAGTCACCACTTTCAATAAAAATGTCCTTACTGGATTGCAGCTACTGAGAACTCATATTTGAAGGTTCGAGATCAAAAAGGCGTCAAGTAGAGCACCAAATATGCGAGATATTGGTGTTAATGAGCATTGACACCGTGGTACAAAAAAAAAAGCCAATTATACGCTAACGGACTCATGAGTCGACTCAGTCAGATTCAGATAGAGCCGTGAGCCTGAGTGAGTCTGAGTGAGTAATATTTTGGTGCAGCTTGAGTCCCAGTGAGTTCCTGCTGATGAAAATTTCAGTGAGTCTGAGTCCGAGTGAAACCAGTTCAGGAAGATTTTGGTGAATCTGAGTCTCACTGAGCTCAAAGGACAAAATATATTTCATGAGTGAGTCTGAGTGAGCTTCCACATTTTTTGCCGACCTATGCACTCGTATAACGTTCACGCGTGTTATAATTAATATCCCTGAGCCCGTGGCCCACTGAAAACTGCCGTGAACGCTTTCTCTCTTTAATGTGGACTGCTACTCTACAACGTGAGTGACATGCTATTCGTACAAAAGTGCCAATTTGCACGATAGCTGTAGTACGCTTTAAAAAATGGCTGAGGTTTGCCTGTTGTAAACCTGGTTGTCACGAGCGGAATGTATGTTTCGCTTGGTTTTGCAAAGGCTATGTACACGGGCGGCGGCTGCAGTAGCTTCGACCTGGGCACGCTTCCGCGCTTGGCAGGCTTCTCTCTAACGTGCTAATCCGGCCTCCCTTTGCTCCGGTCTTTCAGCAGGCAACATTTCCTTTCCAGAAGTGTTGAAAGGCGGGCAAGTTGGTATAGGTTCATACTGAAAATTGGCAGCGCAAACTAACGGGACACAGAAGGGGAACACAAACAGGCGCAGACTGAAACTTGGATTTATTCACAGAAGATAATATATACCAGGAAAACATGAAGGGAAAGGGAAATACATGAGGGAAGGATCCACCATAATCAGGTGTCGTCCATAAAGGAGATTTCACAATCTAAAAGCGATATAGAAGGTGAGATGACACAACTATCGATATTCTTTTTAATGAAAAAGGCTTCCGCAATCTCCCTAGTTTTAGTGTCACGATGGGCATATAAAACAGACGTGCGCGAAAATTCAGGTACGCAACCACACTTTGTGCAATGGGCGGACAAATGTAAACCCGGGGCAGACTTAAGCGCATTGTGGTGTTCTCGCAAGCGCACATTCAGGCAGCGCCCTGTCTGCCCGATATACACCCTGTCACAAGACAACAGGATGCAATTGAAAGCAGGCCCTGTGAAGGAAGGTTGTGGTGTTAAACATGTCAATTGTTTCACTAAGTGTCGGTCAAAAGTGGTTTATTGCATCCCGTTGTCTTGTGACAGGGTGTATATCGGGCAGACAGGGCGCTGCCTGAATGTGCGCTTGCGAGAACACCACAATGCGCTTAAGTCTGCCCCGGGTTTACATTGTCCGCCCATTGCCACAAAGTGTGTTGCGTACCTGAATTTTCGCGCACGTCTGTTTATATGCCCATCGTGACACTAAAACTAGGGAGATTGCGGAAGCCTTTTTCATTAAAAAGAATATCGATAGTTGTGTCAGCTCACCTTCTATATCGCTTTTAGATTGTGAAATCTCCTTTATGGACGACACCTGATTATGGTGGACCCTTCCCTCATGTATTTCCCTTTCCCTTCATGTTTTCCTGGTATATATTATCTTCTGTGAATAAATCCAAGTTTCAGTCTGCGCCTGTTTGTGTTCCCCTTCTGTGTCCCGTTAGTTTGCGCTGCCAATTTTCAGTATGAACATTTCCTTTGCTTGAGATTTCGCAGCGTGCCGCCCAGCTGCATCTACTTTCATTAATAATTGTTATCCTTACAGTTAATAGGCCTTTAAGTTATGCTCCCACATCATGCGTATCCAGTATAACCCAACCTGAACCGGGACCATCGATTTGTAACTTAACAGCGAAGCTATTTAGTCGATCGTTCGCCGTGAGCCGTCGTAACGCCCAGCAGAGCTCGGTAGTGCGGTGAAAGTTAGTCAACTAGAGTGTGGCGCTGGTCACGTGGCCTTGGGGTGTGGCGAGAGAGAGGCTCGGTAGGAAGGGGAAAGGGCTGCGCCTCGTTGAGAGTGGCGAGAGAATGGGTAGCTCGCTGGGGAAGAAGGTGAGGAGCGTCGCTGTACCTCTTGATTGTACACTCGCTCGGATGTGGAGACAGTTTACATGAAACGACGTGCGGAGAAACTTCCTTGGCGAAAGCGGGCATGTCATGCACAGCAGCAGCGCTTGTAACGCTGCTTGCGTTCCAGCGAATCCGTGATAGCAATGCGCGTTTTGAGTCAGTGGGCGGGTGGAATGGCCCACGGCCGCACTGGAACGCTACCCTTAGCGTTCCATCGCGGCCGTGAATGAGCATATCGTCGCCCCTTAGTTTAGCATATTGTCAAATAAAGAGCGATAATACAACACATAAATACTCTAAAAAGAATTGCAAATATTCACACGGCTGCGCCTTTAAGAGTTGAACGCAATAGCGAAATCCGGCCCGTAGTGCGCACTTCAACCACTAAGTGCATACGTTACACACACACGCACACAGACACACACGCGCGCGCGCGCCATCTAAAGCAAGAGTCGCATGGCCTCCAAGATACACGCCGCGCGCTCGCCATAGGAGGCCATGAAGAGTCTCGTCGCCCCTTAGTTTTCCGCTAGATGGACATAGTTGTCCATTTTTAGAGCTGTTTGAATGTTCGTGTGTGTTTTTAGCGGCGATGGCTGCACTATCCCGGCCTTTTTCGACGATGCGCCTAATCGCCGAATGGGCTCGTTTTCGTCGTGACACACATAAATACTCTAAAAAGAATTGCAAAACACACAAATATTCACAGAGACTTGCAAAAAAAAAAGGAAAGAAAGAAAGGAAATAGCCTGACGAATGGGAGCATCAGCGTCGCTGTTCCGATGGCATCACGGAGTGGGGCTGCTTGGATTTTTAAAGCACATTTTTATGAATAATGAACGAATATCAGCCGGACTCTCCAGTGTGCCTTGAGGAGACATTGATGATCGACCTTTTACTGAAGAAAAGATCTTGGGAGCCTGGCCTAACAGCTCATCAAGGCCACACGAGCCCTCCTGCACTTCTTGAAGGCAACAGAATTTTGAGTGACTGCCAGTAGATACATTCCACTGTGTATTTGTTGCGAAATGTATGCACTGATGATATTATATTCAGGCGAAAGCCTTAGATGCCTCATCAAACGCGAAAATTGACCGTCGGCGTCCCGCGGCGTCGGGAACAGCGCGAGTGACGCAATAAATCAGTCATCACGTGATGACGTCACCGTGACGTCACATCTCGCGAAAGCTTGTGACCGTCATCATGACGTCGCAAATGCTGGCGTGACGTAACTTCACACGATGCCAGCTATCACAAGACATCGTAACTTGGTAAAAGGTGTGCCGATCACGGAGGCAGTGCAAAACCAGGTGGGGTGCCTCCAATCCTGGAGGCAGTGCAAAACCACGCTAGGTGCACAGAGCTTTCGGGGGGTGATTTTTGAAAAAAGAAGATGGCTTTCGCGTTCGAGTCGTCTTAGGTGAATGCACGAGGGACCCTGTGAGTTTTTTCCTCTCTCTCTTACCAAGTTATTCCACTCCGCATGTGTAGGGTAACAAACTAGACGTAGTCCAGTTAACCTCCTTGCTCGACCGGATATGCTTGGATAAGAAAGTGTGTGTCACTCGTACCACCAAAGGCGGATGCGATTTAGAGTACCTTATGCTGCACCACAGCAGAACTACATGGCGTTGAAGGATGCTGATGGAAGACAATTCGAAGAAGCCATTCAGCGAGTGCACCACAATAATATGCTATCTTGAAACACCTCCGTGCTTGTTCTGGCTAGACAGTCAAAGATTCCTGTATTTCTTTTTATCAGTTGCAGAAATGTCCATGTATAGTTCTAAAATGAAAACTTATTTAACTTGCTTCATATCCTTTAGGCAAACAACTCCCATCTTAAGATAACATGCACAATGTTAGAGTGGATACCACCAAAAGTTTCAAGATAGAAATACAAGTAAATTTTTTTTTCTGTACGGTGCTTACGAACGGGACAAAAATGTTGTTGACGGCTCTTGTGCTTATCACGAGTGAAAGGTATGTTTGGCTTGCTTTTGCAAAGACTATGCACGCAGGCAGCTGCTTCAGCCTCGATCTCGGCACGCTTGCGCGCTTGGTAATCTTCTCTGTAACGTCTTAATCTAGCCTCCCTTGGCTCCGGTGTTTCAGCACGCAAATTTGCCTTTCATTGAAATTTTCACAGAAACATGGAACAACGCAACTGCCATATTCTTCTGAGACGTCCAAAATAAGTGAATGACTTTTTCTGTAGCGCTAGGCATTTTAAGATGGTTAGATACATGACTTGAGACAGTAATTAAGAAAGTTAAATTAATTAACTTTTTAATTAGTGGAGTTAGGTGACTGTGTCAAATTGGGAAATTGAAGTTCTTCGTGCCAGAAACCCATCCCAACATTGAGATTTCGAAAAATCGGCATCTTGTAATAATTACGAAGTAATAAAATTCAACCGAATTCGATGGCTTTCGCTGTTCAAAGCCGTTGCATTTCTTTGACTTTAATTACGCCACAACAATTACTAGAGGACGCTTTTTCGAAATCTCAAAGCTCGGATGGGTTCCTCGCATGAAGAACTTCAATTCTCCCATTTGACAAAATCACCTAACTCCACTAATTAAAAAGTTATTAATGTAACTTTCTTAATTAGTGTCCTAAATGATGTCCTTAACTACCTTAAGATTCCTGCCGCTACAGAAAAATCAATTCTGAAAGCCCCGAGCAAATATCGCATTTTCCTGATTTTTTTAGAAGGTTCGACACATTTCTTGAAACAGCCTGTATATGCTGGATGGTTCGACCCAACCTGAAGCTTGCGCCGAAGCGCCACACACGAACGACCCAGCCGGCGCGCCATCAGTGGCGAGACTGAGCGACCAAGCACCGGGCGAAGCAGCCGCTAGAACTTCGCTTAGTCACGTGGTACCGCAGCGGCGAGGCTCCGAGCGAGCGCAGATGTGCCACCACTACGCAGCGCATCACGTGGCGTGAGTTGGAGCGAGAGAGACGCAGGCACGAAAGAGCAGCAGCTGAGGCTGTAGCGTCCGAGTTGGCCGAGAGCCAAGAGCGCTTTTCCTATTTCTCAGGCTCGCACCTCGAGCTATGCGGCTTTTCTTCTTTTGCCAAGGCCGTCGGACTCGCCTTGCGTTGCGATTTCGCTCCGTCAGCTCAAGGTCGTTGCGACGCGATGAATGACCTTGCGAGACATGGAGTAGTAGAGCTTTCGCTCTAAAGCACTGGAGGGGGGTACTTTAGTATTAATCGCACAATTCTAAACTTCACATTTCTTTTGAATTTCTTTTATATAAGAAGTCTGTAAGGACGTTTAACAGGTACCTAACTATCGCTGAGTGATTTGCATGAGGCAGGAATTGCATCACACAAAATTCAGTTATGAAGCTTGACGTCGTAATTTCGCACATTGCTTTACGAAGGACGCCGTAGCATAGGAGGGTGTTGGAACTGTTGTCACAACTTGCGCTTCTTCAACGGGCATTGAAGCAATACTACAAAATCTTGTATCTGTACAACACATAACTGTGCGTGCGTCTTCGTTTGTGTCAGGTTTATTTGTGCGTGGCAGCAAGAACTAAGAAACACGAGCTTCCTTACAGTCTTATTATAGAACATCCTGCAACGAGCTTTCGCTGCGAACTCAAAGAACAACCTTACCTGCAAAAGAGAGAAGGAGAGGAGTACATCGATCAGTTCTGTGGCTCTACCAACACTGCGTGCAGCTGATCTCCGCTTTTGTTCTCGCACGTCTACTACGCATACGCAGGCAACAGCGGGAAGCGCAACAGCCCCATTGCATCGATTCTCCTAAGCGACATGCCTCTAAACTACTTCCTGGGTATAGGCGGGCGTCCGCTGTGTCGCATCCGAGTTTTATAGCTCGGTTTATACAGAGAGCGTCTTTTTTATCTCTCCCTGTCTTTATATACTTCCACAATGTATCTATTCTTTCTTTACCTCTCCTTTTAAAGTAAAATCGCGCCGACGGTAGAGGCATCTGGAATCCGTACCGTCAGCCCGCACCGATCGAATACACACACACACACACACACACACACACACACACACACACACACACACACACACACACACACGCATATATATATACATATATATATATATATATATATATATATATATATATATATATATATATATATATATATATATATATATATATATATATATATATATATATATATATATATATATATTATATATTATATATATATATGCAAGCTGCATGCGTTCTGAGGCACCGCGAGTGTGATTTATGGCGGAGGCCGTATTTATACGAGCTTCGATCCAGCGCTGCCAGTCCTGTTTTCTTATTTCTTCCTTCTTTCGCACTTTCTTGGCCTGCATTGCGTTGTCTTTTTTTCTTTTTTTCCCATGCACCTCACTCCATCTAAGTGCTTGATGGCAATTCCTTAGCGCGCCGTTAATGATAGATTCCTGCCGTACACGGCGATTCCCTTTGGGGGTTGAGGATGGCTAAAAGATGCGGGAAAGCTGCTCTCTCGCAATAAAAGGGGAAAAAAAGGCAAAGATGAAAGATTACTCGACGCGAAGCTCATTTTTTTCTGCATACGCCCCCCTCCCCCCTCCCCTTAACGTGCTCCTGGTGCTGCCTCGATCGTTCCTGCGCAGATCATATTTGGCGGCGGGCGAATCTTTATATACTCGAAGCCAGGGAAGAAGCGGTACCAATCGCATACCTGCTGGTGGACGTTTCGAATTCATTTGCAGTCTTTTTTCAATTCACTTAAGCGTCGCTTCTGGCTCGACTGAACAATATCTGCTTCGCGCTCTGGAATGGAGGAGGAAGTGGGGGGGGGGGTCGAATTGAACGCCACCTGCGATGTGTCATTGTGTAACATGCTCGCGCAACCTCAACCGAGCGGATGCTTTTCTCTTGCGCGTCTGTGGACGCATATCTTACTCGATCGGCTTAATGGAAAAGCGCGCGGAATGCGGCGCATCGGAATGACGATGACTCTGTGGTCGGTATAACGGCTATCTTTTAGTAGAGAGATTGTTTCTGTATGCGTCGTGAAAACGTGGCGCGGAGCGATTGTTTCCTTTCGCGCGTTACCAGTGATCCCCGTTGAAAAGAAAGAAAAAAGAAGATGAAGATGAAGAACTCTGTCGGGCAGTATATCGGCGGAGACGCGTAATGAAGACGTATAGTGTCGGCGTAAGCGTATTTCCGGAATGGCATCTTGATCTTAGCGTCCTTTCACTTTCGTTGGGAAAAAAGTGCGCTGCAACCTCAAAAGCTTTTCCTGACATAACCGAGTAGCGGTTCCTTACACGAATAGCCCTGTGGCGGTCGTCGACCGAGCAATTGAGCCAAGTCCCGCGCTCTTTCCGCTAATGATGTGCGTAGGAAAGAAATATTGCTCGGCAAAACTGACAGGGTCCTTTATACACTCGCCCTAAGTCGACTCGAATGCGAAAGCGATCCTCTGCTTCTTTTCTTCTGAGTCGATGTATTGATCTTCCCACGACCCCCTCCGAAAGCCTTGTGCATCTCACCTGGTTTTTGCACTGCCTCCGGAATCGGGCCACCTTTGGCCAAGCGACGATGCGTTGTGGTGACGTCATCATGTGACGCCATGTCACAAATTTCGGTGATCTGTGACGTCTTGATGACGTCATCACGTGACGATTTTCTTGCATCACTGTTGCTGAAGCCGACGCCGATGGTAAACTTTCGCGTTTGGTGAGGCCTCTAAGGCCCCTGATAATGAGAGTGAGATAAAGGTGCAACGTCGGAAATCTTTAGCCTGGCGCTTACGTGTTACCGTTCAGAGGCGCCCGATAATTGAACCTTTATATGAGGAATGGGAGAAGGGGTAAGTGTGACCGGTAACCGGTCCGGTCACACTAATAAATGGTCGCAGTTACCGGTCACACTAACCATAATACGCTGTGGGGAAAACATGGAAAGAGGAGAAAGGAAGCAAGCTTAAAGGAAGTAATGCGTCACGCAGCTGGTCTTCGCATGTCTTGTAGTCCTGCGAAGCTACAGTGTTCGCGTTCGATATTTCGCGAATTGACTCCGAAATGTGATCGTATGCTTATATCCTTAAACAGATAAAGAGGGAACTTATTATATATGTCTGTAAGATATATATATACATGATGTTCGGAAGGCAGGGAGGCGTGAAGTATGAACCGACTTGCTCCAACGTGCCTCAATAAGCATTCGGTTTGCTACCGTCCACTGGAGAAGAAGTAAAGGCAGATGCAAAAGTAAAAAAGAAAGAAGTGTTAATAGAGCGACTGGTAGGTGACACATACACATGCACGGTAGTCATGTGGATGCAGTAGCCCACCCAGGACTTCTGCCAGGGAGGTTGAAATTTTGACAAGATCATAGGAGTTCGGGGTGCGTGAGTTGGAAAGGAAGCATCTTGCATAATATATGCAATTTGCTTGCTTCAGATAGAGGGATGAAACGGCAAATAAAATGCCAAATAATAAGAGCTGTAGTCTGTCTTTTCTATTCTCGTCCTTGTTTTTGTCGCGCTAACATTCGTTCAAGATGGTAATATTATCAAGGATGATGATGATTCAGAAGAACGGAGCGCTGGGCGATTCGGTAAGCCGTTGTGGCGATCAACTGCGCGAAAACATCAGGTACGAGGAAGGCTAAAGTGAAACTAAAGAGTTGTCAAGGTCCAACAGCTTTCTCTATTCATAAGCCTCGGGATATGTGTGTGGCAAGGCTGTCTGTGACGTTGCGTAATCTAGAAATTGGTTATAGAAACACCGATCTGCAATCCTAACCGCGTGTGTTTGTGTATCTCGTGTTTATGTGTGTGTTTGTGTACCTTGTATGTTATGTGTATCTGACAATAAGTATTCATTGGCTAGAAACTGCGCCCGTCTCTGGTTCCTTCCTGGTAGATTGTGTTTTTTGGGTGGTTGAACGTCACGAACATGATGATGTTTATATCTTCAGCGTTTTAATGAAAGGTCTCGATGGGGGGCAGGAGCTGCACCAGTCGGTGCGCCACTATCTGGATGGTAATTTCTCGTAGCCCTTCTAGCCACGGTCGCCCGTCTATCCCGCGAGGCATCCCACAGGACATGAAACTGCTAAAAAAGGGAAGCTATTCCCGGAATTCAGAGGCCAAGAATGCGACACTACGTTGCACTGCAGTAGAACGGATCGATGAGGACAAGAACGCTCTTCTTAGCTCTGTATACATCTCACTTTTATATCTATGTCTCGACTTCTTGCCACCTATGGTAGAATGCCGGGGAACTCGTAGCTCTGACGTCATAGAGTTTCTCTCGCATGCTTTCCTCTCTCCGCTCGCTTTCTCGCGAATCCTGGTCACCTATAATAAAAAAGACGCAGAATTTCCTTGCCCTCCAGGCAGTGACACGATTCCGGTGCTCTGATCATCTAGCTACTAACGATGCGGTCGTGAAAGAATGAGAGAATTAAATTTTCCGGATCGTTACGCGGCTCTTTCTTGTAAGCATCCCTTATTTCTCACCCCCCCCCCCCCACTTTTCCCTTACTACTACGAAAAACTGTGCAAAATAAACACGGACAGGGAAGACACACGCACAAGCGCAGTACTAGCAATAGGAAGTTTACTGAAGGAAACACAGATATAAATAACAAGAAAACCACGTGAACGATTATAGTTGGCGGTTAGATAATCCATCTCTAGCTTGTGTAACGTAACCGAAGGCCTGGCAATGCACATGCTGCCATACTTGTGAATATAGAATGCCTCAGCCACTTCTCGCGCTGTCCTATCTTTATACCGAGACAGCGCCTTTGTTTCATGCAGCAACTCGCCCAGCAATCAGTCGTTTTCCTTACTAGTGGTGCAGCCGTCACTGTTGTGATTAACGTCATAAATGTTATGAGAACTCACACGTGACGTCAATGACTCCATTGGTCAGTCGCTAGGGTATCGCCATGGATCAATTATTCCTTGACTGGTCTATGCGTAATTATAGAACTGACTACTCGGATGGCTCCCGCATCTTACGAAGAACAGAGAAACATGGTTACAATTATATACAACGATATCAGCTTACTCTATTACGATTATTTTAAGGCAGCCATGTAATTTACCTCGTATTTAGAAGCAGGGCCGTTAATGAGACGTAGCTTTCGTTGCCTACCGTGGCAGTGGAAAGGCTAAGAGGACTGAGATAAAACAACTTGTCTAACAAGGTTTCACGGAAAGCTCACGAACACTCCAAGGCATGTTATAGCGCATCATGGTATGATACAAGCACATCCATCATTGAATAAAACATAACTAAGCTATGAAAAATCGCCGTGGGTCGGACCAGTACCAGCTCATACAATGACACGTTTATTTTGGAGCAGCTGTTTACTTTTTGAATTGTCATCACATCAGCGAACTGCACCCCGAAAGCACCAGCTTTCATTCGAGGAACAAAAAAAAAGAAATAAAAGGAAAAAAAGAAAAAAAGGAAGAAAAAAAATGAAGAGGTCTAAATCTGGCGAGTTGTGAGAGCGTTCCGATACAATTATGGGACTGCGTGCGTGCCTTAATCTCGCTCACTATCAAGGCAGATAAAGTGTATACGTGAATTATCGCGATGTGGGATTCAGCGACACTTTCTCGACAAAGTTGATCACACGCGACACCTGCAATTTAAGGGACGCTTCATAATTATGATAATAATTGTTGGGGTTTAAGCGTCCCAAAACCACGATATGATTATGAGGGACGCCGTAGTGGAAGGGATCCGGAAATTTCGACCACCTGGTGCTCTTTGAACGTGCACCTATATCTAAGGTACACGGGCATCAAGCATTTTACGCCTCTACCGAAAATGCGGCCGCCACAGGCCTAGGATTCGATCCCGCAACCTAAGAGACGCTTCGGAATCTACACACTAAATATCTGCATTGACAGTTGGACGTTCAGGTGCGAAAGTGTGGTACATACTTTCAAGACATTCAGAACACGCACACAGCATTATATTTCATTTCATGCAATGCTGCGGACAATCGTCCAAGCAGGAAAGGGTGCACAAAAAAAATAATATGAAGAAAAAGCGCGTTAACACATAATACACAAATGCATGGCATGGATAAATCGCACTGTGTAATTGTCCTCGGGAAGGAGGAATATTTATGTTAGTTTTTTTTTTGAACAACCTTAATTTCTTCCGTCACTTTACTTTCCTTCTTTCTTTTGTTACCTTTGCTGTGTTTTTTTTTTTAATTTCCTTGTCTGCCACTCCATTTGACGTTTCATTTGGTTGGTTTTGATCTATAGCAGTCACACCGGCCACCCAGC
The DNA here is from genome assembly GCF_013339695.2 of Rhipicephalus sanguineus. Lineage (NCBI taxonomy): Eukaryota > Metazoa > Arthropoda > Arachnida > Ixodida > Ixodidae > Rhipicephalus > Rhipicephalus sanguineus. The sequence goes on along the minus strand of NC_051182.1, from coordinate 84,597,956 downwards.
TTTAAATCTACGAGTCTGTGCTGCTACACCGTATTACACCCATAAGAAAGTCCACAAAACAACTTTGTTCTTACAGTAAACTTCATCTTCCTCCCTCTATTTCACTCGCTAACGATTAACTCCCAATAAAGTAACCACGGACAGGCTCATAACACACCCCAATATCAACAACACTCCGGCAAAACCTCCCTTAATAAGATTCCGGCTAACTATATAAAAGAGGCAGTCATCGTTCTCATAACAACATCAACTCATAAAAGTCCAAGTGGGCAGCCTCTTAGAGCGTGGACACCCCGTGGCGTTCCCTTAGTGTCCCCACCGTCCCTTCGCTAGATCTACCGCTCGAAGCTCGTCTCCTTCTCCGGCGGTCACTGAAGCCGCGTGGCTAAGCTTACACGCGAGCCACCGAGCCCGCGTGTTCCGAACGGTGACGGCGTGCGGACCACCCCCGACGGGAGCGAAATGAGTCCTTCCCGAAAACGCCGCCACTGCCCCACCACCAATCGATACACGGGAGCTGGCGGGCTTCGGCAAAAAGGGGAGCTCCTCTCGCACGAAGTCTGGAGAAGAGCGCGCGCGCGCTTTTTTATCGCTCCCCAAAAGTTGTCCGCGCCTTTTTTGTGCCCGCAGGGCGTGCGCCTGAAACGCCCGCCGGGAATACAGCTCGTCGCCCGCAGCCAGACCAGCGAGGCCGTCTCCTCACATGCGAGATCTCCGCGACCCGACAGCTGGTTGGGAACGTGCCTACAGTTTGTGTGTGTTCCAGCGGCGTCGGGCTTGGGATTCTTTTACCGAGGGACAACGCTGTCTCATCCGGCGTCGTTGACGTCGTTCTTCTACGGCGTCGCGGACATCGGTGCTATCATTTTTATAGCCACCCGCCAGATGATGCGATCGAGTACGCTCACGTGCAACTGAGTGCAAACATAAACAAACGCTTATTTTGAACAGTAAGTAATCATGCGCGCGTACTGATAGCGTAATCTACTTCGCGGCTATCGGCAAACCACAGTGATCTGGCTCGACGGCTGTCCTCGCTCGAAAGTGTCTAGCTCTCCTCAGCTCGCCTCAAGCCTTCCACTTGGACCTCGCTAGTGAACTCATCCCGCTGCCACGCCACCAGTGGCTCGAAAAAGAAAAGAACATCCTCGGACGTGCTTCGACTCGCTGATTGACTCCTCCACCGCGGGTCCACCTCACGAATCTTCATCGGGGCCGCGCCCAGAGTTTTTCGGAAGCCTCTTCGACCACCGAGCACGCGCGAAGTATACCGTGATCGTCGGTGGTTCTGTTGTGTTCGGCTTGCGAGGAGTTGTAGCAGCCACGTCGCGTTGTTGCTGGCGCGAACGGCAGCGACAGAGGGTGATGGAGCGGGCACAACGCAACATGTGAGTTGAGACGTGACCACACGGCTGGCGAGCTGTGTCCGGCTCCCAAACAAACCATCGCGTGCACATCTCTTCGCTCGCCGTTTTGTTTCTTTCGTCTGTGCTGCGTGTTGCTCATTTTTTTGCTCTGGTGTCGCCTCCCGCTGCTGAGTTCTCTGGTCCACTGCGAATTTAGTGTTCCGTGACGCGCGAGAAAGGTCGGAAAGAATACAGGATATAGTCGTGAAGAGGTGAGGGAATCGTTGTATAACTTGCTTTCGCTCTGGTCTTCCTCTGTGCTCCGTACACATGCTAACGTCTCATTGTCTCGCTTTGAAAGAGATCGTACACAAAACGGAAATGAATGTTTATCCGCTGAATCTGGATTCTTATTCGTTCAGCTAGATCGCATATGGATCTGGTGCCTCGTGGGTTAGTCAGCGAATGAAATGCGTCGTTAGGACTGTACTTTCACTGGTGACGTTTCCGCTGCACGTGTTCTTGATAGATGAGAAAACGTAAAGGGTGTTGAAGGACGGCGAGTCGTCGTGTGAACTCCGTTGGGTAGACCGGTGTAGCTGCGCTCTGGTTAAATCGTAGTCAGTTCACGTTATTTCGGTCATCTCCCTTTGTTCCACTTTTTGCATGACCAAACCTTTGCGTCTGGCTCTTCCACGGCTGAACGATTGTCTGAGAAAAATGAGTTAGACATTCAGACACCGTCACCTCTGCCACAAGCAACGAAGCCCATGTTTATCCGACAAGACTGGAAATTTCTTCGGAAGTTCGCCAGTCCGCAGGTTTGACAACAACGAAAACTCCGAACCTTGTTAGTCCTCAAGATATTGACCAATCAAAGTTGCTGCTTTCCTCGGAAGGCCAATATCGCTTACGAAACGAAATATTGTTGGTATACGGCATTTCCTGCAGCCTCTCTAAGCGTTCTCGGTTGGCAGGCTCTTAAAGCTCGTCCCAGCAGAATCTCACCTGACTTCCTGTCTACGCATGGGTTATAGAGTAGTTGACCACCCAACATCGTAGCTCATTTTGCCCTCCTGGTGCTCGAATTGAAGCTACTCGCCACTAATCCGAATGTTGCTAACCAGGCTCGACGCTCGGGGCATATCCGTGAAAAAATAATTTGCACATGACTCTCGTTACCTCCCAAGGAATAACACCGCCAAGTTCCTCTCCGAGTTATCGCAAATTTGTTTCTAATTTGCTTCTGACTCGTTATCGCTTTCAGCACTTCCGTCGTTAGTTGTTTAAATATTTCGCTATGTCAGTCCAAGCGAACGTTTCAGTAAGCGTGGTAGTGCTCTAAAACATCTCTGGCACGTACTCCTATCTATTCATTAGCTTCAGTATGACGTAACGCGTATCTTTATGCTCCGGACGACGCATTCACCGAGGTTTGTAAACAACAGGATATCGCGAATGAACGAGCTTTACCTTTCGATGTCGCCGGAATTGTGTCAGTCTTTGGTGTCTTCGTACAGCGTCCATATAAAGATGCGTGCCTCTTCCCTCGATAATACTGCCAAATAATATCGTTTACTCGCTGCCATCGTGTTCTGATTCTCACAGCAATTCTCGTTCGCGAGAATATTGACCATGGCTGCTAGAAGCAACGCTTTTGTCTAGACCGGTTACTTTGTCGCTTATCTAATCATGTCTCATCCAACGTCCTCTAAACACTCAGTCGACAAGCCGTGACGATTCTATTCTGGTTCTGCTCGGAAATAAACAACTCTGATGGGCGTTAATAGACAGTCGATTAGAACCTTCCATCCATCACAATGGTTTCCGCTTTCATATTCCATTCCGTAGCTTCAAGGACTTCTGCATCGAGCATTTCGTTCAGCTCCTCTACTTCGCAAAGTCATTACTGGAGCGTGCTAATTTCATTCTGCACTAAAGCCGTCGTCGCTAACACTTAAAGTGCATATTTGCATTCACCTCATTCAGCGAATGCAGCCTTATTTAATCTAGTTCAGACGTGATTCGCAGAGCTGCGACAGTCTTTTACCACTTAATATCCCGGCCTCATCTCGCGTAGGCGCAACTCTCAGAAGCCCAGTAAAAAGCTCTGCGCTCGTATATCTCCGAGAGTTGCCGGCCGTTAGGGAAAATTAAGTGCTCAGTGTTGCTCAACCTAAAAGCCCAAGTAGCCGGGAAATTTTTCGAACTGGTTACTTTTTATAATTTCATTCCACACTCGCGAGACCGCGATGCCTGCGGCAGCCGTTCCGTAGCGCTCGAAGTGAGCTCCTTCGAAAACCTGCAAACAGTTGTTCTAATTTCCTCTTTGTCTTCAGTGACAGTGAATTTCGTCTGCAGATTTAATTACCTTATTTCGCTCGTGGTTTAACGTATTTCCTTTTTCTCTATGAATGTTTCGTGCAGTTTTATTAGGCAGAGTTCAGGTACAGGTGGTTAATTATAACCGCATTGAGAAGCTCCGAGTTATTGCTTTAGTCTCAGGCTGTGTGGTTTTATAAAGCACCTGAAATAAAACGTAGCAATTAAACAACTGTGAACGTTCCTTTTTAAGGCCGAAAGTAGCCGGGTTACTTCACTGAATTCTTCTGTAGCAGTATTAAAGCTTTTATATCATCCTCTGGCCATTTCGCATTCACGGGCATCTTTGATATTAACGTCAACATTTCACATTGACGACGTTGTTGCTTGTAACAAGTATTTACACTTTCCTCGTACCCATTCCAAACGGAACGGCCACTTTCTTCTTGTTTCCGTGTTGCTACTGCAATTTCGCTTGCTTCATCTTTAATAGCCAATATTTCATCGCTCATTGCCTTTCGCTTCACGTGCTATTACCTGCCTTGCCTTGCGAGCTTGCGTCTTGTTCTCGTCCTTTTTGCTACTACGTTTCTACAAACTCTCCGCCTGTGATCATTCTTGGTGAACACTTCTGCGCGCTGCGCAAGGCCCCTCCCGTGCTACGAACTCTGCGTATACCCATCCGGGACAGGAAATGTGCCATACCCAGCGGTGAGGAACGCTATATTGCTTAGCAAAGATGCATCGCTCCCGGCGCTACGACCACTACAGCAGGTGAGCCGTATTTCATTAATTTATCTTCGCGCTTTTGCGAACGTACGCAGGAGCGTATGGGTAAACGTCCGCTCGTTTATTACGAGTTGTCGTGATGGCCGTGGTGGTGTTAACGATTCGGCTACGGGTGCTATTAGCCTAGCAAACCTGGTGCCGGAGCGCCTCTTTCCGGTATCATGTTGATCAAGTGTCACATGGGCCAGTCTTTCGTAGATAGCTTAAATGAATAACAACACAGAAAAGTAAGAAAGGAAACAATGAGAAGAAAGAAAGACACTTTTAAAGGGGTACTGACACGAACGTTTTAAGTTGTTTTTTTTTTTTGCGTCAAATGAAAGGTCAAGACCTCAAGAGCCTAGAAAAGGTACTGCTAAGCGCGAGTGCCCCCTCAAAATTAATTACAGTATGTTTTTAAAAGCTAGTTTCGGTTCCTACTGTACCCTGACGTCACAACACGCTATGAGCTTCTCTTCACGTGCTCGCACAATATATAGTGACGTTTCCACGGCCGCTCCGCACCGTGGCTCCAGATTGGCGACGCACAAGCGGCCATTTTGGAAGTTTTCATGACGCGCAAGCGGTTATCTTGAAAGTTTTGGTACCTAACGTCATCACAACTAGCCATATACTGCTGCGTGAAGTCACCAGAATTTGTACTGTAGCCTGACGTCAAGCTAGTGTCGATGTCAGTAGGTGCTTCATGGTAAAGTTAACTTTAATATCAAATTAAAATATCTTAGCATTTTCTGAGCTTCACACTTGCTCAGAGCCGTCTCTGCATACAGGAGATTTGTATGGCAGAGTAAACTCGCCTTCGAAAAAAAAAAAAAAGGTGTCAGTACCCCTTCAATGATTCTGCTACAGGTGGTATCAGCCTGGCAAACCTGGCCGTGGATTGCTCCGCCGGAGCGTCTCTTTTCAGTATTATGTTTACCAAGTGTCACATGGGCCAGTCTTTGGTGGATAGCGTAAGTGAATTACAACACAGAAACGTAAGAAACGAAACAGTGAGGAGAAAGAAATACACTTTTAACATGGGAGCTTCATAGTCGTTTAGCGATTCGGCTGACTCGAAGAAAATTCAGTGGCGCCTTCGTCTTGTGAGGGCCACACCATCACGGAAACTCGGAAAGCGAATGGTTGTCGAGGCGTGCTGATACTGCCCCATGCTCGTGTGGAGGCTGTAGCGAGGACAATGACAGCGGACGTGTTCAGTGTGTTGTTTCCTCGCTACCGCAGTGGTCACAGGTAGCACAGTTAGCCCCTTTAGCGGTGCTTTTACGAGGATACCCTAAGGAACAGTTGGCTGAGGACAGCTTTATTTCTTGGTGATATAGTTCAGGTGGAACTCGTATTCAGAGAGACTGGTCCAGGTGATGGAGGCTGGTATGCCGTGTACTGGGGCGTGTTCCACATATATCGTATGACGTCACGCGCCAGCGTGAGAATATTGGTCGCTGCGTCGATTCCCGAAAGAGGGATGGGTTCCTGCACGTCCTTTTCCATAACTTATTATAAGCAATATCGGCGTGTTCGCTGCCGATGAAGTCACAGCGACCTGGTATCCACTGATTACCGTATTCAATAAAGTCCCTCTGCTCAAGGCACCACCCCGACTCGAGAAATCGCCCTCGTCAGAAGAGGTCGCTGTTTGTGAGCGCTAATCCGGAGCAGTTCCTGGAAAACGCAGCGTAGTTGTCACTCAAGCGGTGGCGTTGCGCTCAATTCGCTCGAGTGAAGGACGAATTTCAAGTCAAGGCTTGTTTTAAAATGCGGTCGTGAAGCTCGATCTCGGGTCTCTTGTCTTTTATTACGTGATAGAGTTGTCTTACAACCAGCAATAATTAGTCTTGTCACTCAGACTCCAGTCTGGGTGACAAGACTGGAGCCTGGGTATAAGTCTTGTCACCCAGACTGGAGTCTGGGTATAAGTCTTGTCACCCAGATTCCAGTCTGGGTGACAAGATTTATGCCAGGTGTAAGTCCAGGTATTAAACCAGCACCTCTTATACCTGGTATAAGAGGTGCTGCAGGGCTTCCTTCGAATCTGCAAATATAATCCATCGCAGTGGTGGTTCTCGTTGGGCCATGCGAAGTTGGCTGCGAAACGGTGAATTATATTCGTTAGCAACAAGAGGGGCATGTCGCTAGCGTTTCCGCAACGACCTGCCACGTGACTTCGTATGCTCGCTGAGCTGTCCCTTCCGAGAATTTTAGGTTATCTACGTCGCGAAAGCAGCCACACCCGTGACTAAGTTCAAGTTTTCATAATTATGCGTTTATATTTTCATAAACCGGCTCGCGACCCTTTCCGTTTCAGACATTTATCATTTTCGTCGAGGCATTCGCATCTCCTCACGCGCAACACTCGCAAGCGTTCTGGTATCTGGATCCCTCACCGCTCGAAAGCGCGCAGCTTCCACTGAAGGCAGTCGCCTTCTTCGCCACGCGTCGTCGAGAATCAGGGTGCTTGCTCTCCCTTCTCGTATAATAATGGCGAGCTAGCATTTCATCGCGCAAGCGTTCAGCTGCCGCTTCTTGGTGCGAGAACCGTAGTTCGCGCCTTGTACTCTTCCCTCATCCTCCTCCTTCTTTGTAGCGCGATCTCCTCGTCTCCAACGCAGACACGCTCGCCGCGCGTGTCACATGGGCACGTCAACCTCTAAAGCGTGGCGCGTGCGTTTTATCTCTGCCAAACTCCAGCATACACGATCCGCGAAGAGGCGGCTGTTTACATATCGGGCCTTAGACGTATTTACATACACGCAGCCACGCTCGATCCCAGAGATAGGTTCGTCGTCCTCTCGGAGTACTGCACGCGCACTGTGCGCTTTTTCTCGGAAGGCAGCCGCTTGAAAGTTGCGCGTCTCGATGTTTCGTCGTAATATATTTGTTTGTATAACATTTTTTTTTTCAATGTATAGCGTGTGTATTGTACGTTTCACATTCTCTTTACATATATTTCGCTTTCGCCGTCGTCTTGTTGCCGCAGTGAACCTGTGGATGTGGGGCTCGTTAAGCCGTCTGGCCCACCTTTTTTTTTCCCCCCATCCTAACCACTTACTGTGTGAGTATGTAGCAAAAAAAAAAAAACAACTCAAACTTAGACGAAGAGGGTATGAGAAAACAAACAGTGTACTATATGCGAGGCATCCCGCTATACTCTCGGTTATCTATTGGTGTCGGCTTCCTTCTATAAGCCGCTGCGGTGAACTATACCGGGCCTCCACTCACGCCATTGCTCAGGGAATGTCAGGAAAAGCCACTACAGTGATGCGAAGGCCTCGTAGACCCATCCATCTAAGCCATCTAGTTCGTCAGTGGCGTTTGACAGTTACTCTCCCCTTCATCGTCATCCTTTCTTCGTCTTCGCGTACTCGCTTGCTCCTAGATACACTGTCTGTGTCGTTGGCCGCAGCACTGCGAAAAGGGCATCGCCTCTTTACGCGATGGAGACAAGAGAGGCCGTTCCATCTTTTTTTCTTTTTTTCTTTTTTCTTTTTTGAAGCGAGACCGATTCGGGGCTGAGCGGCGTGCACGCCTTTCGTCGGCATCACTAATGCATGGACTGCTTGCTTTCCGGGCCCGCTCTCGCTGAATATTGTAATGCGATCCGCAGCGCGAGCTATTGCCGCCGCCGTTTCTTTCTACGCTGGTCGCTTCTTCTCCTCCTCCTTCTTTTCTTGACGCGGACTTCTTCTTCTTCATCGCTTGATGTATACGGCGTGGACGTCTCTCGAGGTCTGGTATGCATGACCTTCTAGCTATACTCTCGGGACATCTGTAGTAGCGTTCCTCTTTCATTGCGCGCGATGATGTTTATGGGTTTCCGTTTGCCCCAGCGATCGCGAAAGCGAGACAGTTCTTCTCTTTTTTCGCTGAGTGGTGTACACACAACGGCGAGCGCTGGGCGATCAGCCAAAGTGCGCCGTTTGCTGTAGCGACGGACCGAATGACCCTGTATTTCCTTCGCTGCACCGCTGCCAGATGGTCTCCTTCATCCACCAGAGCAGCAGGTCTCTAAGACCAGTGTTTTCACGTACAGTGCAAGTTGAGGTGAAAGACCTCGGCTGTTATTTCGTAACAGTCCACGAAGTAGACACTCCACTCTGCTAGCGTTGATTATTAATTGCATAAATCTAGAGAACCGGCCCACTGGCGCCAGTCCTCACCGCCGGCACGTGATTTATGTGGAGGCATTGCGCTGAAATCGACAGTGCACTTGGTGAACTCCTGCATTCATCTTTGACAAATCGCACGTGCGATTTGATAAAGATTCCATTGGCGAGTACCTTCAATCCACCCACTGTTTGTTTTTCGGACCAGATCTACTGCTTTGTGTAGCTGCCTTCAAGCGATTACGGACACAGTGACTGGAGCAGAGCTTGGAACGTTTACAGTTGCATTTTCTTAATCCACGGTTGTCGGACAGGTGTACTCAAACGCACACACATACGCTGGCTGATAGGACAATATGAAGCAGCGCATTCCCTGTGTTTGTGTCTCCTTATGTTGTCGCGGTGTGGTTTGCCATTTTTGAGACAATTCTGAACTAATTAGCTCTTCAGTCAATTATTGCTAAATGTTTAATGGAGTCGCACATCCAGATTTTTTATTATTATAATAATGATTTTTTTTTGCATTTAACAACCAGCCTAGCACACGCACTCTCCGTTAAACATCTAAATGGTTGATAAAACAGTTGTGTGTGTCTTAATGCAACCTCTCTATATTGCGTGTGGACTTTATTGGGGTGAAGTGGTCATGTACTGTTATCGGTGGCTGTTAAACCACGTGAAAGCGGTCGTGAGATTGTGTTTTCAACAGTTTGTCTAGCGTTGTAATGGACTTCGCTCGCCTTCTGATTCCAAGACAAAGAATTGAGCTTCGTAAACACTCTACAGCAATTCAAACACAGGGAACCTTGCAAAAGTAACGATGAATATTTACTTCTTCGTTCAAGGCACTGCAACAACAAGCCTTTCTTTCTTTCTTTCTTTCTTTCTTTCTTTCTTTCTTTCTTTCTTTCTTTCTTTCTTTCTTTCTTTCTTTCTTTCTTTCTTTCTTTCTTTCTTTCTTTCTTTCTTTCTTTCTTTCTTTCTTTCTTTCTTTCTTTCTTTCTTTCTTTCTTTCTTTCTTTCTTTTTCGTAAATATCCCTGACTAACGCCACATTTCTTCTTCGTCGGCCAGCAATCTCGATCGAGCAGTGCGGCCGCGGCATACGCATTTCACTAGTGAAATCACGGCTGCTGCGAACGGCAATGCTTCGGTGAACGCGAGTTCGCTTCCGGTTCCTTCTTACGAAAACAACACCTCCGTAAACACGCACATCATGTTCCTCGCGTCAATATAACTCGCAGACAGAGAAAGTTACAGGATTGCTCACTTCGTCATCACCTTCTATGCGCGCTCCAAGTCTTGTTTGCATCAGGGACAGTACCGGTAATGCACTTTGATCGAAGAGTCTCAAGACGTTACTGAGGCCACAACAACGACGAGAACAACGAAGAGGTCGTTGCCATCTCTGCGGTCGTTGGCGTGGGAGGTCTCAATAGAGCAGCGCAGATGTCCGCAAAGCCTTTCTATGGAGACACGCTCACACAGAGATCAGGAAAAGAATGAAAGAGAGAGCGTGTACCGCTACGCCGCCTTTTCTTCGTGTGCGCATTCAGAAGAAAAAAAGAAAAACAAGGCGTTTGAGTCATCGCGATGTTCAAAGGATACATGTAGGACGTTTTGACAGGCTGGTCAAACAAACAAACAAACAGGCAAAACAAACAAACAAACAATCAGGCAAACATATAAACAAATGACCAAAACAAACAAACAGACAGGCAAACAAGCAAATAAACAAGCAAACAATGCCGCCGTCCCTTTGGTTCCCTATTCAGAAGAAAGAAAAAAAAAAACGAAGCAACAAAAAATGAGTAATCGCGTTGCCAGGAAGATACGTGTACCACGTTTCAGTAAGCCTTGCGAAACCAACGAAACAAAAATTGTCATCTGTTCCCTCTTCCCGTATCGCCGACCCACTTTCTTCCGAGGGGAAAGATTCGTCCCCTTTTTTTCTTTTTCTCCTTTACTTTCTCCCGTCAAGTCCCGTTGACTTCCCGTCCAACGTGGTTTCTCCTCGTCACAATCATTCATGTACACTGAAGCGGCGCCGCCGGGTCCCGCTTTCCGGCGACGAGACGACAACAGAAGACGCGACGCCGCGGAAGCGAAACAAGCCAACACGGACGCGGGAAACCGATTACGACAGCGAGGGCTTCCGAGAGTTGGAATGATCATCTCTCCCGCGGTTCGCTTCGGGTCACCGACTTGCGTTGGATGGATGACACAAGTGGACGACACGTCCACTCGTGGAAGAGTCGTCGGATGAAGAGGGGTCGAAGAAGTTGGACGGGGATGGGAAGAGATGGAAGTAAGCAGCGTCGCATTGTCATCGTCATGATCGTTGTCAGGGTTGCCAGCTCTCCGCTTCTGGCTGTACGCATGGATGAAGAAAATTAATAAACTTGGAAAGATCATTGCGCTGCCGGCTGTAAGTATTTTATTACCGATAATTGGCACTTCAAGTCAGCATATTAATACACTATAGTTATGCAGGAATGATATACCATTCCTACATACAATACAGGAAAGAACGGAAAAATTCACCCTGTACTTGGCCAATCCCCTTCGTTGGGTATACGAGCCTTGCTCAGAGAACAACAGCAACAACAACAACAACACAGCAAGCCTCGGCTAGCCAATGATCTCTGTGATTCCGTTCTCTACTCATTTTTTTTTTTGTCGCTCGCAGTATTGCTGCAACACGTGACCTCTGTGAGAGACGGCGCATTGGCCGAGAGAATGTTTGTTGTGATTTGCTGCTGTAGCTTTGCTCGCGCTGCGTGCGCACTCTGACTTGTGTGATCACGTGATAGCCTACCCCACTTTTTTTTTTTTTGCTTTAACTATGTAGCGCTATGCTTTATTCTCGTTTTCGCATCCTCAGTGGCTTTATCTCTTCTAGCCAGAGTTTGGCGGCCTCGCTGGCGGCGCCTGCCTTATTGAACAGCGTTGGTCATAGCATAACGCCCTCTTTCGCCCAGTGTTGCCCAGTGGCTGTAGCTAGCTCTGCAGAAGCTAGTGTTGGCGTCCGTCCAATCGATGCTATCTCCCTTCGTCATCGCCTAGGCGTTGACTCTTCCATTCGTTGTTTTTACTATATATTTTTTTTGTTCCAGCTCACTTTCAGCGCATCCAGCGTGTAACGTACGGCACTTCCGCTCGCCACGACCCGTGTAGCGACATGAAGGGCTTCAAGCCACGTCACCCCTGCCGCTCGGGCTGTGCTTTAATTCTGGCCGTGCATCTGACATGCTGTGCACGATACAGGCTGGCTGGCGGCCAACGTCCGTTAGCTTGTACCACGCGTACCGCAGGAGGAATGACGCTGGGACGTCGCACACGCGCGATAAATTAAAAAAAAAAAAACGTCCTCTTCGCGCTTTTTTCTTTACGTGTGATGCTTTTTCTAGCCAATCTTTAATGCCGCGCGGTTTACTTTCCTCTGCCAGAGACTTTTTAGGCGCGTTGCTATGAATCCTCAAACTTTGTAATGATCACGAGGGCCCGCAAAAACGCACCATGGCTCTACTTGCCTTAGCTGCATTGTTATGCGTATAAGCTCTCAAAATGTTGTCTGATTGTTAGCCAGTGGATGTCTACACCGTGTTTGTTAGAGCCACTATTACACTTTACGTTATGACGTCTTCCCTGGTTTTACCTTTCTGGAAACTGTTTCTTTTATAGTGTAAGTCTTTTAGCGAATTATTTAGCAGCCATACTTCCAAACCAGTCGCGGTGTTTGTTTAACGAAATGGCCGACTGTTAGTACAGTTTCCCTGCACTCTTTTTCTGCGTGTATACGCGCGTGCGCCCGTAATTTCCTTTTATTTCGGTGAGAACATCGAAGGTTGTTCGTTTAGCATGCTGCCCCGCACGAACTGGTTGCCGTACAGTGAAGCGACATTTACAAAATGCACCCGAGCTGCGCAACGTGCTCTTAATCTGGCCCTCGCAAAAGAGGGATCGTAGTACCCTCTTCGCGAAGGCACTCCCACAGAGCATTGCTTCGAACTATGCTGTCTGCCCGTGAAGCTCACATCCCTAGAAGGGGAGCTACCTTTGCCAAGGTATTGTCTCGTAATTGCCTTGGCGATGGGAATAAGTCATCGTCTCCAAACGTTTACTTAATGTGAATAATCGTTCGACATCAAGGTGAAGCAAGTAGTCTTCACAAAAGCGCCTCTGAGGAGTATTCAATGTATTCGGTGACATTTAGGCTCATATACAGAATATTTTCGGGGGGCGGGGTGGGGGACAGCTTATGGTAAATATGATACCAAAAGCTAAGCATGGAACGTCAACACCCATACTCAGGTGTGCATTACCATGTTTTACAATGAGCAGCTAAGCTGCTACCATGCTCATTATTTTTTCATTGTTGCCCTATCATTAAAACATTGCCCGGTTTATCCAATGTACACTCTCCCGCAACTTAGCGGTATCTGATAAACTACATCAGAGATGCACTTGGGGAATCGTGTTCCGTGGTTAGTAGTGTTTAGCCTTCGTTTTCTATATTTCGTAACGTTGCGAAGCATCGAAACTGCGCAAGCGCTACATTGTCATCAAAATACGGCCCGACTCTCCCAAACCAACATAAACAAGTTGTGACCATTTTCCAGCTCTTATCAAGAGCCGCCATTCGATTTAATGCCACATTGATTCATTACTGCTGCACTTATATTCCATCTTCATTCACTATAATTACTACTATAGAACGCTTGGCAACCTCCTCTAAACCTTCAATTACGACACGCGTTTTTGTTTGCACTCACCAATTCGGATGCGGCTGACCCTGCCTGGGACCACCCTATCACATCGCCCGCATGACAGTAGTAGCCCTACTCAAATAATACGCCTGTGCATTCAAATCCGCTGGTATGGCGTGCGTGCCAGGACAATGTTTTCCTGTGGTTTGCCGTCCCGCATTGTACGCGTGCTTAGATCTAGAGCCGCGTATGCCTTCCCGGCGTGTGCGTCGCCTCTCCAATCTCGAGGCCATCGCCGCTGGGCCGCCCGCAGTACCATAAAAATCTCGGCGTAACGACGAACGACCGCGCATAAAATGTGAGCGAGCGTGCATTATAATGCGACCGCGTGCGGCAGGCCTGGCACCCGGGCTTTCGGACGATGCGAAGTAAAACTGCGCGGTTTTAATGTCCTTTTCGTATCGTTATGAGAGGCATGAGGAGCCAAGGGGGGCTTTGACTCTTCCCCTATTTCATTGTTTCATTCGCCCTTTCCCATTCCTAGGTACAGAGTAGCCAACTGGAGATCTCGTGTGCTAAACCCTCTATCTCTCTTTCCCTTTTTTCTCTCTCTCTGCGTTTGTGTGTGCGCGCGTGTGTGTGTGTGGTGTGTGTGTGTGTGTGTGTGTGGTGTGTGTGTGTGTGTGGGGTGTGTGTGTGTGTGTGTGTGTGTGTGTGTGTGTGTGTGTGTGTGTGTGTGTGTGTGTGTGTGTGCGCGCGCACATGAGTAAGACCTCTTTCTGCTGAGCTTACCCTTTTCGTCCCTTTTCCCGGGAGTGTGGAGAGGGTAGCAAACCACCATGGGCAATGTGATCATGGCAGTAACCGTAATCAGTACATTGTTCTCTGTCCTGCGCTGTTTTAATTCCTAGAATTTTCAGTAATGCTTAACCCCCCAACCCCCCACCTATGGTTCATCCATTTTTATCTGCCTCATATTAAAGTAAAGGATAGATAGATAGATAGATAGATAGATAGATAGATAGATAGATAGATAGATAGATAGATAGATAGATAGATAGATAGACAGACAGACAGACAGACAGACAGACAGACAGACAGACAGACAGACAGACAGACAGACGGACGGACGGACGGACGGACGGACGGACGGACGGACGGACGGACGGACGGACGGACAGATAGATAGATAGATAGATAGATAGATAGATAGATAGATAGATAGATAGATAGATAGATAGATAGATAGATAGATAGATAGATAGATAGATAGATAGATAGATAGATAGATAGATAGATACAGACAGACAGACAGACAGACAGACAGACAGACAGACAGACAGACAGACAGACAGACAGACAGACAGAAAGAAAGAAAGAAAGAAAGAAAGAAAGAAAGAAAGAAAGAAAGAAAGAAAGAAAGAAAGAAAGAAAGTTTTATGGATAGCATGGGTACCCTTCTCTTTCTATGCAGTATCAAACTCAGAAAACCATTTCAGAAACTGCGACAGCTAGCCGTCATACTCTCGCTCGTTGGAGGAATTGCAGGCGCTTCGGGCGGTTTTATGAGGCACACCAATCAGGATACGGCGGTGGGGCGGTAACGCCGGTAATGCGTACGGCTCAAATCCCAGCGCTTCGTATATGAAATCGTTATACGACCATCGTGCGCGTCACAGCTGGGAAGCACGGTTGTCTGAGCGAGGTATAATGGCGAAATCAAACACTATACTGCTTGGTTTGAATTCGCGTAAACCGTAGAAGCGATCCCACTGCTACACCGCCCCGGCACATCTCCTAATTCTAAGACTATGAAGAAACGATCTTCCCATATTTTCTTGTGTAGGTTGCACACTGAGGATTTATTGGGGTTGAAATTGCTGGCGACACGGTAGTATTCTCAGTAGTAATAATACCTGGGCTTTTGCGTTCCAAAACGTTGCTGTGTGTATGGGGCCCGCCATTGTGGAGAGATCCGGAAATTTCGAACATCTGGTGTTCTTGAACGTGCACTGACATCGCACAGAACTCGGGCTTCCAGAATTTCGCCTCCATTGAAGTTCGACTGCAGCAAACGGGATCGAACCTGCGGCTTTCGGATCAGTAGCCGAGCACCGTAACCACTGTACCACCGCGGTGGAATAGTGGCTTCAATGAACTGGCTTTAGAAAGTCATAATTCATGTGTAGCCGCTTCATTAATCACTCTTAAATGCGTATCCAGTGTTTGAATTAGAGAATAACTTATTTCGGTACAGTTGAATTCATTTATCTTCTTTGTGCTGTGCTTGGGGGCCGAAAGGTAACACAGGCGTCGTAATCGCTTGGCGTCGGCAAAGTTGCGATGCTCACTAAGCGTAACAACTTTACTGACGCTAAGCAATCGCATCAGCGCTAAGCACTGCTTAGCGTGGATGCCATGAGGCCGAAAAAACGTGAGAAAATCGTATTCAATAAAATCAACGTGCGAAATGCTCATACTTCAAGCGTGAAGTCACGCGCGGCCCGTGCTCTTTAAAAATTATGGTATTATGTGTAGACACATAATATGTGTCGCAGTAGCTTGTAGTGTCTAGAACGGCAGAAAAAAGTCGTACTTCATCGTGAATGACGGTGAAGCGTGCAGATGCGCAGGTGTGGACACAAGAGAATAGAACCAGTCAACACAAATGCCTAATTGCGTTGCACTGCTTAGTGTGAATCTGCAAGTTTGACCCAGGCCGGTTTAACCAAACTGTAAAAAAAAAAAAAAACCCAAGGCCGTGTCAAATTACACCAGAGTCCGCCATACGACTATTTCGTGATACTTCGACATTCAGTTTTACTTTATTTGAATCCTCATCTCGTCATATCTCGGTTCATAGCTGCAAACTCTATGTCGTTCCGGTTTTTCCCTATTTCACGTACTTCAAAAGACTGTATCCAGAAAACGGATGTCTCAAGCAGGTCACCGTTAGATGTCTAAATCATTCAGGCATAGTACATTGCTTTTTGCGCTGTGAGGGGATAGGCGCTGAGGAACGAAATACCACCGTTACTGATTGCCCTAACCACGTTGAGGCACCCTATAACGCTCCACCCGGAACCTTTCCTCCCGTGGAAAAACGTTGCCCAACGATTGGATTTGTGGCCCCCGATAGGCGGCGCCACGTCTTTGGCACGGTGCTCCGTTCCGCCCAGCAACGCACTATGGAGGCATTGATTTAGTTTGGCGGTTCGCATCAACCCGGTGCCGTCGCCTGATAGCCACAAGTTCCTTCTTTCATGGCTGCCTGCATGTACCAGACGACAGCCCTGGCTGTCGTCGGCTCGCTTACATTTATTTTGTCCTTTTTGCATCTTCTTCCTCCATTGTTGCTCCCTTATCTATCCACTTTGCGCCCATCCCCGATTCCCGCCCTTTCTTCGTTGACTTCCCGTTCTTCCCTAGATGCATCGAATCTAATAAAGCGTTCGTACCGTTCCTTCACTCCCGCCTTCCGGGATGCCTCGTAATAGGCTCGATGTATAGTCTTTTACTCGTGGCGGCGCTCAGTGCTTACCATATACCAAGGCTTCGAATTTGTCGTCTGCTTCGTCGCGTCAGTGTCTTTCGTCTGTTTTTCAAGGAGCCCGTTCGCAAAGTCGACGTCTAATCCCTGCGTTGACGTCCGCCCTAAACTCCGTACTTGTCGTCTCCTTCCTCGTAAAGAAAGCAGACGACGCAGCAGCCTGCCCCTCCTACTCGTTACGGGAATGTCGTCTCCTTCGAAAAAATGTAACCTAATAAACGGCCGCCTTTCAACTTGTCTCTTAGGCCTCGCTCAAGATCCGGGCGCTATGGTTCCCGTGTTCCTTTCTTTTTTTTTAATTTTCTGCGTTCACATTTGTTCACGCGTAATAGCTGTACCGCCGCAACCGAATCAAGCGCGGTGTTTCATATTTAAAGTATAATTTTCTCCCTGCGTTTCTAAACTTCGCTTCTTCGTGCAATTTATTTTGTGCCTTCCTCTTAGCCTTTCTCCATCTTTACATTTTGACTGGGCGCTTCCCCTATAGACTGGCTGTCGGCGGAGAAAATTCGATTTATTGCGAAGAGCAGCACCTCATTCTGCATTTCTTCGCTCTGACGTTTGAAGTTTCCTCACATGAACTGTCTTGCAGTAATGCGATCAAGAACTTGCTACCGTTTTCACCGGCAGTGCACGGCAGGTAGCTTTATTCGTCTGCTACAAATTGTGGAGGACAGCGCCTCCCTTCGGCTGAAGGCATAGCTCCGCCAAACGTTATTTTGTGGTCGCTCTGAAGAGCCTTGAGAAATGCAACTTCGATCCAGTGCATCAGAAGATACGCCTAGAGCTTCCCTAAGCAAAATGCGAGAAATTCGGCCTCGTTGGTAAGACATTAGGAAAACTTTTGCAGCGCAAAATAACACAAGGACGAGAAGGGAGGACACAACACGTGTGCTAACTCTCCATCAAAAAAAAAAAAAAACACCCGCTTTTTTTGTTGTTGTTGAAAGTTAGCGCACGTGTTCTCGTGCTTGTGTTATTTTGCGCTGCAAAATTTCTCCCTAAGCAAACTCAGACACAGCCAAATGAATCGAACAGACACTTCGGCCAGCGAAAGCATAGAAGGTGTTAGCTGTTGTCTTTAACTGCAGCGTTCTAATTGTGACGTAAATTGAAATGAAGTGGACGAAAAATCACCCTTTCCATCGGTGAGATTTTTCCTAATTTTTCTGTACGATTGTCTGGCCTAATTGTCTGCTCGATTCATTTGGTTGTGTTTAACATATAAAAGAGCCCTCCGGAAAAAAACTCCCCCTTGTTTCTTTCTATGTAAAATCATGGCTTTTTGTAAGCAACCGCTTGGGACACGTACAGTGCCCAGTGATTTAAACGCGATACTCTGATCGCGTGGCTGCTGGCGGTGAGGTTGACGGCAATGGCGAGAGTGCTCGTGACACATGGTGACTGCATCCAGTGTATAGACAGCCATTCAGCCTGTGCTTTCCCGTGGCGCCGTCGGAGCGCTGCTTGTCATGGCTTCAAAACACTGCGCTCCCGTGCCGCGCCGCGAGGAGCCGCTGGAGATGGCGGGCGCGCGTTACGAAGGATTGCAGCGCTCCGCCGGATCCGCCGAGAACCACAGACTGGACGGCTGTCCACACTGTACGCAGTCACCATGTATCACGAACACTCTCGCCATTGCTGTCAACCTCACCGCCAGCGGCCACGCGATCCGAGTATCGCGTTTCAACACCGGGCACCGTACAGTCGTGAGTAATGTAAGAGGGAACGCTGAAATTACCTTTCGAAGGTCGTCTCGGCTAAACGGAGTATGTAAGCGCAGAAGTCCCTAACAGTAAACGCTCGTGCGGAAAGGCATGAGTTGCAGTTCGACACGTTACATTCATATCGGCAACATTACCAGTAATGGTTCATCAAACACGAATTCGGTGTTCCCGCTCATATTGTTCACGACTTTACTTTCCTATACTCCCATTTTTTTTTTTCGCTCTCCACCTCCTGTCATCATATTTGAAGACAGAACAATCCGAATCTCGTGCAATAAGCTTGACCACAAGCACGAGACACAATGCGCAGCGGCGCAATTCTTTCTCTTATCTCGACGGCCACTTGTTCCGTGCCAAAGCAGCCCAGACGTATATCGCGACTCAGCGCGTCGTCTTACCGATAAGCAAATTTCCTCAAATAAGCGCTCGGCAGATACCGATAGAGCTTGTATCGAATTGTCGAAGGTCCCCGCACACATCTAGGTGCGTAGATAAAGCCTACCAATCTTTCGTTTCGCTTACGCAAGCGCCACGTATCCTCTATAACTTGTTGCAAGAGCGCTGCCGCGAGCCTACGCGATAGATATCGGTCTCGCAGCCGTTCTATTTGAATTTCTATTTACCCAATTCGCGAATCTGACACTGTTCAATGTGTTTCGTGTCGTTTGTTTAGCAGCGGACGCATCTACGCCTGCGCAGCTGTTGTGGCAGATAAAAATGATACGCTCGTTCATCTGTCGTCGCAGCACAGTTTCGTACACTTGTGGTGTGCCCCATTATTTATCACTACAGCCAAGACATGGAAGGGGCATATCTCAGTGGGCCGCGTTAGAGATTACCGCCAGGTGTAGGTGGATGTGTGGAGGCATCGGCCGTACGTATAGGAAACTTCAGTGCATGGCGGAATTGTACGCAACGAAGCGCATATAGTATTGTGATGCCTCCTCCTCCGCGTCCAGCGTATTCAGACAGTGCACGCATTTGAGGAGATAACCGTGGTAGTTTCGGCTCTCGACGAAGCCTAAAAAGCGCCGCATGACATGCGTGCCGATTGCGGGAATGTGTTCCCACCACTGCGTGTCCTTGCGCCCGGTGAGTATATCTGATGTAATGTCCGGCTGTTGTGTCTTGCTTTCACTCTTGCTGTGCAACGCGATGCGGTCTTAATAATGTCGTATTATTATAGGCATACGTCGCGCTTCATACGTTCTGCGATCATGGGAATCACGAATAGAGCAAGAAATTGCCATGGATTTGTTACAAAAGAAAATAAACATTTATTCCTGTTTTCGTGTTCTTCGTGTTTACTGTAGCTCGCGTTGCATGTTTCATTAGCGCGGTTTAATTTTTTGCATCCGTGGCTTTTTTATAATTTAATTTTTTTTTATTTATTGCGTAGTGCAGTCCGAGACTTCGTCCAACGGGGACAGGTATTACACGCGTGCATCATGACATCGCTAACTTGTGAAGCTTGGCCCTACTGGCGAATAATGGACTACAGAGACTACGCGATGCGGAAACCAACTACAGTTACAAAAAGTAGACGACATAAAGTACTCCAGCGGTCTTGCAGTATATCGCAAAGCATCCAGATCATACAAAAAGGAGCGAAAGCAACCATTAAATCAGGGAAATTGCCTGTTTTTCCGATCTTTCTCTTTTTTTTTTCTTTTTCATACCTCTGTTGCCATTTTTGAAATGCTGCTCCTTGAACGCCTGCCTGGCGCGTGTTTTCGCCAACGGTGACAGCGTGCCCTAAAAGGAGAGCTTCCCCTTCTGACAGCCCTATCCGTGGAATGCATTTTCAACGTTCGCTTCCGCCCGGTGAAGCCCACTGAACGCTCTCATAAATTTCCCCTCTGGCCACACAAGGACACTCTCTTTTCCGGCGCATAAACCGCGCGTTATGCAAAGTGTAACGGCGATGTCACGTGATAAAATAGCGCGCCGTTTCACGAACGACGACTCGCTCGCTTCTAGCTGCTGTATTCGTCGAGCCGCACTTTTCTTGTCATGGCCGTATATTCATGACCGCACACAGTTCGCCACTTACCTCGCTACGAAGCCAGCCTCTTCTTCCGTGCTCTTGAATCCCGTACCCCGTTTTCACATTTGCCTTTCGTCCTGTCGCGCAGCTGCGTTTAGGAACCGCAATATACAAAGGTGGGACTCAAACGAAGGAGCGCGGGCTGCACGGAACTCGTACGTTTTTCAGAACACACCCAACACGAGTACTATACTTCCGTGCTATAGAGTTCCGTCTCATGCGCGTAACGTAAGTTCCGTGCATCATTAGGATACTTACGTCGTCAAGTTCCGTCTGAGCGAAAATGGGGTTATAGGAATGCAATATTCCTCAATTCGCTTGTGTTCCGTTAGAGAATTCAATATTCGACCCCGACCCCTCTATACCTTTAGTGTGCATTTATATGTGTGCGTGTTACGTGCATATACAAACCGAAAGTTTCCGGGTTGTGATCGGGGGGAAGAGGGCTGTTGAACTCCTCCTCTCCACCCCTCCCCCCCCCCCCCCACTCACCCCAGCCTCACCTCCCTCTACGTCTGTGATTAACCGGTAAGCACCCCACTAATTTTCAAACATATTTCGTACACAGGTGCGGTGCGTTTAGTCTACCGACATCTTTATATGCAACACTTCGTAGTTCTGTCGGGAATAAGCCATAACTACAAGCCACTGTATTTTGATATTGAAGAAACGCAGGCATATGCGATTTTTCGTGATGGTGATCTTCACTGGGATCCCCTTTGAAAATGGGCTGCGACACGTAGTCACCTCGAGTTACTGTAGTATCATATACAGTAACTCTAAATCAACCTAGCCGTTCGCGCCATCTGTGGACTGATGTACCGAACAGTGCAACACCCCATCACTTCCCCACTTAGTATGAAGATCACTGTAGCTCAGTTTGGAATGTCGCTTTGAATTAATTCTGCTTTATACAGACGCAAACTCTATACGACCATTCTGTCGACTAAAGTGCCACGCTAAATAAGAACCAACGTGCGATATTTGATAGGAAACTTGGCACCGTTTTTGACGCAATAGACATGCGTACAGATCAGCTTTATTAACGCAACGCACGTCGTTACTGACGTCTTCTAAATGGGTGTCGAAAGCTGTTTGACCGCGGGTGACCTTTTGACCTCCGCTCTTTTCCTCTAATTTATCAGTCGCAGCACGCTCCCATTAAAGCAGGAAAAGTGACCCCTCGTTCATTGTTAACCATGTTTGATGTTTTATTAAGGCCGCTTTTTCATGGTGACAGTTCTGTCACCATGGTTCAGGCATCGGGTAAAAAATCGAAACAACAACAACAACAACAAAGAGTTGAAGACGGGAAAGGAACACATAGAATGACGATAGGCTTGAGCGATCCTAAAAAAACAATCTTCCAAAGTGTTTACATGTCATTATATATTTGACCTATTTTTATTTATTTTTTCCATACGTGCGTTCTCGCTGTTGCTCTTGCCGTCTCTTTGGCTCAAAATTTATGACACCGTTGTTGATCGCTTTTCGCTGCAGCCTTTCCTATGAATTGTGTAGCAGCGATGCGTGACAACAACAGCAAAAAAAAAAAAGAAAATAATAATAAATAAATAATAATAAATATAAAATAAAATAAAATATTGCATCGTGATTTTTCCGCCGTGACATGATTATCATTTTTCTTGCGCTCTGCTCGCTCTGCGGATGGACAGGTCATAGATCTTACGCCAACTCAGCCCTTTCCTCCCATACTTTCATTCTTTAGTATTACTTTTTTTTTCTGGCGCGAGGAAAAAATGGAGCGCATATTTTTTTTTTTTTTGGAGGGGAGCCATTATGACACCCTAGACTTATCGGGGGCCATTTTTCAAAATAACTTCATCAAACTTTTGAAAGTTGAATATCGGTGCCCTATATTATTATAGTCTGCCGAGAGAACAGCCGTTGTTGATAGTAATCCCATATCACAAAAACAAAAGCGCTCGCATAGCGAATGTGTTAAAGGCAGTGCGTTAGGCTAAGGCCTTCGCTGCAAATGATCTCGGTGGCAGGTTTCTTTTTTTTTTTTTTCATAAACCAGTAAACCGATAACTGTCAAGGTTTTCTTTACACGGCAGCGAACTGCGCCAGAACGGTCTTCAGATAAACTCCACTGGTTTAAGGTTAACAGTTTCATAGTGATCTCGGTTAGGTAACTATGCCTGTTTCTTTGTATTTTTTTTCTATTGGTTTGTATTAAAATGTATTCCGTAAATTTCCTGACGGACGCTTATAATCGCACAAGTTTATTGTTGCTGCATACTGTTCTTTTGTACTGGCTGCGGAATAATATTTCAAAAAAAAAATACTCTATATTGCCACAACGGTCTAATAACAGGTCATATACAGAAGCAAGATGGTAAGTTGGGCGAGCTGATTTATGCTCATTATTGGTGAAACAGCGCGTAACTGAACGAAGGATGTGAAGAGGAGTACAGCCCTACCACGGTGGTCTAGTGGTTACGGCGCTCGACTGCTGACACGAAGGTCGCGGAATCGAATCCCGGCCGCGGCGTCTGCATTTTCGATGGAGGCGAAAATGTTTGAGGCCCGTGTACTTAGACTTAGGTGCACTTTAAAGGACCCCCAGGTGATCGAAATTTCCGGATCCCTCCACTACGGAGTCCCTCCAAATCACATCGTGGTTTTGGGACGTTAAACCCCAGATATTATTATGAGAAGAGGAGTACACATGTCAGCGCGTATCCCGTGCACTCCTTTTTCGTCCTTCGTTTAGTTACGCGCTGTTTCACCGATAAGAACAGCAGGTGATCTTACCGTCCTTTAATAATTAACTCAACGACACTTGGCTCTGTCTATGGCAATAGCTGATGAATCTGCGACGCTTCATGTGATGTCATATGTGTTCCTGTTTATTATAAGTCCTAGTGGTCACAGCAGTATTACGCACGCATCTGAAAGGGCACCTCATTAAGTACACAAATGGCGATGTTTGTTTGGGCAGTTATTGAACGAATGATGACTTGCCTGCTGAATAGATTGATTGATAAACAAGTCAATCGGCCGATAGTTTCAATATTCATTCATTTATAATGCCGTATTCCGACGCCAAGATCATGTGATTCTATAGGTGAGTCTAGATGGGTGATCAGAAAAAAAGGTTAAAAGCAACTGCTTCCAGCTGCATGGCTTAACTTTTCTGACCGACCACGTGATATGGGCTCTCACACTTGGGACTCGAATTAAACCGCATTGTGTGGAACACTATATCCTCAAACTATTATCGTATGACCTTTCATCTAGCCACTTCCGTTCCTTTTTACAGTTCCCTTCACATTTTCATATTCTGCTTCCACTCCATTCTTCCTAAACAGCCGACAGGCGTGTAATGCCTCTCGACGGCAATCGCCAGCCTGCTGCCTCCCTATTTCCCTCTCTCTTTTTTTCTACACCCCTCATTTTGCAACTTACCTTTCCCGTCCTCCCAGCGTAGCTAGTGTACTGAATTATACGCTTTTCTGATTGTCTTCCCTGTGTTTTTAATTATTTATTTATATATGCAAAACATGGAAAGGTACGCTACGTTAGGGCCGTCATCATGATATTAATATTGCAAAAACAGGCAAAAGCAAGGCAAACAAGAAAGAATAAAAGGATAAGAAAATTTAAAAAATTATCAGAAGTACCATGTGCACATGCAATCTCTTGCGTATAAAGAGCACCTCTATAGACTTCACCCTATGTGTGTCTGCGTGTCTGCGTGTTCCGTACGAAATAACAACAATATCTTCAAGTATAAATATTGCCATGCCAGCTTCTTGTTTTATTTTGATCTATTCAAGTTTTATTTTGATGTATTCGGGCTTTTAGTGCCCACGTGTTTGTAGCGAATGATAGGTATTCTAAACGTAATCCTTTCCATTCTCCGCAGCTTCGACGACAGCAGCTCCATCAGCAGCGGCTTGAGTGACACCTTCGCCGAGCTGAGCACCAACGACAACCTGACCGACTCGTCGCTCAGCTCGGACCCGTACGGATGTCTCAAGCGGCGTCCCCACCACCCGGGCATGGCGCCTTCGGGCACGTCCTCGGGAGCCTGCAACAAGGGCGTGCCGGACAAGTCCGGCCGAAAGTCGTCCGATCACCACTCCTCCGCATCCGCTTCCGCCGTGGTAGGTGGCGGCGGGATGCTGCCCACGTCCATCCGTAGCAGGAACGCCAACGTCAAGAAGACGGACAGTTCCATGCAGACGGACTCGAGCGCCCTCATGCAGCAGGGCGCGGTGCCGCCTCACCTCCAGTCGTCGGCCAACTGGAAGAAGTACATCCAGCAGCAGGACTTGCAGCACCAGCAGTCCAAGACCAACTCCACGGAGTCGCTCAAGTCCAAGGAGAGCAAGAGGAGCGGCGGCCAGTCGTCGGGCAAGTCCGGCGGCAAGACGGCGGCGGACAGCAACCGCCACGAAGTGGTCCACTCCAAGGCAGGAGGCAAGTCCAGGACCGGTTCGTCTTCCTCCGGAAGTGGTGAAACCAAGCTGAGATCGTATTCCGCCGACACGGCCATGATCGGAAGCGACCTGGCATTGGACAAGGTGCGCGGTTCCTCCGCCGGCATGGGGGCGCCCGTCAGGTCTTCCGGCATAGAGTACGCCTCCACGGCGGTAGTGGTGACGAACCGGAAGCTTCCGGGACGTCCGCCCAATGTGTCCGGCTCGGGACCTCCTTCCGCTTGCATGATGGGGCCCGGGAAGCGTCCCTCCAGCACGGCGTCTTCCGGAAGCGGTCGCAGCGGCGGTAGTTGCCAGGGTAAGAAGGAGGGCTCGGCGGAACTGGATCAGCAGTGCCGGACGTCGAGCCTGACGAGGACGGGCGAACTTCCGCGCGGAAGTAGCCGCTCCTCGCTCGAGCGCAAGGTCAAGGTGTCCGGAAGCACGCAGACGGGGCCCGGCGTCAACGACATGTTCGTGTCGGCCCACTCGGACTCGGAGTACTGTTCCCTGGGCAGGTCGTCGGGAAAGCGCGCAAAGCAGTACATTCAGGCAAGCACCTTCACATTCCTCCATTTAGTCATCGATACATTCAATCATGCAGTCAGTCAGTCTGTTATTGATTTGTGAGTGAGTGAGTGAGTGAGTGAGTGAGTGAGTGAGTGAGTGAGTGAGTGAGTGAGTGAGTGAGTGAGTGAGTGAGTGAGTGAGTGAGTGAGTGAGTGAGTGAGTGAGTGAGTGAGTGAGTGAGTGAGTGAGTGAGTGAGTGACATAAATGGTATATATGCTTGCAAAGTTCAAAGACTTAAAATTAGCTTCAGGCTGTTTCCCACCCTGTGCGAGTAAAACTTATGGGCTTGATATAAAGTATACTCTCGTTTTGTCTGCTAAAACCGCTATTGATTGATTGATTGATTGATTGATTGATTGATTGATTGATTGATTGATTGATTGATCTAGTTAAGAGGCGTGGAACTTTCCAAATAATTTTGAGCGTCTGGAGTTTTTCGACGTGCACATAAATTTAAGAACGCGAAAGTTGATGCAGTTCGCTCCCGACGCAATGCGGTAACCGTGGGTGAACTTATAAAAAATAAAAATGAAAAAAAAAAAATAAAGCGAAACCGCTGTTCAGTGCGAAGTGATGTATTTTCGCTATAAACGAAGTTAAGCAGTGTAAACATGGACACATGAGAAGGGAATTAACAGTACGAAAGTTGAATATTAATGAAGAGGTGGCACAATGGGGGAAAACGAAGGCATGCGCAAGTTATCTGCCGGTGCACAGAAGAAATGTCAAGCTTAAACAGTTATCTCTAGGTAATCTAAGCGCCCCCCCCCCTCCCGGTTGTCGAGTCCAAAAGACAACATGCTTCACAACGGATAAAAAAATCACAGCATATCCACGGAGTGAATGATGATGAGTGGGCGAAGCTGCGGAGGTTCATCGGTAAACCGTGAATCTTCCGTGAATTCTGCCCAGTAAATCATCACCGACGTGAGATCGGGCGCGTTTATACTAAAGGTTCGATGAGTTATGACGACTTGCAGCTCACTTTAATTTTACATGTACGCTGTGAATTTTCATTGTTTAGAAAACCATTGCTTTAGAAAACATCTGGCGTCTTTCGTTAAGCAGCTGGCGTCTGTTCGTTTTGCTTTAGAAACATCTGGCGTTCTTTCGTTTTGCTTTTACAAAACATCTGGCGTCTTTCGTTGGTTTATTTCATCAATCAACGGCGTTTTGAACAAAATTTTTATTGTTTAATCACGCACAGGAGAAATCTCACCAGGCACTACCTTGGAAATAAACAATGGCTGCTAATGGGAATGAGAGACAGAAGAAGTTGGCTTTTAGCTAACACTTACACTTCTACTTCTACTAACGTTTCCTACTGGAACATGCCAATGGCTGCTAATGGGGAATGAGAGACATAAGAATTCGGCTTTTAGTTAACGCGCACGCTGCGAATTTTTTATTGTTCAACAACGCACAGGAAAAATCTCCCACCGGCACCACCTTGGAGGTCAAAGCGTAAGACTGGTTACGCACTACAACTACTACTACGACTACGAGGGACGAACGGGTGCCGCCTTAAGGAGCTTCGCCCCTAAAAAATGAAAATGAAGCGACGGTATGCTTCTTAAAATGGCCTGCTTTTGATCGTTCGCTTTCCGGGAGTAAAGGAAGGAACGAATAGGAGGGATAGGAAAGGCAGGGATGTTAACCAGTCTAGAAGCACAGGTATGCTACCCTACACTGGGGGAAGGGATGGGGGAGATATAAAGATAGAGAGAGAGAAGGAGAGCACGCACGCACAACAAGTCACACACATCTCACGGTCATGCTAACGTCGTTAGTCTATAACAGCCGGTGCAAGTCTGATGCGTTCAAGAAGTTGAGCACTGCCTTCGTCGCCTTCACCGGCGATGAACTCTCAGGACGACATTCCAGAATGGTTTCTGCCGTCATCGGTCTGGGATCTATGCGAGCAAGAGCGACTGCGAGGGATTTTCTCTGCGCATTGTAGCGAGGAGAGTCGCAGAAGATGTGCTGTAGTGTCTCCTCGCTACCGCAGTTTTCACAAAACGGGTTGTCTGCCATTTCGATTCGAAACGAGAGTGACTTTGTGAAAGCCACTCTTAGCCATAAACGGCAAAGCAGAGTGGTATCATTTCGGCGTAGTCCCGTATGTGTCTGAAGACGTCGAGTGGTCGGGTAGTGGCGGTGGTGGTTGTGCAGTCTGCTTGCTGTATAACAAGTGGAGGAAGTCATTTCTTGTGCGGCCATTCGAAGTTGGCTAGCAGCATCGGTCCTTGATAGGGGTATTGTCTCGAGCCTGCCGACAATGCTGCCCGATCACCTCTTCAAGGTGACAGGTTCCGGGAGTAAAGATAGGAAGTCCAGATAGGAAGTAAACAGTTCATGGAATGCCACATCAGGGGACTTCGGCCGCCATTGTCGTCAAAAAAAACCTACATGGTCACAACCCTTCTCTTTCAACAATGACGGATTAGGCCCACCTGAGTAAAAGTACGCGGCTAAACTTGCGCTCCCCTCTTAGGTGATTAAGAGGGGCGCCCCCGCTCCCCCCACCCCCCCTACGTGCGCCTACTTTCGTCGTAAT
Source organism: Rhipicephalus sanguineus (assembly GCF_013339695.2). NCBI lineage: Eukaryota > Metazoa > Arthropoda > Arachnida > Ixodida > Ixodidae > Rhipicephalus > Rhipicephalus sanguineus. The sequence goes on along the minus strand of NC_051182.1, from coordinate 84,569,785 downwards.
ACATGGCAGTGCTTAGAAACACGACTGCAATTCGAGTACCTAAATGGATACAGCCGTGATCGAGAGACTCCTGAAGTGATCCATCTCCGTGAAAACTTGCTGTGCAGAGCGATCGCTTTTGCATTCTGAGCTACCAACACGCCCTCGCTACGCGATAAATTCGCGAGAAGCCGACTTCATCTGGCCAAACGACATTGATATTCAATGAGTGACAATAAATAAGGGAATCGATGGGCTCTGTTGTTAGTTGCAGCGACGATATTGGCAATAGGACTAGGCAATGAAACAAGGAAAAGTATTAGCAGCTCTGGGCCATTATTTTGAAAGATGGCAACAACTGGCGAACAGTACTTATGTGTCGCCTCTTACAAGATCAATAAAGAGATGATGACTTTCTGTTGACTTTCTCTTGCGTTGCATTCCAAAGCATGTCCGTTGAAAAGAAATGTAGAATCATGCTTTATTTTTGTGCGGGCATTTTGTGGCACAGCTTTCTTTTTCGTTGTTCTTGTTGTTTTTGCACGGTAAAATCGTCAGCGCGTCGTAACTGTTCTGGAATTGGTCACTACAGCAGTTTTCATGTAAAGACTCGTGTTTTGATGCGTTGAACACTGACACATATTGTTGTTTGTTTGTTTGTTTGTTTGTTTGTTTGTTTGTTTGTTTGTTTGTTTGTTTGTTTGTTTGTTTGTTTGTTTGTTTGTTTGTTTGTTTGTTTCACTGATTTTCACTGGCGTGCATATCGTGATTTGATCTTACTTCTTGCGCAGACCGCCTTTGGTCCCACTGGTTCACCCGCCCTGGGCACCATGCGCGAGCGCATCTACGGGACGAGGACGCTACTCAATGGGTCGCCGCCTTCGTACGCCTCCAATTCCGATTACGTTCTCCTCTCTGGATTCCAGGCAAGCCACTGCTACGGCTTTATGCTGCTACGGCATAATAGATATTCTTTTAAAGGGACACCTAAGAGCAAAACGATTGTTCTCATATCAGTAAAGTACTCTTTAACGATACCAAAAACACCACGCTGGCTGCGAGAAGACGCTTAGTAAGCGGGAAAAAGCGAAAAACCAAAATGTGGGTGGCGACGCCACATGTTTTGACGGCGCCGACTAGGGACTACGTATAGTTCCCAATCGGTAAAAATGAATTAGATTGTCCTCTGAGGGGGCCATAGACTTAACGTACCAAGTTTGGGGTAATTTTGTTGAGCCAATGGCGCCAAAGTACGATAAGTACACTTTGAAATCCGTGACGTCACGCGGGCAGATTTCGGCGCTAAATTTAAAAATGAAACTTTGAACTTGATTTTCTCCTTTATTAATAAACCTATGATGGATAAATTAACGACATTAGAGTTCTCAGAGCACAATTTATTGATTTAAACCACCGATTCATTGTTTCTCTTTAGTGTCCCTTTAAAGTGTACCGTTCTTTAGCTACGCCTTCGGGTTTCTTTCGTTGCTACTAGTGATTATTATTTGTGTGTGTGTGTGTGTGTGTGTGTGTGTGTGTGTGTGTGTGTGTGTGTGTGTGTGTGTGTGTGTGTGTGTGTGTGTGTGTGTGTGTGTGTGTGTGTGTGTGTGTGTGTGTGTGTGTGAGAGAGAGAAAGAGAGAACGGGCGGTTTCGCCTTGATGCCTTGCGCTCTCTCTCTCTCTCTCTCATGTACAACGATGGCGCGAGAAGTATAAAGTTGTATTTTTACGGCAGATGGTGTCATGGTGCCTCCGCTTGTTCAGTGTAGTTGTACTCACTCTTTGTAACGGTTGTCGAAGATGTCGTCTGTGCCTCCAAGATGTGTAGCTCCACATTGATCTGCTGTGACAAGTTACACTTAATGTTTAAACTGGTCCTTGCTGCCATATCTAAAGCATCTCATCAGAAGCCTCATTTGTTTAAGAGAACAGACTTTTTGGCTAGTTGGTTTTTAACATTCGATGAAGCCATAGCGCTGAAAACACAGGGACCAAGGAAGAGGACACGACGTGTGCTACTCACAACTGAATTTTTATTTGTGAAGCGTGCTGTACTTACACCAAAGATGAGCATAGCAAGAACTGTATCAAAAGTGCAAGCCAGCACCATCCAGATATGCGATTTCCTTTGCGCTCAGAGTAATCGAAGGAGCGCTGACACAGTTGGCACCTTCTTTTGCAATCAAACTGGCCTCGATTATCGCTCGTGTATTCTTATCAAAATTCCTATACAAAACTACACATTCATTCAACAGAGGTATACAACCGCAGTCGTTGTAGTGCACTGACACGTGCCCATCGTGGTTTATCTAACAACTCAAATCAAGATTAAAAAAAAAAAAACGGGTACGTAGCCATGCCGCCGATTACATCCCTGTTTTTCTTGTCTATTTGTATACGTGTTTTGAGAGAAATAATATTGATAAGGAGACAAGATTGCACAACAGCACAACTGCACGAACTGTGGAACACACGGGGCCAGTGTTGCGGAATGGGCGCCTCCATTACATTCCAATTCCATTCCGGGGAATTAGAACTTGCCGCAGTTACATTCCTTTCAATTCCTCGGAATGAAAAAAACTTGGCCCATTCCCACTCCGGGAATGGCCGGGCAGTTCAATTATTCCATTCCTGTAATTCCTCAACATAGGAAAGGCGTCCTGACAGTTTTATCGAGTTAAGAATGTACACACCATATGCCGCCGCCGTAGTTCCGCACGACGGATACCAACGGCATAGAGCCACGATTACGCAAAGGATAGAGACAAACTTCGGAGCAACACAGTCTATATAAGGACAGAATTGTAGTAGGCGCGTTGCTTGTAAATGTACCGTGCTTGTAATCAGCCGAGCCATCTTAAAAATATTGGTTTATTCTTAAATTCGAGGCTCATAGACGAGATCATAGACGAAAGCGTGCTCTATTTTCGGGAAAAGACGTATTGCATTCCCATTCCATTCCATGCAAAAGGCGCTTAACTGCATTCTCATTCTATTCCTCCAAGTGTTGTCCCCATTCAATTTCGGGGTCACGAAAATGTGGAATGATTCCGTAGTCATTCCAATTCCCGAGTGGAAACTCCGCAACACTGCACGGGGCACATAATAATAATAATAATAATAATAATAATAATAATAATAATAATAATAATAATAATAATAATAATAATAATAATAATAATAATCAGCCTGACTGCGCCCACTCAGGGCAAAGGTCTCACCCATGTTTCGCCAATCAATCCGGTCCTGTTTCCAGATCCCTCCAGTACGGCGTCTCTCATAATCATATCGTGGTTTTGGGCCGTAAAGCCCTAGCAATTATTATTAGTAGTATTATTGTTCCCGGTTCTGTGCTTGCTGTGGCCGTGTTATCCCGCAAACTTCTTAATTTCATCTGCCCAGCTAATTTTCTGCTTCCCCCTCGCGCGCTGGCCTTCTCTTGGAATCCAGTCGGTTACTCTTAATGACCAGCGGTTACTTCGCCCTGTCCATGCCCTGCCCATGCCCATTTCTTCATCTTGATTTCGACTAAGATGTCCTTAGCACTTGTTTTTTCCCTCAACCAATCTGCTCTCTTCTTGTCCCACAAGGCTACACCTGTCATTCAAGATCTCCGTGGTTCGAATCCCGGGGCCGTGCAACTCCACATCGGATTAAAAAATGATCCGCGTGTTGATGGAATTGCATAAATAGGCCTGGAGTGCGGCGTCATACCTCTGACCACAGCCGGTAATGCATTCCATCACCAGACAAGGACGGGTCACCCTCGTGCAATACTTGGCCACTGCCTCCCACATGCATACACCAATCAACAGGACACGGCGCCGACTATCAGCTCGGAGTTGATAGTCAGCGTGATGTCATGTGTGTTTTCCTGTCCCGTAGATTGCACTGTTCTGCGCTAATGTTCGTGAACCAATAGCCCACACAATAACCCTTATGACAAGCCGTTCAACCTTCTCATTATTACGCAGCACGGTACGGCCCCACTTCGAGATCGACCGCGGCTGTCGGTGCCCTCGGCCAAGGGCTCGGAGAGCGACAACTACATGACGCTTGACCACTCCAGCCCGTACGCGTGGCTACGGCACAGCCCGACCTCGGGCTCGGCGTCCGTCGCCTCGGCACCCGTGGGCCGGAGTCCGTTCGCAGCGGGCGCGGGAATCGCCGAGGCCGACAGCATGGAGTCCCTGTCTTCCACGGCGTCCAGCGCTCACGGACAGGTGAGGGGTAGCTGAAGCGCGAAACATCAAATTGGTTTATAGTAATGCATGTTCCCTATACAGACCAGACTAGCTCGAAGGTTCGCCACCTTGCACGCACACCCAAAAAATGTACACTGTCATCCTTCATGAAAGGGAACACGCCAGCGCGTGGCCTGTGCTCTGCAGCGGCTGCCTACAGAACAATCAACCGACAGCTGAAGAAACATGTCCGCTTTTGGCGTCATCTACTGGGAAACAAAATAACGAGTCATGGCCGTTGGATAAGCGCTGCTTGATTACACTCCGGCTCCGCTCTCGCAAAGGGCGATGCCGCCAAAAGCGGACGTGCTATTTTTAGTTCTTGGTTGATGGCGCTATAGGCAGCCGCCGCACAGCGCAGGATACGCGCTCGCGTGTTCCCTTTCATAAAGCACGAGAGTGTACATGCACAGAACATGTTTTATCATCACGACTGAGCAATATATTAACGCTTCGTTTTGTATCATACAGAACACGCGTTCACTCAATGAATATTAAGCAAGTCAAAGCTGTGGAGAACAAGTTAAAAAAGAAACGTAGACTGTACGCGTTTATCCCTTCATCAAGCTAGTTATATAGATTGTACTATACTGTGCGATGAGCTGTTTCTTATCACTGGAGGGGCTTTCAAATTCCCTATCTTTTCCTTGACCTTTCGTTAAGACAGTGCCGACCTTGGGCTCTTCCAACCACTTTATGTAACATGCTATGATCATGCCCGATAAGGATAATTTCTGACCGAATTAGACTACCGTGTTTACAGGCATACTGCTACAATTGCTTTATGTTGGCTATATGATCGATACTGTTGGCTATTTTCGGCTGTTCGCTATTGTAACCGCAACGTTGTCTTCATTCGAACCCAATGCAGTGATCGCAGTGTCCACCAAATTATTATTTATTGCCGCCATCGCTGCACTCGCGACCTTGGACACTCTGCTATATGCAAGTCCAGCCAGACGAAGTGCGCAGCTTGAACTAACCCCCTCCTTCTCTGCGTTTCCTCCTCCCCCGTGTCCTAACACCACCCACGCACCAATATCCTATCCCCCAAACCCCGGTGACCCGAGTGTAGTGGTCGTCTGTGATGTTATCCCCCGGCGGCGGGACGCCCGACATGTCCGGCCGGCGTCGCCGTCGCGCCGCCGACGTCATCGTGTCCGGTACCGCCACCTGTCCCGGCCGCATAGGCCGCTCCCTGGGCTCCTCTAGGTCGGTCAGCAGCAGCGCCCCGCAGACCCCGCCCGAAGAGGACGACGACGACTACGGCGGTTGCTGCCCCAGTCCCGCCCCGGAATCCCCCGCAGCCCGAACCCCCTCCTGCCCCCCGTCGCCCCTGGGGCGACAGGTATACACGCACGGTTGTCATGCCTATCCACCTCCTTCGCTTTGCACGATGTCCCCTTTGTTTTTTCCTGCCCACTTGCTCCTCCCTCACCGCAGGGTAGCAAACCAGCTGCAACCTTTCTAGCTTCCTTCCCTTTCCTTCGCATTCTCTCTCTCTCTCTCCGCACGAAACCTTCTCGTTAGTTCCTCTTCCCTGCCTCAACAGCGAAGAAGCATGCTAAACAAGCCTGAACGCCGACGTTGCGTCGCTATGCTACGATCACTAACACCAATTAACGAAAAAAGAGTTGGACTAGTTGGTGCTGATGCATTTGCTGTGACATAGTTACTAGCGCGAAAAAAAAAAGAAAAACCCAACGGAAGAAAGGGTTGAGTCAGGAGAGAGCGCACTATCTTGTCCCAACTTTTTGTTCGCCGGGGTTTTTTATTAGAGAGTTTGAGAATTGGGGACCCAAAACGCTGGGCCCCCAAGCTGCATTGGGCAGCCTGCTCTTGCGTTCGGATGATCATCAGAGTTTGAGAATTGGGCCGAACGCAAGCTGCGTTGGGTCAAGTGCACGGAGCGCCACGCGTGACGAAATTTAAAATCATGCGAGACGCGAGCTATACTGCGCCGTGGCCCGCGCTGTGTTTGTGTCTTCTCGCTGGTGACCCAACACGCTTGGGGCCCCAGGCTAGTTTTCAATTTTTGCGTCTCGGGTCAACGCGATTGCAAGAGCCCAATTAAAAGTGGCTTGGGTTCTGCGCATGCGCCCTGGCGGCTCGCAAGCTTGGTCCCCAAGCTCCTTGGGGCCCCAGTTCTCAATCTCTCTATTAACTATGTCACAGCAGCCTCTCAGATCGTATGCGTACGCAAAACAGCTATTAGCATGTCCGTTATTCTGTTTACGTAGAAAGCTGCGGTGAAAGCCAAATGCTTTTTGCATCCCTCTCCGCATCCACACCTCACGTCGCTCCACCTCTTCCTATAAACTGGCTTTCCGTAGGCCACAGTGGGCAAATCTAGCAGGTCCAGTGGAAGTTCTTTAGTGCATAGTATCGCGTGTCAAGGCGTGCTTAATACGCATTCAAGGGAGCCTATGGACATGACAAGAAAAAATACGCCTTTACGCGCGACGCTTTTGGCCGTAGGCATGTTGTAGCATACGGCACTGGAGAGCTTTTAAGTTTTGCGTACCCAAAGCTAGAAGACGCTAACCGCCGGGCGAACAAGTGAATCCAAACCGGTATACTAAATAACGCTCGCAGGGCGCGGCGCTTTGGGTACGCAAACGGTTTTCGGGCTGCCCCGAGACGTAAGATCTGAAACTCTTTATTATCGCTAGCAATGGCTCCCGTGAGTAGTTTGCCACTGCTTAGCAGAGAGGGCGCTGTATTCACTCAAGCTTATTTCGTGGGCTTGAATCGTGAACGCAGGCTGCCTCGCGGTACATGTACCTGTCGTCGCCGCTGCACAGCGCCGCCTCCATGGGTACTCGCAACTCGATGAGCATGTCCCACTACGCGGGAGGCCTCGTCTCCAAGATGGCCAACAAGGACGACGACGGTGAGTGGCGTGCATTTACGCGAACGATTTTCCGCGCAGTACTCTCTACGAAGAGAAAAAGCGAAAAAAAAAAAGATTAGTTACCGAAGCAGTCACTTGATCTCACATTCTGCTGCTAAAGTTCTAGCGGTCACCTGTTATTACGTTTGTAATTAGTAACTAGCAACTAATTACATATTCAGGGGCACTGAGGTCAAGCTAGTTCTTCATAGCGCCATCTTCCATGCCGCACAGTTTCGTGCTGAAAATTACCTCATTACACGCTCCCTTGCATGCCCTGATTACAGTGCTCCCTAACGTTCCGCGTACAAACGATATGATTCCCTCGCGGCGGTTCATGACAGCGACGAATAAATAGGTCGCGCCTTATAAATCAAGGCGCGACCATTACAGAATTCCACTTGTGCGAACCACCTATGGAACTCAAATGCTAACATGTTTAATTCCACATCTTCTCAACAGACGCACACACGGGGGCCTATAAATTATACAGAAATCCAGCATTTAAATGAAGCAGAAATGTGCATTTAAACCTAGGAGTGTTAGGTTTAAACTCCTAGGTTTAAATGCACATATATACCCCATAAAGTGGACGGGAGGATGACCGCCGCCGTAGCTCAGTGGTAGAGCATCGGAAGCGTTATTCGAAGGTCGCAGGTTCGGTCCCTGCCGGCGGCAGGTTATCTTTTCGTCCACTTTACTTTCTTCACATTTATATGCTAATTACTACAGATAACACCTCCTATACTTTCGTTGGCATTATTGTCTGTTAGTTCTCATTAATATCAGTGCAGCAGTACAAAGACAGTACAGACGCAAGAGGTCAAGACAGGCGATTTTTTTTTTGCACTCCATACGCAAAGCCTTCTTTTATTCTGTTAAAATGTATCAACTTGCTTGTCTCTATATAATCAACTCACCGATGAAGAAGTTTCGGTAAAATGGGTATCTCGTTGTCCGCTCGGATGTCGCCTGTTGCAACTAAGTTTCACCTGTTTCGGTGAGAAAGTGCGTTTCAGTGACTGTTTTCAAGCGAAGCTCGTTACGAGTTACAGATTGCGGTGGCGGCGCCACAGTAGGCGATACACCCGGCGCCGGCGATTTGTACAGAAACGCAGCTTCCGAAGGTGCGTCCGTCACACGCATGCGTACTTGTATGCGCCGTTTTTCCAATTATTGATGCAGTCACGATCGTGGGCTAGTCGGCGATCAACCGTTTCTGATATGGCAATCTGATTCAGTTCACTTGTGATTTCAATCTGCCAGATTTCATCGTTGCCTGGATATTGTCAAGGGGTCGTGACGTAGACGAAGGCAGCAGTCTGCGTGTTCAAGATGAAACTCTTTATTTGACCGAACTTGTGGCCGGGAAACGGGAAAGTCAAAACTACAGCAGTACACACTGTACACTGGTAGCGGCGAGCAGAGCGTCGGCCGTCCATAAACTGAACCGCGGCAAGGCGTGTAGGCGTTTGTACATGCTGCATCGAACATTCGACCTTTATCGCTGGTGGCCGCATTAGTTCGAGTATGCGCTCAGCTGTAACCGTTTGCGCGCTCAAGTCTAACAGACGATCCTAAAGTAATCTCGAATGTTCACGGACAAACTGGCGCGGTTTCCGCAAGGCAGCAGCTACACGTGCAATGGGCACGTAACATAAAACATGGAAAGAAAGGAGCGTGTGTGGCAGTATGAAAGCATGACCGTCGTTGTTGCCTGTAGCATCTGAAGTGTTGCGTTGCTAACTACGTGGAGGAATTTTCAATTACCGGCGTGGAGGAATTGAACATTGAGGAGATGCTCTCGAAAGAAAGAAAGAAAGAAAGAAAGAAAGGAAGAAAGAAAGAAAGAAAGAAAGAAAGAAAGAAAGAAAGAAAGAAAGAAGCTTCGCTTGCTGCCCCCATTTTCCCGATAGGGGAATAACTCCCGATTTTTTTATTCACGGGCGTCTCCACATCCCACACAGTTCATTAACACGGCAGTAGTGTGAGCTATAGGTTACGCTCAATAACATAATGGACTAATGGTCACATTCTGTTTTTTTTTTTTTCTCTCTCTCTTTCATGTCACGTGCAGCCCACGGTTCGTCCCTGTCGCTGGTCTCCACAAACTCGTCGCTGTACTCAACGGTAAGTACGGTATATCGGCATTGTCATGACGCACGTAATGTCCTCTACAGTGGAGTTCAGTCGATACAATCTTCGCCTGTACCCGGAAATGAAACGCATACTTTGAAAAATCGTATCATCCGAAGTCATATCTCAGCAGTGTATGAACATAGGCGTACACTTGTTGACGAACTCAACACCAAATGTTCGCGTGGCATTTCGAGTCGGTGGTGGTGCAGTTGCTGTCTTCACACTCTCAGAATGGCAATTTCCCCGCACTGTTGCCGCAGAATCTGCGCTGCTGCCGGCTAGTAACATGGTTTTCATACATGGTTGGATTGTTATTTAGACTATAGTGCACGGCAATACAAACCTATGAGATTCGAAAATATCGGCAAAATACCAATACCGCAGTCGTATTAACCAATTTTCTTCTAAAAACGCGATCTCATTAGCCGCACGAAAATACATCGCTCCCACCGGGCGTGCGCCGGAAGATAGCAAGAAGCGCATTATCCCGAAAAACGGACTCTGCAAGGTGTTATGAGCGAGATTTCGCGGCATTTTCATAAGATATAGGGCTGTCAAGTGACAAAACGCAGTGTACTGTGCGTTCTTGTTCTGCGTGCTGTATCAGCATTGTGTCATAGCATAAGCGCGGTGTCTCACACGATTCTAGCCGCGGAGAAATGTCAATTCAGTAACTTTTGCGTGATTCATCGAAACGATATCACTTCTTTGAAAAGTAGTGCCTTTGTTTCCTGGAAACAAACGCACTCACTTCAAATAGCTTCCACACCACGAGGCATGGGCACTGACGCCCATATCACTCGACTGCATACGTTATAAGAGCTTCGTTTAATATATCAAGCGAAGCCTATGTGAGTTACAAATTTCGCTGGTGGCGGCGGCATAGTTCTCAGAAATGCCGCGGCGCCAGAAATGCGAGTGCACAGATACAACATTACGACAACCTTCAATATTTCTGTACTTAGATTTAGGTGCGCGTTAAAGAACACCGAATGATCGAAATTTGCGGAGCCCTCCACTACGGCGTCCCTCATAATCATATCGTGGTTTTGGGACGTTAAACCCAGACATTAAAAATAATAATTATAAAAAAATTATTCAATATTCCTACGCCACTAAAGTTGTCACAGCTTCTGCGGTAACTTGTTTCGGTGCAGAAATGAAATAACTCTGACATTCTCGGTCTTTAATTTAAATAATTGGTATAAGCACGCGAATGACCGAACGCTGTCGAGCTCCTATAAATGCACACATTTTCCTATTCGGTCGGGGGGTGCTGGGAGTGGAGAGTTTCCTTCTATAGAGTGGCAGAGGGTCCGTATTCTGAGAAAAGTGGTCTTCCTTTGTCCGCTCTATTTGCATGGCGACGCCCCCTGTGATCGACCGCACTCCTGAATCAAAGCGTGAGTCAGACGTCTTGCACCGGCCGGCGCTGAATCAATAAAACCCCTCGCCACGGCCGCTCTCTTCTTCAGCTTTGTCGCTACATTAGAAGACGGCTAATTATAAAGCGTTAAAGAGCGGGTAATCACTAGCACTTGGATATTAACGTCCATTCAATGTATTTATCGATGGCTCTCGATTGTATTATTCATTTTTGCACGAGTCTATATAGTCTTAAGAGGTTACGATGAAAAAAATTGGCCGCGTATCTGCGTGCTTCGCTGCAAATGTCGTCCAAAGACTATAGAAGAGGCGCTCCGTGAGATATGGACGCCATCTGGCAATACGTCGGGAAACATGAGTGCTGTGTTGCGTGCTGGTAGTCCCGGCGCAGCAGCAGGCGAAGACCGGCGGTGACCAACGCGACCGGCGGGGACGCCAGCCAGCCCGAACACGCGGTTTGGCGGGAAGTGCCGAAGCAGAAGGAACGTCCGCACTCAACGAGTGCTCTCTACACACTCTTTTATTTACACGTCGCCTGGGTAAAACAGGAATGCGAGAACGGCGCCCCATGGCATTCGTACAGTGCAATACAGAACCGAAACCGAAACACAACAATGAGCTTGTGCAGAGGGCACGGAGGAAGGCAAGTTTCAGCGCAGTCGCATTTTCAGCGCAGCTTAAGAAACTAGGGTCTTTAGAATTACGTATGTATGCATTTTCTATTAAAGGAACACACCACCTAATACTTACCTAGTGATGTTGCGCCTCAGATATGCGTAATGTTTGCTTTTTGATCGACAATGTATACACAAGTATGAACCTAGTCAGCCGTTCAAGATGGCTGGCCCTTGGGCAAGTGGTTCAACTTTGGCTGAGTGGCTGAATCGAGTGACGTGCCGACAAACAGAAAAACAGACAGACCAAAATTTCTCCGTTTAAGTATCCCAAGAAAGACTATCGTCTTTAAAACACATCTGCACTACATGCGAATGAGACTAAAGAAATAGGGGAGGAACGCTTCTTGATATTATTAAGCGCAGCTTTATGAATGCGGAAGGCCTGTCGTTCACTCGTTCAATGCCGCTCCTTTATAATGAGCCGATAACGATTCGCTCAGTTCGTTCGTTCACTCTGCCACCGCAGTGTGTGCCCCATCGCTATGATTGTCACCATAATGTTGCAGTTCCATTTTCAAAAAGCGAAAACTTTCTCCCAATCATTTTTACCGCGCACCGCAATCGAGTAGAACCGCCATATCCCCGCTGAAATGGCACGAGTCTCCGACAATCAACGTTATCGTGGAGCAGTAACCAACGCCGTTTAAATAAAAACCTGTTGTACCTTATTGTTATTGTGACTCACTATACTTCTTTTGCTTTATGCATGCATTTATTTTTGACCCCACTCCCCCTCTGTAATGCCTTTGGCCTTGGGGGTAGAGTAAATAAATAAATAAATAAATAAATAATGTTCTAAATTTCACATTGTTTAATTACTCCATATGTTCTTGACTGCACAACGAGGGTACCTGGCACGAGATCGCGTATTTTAAATGAGTTTTCGTTTAAGAAAGTCATATGGGTGCTATGCAGTGATCCCTGCTTCCTCATCCGTCTCTACTGTCTATCGGCAAAATCTCGTTATTCAATACATTCGGATGTCGTACAACATTCTGATCAACTATGTACTACAGCGTGATTGTCCAAGTGGTGGCAACTGTTACCAACATCCGCTCCCGCGTTTACTACGCCGTAATGCCGACACATTCACGTTTGAAAGTACTGACATTTAAATATGCACTTATGACAGGCAGTAGTTATTATGTGCTACGCAAGAAGCACAGGCGTGTCTGTAATGAATACGTCGTTTTGCAGGTTTACAGGTGCTATGCTTACAGGTGAAGTACAAGGAAATTAACACGTTTGATGCAGCGATTAAAGACCAAGGAAGAGCAAGCGCAGGACGATCGTTATCTCGCAAGTGAAAGATGTATTCTAGGAAAAACATGGCTGATTTCTCTGTCATAGGAATCGGTATAACACGAAAGTGAAACGAAAGTGTTAGTGTATATTTTACGACGTCATATCCGTGACGGAAATACGTCAGTGGAGCCGTGGTGGACCCCGCCATAAAACACTTTCGTGTTAAAAAAACGCAAAGGAAAACGGAGCAGAACGCAGCGGACATGTGCCAAACTGAGACAATCAAAAGAATGATCTAACATATCACCTAACAATACACGTGCCAAGCAGATGTGCAAACTCTCTGCGTGCTAATGATATCGACGCTTGACTTACTAGAAGATTAGAACAGTAAGAATGAAATGCAGAGAAAGAAAGAAAGAGATCACATGCACATAATCATGGCTGTTCACAGCACCCACCAGTGTATATAGGTTTGCAGTGATTCCACTCCTGCGCCAACTGCGCCAAAGTGCGCCAAATTGTATTTGCTGCGCCATCCTGATAATATCGACGAAAATTGCGCCAAACTGCGCCAAAGTCTCGGGTTTGGGGGCGTCTATCACCGGCAATCGCACGGCCGGCGCGTCAGAACATGTGCACCTTGATCTTGGGGCTGCCAAAGTCGCAACCATGGACCAAGAATTATTCCGCTGAATAAATAGCGCTCGCGCGTGCGTCCCGAATAAGCCACGATGCCATGCACGATGCCGACGCAGCGTGTGTTCTGCAAGTCGGCTCGACAGCAAAACGCGCTCTCCGCAGAGGCTCGTGACGTCTAGGCCTCTCGGTAGCGAGAAAGTGCGACGGCGATTCATCGGCGGACGTCGTCTGTTCTAGAAACGCTGCTGATAGCTCGTTTCAAGCGTCGCACGGCACGTAAGGAAAGCAATGTTCAGTAATAACTACATGTGTGCTGCCAAAATGTCTGTCACTTCTGTTTCCAGACATCGCGGAATGAAATCTGGGATCGCTAGCAGTATATATATGGAACAATATCGAATTTTCCTTGCTTCGCGCTTATGGAAGAGCACGCGAACGGTGGAAACGCGTTCACACTTTTCCTCAGATATACTTTATCCATGGATCTTCATTCGGAAGAGCTTTTTCGTAATTGCTTATACCAGCACATCCGAGTTTAATCACTCTGCGGTAAATACCCCCTAAAAGGCCCTGCCCTTTCGCGCTCACGTGCTAGGGTTCCAATTCGAATTTTTTGCTTGCTTTTTAAAAATGTCATCTCATTAATAAAAGCATATATCCTGGTCGGAGCAACCGCAAATACGCAGCTGTCAGTAGCGGGCCCGTCGCTGACGGCCCACAGTGAAGCGGCTACCCCATGTTACACGTACGCCCCTCGCTTTCGGTGGTCAATAGCTGACGGGTGAAAAAATTTTCATTGTTTAGAAAACCATTGCTTTAGAAAACACCTTGCGTCTTTCGTTAAGCAGCTGGCGTCTTTTTCGTTTTGCTTTAGAAACATCTGGCGTTCTTTCGTTTTGTTTTTACAAAACATCTGGCGTCTTTCGTTGGTTTATTTCATCAATCAACGGCGTTTTGAACAAAATTTTTATTGTTTAATCATGCACAGGAGAAATCTCACCAGGCACTACCTTGGAGGTAAACAATGGCTGCTAATGGGAATGAGAGACAGAAGAAGTCGGCTTTTAGCTAACACTTACACTTCTACAGAGACAGAAGAATTCGGCTTTTAGTTAACGCGCACGCTGCGAATTTTTTATTGTTCAACAACGCACAGGAGAAATCTCCCACCGGCACCACCTTGGAGGTCAAAGGGTAAGACTTGTTACTCACTACTACGAGCACGACGAGGGACGAACGGGTGCCGCCTTAAGGAGCTTCGCCCCTAAAACTCAGTTTTACCCCTTGGGCTTGTTGAAAAAAACACATCCTGCGGAAAGCTGACACGGCTATGAACTGCTCTGCCAAATACTATAGTCGTGCGCGCCGCGTAAAGGCCACAAGCGGAGCGCGAAGTTGCCGTTTCCCCATGCGCCCTCTTTTCAAACAGAAGCCGGTTCTCACTCTCGTCGGTGGGCGGGGCGTCTGTCAGTTTACGTCGCGGATCTGTCAGTTTACGTCGCAAGAGACATAGCACGCTTATTGGCCGATAGCCGACGTAAATCGAGAGCGGCGTTCGGATCAGATGCGCTTCTTGCCGCGGGGTGCCGCCACTTGCCGGCGCCGCACTCCTCAGTACACGGTAGCCGGACTCGCGCAAGCGAATCACAGCGGGAGAGCGATCGCGTTTCATGACGCGCGCTGACGTAACTTCTTTCCCCCGTGTCATCCCTCCCTGTCTAGCTTCGAGTGCGCTCGTCGGCACGAGAAAAGAGAGAAAGCGCTGGGAGCGTGCGCCAAACACCCGTAACTCCGCTGATTCTTGACGGATTCGAGAAATTTTTGCGGCAATCGATTCGGGAGGCAGTAAACGCCGATACTAAGGTCATTAGATCATTACTTGGAAAAGTGGTTCATGACCCCTTTAAGGGCGAAGCAATGAATGCGATACCAACAAATTGTATTGTTAAACGAAGTAAGGCTAGTAGCTAACTCTTTTGGATTCGATCTCGCGTAACTCAACAAAACACTGGTTTAAGAGAATATGGCCGCTCCAGGATCCGAATGTTTTCTTGCTCTGAGTTCTCTAAACACGAAGTAAGTAAAAGCGTTGAGAGCACAGCAAGTTTACGAGCCGTCTCCTGATGCCTCGAGATGGCGCGCGCGCAAGCGACTGCGCCCTTCGAACGATGCGGTCCCCTCGCCCCCCCCCCCCCGCTCCCCTGGCGTCCTTTCATGCTCCTTACGAAAGACGGGCGGGGCGTTTCCTCTCTGTTTGATGAGCAATCGACGGCAGGCCCGCACGCGGGAAGCTGTTATCTCATACGCTGTCCGTGCGACGGAGACAGACGGCCGGCTAGCTTAATCTCCGCTTCAGCCGCGTTCGTCGCCAGCGCTCGCGAGCTTTTACCCGCGGCTAGAATGCGCGTGGTGATGTTATTAATTTGGTCTTTATACAGAAAATTACGGCAATGGCGACGGCAAAAATCCGCGGAGAGCGTCCATATAATTGTTATCACAATAAACATTAAAGAAAAGTTGAGGAGCCATTTCACTCTGTGAAGTGGATGATAAGCGAAGCTGTTTCACACATGGCAAGGAGGTGACATGGTGGAGGACAGTTTGGTATGTAAGGCCAGGTTGTTAACGTTCTATACGCAATATTAATGCGAGAGCATGAGATGCTTTATCAAACACGAAAATTGACCGTCGGCGGCGTCAATCGATTGATGCAAAAAATAATCATGTGATGGCGTCATCATCACGTCACAGATCGTCAAAACTTGTGACGTCATCATGGCGTCATATATCGTGATGTCATGTGATGACGCCATCACGACATCATCGCTTTACACTGCTTCCGTAATCGGTGCGCCGATCATGGAGCTAGCTCAAAACCAGGTGAGGTGCAGATAGCTTGCAGAGAAGGAGGGGGAGGATCAACCGGTCGATCAAGAAGAAAAAGAACCTGGCTTTCGCCTTGGAGTTTTCTTAGGGGAATGCATTAGGGACAGTGTGGCTCTTTGGCATTGAGGCACTGCTGTACATCACGGCGTTTGTCTACAATGTCTGCTGATAACCACATAGATGTCTTTAGAGTGTTATTTCATAAAGTGCAATTTTATTGATCTGGTATTCTGTTTATTTGCTAGTGTCGAAAATAATCGCCGAAGAGGTTAATTCAGAACACTCAACTGAATGAGCCCTTATTTTTTCATTAGCGAGTGAAGTATGGAGTTCTCCTGACATGATTTTTTGCATGAGATTTGCAATGAATCGAAATATTTCTATCCTTCATAAGAGCCGCATAGTAATATTTCGGTGCTTGAATGTTATTGCAATATGCTTCTTTAGTGCACTCTAGGATGTAAAATTCGCTGCTCCAGAGTGCTCCCAGATGCAACATTATCTCCTCCAAAGTGCTCCAAGATGAAAATTTAGCTGCTCCAAAGTGCTCCAAAACGGAAATTTTGCTGCTCCCAAAATTGCTCCAAATCAGAAGTCCTCGGTAGCATCACTGGGTTTGAAAACCGAATATCTTAGAAATCCAGTTCTTGTCAACATCTCTGCCTTTTTATTCTTAAACTCTCTCTCTTTCTCTCTCCTACCCTGACGGGGGAGCACTGAACTTCAGGACAAGTTTTGTCTTTCTTGTGTCGTCATTTAGCGTTTATCCAAAAGTTGCCACACACAAGCACTTTGCTTCCTGCGTGTGTGTCTCTACAAAGGACATAGGTTGGCAAAAAATACCCACTCGTGAAATATATTTTGCGCTTAGGGCTCACTCAGACTCAGCCTTACCAAAGTTTTCCTCAACCAGACTCACTCGCTCTCAAACTCACCGAAATATTACTCACCCGGACTCACTCAGCCTCAAGCTCACGGCTCGATCTGAGTCTGAGTGAGTCGACTCAGGAGCGAGATTGCCGACCTTTGACTAAGAGTAAGCGCCGATGTTACCCTATCAGTACCCATCTTACGCTAGTGGGCTGGCTTACTCGACTGGCCATCTAACGCTATTAGGGAGCGTCCGCTGCGCATTAGACACCGTGAAATTCGAGACAATGCCGTTGCAGCAGCTCTCGCAGAACGCAGCACAAGCACGGTGTTAAATACGACGAAGATAGGAGACAACTTCCAGCAGAAATCTGTTGGAAGCTGTCTGTCTTTGTCGCGTTTGACCCTTTCCTTGTGTCCTGTGACAGATGCTGCAATATAACACTAGCATGCCCAAACTTGTTTCAAATATTACTGCGTCTGACCTTTATGTCTTCTTGATAAAATGAAGCGCGATTATCGGTACAGAAAGGTGAGACCGATAGGACGAGCGTTTCACCTGTCTCACCTTTCTGTCCTGTTTAATGTGCTTCCTTCTACGAAGTGGGCATCACCAACTGGCCTACACTTCTACTCTTCTATGATTTTTCTAACGATAATGATAATGATTAAAGTTACGTCTTCTCTTTCTCTCGTGTCTTATTGTACACGAAATTGTCTGTTTTGCAGACGGAAGAGAAGCAAGCCCACGAGATCCGCAAGCTCCGCAAGCAGCTGGACCAGGCCAACGAGAAAGTGGCCACGCTCACCTCGCAGCTCACCACTAACGTGAGTCGGCACGACTCCTTCTTGCCGTCTCTTCTCTCTTTCAGGAGGTGTGCCACAGACAACGCACTCGGCGCATTGGCACGCGATGCTGCGATCACACCCTAAGGCTCATAGCGGTCACGTGAGTGGCTGGAATCGCTCTTTTGTTGACGAAAGCACCATTCCGAACACTCCTGAGAGGTTGACCAGGCGGTTCCGTCCTGACAGTTGGGATTGCCACGCCGTTAATATATATATATATATATATGTGTGTTTGTCGAGACACAATGCTGCTGAAGTGGTTGGTCCGAGAGTACGAACGCACGAATGCAAGGGCGGGAACAAAGCCTGCGCGAAACACATGCACGAGAAGGGTGAACCCGAACGCATACCTAAACTAGACTATCTTTTACTCTGCAGCCTAGTCGACGCCTTCGCTAAAAACAGACGCCAGCAGAAAGGTTCAGAATGTAATAGTTCTCTGGAGGTTGTGTGGTGTTCACGATGTGGTAGATAGCCCACTGTTTAACTAAATCACTTCAATTACGCGAGTGTAATGGACGAATTAACTTTTTTTTTCTATTAGAACAAGAACTTGGGAAATTTGGCTTATGTGAACCATTAATTCGAAAAAAAGAGGGGGACAGATGATAACCGCAAATAAACACTCAAAACTATCTGTTGCGACGTATCTTATCGTGCAGTATGGTCGTATCAGTGATTAACAACGTAAACCAGTAAGAAATGAGTTTAGATCAATGCAGCGCACTATAAAAACGTGTATTTTATTTTATTATCTGTTTTTTGTTATCTGACCCTCGCGTGCGTAGTTTAAAGCTCGGCGCCAACTGGGAAACCGGAAAGCAAGGTTTATCCTACTTATTTCGGAGCACAAGTACTACTCCAGATGCCTACGAGCGCGTTCACGACATCGCGTTACGAGTTGACCGAATGAAGTTGTCGGGCGTACTTATTTATTTCCCGGGTCCGAATGCAGTTTTTACGGGCAACAGGAGCCGTAAACCAGAGGCACACTACAAAAAGCAGGATAATAACCTCGCAGTAAATAACTGCTGCGATCTCATTGAAGCTATAGAAGAGCTTCCCACGGTCGAATTTTGCGTCCTCTTTGCTCGGTCGTTATAAAACTCAAACAAAGAAACTCACACGACGGGTAATGGCGGACAGTGCTGCCGAAGTTCTAAGCACTTCGTCGTCGTTCTTATTATCTCGTGTTAGTCACAATTTCTAGCCTTCTTCTTCTTCTTTTTTTGCGGCTTGATTCGCCAGTCTGTGTTGTACGGTGGCCAAACATCGTGGCTTTTTTTACGGCCTCGTAACGGCCACATTATGGCCTCTATGCCATTAACTAAGTAGCTATAAAAGCAGCACTCACACTGTAGGGCCGCCACCCAAGGTTGCCTTCTCTTAACTGCTTAATTTCAGGCACAGTCGGAACGCGCTGGCAGTTAAACTCTCTTCGCAGGATCGACACACATTTTTTCAAGGACATGGCTGTTTTACTGAGCAACCTTGTGCGAACCTTCAATCTGTATATTTTAACGGCTACTTTTACATACCTATTTGTTTTATTTGATCTTTTATTGCCTTTTTTTGGGGGGGTGGGGGGAGGGTCCTTGGTCTAACTGCATTTTTTACCGATTTCCGTCCGCTCCATCAAAATTGTGCTGAATTAGTACACTTAAACTTGGAAGCTATGCGATAAAGCGGGTTAAGATTAAACAACTTGTACGAATGCAGCATTTGTATGGTATCATCATCTCCCTCTTTCAGTCGGTGTTTGCGGGCACACTCTCGTAAATTCTCGATATCTGTGCCAGTAACAAGGCTCCGTTTACAACTTTTTCCACTGAACTAGTTCCGATAACGTCGAGAATTGTCTTCTTTTTCTGCAGTTATTCATTTGACACTGAGAAACTCCTGATAATTTAAGGGGCCAATTTTGTGCGTTCGTCTGAGTTTCTCAGAAATGAGAGCACCCCAGTTGCGGATGATGGGAAAATGTTTATTTAGCATAGCGCAACGCGATTGAAGAAAATAAAATGTATAGTACCGTCCCTCGACACGTGATCGCCACGTCAGGGAGCGCGCATAGCCAAAGCTACGGCAGCGCAGTGGCACCATACGTTATCTGCTAATGCGCTCTCAATTATATGTCGCGTGATGGGACGATACTGTAAAAAAATATTTAAAAAATGAAGGGAACGGCTTCACGGAGACTTTCGCTTACCGAAGATGGCTGTGTTACGTAAGGCTCTCTTCTAGCTTAGTTGTTCCTCCGTGCGCTCAACCTGTCGTTGCAGCGCTTTTTTTTTTTATTCTGCTCATTGTCGTATGTAGCTGTTCAAAAGTGGCTCAGCGTACTGATTTCAGACCAGGGTTTTTGCAAGTGCGTAGAAACTTGTATTTTCTTAATTTACCATCGGCCAGTGTCAAACATAGCACTTCTTTTTGTCCTTGCGTGTTTATGCAGCTGCTCGCGGCGGGCCTAGCTTTTCTTTTTCTTTTTCTTCGCTCTCTGTCACTCTCTATCGTGATATACCATTCGTTCCTATGGTGCTTCTCACAACTTTTGAGTTACGCTTCTTGATGAGCTCGACATCCTAACGAAGTTTCCGCTCAGTCCCAATGCGGGCTGTCTTTATGCGTACGTTTTGATACGTATACCTCTAAGCGTACTTCTAGAATGACTCGCGGTGAACAAAGCATTCCATAACGCGACCGCGAAGTGCCACCTGTTTCTTCTGTAGGGACGGGCGTGAGAGGTTTGACTCAGGGTTGCCAGGTCGAAAAGACAAAAAATAGCCAATAAATCGGAAAAGCTAGCCAGAAAGTAGCCAATTTGAGCCAAGGACACTAAAAGTAGCCAAAAGTAGCCACACGTGTGTGAAAACGACTGCGACCTTGTTATTCAAATGACTAAATTCAGTAGCCTTTTGGTGGAAACGTAAAGAAGTACACCAGAAACACTTAAAAATCATAATTTCTGAGAATAAAGCATAAATTGTTGACTTTAGCAATCATTTCGTGCCGGATGATGAAGTTTCTTACGCTGTTTGAGAAAGACGTCCTCTTCGCGCGCCTTGCGTGGCTTTTCTTTAAAGGGCTACAAGTACCACCGACAATAAAAATTAG
This sequence comes from Rhipicephalus sanguineus, assembly GCF_013339695.2. NCBI lineage: Eukaryota > Metazoa > Arthropoda > Arachnida > Ixodida > Ixodidae > Rhipicephalus > Rhipicephalus sanguineus. Next base: position 84,548,861 of record NC_051182.1, on the reverse strand, counting down.
TGCTGCATAAGTGTGCACAAAGTCAGTTTCCGTAATTGAAGCATAAATTGTACTCACTTCGGCAATCGTTTCTCGCGTGATGACGAAGTTCGAGTAAATAATATTCTCGAGTCGCAGTCCGCCCCTAATTCTTGGAAACGACACAAGCAGTTCGTCAGATATCCGATTTCTAATGTCGGCAAGTGCATAGCACCTTGGATGCGGAGCGCTTTCGGTTGTCCTGTTCACTTTCAATTAGTTTTAAAGTCGCGTTCAGCAATAGGTGGTCTGCGAAATGAGACGCCATGCAACAGTTTTCTCCCAAGTCCCAGCCACTTATGCATAAGACTTTTCTTTTGTATAATGCGAGCGCCAAATTCAATTTCGGGAGCTTGTAATATGCCTTGATAACCATGTCTTGACACCGCATACTCGAACGCCAGCGGCTGCGACGTCACAAGCTATTGATAATTTGGTTCAAATTGAGGCAACAAGAAACTAGCCAAAAAGTAGCCAAGTAGCCAACACACTTTTCCTGCCGCCACCGGCCTAAAAAAGTAGCCAAATTGGCGCAAAGTAGCCAAACCTGGCAACCCTGGTTTGACTGTCGCTCCCGTCCTCGATGCAGCACGCGAACTCTATCGACCGTTCCGTAAAACGTGGTCCTCGTTGCACTCGCAAGCAGCGGCAGATGGCGCCACACGTCTACCAAAGCGTGCGAATGCCCGGCAGCGTGACCACTGGCGGATTTAGAAGTGTGGTGCGGCCGTCCCGAGGCAACCCCTTAATTTTTGAATGCGTAAACTGTATATTGGTGTTGACGCCCTACACGGGCGTACCCAGAAATTTTTTTTCGGGGGGGGGGGGGGGGAGGGATGGTGCTGCTATCCATACTTTATGTATGTATGTTCGTGCATAGGCGTGCGCAGGCTTCCCCATCAGGGGGGGGCGAAGGTTCATCGCAGCGCCCCCCCCCTCTTCTAAGTCAATGTACGAGGCGATTTTGCGGCCCCCTCTCCTCTTAGGTGTCTAGGCGGGTCAATGTATGGAACAGATTTCGCGCTCCCCCTTAGGTTATTAGGGGGGGCGGCCGCCCCCCCATGCCCCCCCCCCTGTACGCACGCCTATGTGTTCGAGCGTGCATTTGTATCTGTGCGTGTATATATACGCAAGCAAAACTGAAAAATTTCGGGGGGGGGCGTTGCACCCCCCCCCCTTGGCTACGCTCCAGACGCCCTGTACAAAACTTTAGATATATTACTCCCCATAAGCTGACCCTCCCCTTGCAAAACTCCTGTATCCGCCCAGGGCCGCGGATACAGGGTGGTTGCCGCAAATAAACTCAATTCAATTCAATTTCGTTCGTTTATGTAGCTGGTTCTTGCAACACTTGTAAAAGCAAGGACGCTCTTCTAGACACACCGAATGGTCATAATTAATGCGGAGTCTCTCCTTACGGCGTGCGTCGCTGTCATATCGTGGTTTTGTTACACAAAATCCAACAGCATAATAACCTTGTTAGAAGTTTCTCAACGGTCTTTTTTCGAAACCCCGTGTCCCGTGAACTTTCCTGACCGCCTGTAAAGCATGTCCGGTGGGTGGAATGCGTGTCCCGATCCAAACGTGCGATAATCATACCGCTGTTTTGTCACCGAATAGTTCGCAATATCCTTATCGTACTTTTTATTTTTCAAAGTATGTGTACGCCTCTTTTAGCAAACTTTCGTGGCCGACGGTAGAGTGTGGTCCACCAGTGGGAATGCGTATATCCCTAGTCAGAAGTATCCAATCGCGCAACAGCATGAAGCAGGCCCATAGCCAGGAATTTCTTTCGGGGGGGGGGGGGGGTCACTTTCTGAAAACCTTGGCTATTTGAGAAGAACGCCTATTTCCATTATTTATTTTTGGCAAAAACACCTGCTTCACTAAAATATCGAGGGGGGGGGGGGGCAGGCCCCTAGCCCCCACCCCACCCCCCTGTCTACGGGCCTGGAATGAAGTATACAAGTTGTTCACTGCTGCCATAATAGTCGGTATTAATAGTAGTAATTGAGATGAGGGACAGCCGCTTATTTTTTTAAACCCGCGATAGTCGGTTGTCGCGCCCAGTCCCCCCTCCTCTCTCTCTCACTCTCTCAGCTCATTTATCTAGATCTCTATTTCCATCAGTCTTCTGTCGTTCTTGCCCCCCATCTATTAGTGTTTGCCTTTCTCCTCGTGTCCGGCTCGCGATCCGTCCTCGTCAAGAGCTGTCATCGCATCCGGGGTTCTAGCACCGACGACGTATCGTACACAATCCGGGCCCAAACAGGCGAGAAGACCTCGGCGTGGGAACAACGACGGAGTTCGGCGAAACTTCTTCCTCGCAGCCCTCGTTTGGTGCCGCGAGACGGGCGCAATTTGTCACGGATGTATGCGTCCCATACAGCCACGCCATGCGTGGTCTCGCGGCTTGCGCAATTGCAGCCATCCAGCATGAACGGTTCCTACAAGAGTTATACCGGAGAGAGCCTGTGAAGGCGGGTTTTCCTGATTTCGGTGGCTAGCAATTTACGCTCAAAGACTGTGGTGGTTGTGACGTATACTACGAAAGCACGAATATAAGAACAGAATCACTTTTGGTTTTCATGGCAAGAACTAGAAAATTTGATGGAAAGAACTCGAGTCTTACTCTATATGCTTTCTTAATAGATGTCGTGTGTTAACAAAATGGGAACAGGGCCTGCATTATCGCCAATTGTCAGCTATAGATTTTCGGAGTTAAAGATTCCATTGAGACCTACGGTTCAGTGACCTTGTTTCTTTGACATTGATTTCCAGAAGTGGAATATCGCTGGGTCAAGGGGTCGTTCCACTGTCAGTTAAGAAACCTCGAGATTTCCACAATGGCTTCACTAGTCTATATTTCCACCAGCAGAGAAGGATGGTTCCTTTTCGTCCACTTCCTGTTGAATAAGTTCCATCACCCTTCACGTGGATGCCTTGCGTACATGTAGCAACGTGTTGAAATCTGCAGTATGGGAATACTATACCATAATTACTCAACACCGAGACAAGACTGGGTGAACTCTATATATGAAGGTCTGTCACTGTTCGAAGCGCTTAGTGACGTATACCCGGCTCATGCACGCGACCTACCCTGGGCGTGGCTTGGGACACAGCTCGCTGAAGTGCACTTAAGTGTGTGACCTTGGGGAAAGAAGTGGCCATTACAAATGCTACGAACTATGCCTCATGTACAGCACACTTCTAAGTCCATTTTGGAGCATCAACGTATAGTAATCACGCTGATTAATTTCGCTATAAGTATAGAAAAACGAACTAAGGGGCAGTGTTGTCAATAGTTATGCACGTAATACTGCAGGGCAGGGGCGTAGGCAGACAATTTTTTTTTTTTTTTTGGGGGGGGGGGGGCACCTCCTTGATTTGAAGTAGGGGCCGGGCAGGCAGATGTGGTCAAGCGTCATTTTGGGCTTTGTGTGCCATAGCAAAAAAAATTTCGGGGGGGGGGGGGGGGACGGGCCCGGTGTGCCCCCTCCCCCCACTGCTACGCCACTGCTGCAGGGGCGGGGCCAGAGGTGGACACGGGGTGGGGGGGATAGCCCTTCCCCCCAAATATTCGCCTGCCCCCCACCACATTTGCAACCTCCCCCCTCCCCCCCCCCCCCAAGAACAAATGTCAAAACACAAGCCAAAACAAACCAACTAGCCCACACCGACAAGCATTAATAAAACACAAAGCATAAATCCCCCCCCCCCCTCCCTCCAGTATAAAAATCCTGGTGCCGCCAACGTAATACGGCGGCATTAGAAGAACTTGTTTTTGGGCGAGTTGGTGCCTTAGTTTGCCTTAGTTTGCCTCGCAGTAAAAAAGAGCTTTTGCCATTTGATTGCGCTCATTCTAAGACTGTAAAACGTAGTATTGCTCAGCATTGCCTTCAATCCGCGTTGCGCAGATCGTGTCCGCACATGATGCAGACCAGCCTGTGTAATCAGATTGGCAGACTGGAAAAGGCTGGCTTTCCTCGGGCGGTCTTGTATGCCGTTGCCGAATCTCTGCTACGGAAGCTGAACTTCAGCACTCAGGAAGAGCACTCGAGAGAACAGGAGCGCGTCAAACCACAGGTGGTGCCGTACTTGCACAAGTTGAGCCACAACCTCAAGAAGGTGGCCGCCAGGTTCGCAATCCCTGTTGTGTTTTCCGCTCCGAATAAACTGGCGCACTTGTGCCGACGAATCTCTCGTGCTAAGGAGCAAGGGTGCCAAAAGAGGCACGTAAAACCTTTCAGGCGTTGTGCCGAAGGGGTTGTATATGAAATTCCCCTGAGCTGTGGCAAGACCTACATCGGTCAAACGGGTCGGTGTATCAACGACCGCCTCAGGGATCATGCCAACAGCATAGGTAAGAGTGATGGTGCGCACCTTCCCGCGCATGTCAGGTCATGCTCGTGTGTGCCACGTTTTGCGCAAGCTAGGATTATCGGCAAAAGCAGAGATTAAACAGCAAGGGAATTACTAGAGGCGTATCATATTAGAAGTAAAGGGTCCGCTTGTGTCAGTGACACATCCATTGTTCTCTTTCAGTCTGAGTTGTCCTTCTTTAATGAACTGCTCACGTGATGTCATGTTTGGGGTAACTCTTCCACTCCACTGCGCATGTGTGGAAGCTTACCTGTTTTTCAGCCTGTGCTGGCAATAAACAGCTGGTAGTTTGGCGCTCTTCTGTCTCTTTCCTCCGGCCCTTTTTCATGTTCCTAGCTTCGCGCCACTTACGATATCTTCAGCAAAATACGGCGGCATTGCTTTTTAAAGCACTTATTGCGTTTTTATTAGTGCTACCTTTTTCGTGCATTTCTCGAATTTTAGCCTTAAAAGGGGGCCAGTAATCCAGAATACCTTTTTCTTTTTTTTTTTTTTTTTTTACAAATCATTCCACCTGCTCACACGTGCGCGGGTATCGACTGCGCAAGCGCCGCTTTATCATCTGTGACAGCGTGATACACACAGTGCAGTCAAGCATGTAACGAAAGAAGGAAGGCGATAATTTGCCTTCCCGGGTACCGCCTTTATATGATAGCTGCGTACGTATACGTACTCACGTTTACGCTCTCTCGCGCACCGCTGCAATGGCATCGGCTTCTCGGCGGCGTCGTGTTTATCAGCGCCGTTATCGATTCCTCATCCTCGCCTCTGTGTCCCTGTCCTTCGCGTATCCGTCGCGGCACTCGCTTCCAGCTGAACGCAGCTTTACGCACACAGCTCAGGCTGTATCCCCGCTACGTGCCGGTAGAGTATGAGCGGAGCACTGAAACACCTACGAGCTAACGCCCTCCGCCGTGTGTCCTCTGGCGCGAAATCGCGAATACCTTCATGTGTTGTTGTTGCTTTCTTTTTTTTTTTTGTTCCTCTTCCTTTCTTTGTTGCCTTCTCTGTGTCCTTCTTTCTTCTATCATTCGTTCTCGTCCTTTCGTTTTCTTTTCTTTCCTCTTCCTTACCTTCTTTTCATTTATTTCCGACTTCTGTTATGTTTTCGTTTTTCTTTTCTTGTTTTTGCCATTACTTGTCTTTGTCTTTATGTAGCGGGCCGTTACGCTATCCGCTCCCGGTTATGGCGATCATTGCCAGTGTGTACAAGGGGGAACCCGTTCGTAGTAACTTAGTCTTCAGCTGTATTGGCGGCGAGATCGAGCAGAATCGGCACCTAGCGGCGAGCGGACGAAACCCCGTGGTGTGGATGGCTCCTCGCGTCGTCTGCTAGCCACACCATGTTCGCACGTGTGCGTGCGTCATGCACGTCCTCGGAGGACTGCTTGTTCCATTGTGCTGGCACAGTATCGAATGCTTGTACGTATGCCTACACGATATACACAAGCATTTCGCCTTCCGAGATTGTATGCACTGTAATAAGTGAGTGCATGCACGTGTCGGTATGGTGCTAGGTCTAACCATCGTACCGTCCATTCGCCAAAATCATTTCAATGTGGATGCCACTTTGTCGTTGAAGCACATCACACAGTGCATTTGGCGCTGTCCTAAACGAAAGAAGTACTAAATGTCCAGGTGTGAATGTAGAATTTTAGCGACACCTTCTCGTAAAGTGTCGGCGATTTCGAAATCCTTGCGATACGGCAAAGCATGAACTAGCGTCTGCAGAGGATGGTTAGCGGTAAAAAAGACCCCAAGCCACGCATTTCTTTTGCGCTACGCGTATTCATGCAAAAAAGAAAAGTAGAGTGCACAATGTTCGACTTCATCTCTTTCCGGAGAAATCAAGGCTCCCTTTTTTTGCAGCCCTAGAACAAGAAGTAAATACTTAATTGGCGCAGTCGCGCAACACTATTTATATTGTGGCATAGGCAGAACACAAGTTAAACACGTTGGAATAAAGCTAGAAAAAACATCGAGCACAGTGCAAAACACGACTGTGACCGAAGCCCTGTACCCCATTGATTGGCGGATTGCGCTTCTCTCACACGTAATGGGAACGTTAGTCCAGCTTCGTGCATTAATTTGGCAATGGAGGGTGTATGTATAACTATTACGCAGCAGCAGGCACGTAGCCAGGATTTTTTTTCGGGGGGGGGGGGGGGTGGCCCAAGGCCTAATTGTTCGAAAGAAAGTATTTCCATGGCAAAAATAAAACAAAAAGTTGCCCGGGAATATAGAAGGCTCGACGAATTTAGGGGGGGGCCCCCCCCCCCCCCCCCCCCCCTTGCCTACGTGCCTCCGCAGCAGTCAACGTGCTTTATTCGCCGACAATCGACCGAAACCGCCTTCGGCGATTACCACCTATCCACACTAACGCGGCGACGGTGCTGCCACCTATAGCCCGACCTCGCTGCGAATACCCCATCCTGTATACACTCTCTGACGGTATACCTTGCAATACCTTGTGGTATACCTTGGGTGAGGCATCCAGGCCGCGGCCGCTGCATTTTCGATGGAGGCGGAAATGTTTGAGACCCGTGTACTTCGATTTAGGTGCACGTTAACGAACCCCAGGTGGTCGAAATTCTCGGAGCTCTCCACTACGGCGTCGCTTCACTACGACATCCCTCATAAACATATCGTGGTTTTGGGACGTTAAACCCCAGATATTGTTGTTATTATTATTATTATTACCTTGCGTGATGCAGGTAGATCTTCAGGCTCGTGGCGATGAAATAACGGTGTCACAGCGCCGCGTTTGGACGGACCCCCTAAAACGCCCTGTGTTTTCCTCCTGCGGTGCGGGAAATACAGATAAGCGCGATGCTCTGTCCAGCACGTTACGGTGAAATGTATCGGATATTAAAAAAATAAAATAAAATCAGTACAATAAGGAAGACAGTAAGACACGGTTCAGTAAGACACGGTTTCTGAAACAAAAATACAGCTTAAATGAGTACAGACTAAAAAAAAAAAAGGGATATGTAATGAATGACTCATATGTACAAGAAGCCATACAGAAACAACCAAGCACGCAATGAGTAACCAAAAAAAACAAAAAAAACAAACAACCAAAGAAAAAAAAGGCGTTTTGATCAATCGAAAGCGCCGTGCGCCGCCTCCTCGAATGGACTTCTCCTCACGCTCTGATTGGACGGGTCGCACTCGTACACGTTTTCTAGCGGCTCGGCGGGCGTTATTACTCAACTACGCGTGTCGGGGGATTACGCGGTGTGATAACGTTATCCTCGCAGCGGATAATCCTGTGTGGGTCCTCCTTAACAGCGTTGCCTTCTTGGGTGGTCTCATTTTTTTCCTCGCTGCTTCGCAACTGGGTGCTCGGTTTCGTCGTCCCTATTTCGATACATCGCTCGTTCGCTGCGGGATCTCGATTGCGGCCACATCTCGTGTGGCGCGGTGTACGTACGTATCGGACCCGTGTTTTGGAGCCACCCAATCCTTGTCTCCGAACGTAACACAGTAGCGGCTCCCCTAGTGCCTATATATAAAGATTACTTCACCCCCCCCCCCCCTTTTATCGCTCTACGAGGAAGGATCGAAAGATTGCTCAGCATCTTAGTGTGTTGCGTAATGATTTATTTCTGTTTCCTCTAACGGCGTTATAGATACAGGCTTTGCGAAGTGGCGTTCCGTTTCTTGTTGGTCTTACGTTTCCATGTAGCCCCTGTTATGGTGCAGGTTTCAGGAGCTAGGCTATGGTTTAAACGAAGCGCTCTTCCTCTGTCTAAGTGTAACAGAACAATCACCGAATCTTAACTTGAATTTAACTCACGTCGCCGCGTCGAACCATTTTCTGGCGCCGCAGCTTCAACTCTTCGGTTGGACCCTCAAATAACAAACATACTAACGTAGCGCCAATGTCATTCACGAGACGTCACAATTAATACCCTACTTATGCACGCATTAACGCCCTCGAGTTCAAGTTTTCCACCCCCTTCCATAAAAGAGTAGAATTCCTTACCTGGTCTATTCGCTCATATGTTTACTATGACGTCACATATGATGACGTCGTGTGGTGACGCAAAAACTCTTAGCGCGCATGTGCCCGAGAAATTGGACAATCTCCACTACTAAATACTGGCCCACTAAACATAAGAAGGGAACACACGAGCGCCAAGCACCACTTAAGATTTCTGAACAGACGTGGTCAGTAATTGAAAAAGTATTTAATGAACAGTCGGGATTAACCCACTGCTAAACACCTGGACAGCACGTTTCAGCTGCGCTGGTTAATTACCATCTGTACGGGGTGCTTAGGCGGTGATTTTTTTTTTTTATCCTACGACATTCGCTGCTCCAAAAAAAAAAAAAATCCAGCCAGCTATACTCTGTGAAAGCCGTCGTAGGAGCGAAGCTGATGCCCCGTTCGTCAGGCTATTGCTTTTCTATGTTTTGCAAGTATTTTCTAAGTACTTCTGTTTTGTATAATCGCTCAAACGCGGCACGCGTTTCCTGCATTACATAGTTCCTAGCGTGCCATAGCCACGCTCGCTGACTAAGCAATTCAGATCTCCCGCGAAACAGCGACTGCTACGGCGACGCCTTTTTTTCTTGAAGTTGCGTCGTCCCGCCGATGAGCATTCGCTGCCGTCGCCGTACCGACGGGCACGCGGCGCTGTTACTGTATCTTGTCGATCGCGTCTCAGAAGTGTCCTCACCTAAAGAGTATATATCTTACACTGTGGTTCTGGTGCGCTTTCCGCCGAGCCTGACCCTCCTCCCTCTCGGCGCGCCTCCCATTGGTTCCCCCATTCCACCAAGCTTCACTCACGCCCATCTCGGTAAGGCATTGCCTCCCCCTTTCCGCCATGCCTCTCTCGGCACGGTGCAGCCCCCCCCCCCCCCTTCCTGCCGAGCCTCACTCTCGCCACACCGCAAGGCCACGTGACCAGCGTTACGCCGCCGACCAAGGGTCGACTAACAACAGCTTCGCTACTGAAATATCGAATTCAAAGTATATAGCAGGTATTCGCTATCGGCATCCTTGGACGGATCACTGCTTCTAATGGTACAGGTGAGTCAAACGTGAGTTCCAGTGCCAAAAAATTGGCCGCGTATCTGCGTGCTTCGCTGCAAATGTCGTCTAAAGACGATAGAAGAGGCGCTGCGTGAGATATGGACGCCATCTGGCAATACGTCAGGAAACATGAGTGCTGTGTTGCGGGCTGGTAGTCCCGGCGCAGCAGCAGGCGAAGACCGGCGGTGACCAACGCGACCGGCGGGGACGCCAGCCAGCCAGCCCGAACACGCGGTTTGGCGCGAAGCGCCGAAGCAGAAGAAACGTCCGCACTCAACGAGTACTCTCCACACACTCTTTTATTTACACGTCGCCTGGGTAAAACAGGAATGCCAGAGTGGCGCCCCATGGCATTCGTACAGTGCAATACTGAACCGAAACCGAAACACAACAATGAGCTCGTGCAGAGGGCATGGAGGAAGGCAAGTTTCAGCGCAGCTTAAGAACTAGGGTCTCTAGAATTACGTATCCATGTATTTTCTATTAAAGGAACACACCACCTATACTTACCTAGTGATGTTGCGCCTCAAATATGCGTAGTGTTTGCTTTTTGGTCAATAATGTACAGATGTATGAACCTAGTCAGCCGTTCAAGATGGCTGGCCCTTGGGCAAGTGGTTCAACTTTGGCCGGGTGGCTGAATCGAGTGACGTGCCGACAAACAGAAAGACAGACAGAAAAACAGACCAAAATTTCTGCGTTTAAGTTCCCCAAGAAAGACTATCGTCTTTAATAGCACTGGGGTTCTAAAGAAGAAACACTTTGTCTATAGTTACACGCAGACCGGTCTGAGGGCTCTTTGCGATCATTTCAACTGAGGTATATGAGCTTCCATCAGGCGCGTAGCCAAGGGGGGGTTCAAACCCCCCCCCCGAAATTTTTCAATTTTGCTTGCGTATATAGGCACGCACACATACAAACGCACGCACGAACATACATAAAGTATGGTGAACCCCCCCCCCCCCCCCCGAAAAAAATTTCTGGCTACGCCCCTGGCTTCCATGTGCTCCTGGAAGAATAAAATTTACGAGTAGAAAAATGAATTCGCCAGGTTGGTGCCGCCACAGGTTAGCTCTTATGCGCTTTCAAATCAACGCATAATTTTTAAAGCGAAAGCTGTTTGTGCACACAACCGCAACCGATTTTGGTGTCGCGGTTGTCCGCCGCCGCCGGTGTCCATAACAGCTATCGCGCACAATGAGAAGGATATATCCAGGATTGAGCGAGATTTAAACCCAGGCCCTCCGCGTGGCACTCGAGTGTTCTACCACAGAGGCACGCCGGTGCTTGAAACTCCTTCGCAAAAGAACCCTATGCAGGCGTCATGTCGGGCAAGGAATCACGTTAATAGATGAAATATTGCGTGGTAGAAGAGTACAATAACAACCATGCGTCGCATTATGCGAATTACCTAACGAGTGCGTGGTTTCACTCTTCCCGCTCATTACAAAGCGCACTGTCATAAGCCTTCACTGTCATCAGCCACAGCATCAACAATCTTCCATATAATGCTTTACAAGACGCGAAGTGGCTACCTCGCTTCTACGCAGAATAATTCATAATGGCATAGTGGTTACTTCTCTTCTGAATAACTTGTGATGATTTATGGCGTAGTGGGTACCTCGCAACTGTACTTGCAGGAGTCGCTCTAAGGGAGTCTTACAACGCGCTCTATAAAGGCCGCTCCCCCTGCTTTCGGTGTGACCGTGCTGCGTGTTCCGCGCCAGGTCTGGTGCTATTATTTCTTAAATGTGTCATCAAAAAACGCCTTTTAAGGAATAAGCCTTCAATGTCTCATACTCGCGGTGTCCGTCAGTCAGTCAGTCCGTGCCCTGGCACGGTGCCAGCTGTGGCCCCTCCCCCTCACACTCTCTCAGCAATCAGGTGATGGCACAGCAGCGCACAGCAACAGTTGCGCGTTGCTCCTTCCAACGCGCGTTCAGCAACTGTTGCGCAACGCGGCGGCGGTGTCCGTCCGTCAACGCGCAATAGCGAAGATTGGTGATTCCCATGCCCACAGCCTTTTACCGAACACACGTTGGAATTTACAAAGTGCCCTTCGTTATCGCTGCTCTTCCTAATTTTGTCACCCCTTCAAACGCTGTGCCGCCCTCTACTGCGTTTCCCATCCCTTCGTAACCGTTGTTTTTAACGGCCGCATAGGAGATAACAAAAACCTAACGATCTATAAAGGAGTATACCGATATATCAAACCAGGCAATGTACTTATCGTTGGACCGCACATATGGGGTACACCTCGACTTTGGTCACCCTTGGAAGCCTCAGTACTTGCACTGGCTATGCTTCGGAGTTCGGCTGCCTATCTAAATAGCTTTACTTGCAACGCGCACGAGATAAAGTACCGAAAAAAAGGAATTAAGTTTCCACTTTACCCTTTAAGCAAACCACAACACTTAGAAAATGCTCAGAATAGTACCGTCTAAATGTCTGCTACTTATTCCTCACCACTCAAAGGGCAAGTTCAATCAAAAGAAGCGCTGACAGGCATAGCAAGTAATTGATTGATTGATTGATTGATTGATTGATTGATTGATTGATTGATTGATTGATTGATTGATTGATTGATTGATTGATTGACTGATTGATTGATTGATTATGTAATTGAATATTTACGCAGAATCTCCTTTGAGAGTTGTCTACACTCCGCTTCGTACATCAGGTACAAGCGAGACTTCTTGCGGTAGATGCGTTTGCAGTAGGAAATAGTTCAGTGCTCCTACCACCCAGAATGGACTTTCTTTTCATTTTCACAGGGAGTAGTAATAGAACATGTTTTTGTGCCTTGCAAATAAACAAACGCCCCGCCACGGTTGTCTAGTGGTTATGGCGTTCGACTGCTGACGCGAAGGTCGCGGGATCGAATGCCGGCCGCGGCGGCTGCATTTTCGATGGAGGCGAAAATGTTTGAGGCCCGTGTACTTAGATTTAGGTGCACGTTAAAGAACCCCAGATGGTAGAAATTTCCGGAGCCCTCCACTACGGCGTCTCTCATAATCATATCGTCGTTTTGGGACGTTAAACCCTAGATATTAAATTATTATTGCAAATAAAGAAACGCCGTTATCTCCGTGTTGTTATGCGACTGGATCACTCACTGGAAATGATTCACCGATGAATGGCTGAGGTGGCGAACGATTAATCGTTAACCGTTTTTTTCTTTTTTGTAAATTAATCGACCATCCCTACTTTTCATCACGACAATAGTGGGCCTACGTGTTTAAAAAAAAATCACCTGCTCAAGGTCATGACGCGCTCTGACGCGGCTTCTTACCCCTTTGTCATGCCCCCTGTGCAGCTTTCAGCGGGTTCGTCGGGACATAAGGAGAGAGAAAGCGCTTATACAGCGTGCGACAAATCCCTGCAACTCATCGTACTTAGCGGATTGTAATTTTTTTTTTTGCGATTCGTGTGGAAATATATCCGATAGGGAAATCATTCGACGATTACTTCGAAAAGTGTTGCGGGGCTTCTTTAACCATTTCTGTTCCTGTGATTCCAAATGGAATCACGTAAACCGAGGCGGTCGAAATTAATCCGGCATACCCGACTATACGCTGTGCCCTCTAATCATTACAGTACATTTGCGCCGTGGGTCAGTTGCCCGCATGTTCTTGAGGATTCGAATCACCCACAGACGAAACAGAGAGGAGAGAAGTGGCACACACAATTACCCTAATCATATCCTGGTTCTCGTACGTGAAAGCGTAGCGGTTATTACACCATTTCTATGTCCGGGTGAATTCACGTGCTAATAGCGTCAATAGCTCTTGCAAGGCTGTAATGTTGAAAAACCTAGTGGGGGTAGGGGGTGGAAGGGGGGCTCAGGTAGTGTGGGAGACGATGAACGCTTTAGTGTCGTTACAAAACTTCAGCTGTTAATGCAGTATTGTATGCAAATGAGCGCGAAATACTGCTCTAAAGATCGTAACTCAGTTGTTACTAAATGCAGATTGTAATCACGGCAAACGATCTCGGGGTCTCGTGCACGTTTAAACGCGGGAATCGTTTCTGAGTTATTTTCGGCGCAATTTTTTTTCAGCCATCCCTCCGTTCTCTCTCGCATCTTTGATGAGACGCTAATCACGCCGAACAAAGAACGTATGTAGGAATGAGCCGTGTGTCCCTCTGACGACCACAATATGGTACCTCCTCTCTCTCTTCTCACACCCTTTCCACTAGCGCACGCTCACTCACACGCACGCAACACTTCGCGAACTCCGTGCAAAGCGCTCGATTAGTCTTGCGGCATTACGTGCTGCGCCGTGTCATCTCACACGGTATTAGGCATCAACTATACGGGGGCTCCTCTGTTTCGCAGAGCATGCGCAGAGCGAGTTGCGAGTGCGCGTGCGAATAAAAAAAATAATAGCAATAAGAGGAGGGAGGGCGCATATCATCGTTGCATTTCGACTCACTAAATCGGTGCAGTGCAGCGAAGGCTGCCTGGTCGCCCTGGTCAGGCAGAGTATAGGGAAGCGAATATGTTCCTTTTCGATATGCGACCACCCATACACATAAACAAGACAGAAAATAGATAACCCTGTTAGCGGCCGACAACGGGCTTTCGAAGAAAAGTACTTGTTGTGTTTAAAAAAAAAATGGAAGTACGAATATCTTAGGTAAATACTAAAGTTTAATAGTTCTGAAACGTAGTTGACTGACATCCTTGACGTCTCTGACAACGGACGTCTTTGTCTCTTCTCGACTCACGCGTAAAATTCTGTGTTCGTATGTGGACCGTTTCAACTGTTATACTGGTGTCTTACTGCATGTCATACAATGATATTCTGTGACTACGAGTACAAAAACAGCGCTTAAAAGACAGGAAGAAGAAAGGGCAAATACCACTGCGCTAACAACTAAATGTGTTTATTCCTCCAGTCAGCGTAGACATACTCTAACACTATCGCAACGTAAACAACGAAACAACGAAAAATAAATAGACTCAGCCTGCGCAGAGGCAATAAACGTAATAAATGGGACCGGAATGCTATCTCCTCCGGAATGAGAGAAAAGTCGTAATCGTGAACCAACCAGCTCAAACGCGTATCCCACTGCGGTTCATATTCTGTCTTTTTTATTATCGTTTTTTTTATCGTTTTATAAACGTCACAAACTCTCCGACTTACTCATGCCAGTAAAAAAAAAAAGCTCAATTTGGCCGCTAGTTTTTCGTTGTATCGCAATAAGATGCGTATGATTTTTCGAGCGCCCGCAACAAAAATTCGCCGCCCTATATAAATTTTTTGTTTTCTCTTTGATCGCCTTTCGTACGGAGCCGACTGAATGAAACCTTCGTGGGGTGATCAATGAAGCAGCGCACGAGTCCTTCTGTTCCATTTTCTAGAACACGCAGCCGGATCTGTTCAGTGATTATCTATAGAAGGTGCGACATGGGCTTCGCCGCGCTGCACGTATTTGATTATATGAACAACAGACGGGTGACGTCGCGGCGTTTCTTGCACACGCGCACTTCGTGTCACGAATTGCGTGCATCGTGAAGGGGGAGGAGGTCCACCCAGCGAGCGAGAAAGAAGAACGGGACTACACACGACAATGTGTTTCCGTGTTGCTTCAGACACGCATTTTTTGTTTTTCTGCATACGCTGCTTGTAGCGTTTCTCTGTATGCAAAAAATCAGGCGTATGAAACCACTGTAAAGCTATGAACTTGACCTTGACTTAGTCGGCATTCTTTAGAGGTTGTGTTTACCGGTAAAAAAAGAAAAATGAGGCCATGACAAAGTAAACGTGTGCTCAGTGTTGTTTGCCAGTCTTTGTGCTCGCCCTTTTTAGCGGTAAATGTGCTGCTTGCCTAGAAATGTGCGAAAAATCCGAGCAAAAATAATTTTGGCGGTTTGCGCTGCCAGCGTAACAAAAAGGATGCTCGTCTTATTCGTCTTATTGCACACTTTAACGCGTTGTATTACTGCGTTCAAGTAAGAATTCAAGCTTCAAGTCAACTTCATTGACATATTATTGAAAAACAACACAAAGATAAGTATGCAGAACGAGGGTCAATGCACTAGGGTGTAGAAGGACCTCCTGTGAAATATTACCAATTAAAATAAGTTGGTTAGCAAAAACAGCAATATAACTGCAAGAACTTGTCTTGTAATACAACTATAAAATGAACGTAAAAGCAAAATTTATCAACGAACAATGTTCCCAGAAAAATCAGTACAAATCTATTAATTTAGAAAGCAAGAAAACGATTTCTTTCTTTAATTAAACCAAGTGAAGAAGTGCGTTTGTTATGCGACGTTGTTTGACAGAAGTATCGCAGCTGGAAAAATACATCTGAGCAATACTTGTGGCTATTTTTCTATTCTCATGTAACTTTACACGGAATGCTCTCTCTGAAATCATCACCGCAGTCGTTTGTATCCAGGAACACGTTTAATGAAACAATTAATAATTGTAAAGTTTCTTTCTCTTTTTTTTTTTACGGGCTACCACCACGATATGGTGACGAGGGACGCTTGATTACTGATGACCTGACCTGGATGTTCTTGACTTTGATGCGGTGTGCAATTTATCTTAATTGCTGTAGTTGCATTTCTCTACTCGCTTGACATGTATCTACAGTGTGATTCTTATACTGCAAAGTGAAGCGTGGTATAAAGAACACACGGTGTTAGCTGAAGCAGGTAGTCAACCAGTAACACTTCTTAGGGTATGTGGTTTTGTGAGCGTTTTACAGCGAAAGCTGTTATGAGATCATTTCACCGGCCGTTTTTGGCGCCGTAGTTGTCCGCCGCCGCCGCCGCCGGTGTCCGTAACCAGTATCGCTCGAAATAAAAAAAACGAAATAAGAAAAAAAATTCCAGGATGGAACGAGGTTCGAACCTGGGCCCTCTGCCTGGGAGCCCAGTATTCAACCTCTGAGCCATGCCGGTGCTTTTTTTTTTTTTTTCTTTAATTCATGGAAATATGACCCGTTATTGCTGTGAACCACACACTACATACTTCGTCACATTAGAATTACCTTAACATTCAGAACACCCACATTGTTGCCTACAGTAAGAGGCTGTTCAAAAGTCAGGCAAACACACACAAGCGTCCAGAAGTGCAAGCCACTCCGGAACGGGCTCAAAAGTCTCAACAACACTGCTTGAAACTGCTTTGCAAAAAGGTCCTATACAGGCTTCATGTCGGGAAGGAACCACATTAGCATATGCAATATAGCGTGGTAGAAGAGTAAAATAAGCACCAAGCGTCGCACAACGAGAATTCTGTAACCAGGCGTCACACAATGCGAATTGCGCAACGAGTAGGTTGTTGAATGCTTCCAACCCATTACAAAGGGATCTGCCATAATTATTCATCGTCATCAGGCACAGCATCAACAAAGTGCGCATAATGCCGTACATGCGTTTAGCAGGTACCACGGCTCTCAGTAGATTGACGAAAAATGGCACAGTGCCTGCTGTCCTACTTTCCCCTTTAAGCAAACCACAAGACTTAGAAAATGCTTAGAATAGTACCGTGTAAAGGTCTGCTACTTATTCCTCCCCACTCAAGGGGCAAGTTCAATCAAATGAAGCGCTGACAGGCATAGCAATTAATTAATTAATTAATTGATTGATTGATTGATTGATTGATTGATTGATTGATTGATTGATTGATTGATTGATTGATTGATTGATTGATTGATTGATTGATTGATTGATTGATTGATTGTGTAATTGAATATTTACGCAGAATCTCCTTTGGGAGTTGTCTACACTCCGCTTCGTACAGCAGGTACAACGCTGTGTAGGCTAGCGAGACTTCTTGCTGTAGATGCGTTTGCAATAAGAAATAGTTCAGTGCTCCTACCACCCAGAATGGACTTTCTTTTCATTTTCACAGGGAGTAGTAATAGAACAATAAAACGCCAGGCCTGCGCTGAAACCGCAGCACAGTCACAGCGAAAGCTGGAAGAGCGGCGTTTCTAGAGCCCGTTGTAAGCTCTCTTGGGGCTACAATACAAGTACACTAGAAAGGTACCCACTACACCATAAATCACAATTTCTGTGAAGTTGGGAAGCACCTACCAAGCCATTATTCGTCATTCTGCGGAGAAGCGAGGCACCAGCTACACGTCTGTAAGGCAATATGTGCACTTTGTTGACGCGACGACTCGTGACGATGAAGAATTATGGCTCACTCCTTTGTAATGGGTTGGAAGCTTTAAACGGCCCACCAGTTATGTCATTTGCATTGGGTGACGCCCGGTCGCTATTTCCCTCTCCCGTCATGCTGTATAGCATACGTTGACGTGGGAGAGAGACGGGAGGGGGGGGGGGCGAAGAACTTTACTGAGACCCCAAGGAAATAGATAATGCGCAGTCAACCAGTAACACTTCTTAGGGTATGTGGTTTTGTGAGCGTTTTTGTAAACGTCGTTATGGTGTTCTTTTAATTGATCCGGATTACCCCCCCCCCCCCCTCTTTCCACTGGAAGGAATGGGCAGTGCATGGGGTGTTGTGGACATACACTGCCACTACACGGAAGTAGGGAATGATAGCTGCGTACAACGAAAGACTACTCGCCCACCTATACTTTAGGAACGATATATCCTAGCCACTACGCGGATTCAGTGAACAATAGCTGCGTACATCGAAAGACTGCTCACTCACCTATATACCTTGGGAACGATATTCTATGTTGATCGACTCCGAGTACGTCTTTCAGATGTCGGGCACCGTTGATTTCCAAGTGCTCAGGCAGTGGTCACGGCTTGATCAAAGTATATATAATACAGCCGTACGCCGCTGCACGGTACAACAGAGTTGTATAGAGGGACGCACGGCACGTGTGAACTGCGCACGCTTATGCGGTCCCGCGCGCATGCCGTGAGTATAGCGGTGGACGCTAATTCCCTGCCATTACGCGGCATGGCACCCATGGGTGCGTGACCGCTGCAGCGGTATAGGAGTTTTTCTCGGGCCCCTTACGTGACGTGCATGACTCACATGATTGTATAGGTGCTCCCCTGCGGCCGCTTTGTTCCTACCTTGCACGCGATGTGGCGCTGAGTGTCTTCCTTGCACGGGAACCGGCCGTCGTGTCATGAACCGCTCCCCGGTCATCAATACACGCTGCCTTGTGTGTGTACCTGGAGCGATGCTGTGACCGCCGCAGTGAACACAGCATGGGCGACGCAGTTATGCTATTCGACGTGTAACTTCAGGCTTTGCGGGATTAAAGGGACCGACAACTTGCCGGAACCTGTGATTAGATACTGGTGGTAATAAAAGACCGTAAATTATAGCGAGATGTTGAAGCATTCTTTTCGCGATTTGAGTGGTATTATATATTTTTAAATTACGTCTAAAAGTCGCACACAAAATAAGAACGGTATGTCGCTCAGCCCAACAGTCTCGATGCTTGCACTATGCACTACATGGAGTCGTTCGGTTTGGTGTAGGTAGTCTGAGGCGTTTATACGCGCCTTAGTTAGTACTCAAAATTAGAGTATGTATCTATTAGACTCTGTATCCAATTAGAGTATGCATCCATCTCCACTCTATTATGTGCTGTTTGCGATGTAAACGAAGTTGAGGCTGGGACGCGGCGCTGCCTTCGCGGCAACTAGTGGGGCATGTGGAGCCGCAACGCACAAACACGAACCGCTGTCGCACTCACCTCCCACTGTTTGCAGCACGCGGTGTGTACGATTCACAGCCGCCGTAGATCGAAAAAATCACAGCATATCCACGTAGTGAATGATGATGAGTGGGGCGAAGCGAACTCGCGCTGCAGCACGGCGATGGCATTGGCGCAAGCGTGGTCCTTCTTGATGGAAGATATTGTGACTAGATCGTTTGAGAACCACAATCTGTTGCACACACCGCAACGATGGCCGAAACTGTTATCAAGGAAGTCCCGCTGGAAGCGCGCGTCGGCGCCTTCGGGCAGAGCCCGCCTGATGCGTTTTGCAGCCACTTCGCGTGCTCGCACAGCCTCGGGCTCTGCCTGCCGGTACGCGTGCTTTCTCGCCGCTTCACGATCCTTCACATTTTGAAGATCCGATTCGCGCCGCAGCCGTGCAGCTTCGGCCTCGCGGGCTCGAACGGCGGGGTCTTCTCGGCGCATCCGTGCAGCTTGTCGAGCAGCTTCGGCTTCGCGGGCTCGAACGGTGGAATCTGCTTCGCGGCGTGGACGTGCAGCTTCGACCTCGCGGGCTCTCACCTCAGGATTCTGTCTGCGAGCGCGCGCTGCCGCCGCCTTCCTTGCCCTCCGTTCCGCAGCCTTGTCTTCCATCTGGCGACTACAAGCTAAAGAGAAAGCGTGCCAAGAGGGAGCCTCATGGCGCGTTACTTCTGAAATGTTGTCTTCGGGTGTCGTTGAAAACACGAGACGTAGTAAAGAAGAAAGAACGCCACACAGGCGAACACGCACGAGAGTCTCACTCGTCAACGTCGTCTTCTTCTTCTACTGCATACCAAAACGAGCGCTTCTCACGAACTAGAGGTGGCTACTACAACAAACAAACCTACAAACGGAGGATGGACAGACCCACGGCATAAGGAGCTTCGCCCCTAAAAATTGTTATTATAAATATTTCACGGCGTTTTATGCGTTACCATTCCGTGATTAGACACTCGGACCTGTAAGCTTTCCGTTGCACTAAAGAAAACAGATACCATAAAAATTGGTTGTCGGTCCCTTTAAAGTAAGCTTGTTAACTACTTCGCTGAAATTTGGACGGTCAGTTTTTTAGCAAGTTCGGTAAGTATCGGGTTATGCGTTGAGATACACAAACAAACATCTTACGTAGAGTGACAGGATAGTTCAGCAATCTTGTATGTCTCACGTTTATTTATTGATTGTGCTCACCGTCGCTTTCTATACTTGTCGCCGTATCTTCACATCCTTTTCTTAGACATGAATTTATTTCACGCATGAAACAGTCGCATAATTTATCGCGTAGATTATTCCGATGTAAAGTAATTGCTGTGCAGTCTTATGTTCAGTTATTTAGTTACTGTCATCGGTCATCCGATTATATAGATCGCTGCAATATAAGAAACACCGCCGAAATAGCTTACTTACTGCTCCATTCCGCCATTAATGAAAGCTTCTGATATCTCCTAAAACGAGCTTCCGCTGTGTATGCGGTGCTGTCAATGAACGCAGTACACTTTACTCTGTGCTGTGCATACCTAAATGTGCCTCATGAATCGTACATGAAAAGTTCTTGAACACGAGGTGTCACTGAAGCCAACTTTTTCAACACGCGGTCTCGTCTTGTCTTTCGACATGTGGTCTTGTCAACTGGTCCTGTCCTCTTCAAGGCAATAACCTTGAACAAGACAAGACCATTCGCTGCCTTGAAAAAGACAAGATAGACCACTCTCCGAAACGTTGCCTCTATAGCGACACCTTGTGTTCAAAGATTTTTCATTTCCTGAAGCTTTCATCTTCCCCCTGAACTTCTACTTCATTTGCATCCCCTTATATTGTAAAGATATATGAAGGATATTAAATGCCACAACATATTACATACAGCAACGTACGGAGAGGCTACATAGAGCCGGGCACTGCGGAAATGTGGTGGAGGGGACGAAGGGGCTCGCGCGGTGGTTCTATGGGTCGGGAAGGGGGCGCTCATTAATTAAACGCACCAGCTGGAAACGCCCGCAGGGCGGTAGGGTAACCACCCTCCTCCCGCGTATTACACCTTTCACCCTTCGCGAGTGAGTTTCCCCCCACAGCACAATGCGGGGCGCACGCCGTGCGCCTGACCCGCCCAGGAGATGAGATGCACCCGCGAGGATGTGTACATCTGCGCGAGAAAGCGTGGCCGTGCGATAAAACACACCAATATGCACAGCAACGTAGCAGCCATCAGCGTGTGTACCTGAGAGCCTCCGTCGTGGGGCTGGAGAGGTGGGGTTCGACCACCCGCAGAAGGAGTAGCTTATATATATATATATATATATATATATATATATATATATATATATATATATATATATATATATATATATATATATATATATATATATATATATATATATGTGTGTGTGTGTGTGTGTGTGTGTGTGTGTGTATACCTTAGAACAAGGGCTGTCTGTGGGTGCCGTGAGAAAAAAGTTTCAGAAAAACTGGTCATCGGTCGATGTTTCGGTCGGAGACTGACCTTTGCCTGAACCTGAGAAAGGCCGGCCTCTGACCGAAACGTCGACGAATAAACAGTTTTCCAGAGGTATATGCTCTTCAACTGTATATGGTAGGTGGCGTCCAATGTCGTGCAGTATTGTGCACTACCTACCTATGCCATTTCGAGCAAAACGATGCTGTAGCGCGCTCCCTACCACAGCAAAGCAGTTAACAGCTATATTGCCGGAGAAAATTTGCGTTATTGGTACAAAAACCGTGCGCGTGTATTTCGTGACTTCGTAAATGCCTCAATGCGTAATGTGCGATATTTCATTGAAGGAATTAGTTCTTTTGTTGTTGTGGCTACCTTGTTTTTTTTTTTTTGTTATCGAATATCATTTTACAAAAGAAAAGGCAAACGCCGTGGTGGTGTGTGGTTACGGTACTTGACTGCTGACCCGAAGGTAGCGGGATCGAATCCCTGCCGCGGCGGACGGATTTCTATGGAGGCGAAAATGCTGAGGCCCATGTACTTAGGTTTAGGTGCACGTTAAAGAAACCTAGACAGTCTAAATTTCCTGAGCCCTCCACTACGGCGTCTTTCATTATCATATCGGGCTTTTGGGACTTAAAACCTCAACAATTATTATATTAAAACAAAAGGACACGAGCAACCGGAATATTTGGCGCAATGTTTCGGATAATCGCGATCGCCGTATCCGCTTGTGTCCGGTCCACATGCAAATCAGTATTCGCTTTATTGCGTCACTTCAGGAACGTCGTTGATACATTTTCTGGAAATGTGGCACGCTCGCTGTTTATGACTGCAGAAGTTTGGTATAAGCACACCCTCCCACAAAAGTTTACGGAACGTGGGCTCCATTGCGAATGCGAATTCCTGCTCTGTTAGCACACGTCGCTTCTACGCTAGAGGGTGCGTAGGTCGCAGGAACTACTACAGCCTGGAACATCTATTTGAGGCTATGTTCTCAGACAAAGCGGGAATAGAGCTAATTTCGCGTTTCGCAAAATTTATGAAGGTGGGGTGGGGAGGGGGGGAGGGGCGGGGGGGGAGGGGAGGGGTACATACGTATAAAGGCTGCCTACACAGTTTTAAGGGGGCAATCCGTTTTTCTGTCATATTATCGAAAGAAAATTTCGATAACTCAGTCTCTAGCGCCGCCAGGAGATGACGTCCATGCGTAATATTCGTATCACTTCATTTTATTTCTTTCTATCTCTCTTTACAGATGAACACATTTTCTCCCCGTCCCCGAACGCAGTTAAAAAAAAAAGCTGGTTGGCATTTGTAGCTGAGACTTGCAGCTGTTGCATGCGAAGAGCTCTGTCACAAAAGCCTTACGTAACTTCACAGTCATTGCAGAGGCCTCCGGTATGCGCAGCATACTAATTGGAAATAGCCGACGTACTTACGTGAACGTTGGCTGAGGCAGACGATTAAAATGTACACGCCGTGCGTAACAGCACTCAGTGCCGATGTCCGTTAGGAAGGGACGTGAAAATCGTGCAGTGTGCCTATCCGGTGAAAACGGCATTTCGTTCTTCCAAACCTGTTACCTGAACGACACGGGCGTTCACTCTGCATCATGGTGCGGCAGAGTATGTAGGATACACCCGATAAACGCGGCTTCGCCAGCATTTTCTTTCTTTCGTAAGCCAACTTTGGAATGAATGCTCGTGCTACATGGCACTTCGCTCACCTGTCGTCTTTCCTTCGCTGTATAGGTTCTGCACTAAACATGCAATACCAACCAGCTTACTTCCATGTTAGTATAGTCGAACCCGCATATATCGAACCCACACATGTTAAATTATTGTGCATATATAACACTTGTAAAGCCTCTTGAATATACTTTCAATGTATAACATACCTTATATATCGAATTACCTGCATATAGAAATCCGTTCTTTTCAAGAAGGCCACCTTCAGTAAGGTAACAGAGACGTTTTGCTCACGCGAGCGCTCAATATTCTCTGTCCTCGTCGTCAGCGCATTTACCCGATGTCGTGTCACCTTCAGATTCATTATATCCGGGTTCCCAAACATACCCGCATTCACCATTTAAAAACTATAAGGCGAAATCTCCGCAGATTATTTTTTCCCTCGGAACGGAAGCCCCGAAACTACACTTAAGTCCCGGTCGGCTTGATTTTGTGGTTGATTACCGTGATCGCACCTATATATTTCGGAACCATTTGGGATAACGGTTCTTTCTCTCTCCACCCCGCCTCCCCCGTTCTTTTACGTAGCCGCATAAGATATACAATACAGCCTTTCCTCTACCGTCTAGTTTGGCCCTGTCGCCTGTGGCCCCCGCTGTCCCCTCCCCGTGACCGCTTCCGGGCCCACCCACCCCGCCATCTATCTGTCTCTATTCGTTCGCACACGACGGCTGTTTCGCAAGGGGAGAGCACCAAAACATCCTCTCCCATGGAGATCCGTTTGTAAGGGAGAGAGAATGATGGAGAAGGGGACAGGGTGCCTACCCTCCCTCTCACTCAAGGCGGGAACGCGAGCCTGCTCATTTGCCGACGGGGCATGACGATGCAGGCCGGAACACGGCCGGGCTAGACCGCACGCGAGCGAGCGCGCGCGTGCGGTCTAGCCCGGCCGTGGCCGGAAATGTATGGTACACTTCGCCAACGGTGGTGGCGCTGGTGTCGGCTGATGACAGAGCACGGGAAGCGAGCGGGTGGCGCCCCCTATAGCCAACGCTCCGTGCGGAAAACGATGAGGTTGTGGCGATGCGCTTACTTCTACATTTTTTTTTGTCTTTATCTTTACATCTCGTGCACTCGTAGCTGTTCATTTATTAACTTAACTTGTTTTTATGTTTCCTCGTTACGCTGCTGAATGTTTAGAAGTCCTGGTCATACGTGGATGATAGAACCCGATGCTCTCGTTGCTTTGTACTGCATACTGTTTTCGTATTTGCGTTAGGTGCAACGTCAGTTGATGGCGAGGCGGGCTGGCTGACCGTTATCTCCGTTTGAACCTGTTTGCTTGTTTATCTCATTTCCGTGCCTCACGCATTATGCCTTAATGAAGACGCGCAGGCCGTAATGCAACCTTCGCCTTTGCGGTTCGTTATTGGAACAGCGATTGCAGTAAATGTTACTTCTCATTGGATCTCGTTTCCTAGCTCTCTTCTTTTCTGGTTGCCCTCTTTTACCATCTTCAGCGCGCGCACGCACGCACGCACACACACTCACGCACACGCACACACACACACACACACACGCACACACACGCACACACACACACACACACACACACACACACACACACACACACACACAAACACACACACACAAACACACACACACACACACGCGCGCGTACTTGTATGTACACTACCTTAGCATAGCTCTGTACGTGTCACGTGACGTTCACTGTCCATATTTGATGGGCTAGCGCATCATTTATTGATGAAACATCGCTCATACAACGGAGGTAACCGGAAGTGAGTTTTTTTCTGAAAGCTTCACTTGCCTTGACGATTAAGCTTTTTTCGTATTCTTTACCGTTTATTTCTTCATTACTACCTTGCATATGGGAATACACATATAGGCTACATCAGCCAGAACCGGCTATACCAGGTAGTATTTTTTTGTTGTTGTTGTGTTTGCTTGGCTATATACCGCAGCGTGCACGTTGTGTAACTCTACGTCGGCTCTGCGTGACGTGGCAGCCGTTGGGCGCATATTCAATGTGAAATGTCCCCCGTCGCTGTCCAGATCCATTCTCGGCCCTCTGCATATTTATGCGGGCGGTTGCCGTAACACGTCGGCAACAACTGGGCTGCCGGTCGGCATCCTATACATCCGCCGCCTTTATCTTAATTGCACGGCTTCCCAACAGAGGTGGTCGCCGTTGCTGGACGTCTTCTCTCTCTTCCGGGTCTAATTATAATTGCCGCGCGAGCCACTAATACCTCGTCCTGGTGCATCATTCATCCGTCCCCCTACCTGCGGCACAATATTGCGCAAGCATCACTCTAAAGATTGTGGTGCTTTCTTCTTCTTTTTTTTTTTGTCACGCACGCCTCATTTGATCCCTTGATTGGATTTAGACGGATCCTTTCATAGTCCTAACGTTCGAGTTAGTAGCTCACATATTCGTCTTCTTTCGGAGAGAACGCAGTCCTCTCGTGCTGAGAGTCGGCCCCCGCCTTGACTGTCGCTGTGGTGCATCGTCGCCGAATGCCCGCCAATAAACGTCTTTACAATATATATATATATATATATATATATATATATATATATACATATATACACACACGACCCGCCACGTCGTCTATAGTGGTGGTTATGGTGCTCGACTGCTTAATCCGTAATTCGCACTACGGATCACCTCATCCAGGAATGGGTTTACGGGCAATTATGTCTGCCCCATGTTGCACGTACGTTACGCTAAAGAGCCCCAAGCTCCCATACATAATGCTCGACCGGAAACTCCCCGTACGGTGATTTCCCATTCTTACCAGTTCTATGGCTCCTCGGCCACGTGACTCGAGGGCGCGGTCCCACGGTCTTCGCCTTCCAAAGGTGTGAGTCGCAGTTACATCAAAGCGAACGAGGCAGGCTTTGAGGAAAGAGGCGGGCCGTGAAAGGCAGCGGGGTAGTAATGGTTGTAAACGACCTTCGAGACCGAAAGGCATATACACGAAAGCCTTCTTTCGTGGTATAGCTGTATATTTTTTTTCTCGGTTTTCATCGCTCCATTTCAGGCTTAACCTTGTCGACTGCATGAATGGGTGCTTGAGGCTCGCGAGTTTCGCTGTTCATTTTCGAGGAAGGGATGTGTAAAACGTTTTGCAATGCGCTCTGCTTTTTTTGTTGTAGTTCTTTATGTATCGTTTTTTACGTCACCATAATGTATATGTTACTCTGCCATGACCCCGTAGCAATCGTATACGTACGTGGTACGGATATTGTAACAACTCTTGCCATTAGACGGCGCAGAGAGGCCCTTGGCAAGAGTTACATGTAGTGACTTTCTTTTGGAGTCATATACAACAGTTACAGTGCTACAATGTAGATGGGTCATTCCATGCCAACTGTCCCAGTCGGGGCGCTCGAAAAAAATCAATTCCTGTGAAAACTTCTGAGAAAATTACACACATATGGGCATTACTTCTACAGTATTTTCTCAAAATATTTTGAGCGGCAAAAATTTTTCGGGCACGTGAGCGCCATTTGAACTTCTCGATATGGTCGAAAACCGGGTACGAAAGAAAAATTCGCTATAAATTGACCGTTTCACGCATTCATTCGAAACTTGCTTTTTTGTGTTTTTAGAGCATCGCGCTTTCATTATAGGACAGTTGCTTAGAGTAGCTTTGTATTTTTCACTCCTTGGCGCGTAGGTAAAATTGACTAAATTGGAGCGTTTTCGAGAATTTTTTTACAAAAGGCGATTGTAGACCAAATACATCAATTATTTTTATAAAACTCTCCATAATACGTTCTATCTCCTAAAAGTTTTATTTTGCCTGTGTGTGGAGCAGAGGCTCTAAAATAAAACCCTAAACTTCGAAAAAACGCTACGTTGGCCTATGTTCAGACGTCTGTAGTACCGTAAGGTGGTCCAAGAAAAAATAAGCAGAAAAGCGCTTACGATTGAGAATCATAACACCTTTGTCCACAGAAAGTTTAGTCGAAGTAGTTTTTGTTTTAGTCAAGAAAAATTTTTTTGAAGTTTAGTCCCATCATTGCATTATTTTGCTATGGGGGCAGTACAAACCGACTGAATTTACTGCATAAAAAAAGAGGTAGCGTATTCGTAGCACATGGTTTTCCGCTCCTTTTGTTAGTGCTTTATAATGTATATTACATATCAATGATATAATAAATAGAGGTAAAAATATAACAATACCATTGCCTTTGATGCCGCAATTCCCCAATAATGAATCGCGTTACTCATTGCATGCGGTTCTGAGAATCAATTAGCGTCAAAATAAGTTGTCTCAAAGTTCATCTAAACCGGAGAAAGGAGGCGTGAGCATGGTCATTTATGGCGGATCCAAACGGAGTTCATCTAAGTATTCCGCAACGAACGGCACATGATGTGACAACGCGCCGCGTATTCACGCATTCCGTCCGTCATCCGCGACACTATGGACGGGATATGCCAAGCTATTTTTACATCCTTACTTGGATGATTGCAGGCAGGAGATTTTGGATAAAGTAGAATTTGTCTGTCTGGTAATATGCATTCTTTTACAGCTGTTATGAGATCACAACAGCCTATTTTTGTCGCGTAGTTGTCCGGCGCCGCCGCCACCGTATCCGGTGCGCGTAAACAATGCAGTAAGTAACGCCATTCATTATTGGGGAATTTCGGCATCTAAGGCAATGGTATTGTTATATTTTTACCTCTATTTATCATATCATTGATATGTAATATACATTATAAAGCACTAACAAAAGGAGCTGAAAACCATGTGCTACGAATACGCTACCTCTTTTTTTATGTAGTAAATTCAGTCGGTTTGTACTGCCCCCATAGCAAAATAATGCAATGGTGGGACTAAACTTCAAAAAAATTTTTCTTGACTAAAACAAAAACTACTTCGATTAAACTTTCTGTGGACAAAGGTGTTATGATTCTCAATCGTAAGCGCTTTTCTGCTTATTTTTTCTTGGACCACCTTAGGGTACTAGAGACGTCTGAACATAGGACAATGTAGCGTTTTTTCCAAGTTCAGGGTTTTATTTTAGAGCATGTGCGCCGCACACAGGCAAAACAAAGATTTTAGGAGATAGTACGTATTATGGAGAGTTTTATAAAAATAATTCATGTATTTGGTCTACAATTGCCTTTTGTAAAAAAATTCCCGAAAACGCTGCAATTTACTCAATTTTACCTAGGCTCCAAGGAGTGAAAAATATAAAGCTACTCTAAGCAACTGTCCTATAATGAAAGTGCGATGCTCTAAAAACCCAAAAAAGCAAGTTTCGAATGAATGCGTGAAACGGTCAATTTATAGTGAATTTTTCTTTCGTACCTGGTTTTCCACCATATTGAGAATTTCAAATGGCGCTCACGTGCCCGTAAAATTTTTCCCGCTCAGAATATTTTGGGAAAATACTGTAGAACTAATGTCTCTTTGTGTGTAAATTTTTTCAGATTTTTTCAGAGAAATTGATTTTTGTCGAGCGCCCCGACTGGGACAGTTGGCATGGAATGACCCAGATATAATCAGCTACTATAGACGACTAGAGTTACTGTATATATGCAGTAACTTTAGTCATGTAGAGTAGCTAAGCTCAGTATATCTATACGCTGCAGCATTCTACGTTGTTCATGGTTCCGAAACTGAGTCATGCACGTAGATTTACTCGACTAGTCTAGATGACTAGAGTTACTGTATACGGGAGTCATACGCAGCAACTCGACGCTGAGCTGTTTGAGAAAGTGCGGTGCAATGGCCGTCACATTTCGACCTCGCGCGTTTGAAATTGAGATAACTATTCAAGGCCTTCGGGATGTTCAAACTACGCCGCAAGAAAGAGTGAAGAAGGCCGCTGTCGACGCTTGTAAATCAAAGCCGTTGTGCTCTACGCTCGTGTTTGGGTTGTATTTTTCTCCGAAATCGCGGGCAGCGAAGAGTCGCTATATGACCTTGGGGAGGTGAACATCGCGAGTAAAAAGAAAGGCTCCCGTTATTTTTTGGGCGGTCATTACGCGGATAATGGCCGAAACGTATAAACGACTAAGCGAAGTATAGATCTAAAATGGAAGCTCATGGTTTGAGAGTCCCAAGGCATCAAGGGTCTCTCTTGTAGGGGGCCACTTCTCGAAGCGCTGGCCCCCTTGACGATCGAAATACACCGCTAGCTCTCTGTACGTAGCGGATTCTTATGCGACTCTCTCCGGCTGATGATGTCTTTTTCGTGAGACGTTATAATAATTCAAAAAGAAAACGCCCGAGCAATAATAATAGTTCCCAGAGCACGCAGCGATCGCTGACCGAAGTCGCAGACGAAAAGAGATTATTGAAAGCCCCCTGACTCAGCACAAAGTGCGGGTTTGGCAGGGGTGGGAGCGACGGAATACATAAAGATGGAGGTGCCCCCCTGAAGCCGATCCCGCCTCGTCGTCTGCTTGAGTATCGTCTTTTTTCGAGCATCGTCCGCTGCTCTCTATTTTTCTTGCTGCACTGTATAGAGAGAAGACACCAGCTGAGCGTGTCCGTGCCCTCTTTCGCCTCGGGGCAATACTCCGTCAGTTCATTTCGGTGCAGCGTCGTGGAACCTAGCGCTGGTGTCGGTTGAGGAAGACACCGGATGCACAAAGCTATCCGAGCCCCAGTTTTGTCCGGTGAAACTTGCTACGGGTGGCTTTGATGTGATTGTTAAGAGGAAAACGCAGGTTAGCCGCGGCGGACGCTTGCTCACTGACGCTTTCGTGTGTTTATACAGCCGTGATTGGTTGAAAAGCGATGTCTATCTTCCGCAACGCTGTATGCAATTGCGGAGGGAAGATGCAGTCGTGGCGTTTTCTCCGTGATCCGACACTCCCGGTCGCTACGGGGCGGGCTTGTTCGAGAAGATTGGGGGGCACAAACTTCCTTTCTCCCTCGCCGCGATTGAAGTGAAGGTACTGCATCGAGAAGCACGCATGTGCACCAAAATGCCGAAGCCGCAAAACCTCGCATTCGCTGGATGCTGCGACTTTCGCGGAATAGTGCGCGGATGTCCCGAAAGAGGGCCCCTCTCTTGGCGCCGCCGCTTGCAAGCGGCGCATGTGTCGAGAGGCCTCCTCCTCGCGCATGCGCGGCGCGAGTTTTGGTTCTCGAAGCAGACGACAGGAATCGGCGCTGCTGCCGGTGGCTGCCGCTGCAGTTGAGCGCGCGTTGTTTCTCGCGTGGCGGCGGTGCTGCCGTGTTGCGTGCGCGCGGCGTGCCGCTCCCTGCTGCTTCTCCTGGCAGACAGCGTGGTCCTGCGTCAGGGCTTTGTTTTGGTTCCTACACCTTCCTCGCTGCCGCGGCAGTTCGTTGACGCTTTGTCTTTAACTGAAAGCTGCCGCGAGCTTCATCTTTTCGGTTCGGATACCGGCTCGGTTGGTGTGTCTCATTCATTGGCGTCGTCTTCTTCGCCACTCGCGTTGTCGTCTGCTCGACCCGTCTTCTGTGTATCGTCGTCTGCAACTCGAGTTGACACGGGGTGGTGGGGGTTGCGGACCTTCGCTTTCTCCCGCCGGCGTCTCCAGCTAGCCGTGTGTTTGTTGTGCTGCGTGTGGAGAGGAGGAAAGGTCGTGCTTGTGTGGAGTGGGGCAGGCGAGTTCGTCGAGGGGTTGTGAGTGTTGCGGCGGGACCCCTCCCGGCGTCTTGTGTGTGTGCGCGCGACGCGTACGCCTCGGAGGCGACGGAAGGAGCCGAGGGGCGCCGGATTCTCGCTCCTGAAGGGGGAGTGCCCCCTTGCTTCGTGCTGGTTTCGTACAATGGCTGGTCCGGCCGTTTTGAACGCTCCCCGATCTGCTTTTCCGATCGCTGCGCTCCCGGTCGTCTGAGTGCTGCCGTGAGCAGTGTCGACAGGACTCGCGGATGCGGCCTGCCGGGCAGTACGACAGCAACGGTGATCTGAGAAACGGCGTGGCAGCCATGGCGTCTTACCTCAGAAACAGTTTCACCCTGCCCAATCGTAAGAAGAGCAAGTACAGGGAGGCGATGTACTTCGACCCCGACCCGGAACCGCTGTCCAAGTCGGAGTTGACGTTGTACACTGGAACGACGCCGGACGGGACGCAGTACTACGGCGGAGACCGGCTAGAAGACGTACACGCGTCGACGTCCAAGTTCCCGGATTTCTACGGAGGGTACCCGCTCGAAGAGGGGCCCAGTCTTCCGAGGAGTAGGTTGAACTCGACTTCCGATTACGGGAGTGAACTGGAGTCCCCTTCTTCGGTTACGACGGCTTCTTCGAAGGTGTCTTCCATCTTCGACTCGGCCACGGCGTCCATTTACGCGACGCTTCGCAAGCCTAAACGCAACAAGGTGTCCGCCTGTGCGTCGTCTGCTACTGTCAAGAACAAGCAGACGACAGCGCGCGATGCGTCGTCTGCTTGTCCCACTCAGTGGCAGCAGCAGACGACGTCGGCTGCCGGCAACGGACAGTCATCGGAGGAGTTCCACTGTTGCTGTCGCAACAGTTGTCACACCGGTGGTCTCGGAGGATATCGAATGAACATCCACTGTTGCAGCGTCATGGAACCTCTGTGGGAGTCGTCCGACACGGCCTCCGTGCCGATGAGGAACAAGAAGTCCGGCGGAGAATGGTACGACCGAAGGTCGAGGCATCGCTCCTGTCCGTCGTTTCAGGTGAGCTCTCGAGAAAGATTCACCGGTCGCGACTACCTCTCTTGTTCTAAGTGTGAAAGCTTTCGTGGGGTTCATACGTATGTATCCAGGCAATCGTTGCATTGTTGCCTAGTGAGACTAGGCGGAAAGACTCACAAACGGCCTGATGTAGCATCTGTCCCATTTATTGAACCATAACATACTTGCGCACTGTTCTGAAAAATAAATGAGTGGTGACTAAATACAACTAAACCAACTGGACGCAAGAGTGCACACAAATGTTTTATGCGTGAAAACATCGTTGCAATTAAAATAGCATTACCAAAAACTTTGAATTACTAACAATAAAAAATAGCGACGTATGCGCGAAATATGGCAGGAGAAGCAATAAGTGTCGTGTGAAAATACTTTTGGCCTGTTTGTAAAGACGCGTGAACTTTTTTTTTTACGTAATAATAGAAGCGCTTTCATAAAACAAGGGGATTATGGAAGAGTCGGGTTTGGGACCGTGGAATTCGCTGTGTGAAATTTCGTGCCCGGCACTCAGCACGAAGCTCATCGTTCTGTTTTGTTTTTCTTGTAGTTGTATCGCAAATTGTGTCTAATCGCTTGAAAATACCCTTGCATTAGATTAGATGAGTTTTGACCTCGCGGTACGCAACGATCGCTACCTCTGTTTGTGCCTGATGCAATTACATCCGCAGCTCGTGTTTTCTGAAAATTGGCATTTCAGTGCTTCCTTCACATGTCATCGAAACCGATCGTCATCGAAATAACTTGAGCATGATTTGGCTCCCTTCCGCAGGTTCCTCTATGGAGCCAATTGCGCTCGAAAGCACCCTCGTAGTGGATTTCAATGTGGCCGACTTCGAATATCTGCCTCGCTAATGATACTATAGTCGGGGCAGCGCAATCCACTTAGGCGAGCGGCCTGTCACATTGTGAAAAACATGCAGTCCGAGTGTTCTAGTAGGAGATAACACACGACGCGCAGTGTACTGAAAGGACCTCTTCCTTTATACACGTTCGAGGGCTTCCTCATATTATCAAGTGTGCGGCAGCCGAGTTTTGCGTTGCTCGCGTAGAAAATTCCGTTTCATGCTACTTATACATTCGAGGGAAGATCGTCGTTTTTAGGAAATGGTCATACTCTATCAGGAACATATCCGTAATAAAAAAAATCGCGTTCGTGTTTTATCTGTGTTAGCGAATACACTACAAAACCCCAGAAACGATGTATCGTTAATGGCATCCATCGTGGAACCTATATATCGTATCTTGGTCGCGGGCCGAAACGTCGTTCCAATTCACACAGGTGAATTACCCCAACTTTTCGATGATCGCCTCGTGAGAGTTTTTAAATTTATTTAAAGTACGACCTTCGTGCAGATGCTTATCTGTTTAAATGGGAACATATTCGACAGAGATTATAAGTGGCTGGAGAGTTTATTATTTTTCGTACGGATGCTTATCTGGTATTGCAAAGCCTAAATTATCTCGCTCTGTGCTAGAATTCGTCTTATCCGTTAGCGCTACTCTAGGAGTTTCTGGTATCACATTTCTCCCCAGCGCCCTGGCAGTTATTCGTGTATTGTCAAATAGAACGCATCCTAAGTAACCGGAAGACAGCAGTATAGAGTGGATCAGAGAATAAACCGGCGTAGCCGATATCTTAGTTGACATTAGGACAAATAAAATGGGTTGGGCAGGTCACGTGATGAGGACAGTGAACCGATGGTCAGGTGTAGCGATGGACTGGGTACCACGAGACGGGGGCCTGTATTTACAAAAAACGACTTAGGAGAAAATTTTTCGTAAGAGAATATTTCAGCCAGTCAGGATGCGGTATACATATCATTAGTGAAGCCGGCTGAACACAGGGAAAACGCACTTAAGAAAGAGAAGTTTCGTGAATTCGGCCCGGGACTGCGAAGGGCTATAGGTAGAGCGACGAAAACAAGGAAATCGCAAGTGTAAAATGGATTATGCTCGCGCAGGACAAAGGGGTTTGGGGATCCGTTACAAAAACAGATTTAGGCAGTCTATAGACATTCTATCTATAGACTGTCTGCAAATGGGTTTAAACACCCTATAGACTGTCTAAACTTATATTTGTAAGGGATCATTGACATGGAGAGGAAGCTTCGTCCTGCAGTGCATATGGTTTCTATAAGTAATACACTGGAGGGAAATCTGGCGCTAGTGTCTGTGGGAGCTGGAACGCATGGCACTTCAGCCAGCATGGCAATGAAAGGTAGGGGATGGATGAGTAGGGATTGGATTTGTCTAAGCTTCGTTCTTACGGCTCCGTTTGGCTCCGCGTGGACTGCAGCAACTTTGTCGCAAGACGAAGTTCAGCAGCAGGACTGAACGACGAAGAACGACGAAGCAAGACGAAGTTCAGCAAACGTTACGCAGTTCCACTTCGTCACCTTGACATTGTGACGCTCACCAATTCAAATCGGGTCACGAAGTTCACGACGATTCATTTTTTTTATCCCAAACAAACGCCAAAACACGACAGTAAACAAAGCCACAAGTGCATTCGAAGCCGCAAGCACGAAGATTAGACAAATCCATGTACGAGCCATCATTTCCACGGTTGCTGAACGATCGCAGCGCCAGAGTTATTCCCTCTAGTAAATATTGCAGGAAACGCTAAGCTGCAGGGGACATAAGATAGGCTTGACGGTGATGATGATTGCATATTTCATTTTGCGCTTTATGAAGTTGGTCTGAAGTTGGTCTTGATAAGCGCTGGAAAATTTTTCTTGCGACAGCATATTTAATGTCACTTACAAGCGCTTAGCTTTCGGAAATCCCGTTCCAAAATAACCGACTCGGGGGACGGGGGGGGGGGGGGGTGAGTTCGTTGCTCAACCTGCTTTCTTGTGTGCTCTGAGGAAGCTACCTGTGATGCATGATGCATACAATTCGCGACGCACGGAGATGCGTCTCGAGCCAACGCATTCAAGGAACACGCGTATCTTAAATCTTTTCGTCTCGATCCTGCAATGTTAACGGGAAAGCCACGTATGCCTACACTGAATGCCTTTCCAAGGAATGCTGATCCTGTGAACTGGACTTTTTCTGGCGTCTCATTTGAGTGCTGCTGCGACGCCGTTGTGCGAGGAATATTTTTCTTACGCGCGAATCTCTCCGTTCTTACATCAGCCACCATTAGTCACGCAAGTAACACTCGAAACCGGCTTTCGTGACGTCAAATAGCCGGTGGGTGAACTTTACCACGCTTTCAAAATCTGGAAAGTAGATGTCAGTTGCGGAACGCAGGAATCCCGCTTGTTCTGGACTATTTAAACTTATTTTTCAGCCGACTTTGTACGCTTGAGCGAAGCTCCGTACAGCTAGCCAAATCGCATTATATATCCAAACATTACTATCAATGCTATGTAAGAAGAAAATGTCCTAAATTCAGTTAATAACACCCCTTGTCATCAGGGAGATGAATCCTCACATATGGGCTGATCAAAGTGTAGTTCGACGCTTTGTAGGGCGTTCTGGCTTCTGTACGGAAGCCGAAACGTCTTACGGCGCGTTATCGTCGAACCATCGATTTCATGATTAAGGTGTCTTGATTAAACCCCTCTCGGCATCGCGCTACACCCGTACAGTATAGAGCGTTTCATTCGAACATTTTGCGGCCTTCCTGCCGGTGCGGCGTGTATTGCGCGCCGGTTGCCGCGGTGACCATCGACATTGGCGGCGGCCTTGCCAGCCGCCGTCGTCCACGCGGTGCTGTTATATATAGTTACGCCTGTACAGCGGCAGGTGCACGGGAAGCGCGCGTTTGATATTATACACTCTTTCGACTGTCACACATAGGGAGTGCCCGTATGCGGGACATATCGACCCCACCGGGACGTCGTTGTTCTTGGTTTTTTTTTTTTTTTTTTTTTTTTAGTGAGGACCCATCTGCCGACCCGATCG
Source organism: Rhipicephalus sanguineus (assembly GCF_013339695.2). Classification (NCBI taxonomy): domain Eukaryota; kingdom Metazoa; phylum Arthropoda; class Arachnida; order Ixodida; family Ixodidae; genus Rhipicephalus; species Rhipicephalus sanguineus. Next base: position 84,513,029 of record NC_051182.1, on the reverse strand, counting down.
ACAAAGCGATCCCACGAGGATCGCCGTCGAGTTCCTGTATTGTTTCGTTTTGTCTCATAGTAGCTGCATCGATTACCTTTCCTTTTCGCTTTCTCGTAAATTTCTCATTCGGTGTATCGCACTGACAGATCTGTGCCATTGGGCACGTGTGAATAGTCATCTCTTGGATTGAATCGAATACGAATGGAATACTTTTCCAATATTCAACGGAGCTGCTCACACTATATACTACACAATGATGCCCATATCCATAGGCGTGCGCAGGGTTCCCCATTAGGGGGGGGGTGCAAAGGTTCGTCGCAGCGCCCCCCCCCCCCCCACTCTACTAAGGCAATGTATGGGGCAGATTTTGCGCCCTCCCCCCCCTCTTGGGCGACTAGAAGGGTCAATGTGCGGGGCAGATTTCGCGCCCCCCTCTTAGGTGGTTAGGGGGGGGGCGGCCGCCCCCCCTGCCCCCCCCCCCCCCCTGTGCGCACGCCTATGCCCATATCCTATAGTACTTATTTATTTATTCGTGCTCTGACTGCACAAGCAATTGTGGAGAGGAGTGCTCAGAAACGACAGAAATAATAGAATCGAAATACAAGCGTTTCTGCAGTTGTTATCTATATAATGTGATAAGTACGTGCTAGTCAAAACTAGTTGAACAAAGGTATACTATAAGGAACAAATGTACACAATTTTTGGCGAATCTTGGCGAGCAGTGTTCGCCTTCATCCTTATCCATCATTAGTGCAGGAGGTACCGGAGTTACAAACTGTAAGGGGGGCCTAGTAATTTCACAGTACTGTAATTAATACATTATGATAATGCTAATATAGTAATAACGCGCTATGACAATGCTAGATAAAATGTTACGAAAACACAGCTAGGTTGACTTAGAATGCCGGCTGTCGTACCACGAAGATTGTTCTGATCTGTCCATGTGCGGGGAATAAAAGACGGCCCACAAAATTTTGCCTGAATCGAATGTATGCCACGCTGCTGCAATACCGCCGGCTATCAGCTGTATAGAACCTTTCCTATATATGAACGAATGCGGACTAATCTTAATGTCGTGTATTTTATAAGCGAAGGCAGCAATCCGGCCCATAACGCTGCGTCATTGCCATGGTGAAGAACATCTTACGAAATAAAAAGGCTTAGCAAGTTCCGCCCCTCAGAAAAAAAATTATAAATCAAAGAAGCCTGCCTGGAAGTCAAGCAGCCGCGTTTCAGTCAAAGCGCTCTTCTCAAAAGACGACGTCCTTTTGAACGAGCTTCCTTCGTGGTTTCCTTCTTCGCTATAGCTTTCTCTCTCTCTCTCTCTCTCTTTTTTTTTGTAGCGGTCATCCAATCAGGTGGCGGGGCCTGTAAGAATTGCGGCCGCAAAGACGGACCGCTTCAAGGGCGTGGACGACTTTCTGTCAGTTTTTCTTCCCTTCATCTTGAAGCCCTGTCACCTGGCTTCAATAGCCCGCGAGCTATTTAGAGAAGCACCATCTTCCGGGCCCGCCTTTTCACGAAGCCTTGCTTGACCGCGTTGCCATGGGTTACGCTGTCTTTAAGACGGCTCATGGGAAGCACAGCTCTTCTTTGCGAATTGTGGCGAGGCGCTCTCATTGAGGTGATGGTCGTTTATGGCCTCGGTTAAAGCGAATGACCGCAGCGGTGATGAAGCCGTTAGAGCTGCCGCCTCCAATGCAGGAGGTTCTGGGTTCGACTCCCAGTGCCGCCGGTATGTTGGCGTGCACGCTTAATTTGAGGGCTGAACCATCTTTAGTAACAGTATTATTAGCGGTCCAAGACAGGCTTCTCGAGTCAGTGTACTCGAGAAAGTACACTCGCGAAACTTATTCTACCCTATAACTTATTGTTTACATTTTATTCGTCGATGAACGCATTTACATTACGTCGTTTTAATCAGGGTAAGTGCTCTCCCAAGACTTCATGCCATTCTGCCAAGCACTAAGGCAAATTATCGCACACGAGATTGGCTTTGCAACCTCGTTATCATTTGGAAATCTTTCGTTCCCGCTGTTTGAGGGGTTTGAAAAAGCGGACCCGTTTCTATACATTCATTATTTGCCGTAATGCCTTCGAGATGAGTCCGTAGTGGTGGGTCCCCACCCTTTATTTCCATCGCCAAATAACATTTACGTCGTGCATTAGGAAAACTGTGTAAGTGGGCCTAAATATAGCGTAATCATTCATCTGTAACTTCCGTTACTGCTTTCTTCAGCAATCGAAAGTTTATCTTACATTCAGATGCGAAAAAAATACGGGTAAATATTTGTGAGGCGTCATAGTGACGCATGATCTTACGATATTTAGGTGATAAGAAAAAATGAAGTGATATTTATTTATTTATTTATTTATTTATTTATTTATTTATTTATTTATTTAAGCATATCTCACGTGCATCCATGTAAGTCACGTTCCGTGAGCAGCGTAAGGACAAAGCAAAATGCAAAAAAAAAAAATAAACTGCAAGGAAACATGCGAAATTCTTTTCAACATTCTAAGCACAATATCTACCGATGTTAATAATACCCGTGGTTTTACGTCCCAAAACCACGATGTGATAGACGCCGTAGTGAAGGGCTCCGGAAATTCTGACCATCGCACAGTATACGCGGGCTCTCTAGCATTTCACCTCCATCGAAATACGGCCTCCGCGGCCGGGATCGAGCCCACGACCTTCGGGTCAGCAGTCGGGCACCATAACCACTGCTCCACCGCGGCGGGCTACCTACTGATGTTAAGAAGGAATGAAGCTCAAGAGCGCATCAAAGAATTCCTTTTTAAGTCAATCACTGTCGATCATGGAAAGTAAGCGTAATTTAGTACATCAGTATAGCCTGATTTTGACCATGGCACATTGAAACTGCCATTTCGTTTATAGCGGGCCTTTCGCATCTGTACACTTCGTTAATGACGAGCCACTGTCTCCCCCCCCCCCCTGTCTCTCTCTCTCGTCAAATCGGCATTGTTATGTCGTAGGGGACGTCGACCTTTCGAGAGTGATCTTCCGTGCATTGTACGCAAAAGAGTGAAAGCGAAGTTGGAAGCTGCGGTACTCGCCATTCGACAATGGCGCCGGCGTCGCTTCGGCACCTGTTCCGAATTGATCGCCCTCGAGAGAGAGAGGGAGAGAGTGAGTGGGAAAGGGTGAAGCGGGAATGGAGGCACGCGACGCTCTTCACGCTGTATACCGACGCGCTTAACGTGACGGGCGTCCTTGACTTCTTTTTCATTGTTTTGTTTCTTTGCTGCCCTCGCCCTTTGTGTCGATCCTGATGGGCCCCCTTTTCCTCGTTCTGCTGTTTTGTTCGTTTTCTTTGTGTCGTTTGTGAACTCAGCTGAAGCCGGTGGGGCGCGCGAATTTCGCGGCAGTTTTGTTACTTGCTCGGTTGTCGATACAGCGTCGAGTACACGTGTGCACCTTTGTATTACCAGCACACGCGCAAGAGATGAGGCGAATGAATATCGATGTAGCGCATTGTATACACTCGCCGTTCGTGTATACTATACCGCATTTATCGCTGTTTATCCTTATTAGACAAACAAACTCATGAATCTTAAAGATGTAAAGTAGAAGTTCGGCTGCTGTAGGAGTGCCAACGTCAGGTTGAAGTGTGTTCTAGAATTGATTTTGAGCACGGGAGGAAGAGGCGGGGGGGTCCTTGTACTATGTCTGTATCGCTTATTTCAAGAGATGATTGGTCGGATTTGGCTGTTCTGAAGATTCCCGATTGATTGCTTCATTTATTTGCCAATTAACTTTAAAAAACAAAAACGCTTCTCATAACATGCACCGCGCTGCTGTTTGATTTGGCCGCCTTGGTCTCCTTAAAGGGACCGACAATTGGCCCGAACGTGGTCTTACATACCGGTGAAAATGAAAAGATGTTGAATTATGGCGACAGATTCAAGCATCCTTTTCGCGATTTGGCTGAGACTTGCGCGCGGAGAGCGCGCATGCGTAGCAAACCGCGGCGCACAAGCACGAACCGCTGTCGCGCTCACCTCCCGCTGTTGTTGCAGCGTGTATTCGGTGTATACGGCTTCATATTCGGCGCAGATCGAAAAATTATGATTATAGATGTTTCGCGGCGTTTTCCACGTTGCCGTTCCGTGATTGGACACTCTGACATGTAAGCTTTCCGTTGCGCCGAAGAAAACAGGTACCATAAAAATTGGTTGTCGGTCCCTTTAACATTCACCAAACGCTTGCTTCGCGAACGTTTCTTCGTGCCTCGCCCCAAAGGCAAACCGCCGCCACCACCACCACCACCACCAACAACAACAATGTAATTTTCCGTTTTTCGAGCTGCTCTCCCTTTTCACTTTCCGACCGGACACACGACTGGCTCCCTGCGGCTACCGGCTTCACAGAACCAGCGAACACCTGAGACACGGTTCGCGCTGAGCCTTCTAATCCGAACAATACACTGGACTCACAGCGGCCTTCTTTGAGTTACCGGTGGACGGGTCGGCGAAACTTTTGACCGCATACAGCGAACGCTTTTGGGATTATGGGCGTGTCCGTCCTTTGTGCACGAGGTGAAGGGATTACCGTCGCTCGGCGTTGGCGACATTTGCGGCACCAGCAGAATTCGAGTGACGCATATAGACCGATTGTCTTCTTGGGAAGGGGAGCGCAAAAGCGGTTAGGATAAAAAGTATGAAGGACAGGAAAGACACCTGCCCGCGCACTGCAGCAAAATGCGGTTGCACAGCACGCTTCGAGGAAGCAGAGGTCACAAGCTTGAAAGAGGAATTCTTGAGGATGACCTGATTAACAATGCCGCAGACATGTGTATCAGTGCGCCGTCGGTGCATTGATACCGCGCTTGCGCATTAACTTTGGTGGTAGGAAGTGCTTTTTTTTTTTTTCATAATACTTTCCTGTCCTGTGCACTTCCCATATGAACCGCTCGTGCGCTCTCCTTCGCAAGATACTGAAACAACTAGCCCGCCAACAACTCACATTTTTGCCCCGCCACGGTGCTCTAGTGGTTATGGCGCTCGACTGCTAACCCGAAGGTCGCGGGATCGAATCCCGGCCGCGGCGGCTGCATTTTCGATTGAGGCGAAAATGTCTGAGGCCCGTGTACTTAGACGTTCAAGAACCCCCAGGTGGTCAAAATTTCCGGAGCCCTCCACTACGGCGTCTCTCATAATCATATCATGGTTTTGGGACGTTAAACCCCCGATATTATTATTAAATCACATTTTTGAAACGATTGTCTTCGTACACCCAGTGACGGCCGCTTCTGAAGAGGCCTCCTGAAAAGCCGCAAGAGCCCCTTCGTATTTCTCAGTGAACCCGGCTTCGACTAAGGATATGGTAAAAACTCCAATGGATTGCTACAGTATTCATCATCATCATCATCATCAGCCTGTCTACGCCCACTGCAGGGCAAAGGCCTCTCCCATGTTCCGCCAATCAACCCGGTCCTGTGCTTTCTGCTGCCACGTTATACCTGCAAACTTCTTAATCTCATCTACCCACCTAATTTTTTGTCTCCCCCTCACGCGTTTGCCATCCCTTAGTATTAGAAAGAGGTTTATCAGGGAAATGGACTCACCGCGGAGGACTGAGGTCTGCGAATACGTTGCCCATGGCTTCAATCTCGAGCAACTCCTCCTCGCGAACCATTGCAATAGACTCTCTTCTTCGAACACGACATTTTGCAGAGCGAGAAGCGAACCATAAAGATAGTGCATAGAAAAATTTAAAGGACAGTAAGAACGTCCTTACTGTCCTGTCAGCGTCCTTACTGTCCTGTCAGTGTTCTTACTCTCCTTGGAGGGGGGGGGGGGGGTTAGTATATGGAGGTCAAAAGGAAAAGTTCGCTTTCACCTTCCAGTCGTCTTAGGGAAATGCATAAGGGATTGTGTGACTTGTTTGTTTAGAGACAAAAAGAACACTCCCAAGGGTGTAACTCTTTTTACACTCTATGGGAGAAATGACGAGTTGGAAGCGTGCTTTTCACTCCCTTTTTACACACCCGCGTGACTTCCATATGTCCACCCGAACGGTGCTCGGCAACCGCGAGGCCTTGCCCCCAAGGGCGCCTGCCGTTCAGGAAGAAGAAATGCGCTCTTCTCAAACGAGGAAAAAAGAAAGAACACGGGAGCGGCGATAGTGTGTGACGAGGGATACAAACCCCTTCTTGGCAAGTGTAAAAAGAAGAAGACATACGCGTAAAAAAAAAAAAAAAAAGAAGGCGGCTCGCGGCTGTTGGCGCAAGTTTCGTTATTATTCGGGGCACGCACTGTGCGGGCGGCTCGCCTAGCTGGCTCACTGAGTACATGAAGGAAGAGTTGCGCGCCCGTGTAGCGGGAAGGCGCGCTCGCAAATTACGGGAGGGAGAGATGTGTAAGAGAAAAGAACGCGGCGGCCTAGTGTGTGTAGTAGCTAGCAGCAGAGGGCGCCTTGGTGAACTTCTTCCTTTTGAAAATTTCCGCACGCTTGTTTTGGCCCGGCATTTCATAAAGGACCTCTCATGAGCGCCGTTCTTCGTCCTCAGCAATAAACAAGAAAGAAAGAAAGAAGAAAGAAAGAAAGAAAGAAAGAAAGAAAGTAAGGAAAACTAAAACGCGCTCGTTGCGCGAGCAAACATGCTAAGAGTACGCTACGAACTTACGTTGTTTGCCTACTTAAGTGGTATGGGGGGGGGGGGGGGGTGTAGACTCGCGAAGTGCGCGCATATTAATTGTATACAGTCTTTTTTTATCGTAGTCGTGAAGGCACTTTTTCTCTTTACAAAGTGGAAGGGCCGGAACTTTCGGTTTGTGGCCAAGCGGGAAGGGGTAATTTCGGTTGATTGAAATGTTTTGCACGCCGCGCGTGACTACTGAAAATTATGGACAACCGAGGTGCGGTCGCTCTGTGTTTGGAGGAGAGTTCGGAAGGCTGTATGCCTTGCGAAAGAAGGCTGGGAGCGAAATAAGCTTTTCGTGAATCGAAGTGATATTTGTTTTCTTGTCAAAGCTGTTCAGTGATATATTTTGACGAATGAGAACGCCGGTAGCCCTTCCACGTTGGCGGTGGCGCTAGCGTCGTTTCTGCAATGACAGCCCCGATTATTTCCGCCTGAACTTGTTCCTTGCACGAAGGCGAAAAAATACTACATTTAAAAGTTCTGCTGTTGATGACACTGCAGATACGCAGTAGGCTTTGTGTACGCGAAACATGTTGCCCGTTTTTAGTTGATCAATGTCTCCATTTCAATCAGTCAATCACTAAATCAATGAAGGAAGAAGACAATCCGTCCATCCAATCTGCATGTCTGTCTGTCTACATCACTAGCTAACTAACAAACCAACCAACTAATAGTGTTTGTTGTAGAATCGCGGGCATTGTTAATTTCTTCCCTTTGCGTAATCAGCCCTAACAAGTTTCTTGCGTATTTTCCGCTGACAGGCAGTTATTGAATACTGAATAGCGACAAACACATCCCTGCATCCACGGGTTGTGCGCATCGGGCTGCCATATTACGACCGTTCGTGGCAGTTCCCATTTTCTGTACTAAAATGGTTGAGACCCGTGTGCTTAGACTTAGGTGCACGTCAAAGAACCCCAGGTGGTCGAAATTTCCGGAGCCCTCCACTATACGGCGGTCCTCGTAATCATCGCGTGATTTCCGGGACGTTAAACACCAACAATTATTATACTCATTATTATTTTAGGGGCGAAGCTCCTTAAGGCGGCACCCGTTCGTCCCTCGTAGTCGTCGTGGTCGTAGTAGTGAGTAACAAGTCTTACGCTTTGACCTCCAAGGTGGTGCCGGTGGGAGATTTCTCCTGTGCGTTGTTGAACAATAAAAAATTCGCAGCGTGCGCGTTAACTAAAAGCCGAATTCTTCTGTCTCTCATTCCCCATTAGCAGCCATTGGCATGTTCCAGTAGGAAACGTTAGTAGAAGTAGAAGTGTAAGTGTTAGCTAAAAGCCGACTTCTTCTGTCTCTCATTGCCATTAGCAGCCATTGTTTACCTCCAAGGTAGTGCCTGGTGAGATTTCTCCTGTGCGTGATTAAACAATAAAAATTTTGTTCAAAACGCCGTTGATTGATGAAATAAACCAACGAAAGACGCCAGATGTTTTGTAAAAGCAGAACGAAAGAACGCCAGATGTTTTTCTTAAAGTGTAGTAGTAGTAGTTGCATGTAGCCACCTCGCCCGATCGTCAACGGGCGAGGTGGACCGGCAACGGCGCGAGGACCCTGCCGTACGAGAGTTAAATCACACTAAAAGACATACTTTGCGGGCGATACACTCTAGTGAGCTTTCAACTTTTCGTCTTAATGTACATGATAAAGAAATTATTTCTACGAAAAACGCAAGGCACACCTTGAGCAATATGTTTGGTTTTGGGACGCTAAATGGAACCATGAGGCGATGCGAAGCCGGAGCACTTGCACGATCGCGTTCCGTTGGCTTTCGTTGGGCATGCTACCGACCTCGCGTCGTGGAACGCGCGTCCTGTCTTCCCTCTAGCCTTGCCTTTAATTCGCACAGGGCGAGCGGGGAATGCGGTCGCTCTTGGCGCTCTTTCGCTCGGGAGCGGACTTCTTCCTTGCATTTCACCGATCACAAGTGATAATGAAGGGACCACATAAACCAACAGTACAATAAAAGTTTGATGTTTAATATATACACGATGTTTCACACTCTTTATATTATGTACTGGGCGCATTTCACGGAAGAGTTTCACGGTTTACAGATGATTCCCTCCGTAGCTTCGCCCCACTCATCATCATTCACCCCGTGGATATGCTGTGATTTTTTTTTCTTTACTTTTCTTTTTAAGCGAAGCTTTTAATTATCGCTTACAGATGTCGGCCTCATACTTGGAATACCAGGCGATGGCGAGCGCCGGTCACCATGCGTGTTTGTATGCGCCGTTTTCCAATTAGATGCTCTCCCGATAAGGGGCTTGTCGGCGGTCGGTCTTTTATCGAGGCGACTTGTCATTGCAAGTTGCCACTTTGCATTGTTGCCTAAATTTCAACGCATGGAGTAGTAACTGAAGTGTTGCGCTGCAGTAAGCACGCGGGTGAAGGTCCAATTACCGGCATGGAGTAAGGAAATAATGACCTGGGAGGATTGCGCAGTGCGATATAAAAAAAAATAAATAAAGAAAATAGTACGTCAGGCGCGCACACGCCAAGCTTCGCTTAAATGCCGCCATTTTCCCGATAGTGAGCTTTTTTTTTATTCTCTTGTTTTTTTCGTACTTGGTGATAGAGGTAGAGCAACAAACCAGTGACTAAGTTGCGAGCTTGTGTACTGCGCACATATATGCGGTGATCTAAGCCGCCTCCGCATACAATAGGACCGCAACAATGTGCGCAACGAATGTTATCGATGTTTTGTGTATACATCCACGTGGGAGGCCCCTTACCGCGTTCGTCGAGGTCCTGCAAGCTGTCTAGTGTATCTGCCAGCGCTTATCGCGGATGCAAAGGCCGGAACGCTGGGAATGCGCGCGATGCATTGGCCCCAGCATGCAAGCGGTGGACGGCACCCGACTGTGCGCTTATCTCAGTCCGAATTCTATAGTTTTTCACTTCATTTCACGTGACCTCTCTCCCTAATTAGTGGAGCCCTCGGGGTTTTTGTACAGGCGTTCTGTTTATCCTACTTCGTGAACAATGCGCAGAATACCCTGCTGAAGAGATATGTGTCAGGTATACGGTATGCAATGTCAAACAGGTAGACCTGTTTCAGTTCACGTCCCCGTAACGCTGTTCCCTTCTTTTTTGCTAGTGTATATTTCCAGTGGTTGTTGTATATTATATGCACGGCGGAGCAGTTGGATTCTGGCGTTTGACGTGTAAAAACCACGATTTGATTGCGAGCCACTCCGTATGGAACTTTTCACAGGATAGAAAAAAACGCCGCCATGCTGGGCTGCGCGCGGTGGTACAAAGGCTGACGTCACAGTCTGGGCAGTGCATTTTTGGGCGATCACGCCTATTTCGCACAGCCCAGAGAGCGTTATGGTGGTGCCCAGGGAGCCAGCCGTCTGCGAGAAGGTCTACAGTGGGAGACTACGGACTGATTTCGACGACCTGAGGCGTTTGAATACGCACCATAGTTAAGTTCGTGAATTTTGTGAATAATAAGAATTGCTACTTAATGCGCCGGAACAGAAGCTCAAAAGTAGCCCTAAAGTAGCCATGGAGCCAACCTGAAATCTTTGTTGCCAGACAGGGTCGTAAAGTAGTAGCCAATATGGCGCAAAGTAGCCATCAAGAGCAACCCTGTGCGGCGCCGTCCCTCGCTTCTTCCGGTCAGCTAGACCGCTCTCGAAGTCCAGTGTCAGGTATCAATTAGGCGTTCTCAGACCGGACAAGGGACGCCCCGAGAACAAACGCTCCTTACGTGCCGCGAATTCTGGACTACTCTCTCGTTCATTCATTCATTCACTAACGAACCCGTTTACACGCTTGCTTGACCCCAGCACCCTCTTTCCCGACCAACTTTTTCGCGTATTTCTTTCCAGCACTGCATCGGCCGTCGGCTAAGCAACGATCCTGATTATACTGCCCGCTAAACAAAAGAAGAAAATAAAAGCGGGGGTGACAGGAAACCGGCTGCGGGGGTCTCGCATTTTCTCGCGCCGCTCTCGGTCATCCAGGTATATGCGTGGTGTACACCGTGTACGCATGGCTAACCGAGTGGAGTGGACCCATCGCGCATTCGAACTTGCTACGGTGTACGCGCGTGGGATGCTTTGTGGGTCAGAGACGCAGTCATCCGTTTGTTTCTCGTCTCGCGGTGTTGGAGGTATGCTGCGTTTATTAAATAACGCAGCCAAAGAAGAGGAGCCCGTCGCGTGATCCGTGAGTTCAAGCGTATAGCCGGAGTCAGCGGCAGCCTGAAGTGTGGTTCGGCAGGGTCTTTATTGCGTGCGTCAGCATTCTAACCTTTTGCGTGAGCATTCTAACCTTACGTGACCAGTCTAACCCTCGACTGTCTGCAAATGCGTAAAATTTGCATAGCTTGATGCCAAGGTCCTGGAGACCAAACACAAAGCAGGACGGGCTCGAATAAATTATAGTGTATTTAACAGATATTTTTTGTAATTCCAAAGTAAATCATTATCTAAATATTGTACATTCAGTCGTGTTACGTTTCTTCATAAACAGAATGCAACGACCCACTCAAATTCCATAACATATATGTGCTGGCAGCGAACGTTCCTAACAAGGCAAAAAACAGACATTTGAAATTCCGGCCGGGAACGCCCTACGCCCAACGTCTCGTTAACACGGCACTGCCCTCACCAAAGCGATCGTATGTACGAAAATATTTCAGTTAGAAGTGATGTAAAGGAACGCTAGGCAACAAGACTGCTTAATTTACTATTAGTTCAGTGGTTCTGATCCATTTTGTGCCAGTAGCGCACAGAAATTTAAGTAAGTCACGTGTCTATATGAGGACGCCGTGTCGCATAGAGCCAAGAATACTCCCCCAACATAATTGTCTGTTTGCAACAAGCGCCTTTCGCATAGAAATACATATGGTTCCATTGGAAATGCGACGGAAAGATAATGATATAATAGTGAGCAACTATATACTGGGACCCACGACTTACCGAGTGTTTCGTGGCAACAAATTTCTTTATCTGGCAACCACGTTTATAGTGAACGTAGTACGTATATAATCTCGACCCGCGTTATCAATCGTCCGCGCGGCTAGCATAGCGGCTGCGGGTTTTGTGACGTCACAGATTATGATGAGCCAACGTTGGCAGCAAGCATGCGGAAAGCACAGGGCGATCACCATGATATTCGCTCGCTTCAGCTCCGCAGTCCCCCGCCAAAGATGGCTGCCCCTATATATGCAATCGTTTAACATGGCGGTCCACACAAGAACGTTCCGCACGCACTATGTATCGCAAATAGGCTTCCATATATCTTCATATCCGTATGACACACATTGAGTGTGCTCTTAAAAATGCTGCGTGCCCCGCCACGGTGGTCTACGGGTTACGGCTCTCGGCTGCTGACCTATAGGGTCGCGGGATCGAATCCCGGCCGCGGCTGCTGCATTTTCGATGGAGGCGAAAATGTTTGAGGCCCGTGTACTTAGATTTAGGTACACGTTAAAGAAACCCAGGTGGTCGAAATTTCCGGAGTCCTCCACATACGGCGTCCGTCATAATCATATCGTGGTTTTGGGACGTTAAACCCCAGATATTATTATTATTAAAAATGCCGCCTTAACATAGTATGTCCTTTTTTTTTTTTTCCTGTGACATCATAAGATGTGGTCGCGCTCCTGTATGCCGGAATTCTCCCGTTGGGGCTTCTAGAGAAGGGAATTTAGCGGCTCCTATATATTTCGCGCATGCCTGATCAGCGAACGCTGAATGTAGGGCCCGAAGAAGGTAGTGGACAAGTGATAAATGTGAATGAGATAATACATTACGCAGTGAGATTAGGCAAAAAGCGAATGAGGAAACAAGATAAAAGTTCAGAGTAATCCGTTCCCCCACGTGACATCGAGTGCTGTGTTCGGGATTTCATTTGGAGCCTTCGACTGCGCTTCTCGCGGATTAGCTGCTGATAGGAAAGATAAGATAGAAGGCGCGCGTCCAAGTAGATGGCTTCTGAGATGACGCCGGACCGTATCGCAGGGGATCGTCTCCTTCGAACTGCAGTCTTAATCAGCCGCTGCCAAGAGTTAATGCTCTCAAGTTCGGTAATCCGCAAACATTTATGCATCCCCGGGGTCACAAGCAGCGCGGCGCCGGTGCGGCTATGCAGTCGCAGGAAAAGCATATGCGAAGCGGGCGATTCGAATTTCTGGGCTTTATGCGTGTCGTGTGCCTTAACCGAGCGCTGGCGCGCGTCCGACCTCTGTATGCGTGGTGAGACTTCGTGCCAAGTCAAGCGTTTAGAATGCCAGAATGGGCATGCATGTGTGCGAGAAAGAGAGACAGGGGAAAAAGAGAGAGAGGGTGATTCCAGCAAACCGAACCGGGTCATTCACGCCGCATCGCCCTGGAACATGTCTCATTTGCGTTATGCCACGGCGGTTTTTTTTTACACTCCGCGCACGACTACACATAAACGAGGAGGGTAGTATGTTCCGTGCATTCGCACTATAACTGTTCTGCAGTGTGTTCGCGAACATCAGGCAGAACTGGCGTTTGCGCGGCGCGTGTCTACCTTATACGATATGTTTTTTTTTTTGTTTTTTTTTTGGGGGGGGGAGGGGTGTTGAGCTTGGTTGTAGCGTTTGTTGCGTCTATACCTGTTATGTTTATATTTTTGCGAACTTTTGTGGTCATTGTCCGTGCTCTCTATCCGGGACGTATTGCGGGCTTCATCGTACGTGCTTAGATGCGTCGGCACGTTCCTTACTTTCCGGTTATTCTTTCTTTCTTTCTTTCTTTCTTTCTTTCTTTCTTTCTTTCTTTCTTTCTTTCTTTCTTTCTTTCTTTCTTTCTTTCTTTCTTTCTTTCTTCCTTTCTTTCTTTCTTTCTTTCTTTCTTTCTTTCTTTCTTTCTTTCTTTCTTTCTTTTCATTTTTTAACCCTGTGCACGCACAGTAACACAGTGCTTAGGGTATGCTGCTTTGTTTTTGTCGACAGATTGATCGAAAATTATATGTCCGAGAACCAAGTGGTGGCCGAGATTTCATGCGCCTCCGTGTGATCTCTGTTCTATCAACTGTGGACGCAATCCTTCGCAACTGTTCGTTCAGCCACATACAGGCAGACATTCAACGCCCCCGCCATAGTCAGGGAGTTATCAAGAATGCCTCAGCAAACACGGCTGGCCCGTATAAGGGCCGAAATTCTTGGAATCGCACTCCTTCACAATGTGTGTATATACGAGCGAAGGCATCGCGGCTTGGCCCACAAACTTGCCGCGCGCGTCCGCTCTTAATGAGCAGCTTTCGCGCTCACGCACACAGCAGAGACAAATGGGGCCTCCGTGACATTTCGCGGAGGCGCAGCGAGCCAAGACGAAGAATAAGCAGCGTGCGCCGGGGATGAAGTGGTCCGACCCCTCCCGTATACAGCGGACGCGATGAATTAAGCCTCTTCCGCCCACGGGACGTCCCGAGCGCGGCAGCCACTCCTCAAGAGCGAGGCCGCTAATCAAATCGTGTCGCAACCGAATGCACCACTCCACTCCTGTATAATACAAGACGCATGCAAGCGTGTGCGCTCCCATCCATTATTGCTAACCGGCAACTGCTAACTTCGCGATCGCTTGCGCTCTCGCGGTCTGTCGAGCGTGCGCCCTATAAGGTCTATTGTTTGTCCCACGCGCGAGGTTGGCGCGTAAAAGGAACGGACGCTGGAGTGTGCAGCGTGGGCGTAGAATGTCACTCACGCTGATGTTTCTGGTCGGGGCCAGTCGCGGTCCACTTGAGGAGAGCGCGTGGCTGTTTTTGGGTCAGCCACTGTGTGTACCTGTTTGGCGTGCGAACACAATAACTACCAGTTAATGCCACCGCGCCACCTGGTATGGGTGGCACCGTGGCAGCTTATAATCTTATAATAACACCGCTGGCGTGTGTTCAGTTGGTGTACCCAACTGTCCTTCGAATGAAATATTTGCTACTACTACTACAACTACTACTACTACTACTACTACTACTACTACTACTACTACTACTACTACTACTACTACTACTAATAATAATAATAATAATAATAATAATAATAATAATAATAATACAGTCGAAACCCGCGATAACGAAATCCCGAGGGAACGAAATTCTCACCGCAACGAAATATTTTCGCAGCACCGGCGAACGCCCATAGGAGTCAATGCATTTCGTAACTCGCGACTACGAAAGATATTCATACCGCAGTCCCTCATTAACGAAATTTTTGAAACAGGAGTGCGCAAATAATCTACTCTCGCAACATTAACTACGTTCGAAAACTGCTGCAATGCATTCATGCTCCACTTAATTGTTCAAAACTATCGCTACAGCGCACTTGAGAAGCAGGCGTCATCGTTGTTTACAAAAAAACAAAGCTGGCAACAATGATGATGATGATGGCTTGCCGAAACACCTGCTCCTTATCGCGGACTACGTAGCCAAATCCACATTCCTCGTGGAGTTTCGTTCGTTGGCTTGGCTCTGTGCTTGGCTTTGTCGGCTTTGCGCGCACATGGTCGCGTGTGTGGAGCCATTTGTGGAGCGTTTGCTTGGTCGCTTGGTGCAGCGTGAACTGTGGATTGCGATTGCTTCGTCCGATTTCGCTGCCTGCGAAGATGCCGCCTCCAACGAAAAAGCGGAAGTACATCACGCTGGAAGATAAGGCTGCAATCATCAGTGAGGTGGAAAAGGGCAGGGAAAAAATTGACATCGCCGAAGAATTCGGCGTTGAGTGCAGCTCGCTGTCCACGATTCTGCGCTGATCCCCGCTGATCCAGTGGAGCCGGAAGTAGGTTCGCCTGTAGGTGCACTTGATGACGGTACTGGTGACAGAGCAGTGTCGCCGTCACTGACCAGTGCATAGGGCAAACTTTGTGCCGTGGCAAACGAGATTCCCGATCGAGAGGATGAAATTTCTGCATGGTAAGGCTCGCAAAAGATAAACTTACTGACTTTTGGAAATAAAATGTGTTTTCTGTAAATTCCATGTCTTTTCTGCCGCATTCTCGCGCCAACGAAATTCCCGCAAGAGCGAAATTCTGTGCTTTCCCTGCCGATTTCGTTATTGCGGGTTTCAACTGTAATAATAATACTGAACTTTACGTGCCGAATACACGATATGATCATCGTAGTTAGGAACTCCGGATGCATTTCGAAAAGCTAGGGTTCGTTAACGGGCACCCAAATCTTAGTGCAAGGTTGATCTTTTCGCCCCTACGCAAATACAACTGTCTGTGCTGCGTATTTCACGGCACTCCTTACTTTCTCGGCACTGCATGCCGTCGAAGCTCGCTCCGCGGTCGTGGAATACGAACGGCATTTTAAGAGGGATGAATGCTACGCAAAAAAAAAAAAAAAAAAAAAACGACACAATAAACAACCGTGACGTCAAGGTAGAATGAATATGCAGCTTCTACTTTCCGCCGAGAGGAGATCTTTCTTCGAGATAGGGAACGGCGGTTAGGCAGGTCCAAGACAGTGGCACGTGCTTATGAGCGGCCGCCGGAATGTCGGCGACGCAAAAGCCGCTTGACCTGGAAATCGAGGGTAAGTTATTGCTGCCTCCTTCCTGTCGAAAAAGAAAAGGGGTGCGGTGGCGCCGCGGAGCATTAGTACCTTGCAATCTCTTTGCGAACCTTTTAGCTCTGAAAAGCACTCCATTACCTTTCTCTATGCGATTTCTAATGGAGCCTGTTTGTGGCGGGCTGCCGTTTTCGTTTGTTTGTTCGTTCCGTCTATAGTTCCGAATTGATCATTCGGACGTGGAACGCATACGTGGTAGCCACAACCCCTTTCGGCTGAGCGTTTAGTCCACTCCTGCCATTTTGCCCGCTTATCTCTCTGCATTTGAATTAGCAGCCGAAATGCACGTGCGCGAGCATGGTCGTGAGTGCTTATATGCCTATATACAAACTGCTACTTGGGGTTTGACGTCGCCTATCGGCCAGGCCCCTCTAGCTCAGTCTTGAGATTCGTGCAATCAGTTTTTGTCGTTCATGCTGTTGGGACAAGTCGATATGCGGTGGCCGTCGTGGGCGAAGCCGAAATGAACGGCTCCTGTGTGTGTGTGTGTGTGTGTGTGTGTGTGTGTGTGTGTGTGTGTGTGTGTGTGTGTGTGTGTGTGTGTGTGTGTGTGTGTGTGTGTGTGTGTGTGTGTGTGTGTGTGTGTGTGTGTGTGTGTGTGTGTGTGTGTGTGTGTGTGTGTGTGTGTGTGTGTGTGTGTGTGTGTGTGTGTGTGTGTGTGTGTGGTGTGTGTGTGTGTGGTGTGTGTGTGTGTGTGTGTGTGTGTGTGTGTGTGTGGTGTGTGTGTGTGTGTGTGGTGTGTGTGTGTGTGTGTGTGTGTGTGTGTGTGTGTGTGTGTGTGTGTGTGTGTGTGTGTGTGTGTGTGTGTGTGTGTGTGTGTGTGTGTGTGTGTGTGTGTGTGTGTGTGTGTGTGTGTGTGTGTGTGTGTGTGTGTGTGTGTGTGTTAGCGCGCGCTGGCATGCAGTCCATATAGACTACGTGTTACCGAAGCATGCATAGACTGCGCACGGTTCATGCGGGTCACTCTGCCATAATAAAACAGACCTCCCGTTCTGTATAGAAGGTCTTGCGTATCTGTTAGCTTCTACTGTGTCTATAACCATTACTGTTTCGCTGCGCGAGCCTAGTTTCCCTGAAACTCTCTCTAGACTTACGTTACCGTTCCAACAAAACATTGGCGATACGACTTGTGCGCCTCCTTCACAATATGGATCACGTGACCCGCAAAATTTGTTGTCGTCCGAGGGTGGTTACACCTCATGTCCCAACGGTGAATCATTCGATACGTACGCATGTCACAAGCCGGCGTCCAAATTTGCATTCGATCTACTTCATGTCAAGGCTGACGTCACCACGCCTCCAGATATTCAGCAATCCCCTCCCAACGTCTTTTAAAACCTCGATCTCTAACTTCTCCTACTTCAGTTTCAAGAAAAAAAAATATCTGCTTAATTTTTTGTTACCTACTACTACGCCTCAGGACCGCAAAAATTATTGAAATAACCGAATTGTATCAATACCAATTAAAGAACAAATGCGTACGCTTGAACGAGCGCGAAGCTAATTGTTAATACAGGCTCATCTCGGCGCAACCACGTATCATAATTTTGGCCCAAAAAGGGCAATGCGTTGTGTCTTCAGCACTACGGGGGGTGGTAAGTTCGCTGATTAAGTGAGCGATCTCTCCGGGGACATAAAGACAACTTATTAAGATTTCGGTCTGTGTATATTTCGGGG
Organism: Rhipicephalus sanguineus; assembly: GCF_013339695.2. Classification (NCBI taxonomy): domain Eukaryota; kingdom Metazoa; phylum Arthropoda; class Arachnida; order Ixodida; family Ixodidae; genus Rhipicephalus; species Rhipicephalus sanguineus. The sequence goes on along the minus strand of NC_051182.1, from coordinate 84,495,144 downwards.
GGATTTCTTGCTCCACACGGACCTATCAGCAGGAAATGACGACGCTTCATTCTACGTGAATTCTTGGCGAAGTTTCCTACGTGTCCTGTTAAAGACACGTACTGTTTAGACGTTTAGCCCATTGAGCACATCATGTCATTTCTGAGTATGGCCTACAGCAAGCGCTGAGATCGGGCTAGCTCGGTACGGTGATCCATTGCTTCCGAAGGCGCAAAAAAACAAAAACAAAAAAAAAACGATATCAAACGTTTGTATGATGTTCATCTTTCGTGGTATCGTGTTCTTTTTTTTTTTCTTTCTGAAGCTATGAGTACGGCCTAACTTTAAAAGAAGTCGAAAAATTATGGACCAAGAAATTTTTGAAAAGTGCCATAGCCGACGTCTCACTTCCGTGGCTAGTGCAACGTGTTCGTCATATTGTGTGCGTGTGTGTTAAACACAAAAAACCTGTGCAGGTATAATGGGTCCGTTGAACTGCTCTGCGGCGGCGGTAAATACACCTTTACGGCTATCCGCCTTCCACCATATTATCACCGAAAACCGTAACGCTTATCAGCACGCTATAGAGGCGCGGCCTAGGAAAAGCCATTCAACTGGTCAAAATACGATAGGATTTGCATTTATGGGTTCAATGCACGATCGCGTGCGGAGTCGCATGCAACACAGCGGAAAATTTAGAAAAATCAAGGAAGCTTTCAACCGCATCTATACACCCGAGAAATACCCACCGTCACAGCGTCACCGCGAGAGTATTTTTCTAATGTCGCTAAACAATTTTGTTGCGGTGAAAAGTACAAGCTCAATAACAGTTAAGTCGAATTTGGAATACAAGTGGATTCCTCGAAGAAAACAGCGCACAGAAAACGAGGGCGAAAGTGTGGGTTACTTTTTCTTCTTCTTCAAAACTTTGCTGTCTATCCTGTACCTTAATCATTTTCTTCAAGGAATGAATGCGCAGCAACTCGCTCAACTTGCCATTTGGTATATACGAGCACATTCATATCTATGACATGGAGACAGCTTTCCAGCTGGCTTTAAGAAAAATCGCCGGCAAACGCGTGTGTGTCTTCTGATTGACTTCAATACTTGTAACATGCGTAGCGCTGTACTGCTTAGTTCTTCTTTACGATAGAACTCATTGTTGAGAATATATGTACTACCGGAACTGTGGCAGAAGCTCACTCTATGGAGTTTCGGCATTCGGCTACAACTAAAACGCGCATATCATCAGTGTAATAATAGCACTTGTTGGGGTTTAACGTCCCAAAACAACGATATGAATATGAGAGACGCCGTAGTGGAGCGCTCCGGAAATACCGACCATCTGGAGTTCTTTAACGCGCACCTAAATCTAAGTACCTGCGGGCCTCGAGCATTTTCGCCTTTATTGAAAATGCGGCTACCGCGGCCGGGATTCGATCCCGCGACCTGCGGGTCAGCAGTCGAGCATCACAACCACTAGACCACCGTGGCGAGTATCGTCAGTGTGCATGATCGAGCTAAATCACCACATTGCTGAATAGTGTGGTCTATAGGTTCTTCGGCTGTCTGCGCATTCACGTGTGCGCATGTTGGGGTTGCAGTGTTCACCGATATTATCATATGGCTTGTTTTCTCGATCCGATTTGCCTTAACTTTGTTATAAACACACAGAATAATAGGCGCACACGTACACACACACGTACACCAACACCAAAACACACACACACACACACACACACACACAGATGCACGCATGCACACACATACACGCGCACGCACAAACACACACACACACACACACACACACACACACACACACACAAACACACACACACACACACACGCACACACGCACACACACACACACACACACAGATAGAGAGAGATAGATCAATAAAATCACAGTGCAAAATATAAAAGCATTTATCTGAACGTTTCGGCCGGGGACCGGTCTTTAAAATAAAGGCCGGTCGCCGGCGGAAACGTCAGAATAAATCTCCTGTTTTTCATTGTGACTCCTTCTTCATATCTTTGACCGAATAGCGAGGAACTTTCTGAATATATATATATATATATACATTTCCCCTCCTTGTCTGTTGAATCGTTCGTGGCTCCTTGAAATGTTTTCTTTAAGGTGGCTTCTTCAAGAGCGCTTCCTCAATCAAGATTGCTTGTTTAAGACGTCTAAGAAACGTGTAGTAGCGGCGCTGGCCGACGTCGCAACATTTTACGAGGCCTGCAGTCCGCACTACATCGACGCACCCTTTTTTTTATATTCTCACCGCCGATATCCGCCGGCATATACAACGCGTTATCAGCGCCCCTTATCGTGTAGCAAGGGTGTTCAAGGGCGTGTTGTATACATTTGGTACCTTGTTCGAAGTATCCTCTTATCTCCAGGGTGGAGTGCGTATTGGTCCTGAGCCGGCGCCGCGCATATCTACTCGGGAAGTCTGTCGCCACCGGGACCGCCTGAGGCCGACGAAAACTAGTATATGCGCTGATCGGCATTGCACGTGCTGCCGTCTTCGTGCGCGCCCAATTCGGCTACCCCGGACACTGTCAGTTTATATTTTTTTTCTCCCTCTTATCGGTGTGCATACTGTTGTCGCCGCTTCGGTGTGTACGCATCGCTATCTCTGCTCGGGCTCGCGAAACAAGAAATTTATCTACGTACCGCTGAATCTCGGCTGCAGCATGCATGTCGTAACGTTTTACCGGTGTACGTAAAATACGTGCGCTAGATTGAAAATATGTGCCCGTGGCTATGTCGCTCCGGAGTGGAGTTTTATAGCGGCATTAGGGAGTGGACCAGGGGCAATAGGATGCATGGAAGTGATTCGAGCGGCACGCGAAACCTGAATTGGTTTTGATATCTTAACTCGTTAACTGAAATACGTGCTCCTTCGCATATATACAGTAGCTTGTACTCAACTGCATTTAGGGCTAAATAAGACTTGACCGTCGTTTTCCGCCCTTCTTGCATTTTGTGCGCCGAAAGTGGAGCAGCTGTTCTTCTTGCCGGATTAGTTTGCCGACCTGAGGTTCCTTAACGTGTATCTGAATCGGAGCTCAAGAACTGTCGATGTCGTACTTTACTATAGAACGCAACGCCATGGTCATTAGGCCTATTTCAATAAAAGTCAAATTCTTTTTAGGTAACGCAAAGGAGAGTACAGGCAGAATCATACGCTTTGACGAGACACTCGTTAAATTACTTTGATGTTGTAAGTCGATTGCATTGCATTGAAGAGAGAGAGAAGATTTGTTCAGATCGTGTGCACGCGCATTTGTCGAGGCAGAGCACCTGTTTTTTTACACTGTAGTACTTAAGCCTCGCTGTTTTCACAGGGATGGTGACAGGGGTGGCACAGGAAGGGGGGGGGGGGGCGCCCACCCTTTTCTTGTATTTTCACCTGTCCCCCTTTACCCCTCGAAAAAGCAATCATAGTCAAAACACAACGCATAAATCTTTCCCTTAGCAAAACGTTTTCTTGTGCTATAGTTGGTCTGTGACTTCTGAAGAAAAAAAAAATTGTAGTGCGAAACAACACAAGTTCCGTGTTCATTGTCTGTCCTTGTGTTGTTTTGCGCTACAGTTTTTTTTTTCATCAGAAATCTTTTCCCTCCTCAGTCAGTTCCTAAAGGAACGGACTTAACGTGCGTGAACCCCCCCCCCTCTCATTAAAACAAATCCCGGGGCCATCCCTGTGTTTTAAACAGCAGGGATGTGGGCTGGTAACATTGTTTCCTTCGTCAAGAACATAAAGAGCGCAGGAATAATGGTAGACGAAGAGGGCGGTTGGACACAACAACAGCGCTGATCGTCTCAGGCCTTTTGAAAAACGCGCACGTGTGTGTCTTGTGCTTCCATGTATTCTAATCAGCTGAGGCCGGGCTTCGCTGACCTCAGAGCTATACCAGCTTAGAGGCTGCTCCTCCTCACTGGGCGCTGGCCAGTTAACCGGGCACAAGTTCGTGCTAGGTTTCCGCGGTGACTGGTATCCTGTCATTGCCAACGCGTAACGTGAGAACAACGGCCTGACCCAGAGAGATAATGCGAGTTCTTCGCCAAAAGAACGCGCGAAGACCGTGGCGAAACACGTGACGCCATCCAAGCGAGCATCCTCCGACGACCTCGCGGGAACAGAGTCTTCGCGACGCCTCTTCTCCGAATCTTATCATCGACTCCTCGCGCATTCCGCGTGGTAAAATAGGCGAGCCATGGTGGGTCCTATTGGGTTTCCTCATAACTGCGTTTTTTCAGCGAACGAAAGACGACACTTGCGGGGCAAGCGACGATATGGCGCGCGTCATTGTGTTGCGACTCGCACCGTGTTTATCATTGGTGATACGGCCCTCCCGCGCTCGGTCGCGATCAAGTGGGACGTCCCTTGTTTCGTATATGACTTGCGTCGTTGCGTTTGAGCGGTCAAAAGAGCGAGGCACCGCATACAGCTTTGTGGATAGTGGCGCGTCTCTTCAGAATTGTATCTCGATTTCGGAGCGCTCAGTGTCGCCTTTCACGACAGGCTGTCCTGAAACATATCTCGTCCGAAACTTTTTATTTTTTTTTTTTGCTACTTCTTCTACGTTACCCGCTTCCGTCTCCAAATGATCGCAGTACGTGGGCAGAACCGCTTCACGTTTTGTATATTTGTGTGTTTGTTTCGCGAGAAAAAAAGGAGCTACGATAGGTCTATGTTCGTGGACGGCATTCATTTTGTACCCGCAAAACAGGAGCTGAACGTCCCTATCATTCCTATTCGGTCCGTTCTCTTGTCTCCTTATCGTCGGTCGCATTGACTGTGTACCCGGTCTCCCGTACAACGGCGGTACGCGCGAAGAATGGCGGAAAAAGTTTGGAGAATGGGAAAGCGGATCAATGCAGAACACGGTCCTCGAATTTGCAAGTTCGTGTGCCTCTGTGCTTCCGGTATTAGCGGTTTGTCTTTTCATATATCAATGCACTGTCGCAGACGATATCGAAATTTCGGGTTCCTTAGCAGGGAACTGCACCGTCACTGCTTCCCGCTTCCCTTGTGCCTTCTTTTTCTCACACAGCACAAGCACGTTGCTCATTGGTTGCCCTTGGATATCAACTAGTACTTTAGAGCAATGCCAACTCACATAACGGAAATAATTCGAGTTAACTCGTAATAGCGCCTCGGCTGCAGTCAGGTACGCGCTTCCGTTAGCTGGAAAGGATTAAAAGCATTGAGAAATATGTAAATAGAAGGCTAACTTGCCCCCTCGTGGGTTGTCATTGTGGTGTTGGCGGACACGTAAAACTGCTCACGTTATATCGGCCAATTAAAGCAAGTTCATATGGCTGCGCAGGATCATTCATTGTTTTCAGTGAAATAATGATTGATTGATTGATTGAATGAATACTTTTACTTAACACCTATACAGTCTGACGACTCAACTACGTTGACAGTTTGTCTTCTTAGGGCACAATTCGAGGAAGCATTGTGACCTCGATCGAGCTAACGTTCTAGCTCATTTCGGCCGCGAGTGCAATAGCTGATTCTGTAATTCTGCTCTGAAGATTTGTTTTCTGTTAACCGGATAAACGCGAACTTTATCCCGCACTTTCACTTCGCACTCTTTATCTTCGCTCTGAGAAAACTCCCGCTTCGTGTATGCGAACGTCTTCACTCGTGGATAAACATCTTTAGGGCGGGCTCTGTTGCGCGTGCATGCCTCCTCGGGCGTGTCAGTGTGTCTATTTCAGGGTGCCAGCGAAGAGGGTTCCTCGTCGGGCCTCAAGGGGTCGTGACTGCAGTCATACCATCACCCCGTCCTCTGCTATGCGGCGTTCCTTATGCGAGTCCCCGCCGGGTGCTCAGTTCTGCTACACTCTCCTATAACCTTGGCCTTTCAACTGTTAGCGCACAGCCGAAACGGGCGCCGACCCCCCTGCCTTTCTCTATATAGGGTCACTCAGTCTTTTCCTCTTTAAGGGCGCGCACTAGCACACGCGAGCGTGCGTGCCCATTAAAGCGCCCCCGAGCACGAAGATGCACCCAGAAAGTACAGCACTCGTAACAGGAAACGTTCCAGTTTAGGGCTAACGCCCGCATTGTAGTTTCCATTGTCTCCAGTTCTTGCCGCATTGGGTTACAAAAATCACAGGGTCTCTTATGCATTCAGTTAAGACGACACGAAGGCGAAAGCCATCTTCTTCTCAGTCCATGTATTTAGAGATACTGCATGTGCTACCTTTAGGTAGCAGAGTTGCGCATAGATATGACTAGCAACCACAGCTATGCGGTGAAGTCGCACTCCGTTTTTGCAGGCGACATGCCTACCACGTCGGCAATTAGCATGTGTGGAGCGTCGATAAACATTGCCTGTCGATGATTACTGTTAATTCAGTTCCCTGCAGCGGCGTCGTCGAGAAGTACAAAAATTGGCCCGAGCGTCGGCTTCTCCGCAATGCATGGTTGCTAGCGGCGTTTGGAAGACAGATGCGCAACCCTGCTACCTAAAGGTAGCATATACAGTGATTCTAGACGTATTTAGAGTTACTGTATATGCTACATTTAGGTAGCAGAGTAGCGCATCTGTCTTCCAACGCCGCTAGCAACCATGCATTGCGGAGAAGCTGCCGCTTGGGCCAATTTTTCTTATTTCTCGACGCCGCCGCTGCAGCGAACTGAATTAACACTAGCCATCGACAGCCAATGTTTATCGCCGGTCTTCGACACGACAGACAGGTTAATCGGCGACACAGTAGGCATGTCGCCTACAAAAACGAAGTGCGACTTCACCGCATAGCTGTGGTTGTTAGCCGGACCTATGCGCTACTCTGCTACCTAAAGGTAGCATATACAGTGACTCTAGACGTATTGATCCTGCCCCGCCACCCACCGAGAGCTTTCCGCACCTAACGTGGTTTTGCACTGCCTCCGGGATCGCAGGCACCTAACCTGGTTTTGCACTGCCTACGTGATCGGCCCACCTTTGACCAAGCGACGATGTCATATGATGACGTCATCATGTGACGTCACTTGATTTGACGTCACATTGAAGTCGGTAGTGACGTCATCATGCCGTCACAAATTTCGGTGGGTGTGACGTCATAATAACGTCATATGATGATGTCATCACGTTACGACTTCTTGCATCACTGGTGTTGGCGCCGACGCCGCAGAAAGCCGGTCAATTTTCACGTTCGATGAGGCATGTAATAAGGCTTTCGCTTTAAAATATTGGCTCGTACGCTTCCATGAGAGACAACTTCACCTTACGGTGACCACATTCGTAGCTCACGCGTAATGTTACACTTCAAGTTTCGATGTCGCATTTTATGCAGCGATCACTGTACGTATACGTAAAGTCCCTAGCATTCTAGGGAGTTTACATGTACAAATCTGCGTTACATTACATCGCATTACATTAATCTACTTTACAAATCTAGGGACATTGCATATACGCACACAGATGCGCTCGCTCAAGTGCATACGTGAACGCGCGCGCACAGACGTGTGAACGAACACTCAGAGATGCTCGAACGGAAAGAGGGAGGTGCAAAGAGTTGCTTGGCCACGTGACTTGACTACGGAGCCGCTCCGTCACCGTGTGCTTCAGATATATCGGAAAGAAGCCGCAAAATTGAGCCCGTGCAGGTTCACGCCGTCGTGGGTATACGTTGCCGGCAAGAAAGAAACAGTATAACAGTTGCACTTGCTCGGAGCAGAAAAGTAGACCTCGTAAGAGTTACAGGTTTCAACGAGGTGATAAGATATCGATGAACGAACGGAATTACTCGAACAAAAAAAGCAACGAGAGGTATAGTTAGAAGGTATACACACAAGGTATCCGGTTTCAGATAACGCGGTATTAGTAACTAGGTACAGATCACACAGACCAGCACGCTGACAAACCAGCAAGCTCAGTGAGGGGAGAAAAAAAAAAGAAGAAAACGCCGGTAAAGGAATGGGAGATGCCGCACTCTGATAATAATAATAATAAAAAAGGAGTCATTTGACTCTTAACAAAGTTCGTTGCTGGGCTAGTATACATAATCTTAGATATTGGATAGCGCGAATTGGACACATGGCAGAGAAAGAACGCTGATGCACAGGACAAGCGCTTGTCCTGTGCATCAGCCTTCTTTCTTTGTCCTTTGTTGAATCCACGCTATCCACTATTTAAGCATTTGACTCTTCTTTGCCGCTTATGTGACTCTCAGATATAGAACTCTCTTTAAAGAGAGACATTAACTCTCTTCCGGAGAGCCGTGCGTCCCACGACTCTACGAAAGGGAGTCAACGTGTCTCTCTAAAGAGAGTTATTACATGAGATAGTCACATAAGTGCCAAATATATACTCAAGACTCTTTTTTTTTTCTTAGTGCGGGTACTTGCTTATTTTCTAGATGATTTTCCCTCTCTAACTTACTCCTCGTTCGGTGCCTTCGACGCGCGCTCGAGTCATCACATCACCCACAAATTCGGAGAGGCAGCCCCCTCCTCCCCCCCCCCCTCCTACCCCGCTCACCTCTTCACAACTTGCAGCACTTTGCCCCATCATATATACTTAGGGTTGTTCGTTTTCGGGTTTTATATTTTTTCAAATTCGGGGGGTAAAAATCGGGCGGTATTTTTCAAACTGATATTCGGGGAAAAATCGGTTTTTTTGCGAAACCATTCCTTACTTCGGGTTTTTTCGGGTTAAATATACGGTTGTACTTATCAGAACTTACACTGAGCTTATCAAAACGTATCACGGGCTTTTTAAGTATAACACGTTAAATTTGGTGTTTCGAGCTGGTAATTGGGACAGACACCAGAGTATTATAGCAAATACAGTATACTACCCGAAATTTTGTGTTTGTTTGAAAATGAATCAGTGGTGTTTGAAAATGAATGAATCAGTAAACATTGACTCTTAGAAATTATACATTTTATTCTCGAAAATCTGGTCATCGATTTTTTACACGTCCTTGTTGACATACATTATCATCTGCATGCGCAACATGTCAGTCTCCATTCGAGATCTGTCCGGTCGTTGAACATATCTCAGCTGGGAGAAAGTTCTCTCCACATCACAGCTACCATTAGCTAGGCACAACAATGTCAGTGCAGCTTTTGCAAGCCTTGGGTAGCGAGAAGTAGAGTCATGCCAATACTCGATTAGTTCGACAGCTGGGTTTGTGGGGCTCGCTTCCAGCAAATACTGGTTGAACTCGTCATTAAGGGAATCTACATTGTCGGTTACGGACATGAACAGAGGTCGGTAGTCCTCAAATGACTGCCCCAGCAGACGCTTCTGAAACGGATCAAGGACGGCTCCCAACTTCCACAAAGTTAGCTGGTTTTCCTCTTTTTCTGAGACGTTCCGTCCAAGAGTGCAGCGCCATTTTGTGGCGAGTTTCGTGCAGAACTCTTCAGAACATGTTTTTACTAAATTAGCGCTGCGCTTGGGTAACATAGACAAAACAGCTTTGGCCTGATCGCTTTTACCGATCATCGCCGAAAGCTCCCCGACAATCTGCTGCAGCTTCACGTTTACCAGGTGATCAAAGCTGGGCATCAAAAGCTTCCCACTTTCAAGCGTTTTCTGGGCTTCCAAAAGTGGGCCGAGTGCATCTCTCATCAAGATTGCCTTCGCATAAACAACTTCTTTTTCAGAAAGTATCCCTCGAATAGCTTCCGCTTTGCTGCTATCATGCGAGCTTTCAGCAAGTTCTGTTAACGAGCTCCACATTTCTACGACTACCACAAGTGCCTTGTAGAAGCTTTGCCATCGATTCGGGACAACAGAAGGTGGCTTCTTAATGTCAGGTCCAAAGAGGCCATTAGAAGAACAAATTTCAGTGTACTTTTGGTAAAGCTTGTTAGCGTGCTTAAATAACGCTCCAAACTTGATCACTACGGATCGAACATCAGACATGCATGGTAAAGAAATGGCATGGTCAACACTCACATGAATAAGGTGTGCTATATCTTTCACATGCAAGATTTGGATCCCTTCAGCCTGACAGATTTCTCGAACCATCTTTCGCATGTACTCCGCTGAGTCTGTGGCTACTGCCACAACGTCTTTCCACGTCTTGCCAACCGTCAGGAGTGCCTTGCTAACTGCGCTGGCCACCGTGTAACTGTTCGATGCATTTACCCTGTCGACGTCGACCAGAACAACGTGCTTCTTCACGTTTTTCTGGCTATAGTAGCACAGGAGAGTGTTGATGGTAGGCACACCAGTGATGTCTGGGGATTCATCGACGATGACGCTCACTTTCACATCTCGCATATCATCGCGGATTTTCTCCATGTCCTTGTCAAAAGCTTCTTTCAGGTATTTCAGCCGAAGTCTTGTCCTGTTGGCATGGTCTTCGCGGCCTTGCAGTATTTGCGTGCGAAGTCTCCCAGCGGTCCGTCCTCCTGGTGCATGCTTATTCCGCTGTACGCTAGGGCACGAACAAAGTCATGGATAACGCCGTCCGCTTCAGTTTCTTTCGCACGCTGTCTACAGGACATATCAAAAAGCGTCTGCTGAGACGTTCCCGCAGTCTCAGCTTCCTTGGAAGCCGTCTTGAACTTCTTATGACGAGATGACATTAGATGCTCACGAATTCGGTCGTAGGGCTTCTTCGCTGGATCGGTGACCATCTCGGTGTTGCAATATTTGCACACTAAAGTGCGGGTGCCTTCACTGTCTTTCGCTGCGATCTGGAGATCTTCATGTTCTTTACACCAGTCATCCAGTGTCTTTCGTTTTCTTCCCATCTCCACGCTGAAGTTTCCGGTGCCGCCTTATGTCCGCGACGGTGGCTTTGCGCTCACAAGACGCGCCTGGTAATGCTAAGTGAGGATGGCGATATGCGTCTCGTCTCGTGTCGCGCGAGAGAGTGAGGGGCGTTCGCGCGGGGTTGGACGCTGGGGGAGGGTATGGCTGGCTTCTTCGTCGCTCAATCTCTCCCCCACCGACTGGTCACCCCGTCCCTTCCGCGTGAAATTCTTGGAAGCAGGTGCACATACCCGAGACTAATCTGCAGTGGGCAAAGGGGCAGATTTCTTTGCTTTTCTTTCACCCTAAATTTGTTCACAATGTACTCGAAGCGTGGCCGGCCTCAAACGTGTTTCCCACTTTCTTCTGCAAGCATTTTTTTAGGGGGGGGGGGGTGCATGTACGCTCTCACGCATGTGCGTGCAGAGGAGAGAGGGGATGTAAAGATTAGAGAGGAGAAAGGGGTGACAAAGGAGACAGGTAGTGGGGAGAAGAGAAGGGGAAGAGCATCAACACGAGTTAGCAGCAACTCACGATTGTGCAGATCGCTACAGGGAGGTTTATTCGGGGAGAAATCGGGTTTAACCCGATTCTCCTGAAACTTGTTCGGGGTGCAAGAATCGGGTAAAATCGGGTTTTACCCGAAAACGAACAGCCCTATATATACTGTGTGTGTGCAATAGAAACCGCGGGGGGGGGGGGGGGGCGAAGCCCACTATATATATATATATATATATATATATATATATATATATATATTAGCACGCAGGCTGCTCTGGGAGGTGTTTATATATCGCGAAGTTCACTCTTCGTGTATTATAGTAAATCTATCTTTTTACGATGTTCGGATGCACTGCATGGTGCCGCTCTCTTGTGTGGCCCTCCTGCGTCTTGTAGAGTTTCGCCAGGCTGTTTTCACGCCGCACATTCTCCTCGGAACATTCCTTCAGACTGAGTCACGTTCTTCCAGTGCATTTAGCTCTGGGTAATCTTTCTTTCTTTCTTTCTTTCTTTCTTTCTTTCTTTCTTTCTTTCTTTCTTTCTTTCTTTCTTTCTTTCTTTCTTTCTTTCTTTCTTTCTTTCTGTTCGTTCGTGCAATTTTTTGCCTAGTTATGCCCGCAGCACGTGTGAGTGCCGCGCAGCGCTAAGTGGAACTGTCAGCGCTTCGTGCAAGTTATGTACGACTTAAATAAATACGAGCTCGGGCCGCTTCATTGGGATACGACCTCATGCGCCCGCCAAATTTCCTGTTGTGAATTGAGGTTCAACGGCCTCGATGCGTCGAGAACTCAAATGACACGCGGTGCACAGTAAAAATTAGGTGGCTCGTCGGTAATCGGCGCATATTTATATAATGTCATTGACATTTTAGACAAGAAATAAGCTAGAAAATAAGCGAGCGATTGCATCGTTGCCTCTTGCGATTAAACCTGAGTAAATTATTTTGTCATTTGAAACATGACGCGTCTTCCCTACGTCTCAGTATATTATTATTATGTACAGTACGGTCCACTGTTAAAGCGAACACTCGAATGAGCAGCTTTCATTTTGTTGGCCAACTAACGGCTATTGGATGCGCGAAGATTGTTCGTGCATGTTACTGGTCTATCATAAGGGTTTGGAACTGCCAACCGCCAGTAGTGTTGTGCAGATCTAAGCCGCTATGCTTTTGCGGGAGGGCGAAATCCGGACACACTCGAAACGCAAGTGTTCCCTTTAACAGTGGACCCGTCTGTACGTCTTCGTATATGTATATCCGCGCTTGAAGTGAACTCTGTCCGTGATTTGAGCTGGGCCAGTACTCAGCGTAAACATATATGTCGTCATATACGTAATAATAATAATACATCTAATTCTTCCAGCATACACGGCTTTTACTTTTGCAGTTTGTTATTTCACGTTTATTAGCAGGTCGTCATATTGGTATATTTCCTTTCAATCTCGTTCAAAGCTATTTTTGTTCTCTCTCATATTTTTATTGTAATCATCTAGAGTTACGTACGGCGTCTTTCTATAGGCTATATAATACCTCCAGATCTCATTAAAAGTCTTTTCCTGTACTGCCTGTTTGGTCGCACGATGCATAACCACGGATATATCCCGGCGCCCGAAAATGAGCGTCGGAAGTGTATGTATAGTTCCGCGTCGTTGGCGGCCTCGTAACGCGCGCTGCGGGAAATTCAGCCCTTTCGTGTACGGCTTTTCCGTATTCGAAGGAAGACGACACACCACGGCTGAGAGTCGTGGCGTCTCCTGTGGCTCACACTAGGTATTCTCGACATATACGAAAAAAAAAGTAATAAAGACTTAATAATATTCGAATAAAGAACGAATCCTCTCCCCAAAATCATAAACGGAAAGTGAAATGCGTCTGTACGTTCTGACTGCCTGGGCAGGGTCTATGAACTTGCCGAGAGAGAGTGAGAGAGAAAATGAGAGAGGGACTAGACGTATACTCACGCGTGCATCCAGATATTGTGTCATTAGGTGGCCGCTTCATTACAAACGCACCACATTAAGCACGGCAACTCGTGTCGCGGCTCGCCGCAGAGGAAAAAAAAAAGCACAGAAAAAAATGACACGGGTAAAACGGAAGACGGCATCGGGGGGACCAGAGATATTCGGCAGAGCTCAGCGGGCTTCCGTTTGAAGTCGCCGCTGCCGTCGGTGAGGCGTCATACGGGGTCCATCACCTGTTGCGACGGAAGCCGTCTCCTCCCTTCCTTATACACTATACCCGTTCCTGTGGCTTCTTCGAGTACACGTCACCCCGCCCATATGTGGGGGCTAATTTGCATATAGGCAACACTACCGCCACCACTACCGCACGTGGTTGCTCGAACGAAAGGTGTGTGCTTGCGCGGTGTCTTGTATTTGATGTCTAGTTGCTTCACGCAAATCAGATGAAAAGTAAGGTGGATAATTGGGCAAGTTTCCTTATTCTTCTGTGTTCGTGTGTGTGCGCTGTGTTAAGATGCAGATGAAAAGGTATAAAGAATATATTTAGAGTTGACTTTCCCAATACGAAGATGACAGGTACTAAACTTCCCGCTAATAATGACACACGCACACAAACAAGCTGCAAAGCATATACAAAATTAAGTACGAACAATAGAGAGACAGAAAGAATATCTCATATGAGAAGACAACCACATGCGCCCGTGTCAATTGAAAGTTGATACATTGCTCTATCAAAGCACTACTGTGTGCGTAACGCACGAGTGTTGCGTATTAAGAATCACGACGCGGAATCGACTAGTTTTTCTGCACGATCTCAGGGGCAGGGTGTTTTTCTTTCTTTTTTTCAAGCTGCAGTTGCAGATTTGGTGCCATTACTCCTCCAACCCGTTGGAAATGAAATAAAATCAATTCAATTCAATCTGCCGCGGTTTCCATCTGTTTAAAATTTGTTTGCCGCGATTGCAGAATCGGTCTATGCGACCGCAGCGACTGTCGATGCAGCGAGTGCGTGACAGCGGACAGCAGGGGCCGAATTCGCGACACTATACTCCTTCCTAAGTGCGTTTTCCGATTGCTCAGCATGCTTTGCTGATCAAATGTCCCCCATCGTGATTGGCTGAAATATTCTCTTAGGAAATTTTTTTTTAGCGTAACACGTTTTTATGAGTACGTTTCCAGTTCTTTTGAGCTGCTTATGCCGCATGACCACGATCTGGGCACAGAAAGCACTACTTGGAGCTATATACTTAGACAAAGAGAGACGCTTACATCTCACCGTATTCTGTTGAATCGATCTGACTCATGCATAAATCGGGGCTTGCCCGCTTGCCGCCTTGTCAGTCAAGTTGCCGTCTTCGGTGGCACTGGCTGCTTTCTCATGTGTTCTTTTTTTTTTTTTTTCATCTGGGCGCGGCTTCTTCGAAGAAAGCGCGCTTATCTAAGCGCATCCACCGGCCGTGGAAGCTGGGTGGTGGGGGTTGGGGTCGGTATACGAACAAGGCGTCGTCGTGCAGATCACTAAGGAGAAAAAACGGCCGCTTTCTTTATATCGCAGCAATATATGGAAGCGCTGTCTCCTCCATATTTTAAGACCACCGCGGAGACGTCGAGAAAAACGCGAGAAGAAAAGAAAGAGCAAAATTTCAGTGTTGATATCCGAAGGTTCACGCACCCCGAGCTCGCGCTGATCGTATAAGGAACGAGTGTGTGTATATATGTGGAAGGGCGTTGGCTCTTTAGAACGAAAACTTACGGCGGGCTCTCAGACGGGCTGCCAGAGTGTGTGTACAGGTTCAGCGAATGTAATGTTCACTCAATTCAGGCATGCATAGTTCGTTACACCTGCATGTGGCGAAACAGCAGCGGCCTGCGACGGCATTGCTGGGTGTAAAATTAAAGAAAACAAAACGAAAGATGCCGATCAGGTTCTGCACGTGTGCATTCCCTATGTTTCTCATGCTGTAGTAGGAAATAATTCGTGCTGGAAGGATCTTTCGAGCATATACTGGGCCGCTTGTGTATGACCGGGTATCGCTCTTTTAGGTACAGTGCGGACGAATGCATGGTACCGTAATTTCTTTTAGCGCGCGTCTTTCTCTAACAACCGTCGCAACGCCTTCTTTGCCGTCATCAGGTGAACAGTGTACTGCTCGGGATTTCACAATGACAGCACTACGGTATGGTGCAAAGTGTAGTTTTTTTTTCTCACTGTATGTTTTACGAGGGAATTCGAATAATGTACACCGAGGCGCATTTTGAGCGTGGAATTCCCATCTGCACGCTTACTGTGAGAGGGTCCCTCGTACATCTAATGACACGTTCCTTTCGCGTCTTCTTAGCGTTCGTTCGAGACCATATATTGCTGTAGATTTTTTTTTGTTCCCGCATTAACGACTAACTTTGGCTATGTAGCTCTCAGCAGTCTTGGAATGTACTTCAGTTCGTTGTGGGTTGTCTACAATAACATCGTTACTACGGTTTCACTGCTGCTCCTGAAGCACCAGACTCTTATATGCAAAACGTCCTTCACTTCATGTTTAAAGACAAATATATACACCAGTGCATGGGCGTAGCCAGGGGGGGGGGGAATGTTGGGGGGTTCAACCCCCCCCCCCCGAAATTTTTCAGTTTTGCTTGCGTATATATACACGCACACATGTTACAAACGCATGCACGAACATACATAAAGTATGATTGACCCCCCCCCCCCCCCCGAAAAAAATTTCTGGCTACGCCCCTGCACCAGTGATTTCGTGGAGGGACCTGCAGCACAAAAGTGGGTACAAAATACGAGTCAATAAAACGTAGAAATGCTTGGCTGTCTGTCTGTCAGTCATCTGGATTTTATTTTTCTTGTTGATTTCAAGTATCGTTATTTCTCGTTTACGTTCATGCCCTATTCGTGTCACTTTGAACAGCCGATCTCCGGAGCAAGTCCTGCCTGTTAAGCAGGGCTCATATCTCGAGATTGAGATAAAAAAATCTCCCTCTCTTTATTTCCATCTCTCTCCTAATTTATCATCATCGTCGTCAGACTAATGTATGTTCACGGCTGGACGATGGTTTCTCGCAGTGGTCACCCATTGGTCCTGTCTTGTGCGAGCTGATAATATTTTATGCCCGCTAACTTCTTAATTCATCAACCCGCCAAACTCAGCCGTTCTATAGGCTCACTTTTCCAATCCTTAGTATTCACTCCGTTCCTCTAGGTGACCACCGGTTATCTCTCACTACACGTGAAGCTTAAACAGCAAGCTTAAACTGCAAGCTTAAACAGCAAGCTTAAACAGCAAGCTTAAACGGCAAGCTTAAACGGCAAGCTTAAACGGCAAGCTTAACAGCCAACCTGTTTAAGCTTGCCGTAATTTGTGCGGGCTATCAGAAAACTATTATCATAAATGGGTATGTTCTACAGAAATGGGTATGTGCTACTCACCACTGGTGCACTAAAAGTTAAGGAGGCAACAGTTAGCCCAACAACTGCTGCGAAGCGACGGCGGCGAGCCGAAGACCCCCAGTACCTTCAACGAGAGAATTCTAGAGAACAGGAGAGACAATGGCGGCTGCGAGAAGACCCCGAAGCGATGGAAGGTCTACGCCAAGGACGACGTACTCGTAGGTCTATGAGAAGTTCGGTTTCAGCGTGAGGTTCAGCGTGAGGTTCTGTCTTTGTAGTTTGGACATCCGTGTCGTGTCTGCGACTGTCTGTGGTTTAACTCGAACCTCTCTGCGCTGAGAATCAACGGAGAAACAACCGAGCATCACCTGGCTAAAGCCTAGCAACGACCTAGAAGCAACCTAGAAACAATCTGCATCACCTCGCTAAGGCCTAGAAACAACCTAGAAGCGACAAGATTAGCCCTCAGACTCGTCCAGTTTTGCTATTGCACGCCATGCGAGGCTTAGTGCACGCTCCGCCAGCTTTTTTTTTTTTTTAACATAATGTGAACTATAATATCGGCGAAACCAGTTTGTTGCCTGATCCATTGCGATACAATCTCTTACTGCTGCGCCTGCGTGGTTATGCTGCATCAAGATAAAGTAAGGCAAACGATAAAAAACAAAAAACAAACGAAAAGCACTGTTCTTATTTAAAGTGACTAGCACACTGACGACTTCGGTATCTCGCCCACCGCGGACACGTCGGCCACATATATAGGTATTTGCCCCCGTCATTAGGTGTACGACGTTGTCCTTATATGGAGGCGACATTCTGCGCTATATTTACCCCGTACTCGAGCGGTGACTTGCAGCGTAAAGATGTGTGTACGCGGGATGGCATCTGCGTACAGCTGTGGTGCGGCCGTCTCTCCTTTGAAAAAGGTCGACGCCGCGGCCGAGGAAGTCGCGCGGTCTTCTCTGAGAAGCGTTCCCTCCTTTCTTGATACTTATATATGTGATGGGCTATAGGCGTACGCACAGGGCGGGAAGGGGTTAGGCGGGAACCCCCCCCCCCTTTCCCTCATACTCACATTTGCACCGCGTACTGGGCGGGGGCTGAGGTCACTCCCCCGCCCCCACCCCCCCTGCTGACACACACACACTAGAAAACCCTAAGCACGCCTCGGGGAAGGGCTCTCCAGGGCCTTCGCATATCGGGAACCACGTCTTCGTTTCGGCGTTTCTTGACGAGTTGTTCGTCCCCTCTCGCGTAGGCGTCGGTCGTTTTTAGCGGTGCCAGCTTAACGAACCCGTTCCTATTTTATTCTCCACGGAAGAAAGTATACACTCCGGGTGCGTGCATGAAAGTGCGGCGCCTCGAAGTCGAGAGATCGGCATCAGCTGCAAATAGACGCCAGAGACCCGCTGATTTCGCTTCCGACCGTATGCATGCCATGTGTAGACATTTGGGGTAGAATTCGTTCACCCGGACGTGAAGACACGGTGGGAATGTTGCAACAAAGTGCATAAATGGTAGAAGCGTGGCGTTTTTTGGTATACTGTATGTGTACACGTATACGTATGCGAACATCCAGTGGCGTAAAAATAATTTGGGCGGGTTTATGTGCCGAAACCATGATATGGTTATGATGGACGCCGTAGTGAAGCTCTCCGGAAATTTCGACCATCTGGCGTTCTTTAACGTGCACTCACATCGCACAGTACACGGGCATCTAGCATTTCGCTTCCGTCGACGTGCGACCGCCGCGGCAGGGATGGAACCCGCGACCTCTGAGGCAGCAGGCGAGCGCCGTAACCCCTACACCACCGCGGCGGACTCGTGGCGTAGGTTTCTCATTCGGTAGGACAGGGTGTGGAGCATATTACACAAAAAATATCGCATGGTCCGTTGTGAAGATGACTCGAAGGCGCGAGCCATCTCCTCCTTTCTTTTTTCCTCAGTCGATTTTTTCGATTCTTGTATTGGTTTCTCTGGACAGCCCATAGAAAGCAATACGAACCACGACGCGGCGGTTGGGCTTGGCCTGACTGTTCCAACGTGGGAGCGGCCCGCTGCGCGTTGAGTCGTGCACCTCAGGACTTACAATAAAGTTTCGCATCCATCCATTGTATTGATTTGCCTGACATATACTAAGGAGACGTTACCAGTGTACGTTAACCTATTGTTTAAATTGAACATTAGTCTGCATTGCATAAACATTAAAGGTATAACGAAGAGAGCACAGAAACATACGAATATTACACAATCAGTGAACGAGTTTGGCACAACAGTGACACTAAAATAACAAAGAACTTATCAGCGTCTAAACTGTGAAAGAAGCCACGCTATTTGACAGACTGCTCGCGTAAGCTTTTGTGAAAGGTTCTTCGTTTTCAGGTTGGCAGGTCGTGTGAAAATCGTACCTGATATTTAACCGCTTTTTCCGCGGATAGCGTATCGAACGGAATAAAATATTAATCAACGATAGCGCGACAAAATTCTATGTAACGATATTTGTCAGGCTGACCTTAATGCAATTTATTCGCTCACTAAGGGCCCGAAGGCTTTACGCAAGGTTTCGCTTCTTTTCATCATACTACGTCTGCACTAACAGGCGCACCATGACGCTCGGGCTGCGTGATGAGGACGTAATTAAGGCCATACCCCCGCTGGCGGAAAAATGAAGCAATTAAGTTGCCACGGGAAAGGCGACTCTCTTTTTTATAAGACGTTCACCCGCCTGACAAGCGCACTTATCAAGCGATGTTGTAATATAACGCACGCTTTTTAATAATTGTGGATGTTTGAACAATGGTGCGGCCGCATTTGTGCTCAGGCGTTGCTCCATCGCAAAGGGAAAAAAAAAGAAAAAAAAGTCACAGTTTCGCCGCAAGGGCGAAGCAATGAATGCGATAGCAAGAAAAGCGGCCCGTGATGAACGCGCTGCTACGCTGCAGAAAAATCTGCCCTCCGACAGAAACCACCGCGCGAGCAGACAGCGGAAGCGCAAGGTTCTCCCTGCGCAAATGTTAGAAGAAGTGAGCGAGCTGGCCGACGACTTTTAAACGCGCCCGTCGCGCTCCTCGCGACATCTCGATGGTAATGAAGAAACACTTATAAGCGCCTGCCGTCTCTGAGTCCTGCCAGCGGTAAAGGGTGTGCATATAACGCTCGCCGTTAACTACCTGAAGGATCTGCGCTTTGTGGCGTAGTGGTTAGCGCCACGCGCTGCGGAGCGAGCGGTCGCTGGTTCGATTCCGCGCTTCGGAAGCATTACTCTCAATTATTTTAGGGGCGAAGCTCCTTAAGGCGGCACCCGTTCGTCCCTCGTCGTGCTCGTAGTAGTGAGTAACAAGTCTTACCCTTTGACCTCCAAGGTGGTGCCGGTGGGAGATTTCTCCTGTGCGTTGTTGAACAATAAAAAATTCGCAGCGTGCGCGTTAACTAAAAGCCGAATTCTTCTGTCTCTGTAGAAGTGTAAGTGTTAGCTAAAAGCCGACTTCTTCTGTCTCTCATTCCCATTAGCAGCCATTGTTTACCTCCAAGGTAGTGCCTGGTGAGATTTCTCCTGTGCGTGATTAAACAATAAAAATTTTGTTCAAAACGCCGTTGATTGATGAAATAAACCAACGAAAGACGCCAGATGTTTTGTAAAAACAAAACGAAAGAACGCCAGATGTTTCTAAAGCAAAACGAAAAAGACGCCAGCTGCTTAACGAAAGACGCAAGGTGTTTTCTAAAGCAATGGTTTTCTAAACAATGAAAATTCACAGCGTACATGTAAAATTAAAGTGAGCTGCAAGTCGTCATAACTCATCGAACCTTTAGTATAAACGCGCCCGATCTCACGTCGGTGATGATGTACTGGGCAGAATTCACGGAAGATTCACGGTTTACCGATGAACCTCCGCAGCTTCGCCCACTCATCATCATTCACTCCGTGGATATGCTGTGATTTTTCTTTGGGACTTTTATATATATATATATATATATATATATATATATATATATATATATATATATATATATATATATATATATATATAGTTATACATATTACGGTGCATGACGACGGCGACGGCAAAAACCAGCCGAGACTGTCCATATAATTGCTATCGCAATAATTTTTTGCGTATAAATATGTAGATTTAGTACATATGTCCACATAAATCGAAGCAGTTCTCTACCTAATATTCTATCGGCGAATCACCCTTGACTGTTATCGGGCCAGCAAACAAGAAAAACATGTCAAAGCCTTATATAACAACGTGCGAAACATAGTTGACCTCTTAGAGCCATATAGAAATAACTCAATCGGTCCCTCATGCAATCGCTTAAGACGACTGGAGGGCGAAAGCCATCTTCTTTTCCTACTCAGTCGATGTATCGATCCTCCCCCGCCCCTCGCCGACAGCTTTCTGCACCTAATGTGATTTTGCACTGCCTCCGTGATCGTCCCGCCTTTGTCCTAGCGATGATGGCATCTGGTGACGTCGTCATGGGACATCATATTACGCCATGATGACGCACGCAATTTTGTTGATATGTGACGTCATGATGATGTCACATGGCGACATCATCACGTGATGATGATCTTTCGCGTCACTCGTGTTGACGCCGACGCCGCGGGACGCCGACGCTGACTACAGTTAAATTTTCGCGTTCGATGATGCACCTATAAGGCTGTCGCCTTAAAACCTCCCGCATCTCTTCGCCTGTTTTCTTTCTTTTTTTTTTCTTTTTCTTTTTCAGCACTATAAACTTTTCTCGGGATGTGAACTCAGTTAGAATCACTGCCTACACATTTTCATTGCGTTTGCTTCTGTACATAATCTCTTGGGTGCTGTCCTCGGAATCGAACGGCGCAGTCTATTTCGAATGCGTCAGCGACAGCGGTGCAGGTTTCTCCGACCGAGCGGTTTCAATGTTGCCATGCGAGCGGCGGCGGCGGCGTGGCGCGGTCGTGCAACGACCTCCCGTCGCTCTTCTTCTTATTATTTTTGTTTTTCTGAAAAGAGATACGGCTTCGAAAAAGCGTTCGGAGATTACGGAACCAATAAGAAGAACTGTACGAAGAGAATAAAACCAGATAGACAGAAAGATAGAGAGAAGTGTTGTCCGTGCCTTCCCTACCGACTTTATGGTTTCCGTGCTCGCGGGCCGCTTCCGTTTTGCGGTTGCGTGGCGGTCACTTTCGCCGGTCACGGCTCTCGAGCGAAGCTTCATGCTATATATTCTGACCGGTGTGGACAGGAGAGCGCCGAGCGCCGAGGCATAATCTCTCGTTTGCTTTATGTACGGCCTCCCTCGCCTCACAAATTGCGTGCAGTGCGCCGAAGGCGCTGGTGGATTCGAAGAAACGTTGAAGCCCGGTTGCGTGATCTGGAGTACAAAAGGATACACATTGTCCACTAGCTAATCCTTCCGGGAAGCTTTTCTGCGAAGCACTCTATCGGAAGTAGCTTAGCAACTTGCGTTGTTCGACGAGTTCGTACGTACTTCAGACTTAGATAATGACAAATTAAACGGATAAAAGCTTCACATATAATAATATTTGTGATGGTTGCTACATTGCATGTGAAATACGAGTACTAAACTGGTTCTATGAGCAGTTTATTGCTGAGTGACAAACGAGCCGTATTTTTTAAATGGAATCTTGGAGGAAAAATGACCAACTGTGACGTAAGCTTGGACGTACGAATCTATCATTAAAGCTATAAACAATACAGAATAGACGCTCTTGACTATTCTTAACTTTGATAAAGGATGTGCACTGTTCGTTTGAAAACTACCGAAATTATCGTCATACCAGCACTGCGTTGCCTGACAGTTTAGCTCATCTTCGCTTGTGGCTACTGTTGGTTAATATTGCTGACTAATGATGACTACGTGCTCTCATAACAATGTAACGAAATGGCATGTGGGCTGTCATGCCTTCGCCTCTACGACAGTTATCTTCCGAGTAAAGTTGCCGCAGAATGTTTTTGATCCGGTCAGCAAAGCGCCATAGGGAGATCAGAGGACGGAAGACTCACAGTAGAGAGGCCGTTCTGCTTCAGTTTACTGGTTGGTTGTGACGAGGTGTGTGTTTCGCTGCACTGCACGCATTTGCTGAGATGTAGTCTGTCGTTGGTTTCTTTCGTTTCGCGCTTAGTATCTCGGCGCAGTACGGTACGATTTTTCTCATGACGTTGTAAGGGGCCAGATGATACGCGGATTGTGTACGGAAGAAACCAACTGCGCGTGTTGATGGCGTTTATTTGCCCTTAAGTGGAGCGACGCTCTTCTTTTACGAGCGTACGCGTAGACGCGTCGTGCACCTGAGAGCGAGCTCAACAGAGCGGTAACGGCCGTCGGCTGCACTTTGAGCTTAGTTACGTTTTATCTGGGCGTTCACATGCAACAACGGTTTACTTATAGCCCAAGGTAATATAGTAAACCGGATTTTTGATTAGGCATTGAGTGACTGGCGCGAAAATCCGCAACACCAATATAAAAACCGGCGCCCCTTCATCGAGTTTAAAAGAAGCTTAAAGACAACTTTGCGAAAATATAAACAAAAACATTGCTTGACGTTGTCTCAATCGCTTCAGGTCGAGGCGTCATCCCCACCCGCACTGTTATCCACTGCAACTATTTGCCGAGTTTGGATCTATTGTTGGACGGGCCGTGATTGAGTCGCCGGTTCGAAGTGCAACGTCGGTCATTCACACGAAATCGAAGGGTTTATCGTCACCGCAACCCTTATATATATATATATATATATATCTATATATATATATATTAGTGAATCCCGTCTTCCGTAGGTCAACATGCCTCTGCAATGTCAACGTACAGGGGCTTTCATCTCGCTCACTCCTCTCGTCTACTGACTATTATATTGTCGAGTTCATTTCCTGCTTGATATATACCATTTGGCAATCGCACGGCTGGTGTTACCTGCAGCGTATACATAAATACGGCTGCTGAGGTACGCACGTGTGAGTGCATTCACAATGCACTTCAGCCACGTCCAATCGATAACTGCCAGAGCGGCGCGTGAGCGCCTGCTCGAACGCTACGGGTGCCCGTCGGAAACCGATCGCTCAAATTCGGATGACGGATGACCTTTCGACACCCCCCCCCCCCTTCGTTTCTTTTCTTGTTGTCGGGTTCGTTTCATTTCCCGCCAAAAAAAAATCCCCTTGGGTGCGCAGCCACGCGTTCCGCGAATAATGTCACTTCGCATGCCTCTTTAGGTCCTCCCACGTCACCGGCTTTCGAATTTCGCGACATCGACATCGAAAGTTCCTTTTCTTTCCATTTTTTCTTTCAAATTTCCTGCTGCTCACGGTTTTTGTGGCCGTTCTGTTTTGTGTTTGGCTTTTAAATGTTTTTCCATGTTACTTTGCGAAGGGTGTGATGATCTAGTGTTTTGCGCAGTGCTGTAAACATATATACATAGAAAAAAAAAACCCCCGCATATTCGGAGGCGGCGCCGAAGACGGATGAGTCTTGGAGAATTCACGAAGTCGTTGGCTCGTAAAAGCTGCGTGTGTGCGGTTGGTTGAGTGTCTTCGCTGCTATAGTATGTCGAATGTCACGATTACTTGGCGTCAGTTTATAAAAGAAAAAAAAAATCTCACCAACTTACTATAACACGCTTTGTGTGTGTGTGACGCCGGATCTTAAGTCCTTACCCACCTACATAGCAACAAAACAATGTTGTACGACATACTCGTGCATAACAGTTGTACACGTAAAGGTGAGCTAGTAATATCCAGATGTGGGTCTTAGTATAAATTGGAGAGTGATGATAGAGCGCCTTCAGACGCAGCGTACGTAAACGTGGTTGTAAAAAGTGTTTCTATACTTCACGAGACAGCTTTTAGTCAACAAATTACCGTGGTATATTAAGCACATCATAGAGTCAACAAGTAAGACAGCTAGCAGTCTTTGCTCTTTCTCTCTCTCTCTCTCTCTCTCTCTAATCCTTCTTGCGTCATAATCACTTGCAATGTCCGGTCTTGAAACATTTGTTGTGCACAAGCATATTTTCCACATTTGCATTATTACCATCTCTTTCTTTTTGTACACGATTAAAAAGCAGTACGTGTTCGAGCTGTCGGGCAGAGGTGATCTGCGTTCCACTAACTGCCCATACATCAGGATTACCACCGCGAAGGACGGCGAGCATGCATCAAGATCAGATCTGCATTCATTTGCACCTACTATACACACGCGTCTAGACTTTGCATCGAATCCCTGCCGTAAAGCTTGCTTCGCACTAACCAAGCAGTCTATGCGACCTCTCTTACATACAGACTGACCGCCCGCGCAGGGCTGGAAACTTCCTGTATACACCCTTCCTTTCAGAATATCCGTACTCACGTCTATCCGCCCCCCACCCCCTTTTTTTATTTCTTTTTTGTTTTGCTTGTCTCGTGACTGGGGACTTCACCGTTCCCGTAAATCTAGCCACGCGTCGGTTTCGCTTCGCGTTCGTTCGCGCGCTCGGTGCTTCTCGGTGGCCGTAAAAATTTATTGCCTCGCATTAATCCTCGAAATTTACTTTGCCTCCCGTAGCGCCCTTCCTACGGGTATACCGATTAGTCTTTCTTTCAATTTTACGGTGTCATGTCCTCTAAAACAAAATCAAACTCAACAGCGGAGAGGACAAAAGCCATGTAGTCTGAAAACCAGTCAGAAGAAGAGAGAGAGAAGGAAAGAGGATTGCATGGCTCCGCGCTTGACCTTCAATCGGTGACCTCCGAATGTGTTCACGCTCGCGCATCGGGATGATGGACGCGTCCGTCGCCGTGGCTAACACGCCTTGTTAGCGTGCAACCCCCAAGGTTCACGGTCTCTCCCTCATCCTCGTTCTCGATTATTTTTTTTTTAATTTTATCGTCTCTATTCATTTTCTGTTTATTTTTTTTTTCATTGTCTCATCATCTTCTTCCACTTCCCGGTTTGTCGGTCGGTCATCGTGTTTCCCGCGTCTTTCGAGCGAATCGAATCATTTTTCAACGCCATGGACGTGGCGAGCACCGCAGCACCTGTTTGTCATGCGGAACGCGCAGCACGTCGTCTGCTTCGCTTCTCGAGCACAAAACGAGCAGACGACGACGACGTTTCGGCGCAGGAGGAGGTTGGGGTCGCTGCGCACGCTGATGTCCGGTTCACGGTCACTTCCGGCCCTCGGGGACCTCCGAGGAAAAGGATGAGGGTAACCGTTACTTCCGGTCGTTAACCCGCGGCTCGACGGGAGGAGGTCAGTGATGCGCGCACGACCGGCGGCAAGGCCTTCTCCGTGATTCCCGATCCTTCCCGCGTGAGACGAGGTTTCTCGAGAATCAAGGGCGTGGAGAACTGACGCCCAGGCGTGTCAGGCGCCGCCGCATTAACGGCAACGAAGACGACAGCGGCGACGGAACCAACAAACGAACAAAAAATGCATTGATGATCCTGCTGCCCTGGCAGCGTAACGCCCCGTTTAGAGCTGCCGTTTCTCGGAAGGCGACAGTTGAGGTCACCTCTTCTTGGCTACTTTAGGGTTCTCTTGCGGCGCAGCAGGTTGTCAGGATTGCTGTTAGCCGTTAATCTATGGAGATAGAGCTGACGTCACTTTGTTTCTTTCGTGTATGCGTGGCGTTGTCGTCATCGTCTTGCAGCCAAAATGTGCAGTCAAAATGTGCACTCAAATAATGCAAAGTGTGGCCTCAGGGGACAGCGCGAGTCAGAGAGTAAACACTGTAACGCGGATTAGGGAGCGAATAGGGTTAGGTAGGCGAAATCATAGCAAAACATTATAGGAACGAAATTCATTGCGGAACAGAGCAAAAAAATAAAGACAAAACACCAGAGAAGACCAACTGGCCAACCAAGGGCGCAGCCAGAAATTTTTTCCGGGGTTGGGGGGGGGGGGGTCAACCATACTTTATATATGTTCGTGCGTGCGTTTCGGGAGGGGGGGGGGGGGCTTGGCTATGGCCCTGTGGTCAACTAAACTGACCCAGCTTACCTCGCTTCTGTCAAGGGGAAACATTGGGCTCGGCTGGCCATGCACGTGCACTTTTTCGAACTGCTCAGAAACCACGAAGACCATAATTCTAGCCAAGTAATGTGCGCGGAGGGTGGCCGGTGGCCTATGATATATATTATTTTTGTTTCTTATTTTTTAAATCCTAACAACTATATGAAAAGGGGTAGCCGTCACCAAGCAATGGTGACAACAACTCCTCCATTTATTTTATTTTTCAGTAATAATAATAAAAAAACAGAATGGGCGCCAACAGATGGAAATTGCTGTAGAACTATGATAGAGAATTGGCCGGGGT
This sequence comes from Rhipicephalus sanguineus, assembly GCF_013339695.2. Classification (NCBI taxonomy): domain Eukaryota; kingdom Metazoa; phylum Arthropoda; class Arachnida; order Ixodida; family Ixodidae; genus Rhipicephalus; species Rhipicephalus sanguineus. The sequence goes on along the minus strand of NC_051182.1, from coordinate 84,468,261 downwards.
AATGATGTCAGGAAGTATGCGGACATAAGATGAAATCATCTCGCGTAACACTGAGAAGCAAGTGCAGATCAGTGGGAGGTGCGTTTGTGCTTCAGTGGAGTTAAACTAAAATCATAATGAAGCTCACGAGGTTGATTAATGAATCTAAGAATATGCTGTATTGGCAGGCATAAAAAAGAGCGACAAGAACTCAAGCATAGCTTTTAATTACACCTGAACGTAATTGCGATCGGGAGCTTAAAAAGAAAGGAAAAATGTAAAGCGACCTGAGAATGACGCTCGCACTTACGGTGTGGTGGTTAAGAGTTCGAGTGGAAGATCTAAAAAGTGCTTTCTAGTGGCAGTGACGTCGGGACCGAGCCACTGAGACGATAAACAGGGCGGTGAAAATGAAGTAAAAGACGTCAGAAAATTAGAGGCTCCAGCGAAACAAGTGAAGCTATTGTCTCCTCCTAGCCGCATATAGTTTTTGTGGTCCGCGTGGTATCGTCTCCAAATATAGACGATAGAAAATATGGCGAGAGGGAGAGAAATGAACACAGGCGATCGCTTATGCGCGTGCGGTCGTTGACGTCTTCCTTATCGCGTGCATGTAGTGCTTGCGAGAAGAAGTTGCGCGGGTGCGAGTTTTGTGCGCCACTGGAGCATAACTTGCGGCGGCGTGTCTCTCACAATGGCCACGCGCCGTTGAATTTTGTGCACCTCTGAGAGCACAGAGGAGGTGAGGGTACAGGGTGAGGGTACAGAGTGAGGGTACAGGATGAGGGTACAGGATGAGGGTACAGGGTGAGGGTACAGGGTGAGGGGGCGTGTCAGCATAACCCGTATTCTCGTGCGTCTGTGTAGACTCTTCCTTGTACGCTCGGTTGATTGATGGAGCACACACCACACTCGCTGCTGCATGCAGCGTGTACCGTATACCTTTGTGTTCCCGGCCTTGCTAACGAGGAAGGACAGCTCTCGCTTGAGAGCCAGGGCATGTCAACGCTGGGTTATAAGACGGGGCCACTGACGCCTCGAGTTTATAACGAAGAAGCCCGGGAAGAAGCCAAGGATCGTTGAACGAAGCCACGGGAAGAAGAGCGATTGGCGAATGCCCGAAGGACTGTAGGATCTTAGACTGCTGTACGGATTTGAGATCGAAATGCTGTAGTCGATAACGCCATCAGAACGAAGATGGCGAAGTTGTTTGGAAGTCTTCCTCAGAGGAGGAAACAGTGTCCTTGGGGAGACCGAAAGCATGATGAAGTTGCTCTGTGTAGTAGTGGGGTCTCGATTGTTGAAGTGAATATACGGCAGGCATTTTGTGACGAACATATAGTGTGAACCGTATGATTACGCTAATCTTCCTGGGGAGTGTTTCTCCAGACAAATGAGCACGAGCTGTTGAGCAGAGTAAGCATAAATAAGGACAGGAACACACACCGACACACAATTAATAAAGCGTGTAGGGTGTTGTTTTTCATATCAATCCTTGAAGAAAGTAACCGCAGCAAGTAATTATTTCCATGTCTTCGTTCGTTAATTTATGGCCTATTTCTTGCATGCTATTCGGTTGATTTCAAATTAAGAAGAAGAAGAAGAAAAAAAACACAAACAAACAAGCAATTGTTTCTTGTGTAGGAACTTGACCCATTCGTGCGTGGTGAATACGTTGAAGGTGCGTGGGGTAATGATATACAGGTTATTGAATGAGACAAGCGGAAGGCGATGGAGAACATGTCGGAACAACTTTTCTGAGTCCTTTTTTCAAGGCCTTATTATTATTATTATTATTATTATTATTATTATTATTATTATTATTATTATTATTATTATTATTATTATTATTATTATTATTATTATTATTATTATTATTATTATTATTACTTGATGTACGCAGACACATAGAAGGCACATGGATGCAAGGAGTAGGCTGATAAGTGTCGCATGGAGGGGCGAACGCCTGCCTACTCTAGAGTTACTGTGTATGCTACCTTTAGGTAACAGCGTTGCGCATAGGTCTGGCTAGCAACCACAGCTATGTCGCGAAGACTCGCCCCGTTTTTGCAGGCGACATGCCTACCGGGTCACCGATCGGCAAATTTGCCGTGTCGAAGACCGGTGATTAACTGTACTGTGAATGACTAGTGTCAATCCAGTTCGCTGCAGCGGCGCCATCGAGAAATACAAAAATTGGCCCCAGCGTCAGCTTCTCCTCAACGCATGGTTGCTAGCGGTGTTTGGAAGACGGATGCGCAACTCTGCTACCTATAAAGGTAGCATATACAGTAACTCTCGCCTACTCTTTCGGGAGGAGGAAACCTCCTTGTTATGCAAAGATCTCACAGGTAGAGCCACGCTCGTTCGATAAACACGCGCGACGCGCGTGCTTTCACAGTGGCGGGGAAACTTCTCAACACCCGTGCCACGTCGGCGCTATCAGGTGCTTGCTTAATTAGCGCCGTGGAAGGCCGTTCATTATGGATCAGCGCGGGCGGGAACCCGTTTTTGCTTACCGAGCACACGCCGGATAATTAGACCGCGTATAATCTACGCTCCGCACGCGTTCGCCGTTATAGATAGCATGCCTTTAGATCGAGCGTGAACAAGTTGGACGACATTTTACCAGGGGCGTCGGCTTTGGCTTCTGCGTCGTGTAAGAATGGCAAAAATGTGCGGAGGGAACGTAGCGACTACACCATTAGAGCAAAAAAACAAAGTAATAATATCGGCCCGACACACGCGATCGCCACGTCAGAGTGCGCTAGCAGTGCAGGTATAAGCAATGGCAGCTCAGCCGGACTAAGAAACCACGAGCAACGCTCTGTAACTCCGAGGTCGCACCTTGCACCGATACCGTCGGTACAGGACGTGGCATCCTGCTGTATACAGGCGAAAGCTCGCTCGCCAAACCAAGTTACGGGTTCAATCTCATAGCGTATATCTTGCTCCGTGTTTCCTGCATGCCGTTTTCTGTATTGTGTTCGTCACCGAACAAGTGCACGGATTGGCACTGGATTTGGATTGCCTTTGATCTGGCGCCGTCTGTGCCCGCGGCATATATGCACGGTTTGCGTGCGCCATTCGGCCCAACTGCGCCGTGAATTCCTTTAAGACGGCACGCAAGGCTGCCGTTTTGCTTGGAGTGGTTACATATGTTACAGTCCTTGAAAAGGGTCTCGTTGTTACTTTCTTTGGTCTCGGTATATCTAAAGAGTCGTAATGGTCGTCGTTACGTACAGCGTTACACGTTGCGCAATCTCTTGCTCTCGTTTTCTGGCTGTGACGGTGCCTACTGTTTACCCTAAATTGACGTAGACACGCGAGCAAAGTTGGCGCGAGCGCTGCGAAATGGACGTTTGCACGCGTTATATGCCAAGTCTTTTTCTCGTTGGCTGACGCCACCCGTAGCGCTTCGCTTTCCTGCACGTAATTGTTTATAAGAAGTACAGATTCGTTTGCCTTTCAAAACAAACCTTAAGTTACGAGTCACGTACCCGAGCCAGTTCTTATATATAAAAGCAGGAATCTCAAGGTGCAGCGTCAGCGAGGGTTCACTTCTGGCCTCGTTGGTTGGACGTATACCCTGAGCGTTTAGCGAAGAAACTTATGAAGACGGCGACAAGAAGAACGAACACGCGCAACGTGCAACTTCACCTTCGTGGCTGAAAACACTGCCGTAATTCTTTCTTACTTATGGCACTTTGAATCATGACTCGCCTCCTCGAGGTACGCATGCAGTAGAGAATTAAAGAAAGCAAAGATTTTTATCTCTTGTGACAATGGTGCCCCTCGAAGCCAAGTCCCAACAAAGCGATGCCATTGTCACGGTTTAGCTTCCTGGTTTCTGCAGCTGCCCAGCTATACGCCACAGTGGCCATGCTTGAACCTGAATGGGCGTGTACACTTTAGTGTATAATTGGGTGGACACCGTCGCGCGTGATCCGTGCCAGTGCTTTTTTTGTATGTGCGCCAATAGCAAGAAGGTGAACTGGTTCACTTGCTGCCTGCCTGCGAATTCCTTACTTGCCGATACTCCTTCTGCTAGCTCGTCGTTGCGCCTAACCGTAGCGCTGTCGAGTGGTACAGAGTCCACCTCCAATGAGGCAGGCACTGGGCTCGATTCCCACTGCCGCCGTGCACCCGTTGGTTTTTATAAAGGGAGGGGAGAGAGAGAGAGAACTAACATTCATTAGCCCCAAAGAAACTAAGGCACAGTCCCGACCTCCTGGTAAGCTAGTGCCTCCTTGAGCAGCACGAGGTTGGCGAAATGGGCTTGATGGTCAGTCATAGTTCGAATGATATCTGGATAGCACTTGTCTCGTCTTCGTTCATTCTTCTGTCGATGCTTTGCTGCGTTGTCCAGATGTCATTCCGCCGAGACGCGAGCACGTCCTTTCTGCGCTGCACCAGGAGCGGCCACTATAGTTTTTCAAACTTCCTTGGGTATGTGGTCCATTCCTCCCAACTGGTTGTGAGAGGTACCCCGACCTGGAGCTCGAGGGGTACTCATACCTCGAGAACATGAATTCTGCTTTCAGCTCTCCTTTCACTCCCCGTACTTCTCTTTCGCGAGACTAAGTCCTTGTGTGATTCAACGCGACATGCCTTTATGATAACCCCAGCACACATTTCTTTTCTCCATCAACGACAAAACAACAAGAAAGAATCAAGAAAGTTAAAGGTAGTCGGGAAATTTTCGGCCTTAATCTGCGCTGCAAAATTAAGAACAAACTTAGTGGAAAAGCCCTCGCCTCGGCCCAGAAGAAACAAGTACCACTCTCAGGATCAAGCGTGGCGGTGAAGCGACGTTTCGGGCTCGGCCGAGTGCTCTCCGTGCTCTCGTGTTCGGCTGTCGTGCGCCGCGCGCACTTGGAACGTTAAAAGCCGCGACCGAGAAACTAGGAACCACTTTGGGCGTTCGCGAAACAGCCGTATGCGCATAGCTGCCTGCGCACGCAAGGAGAGCTCAGACAAGAGGGCCGTACGAAGCGGCAAAGTGGAGAGCACGGTTCCATCTCGCGGCTTGCGTCGGCATGCAAGATGGTGTATATACATATATAGGGTCAAGCAGGCGCGTCACGAGGAAAGTAGTCCAACGGTCGGCGCGCACGCACTATTTTTTTGTGCGCACTAGCTGTTGGGGCGTTCCTATACGACCCTGACCTGCCACGAACAACTGAGGGGGAGCGGTCGCGCATTATAAAGCTCGGGGTCACGTGCTCGCGGTGAGATGGGTGCTCCAGTGAAGAAAACAATATGGAAAGGAAGCGCAAGCAAATGGCAACACCTACACGTCTTCTCGGTTCATGTATTTATTATAATGTTCATACACGTGTATAAGAAGCGCGTTCGGTAAAAAGGCTGGGGTGTGCGAGTGACCGAGTTGATGAACAAGAAAACACATATTTTGGCACGTTCAGCGCGTCAGTCAAATGTGTCAGCTCGGGCACGCGCCCGCGTTTTTAATAAGTCCGCCCTTCCCAAGAAAGGAGAGAGATGACGGACTGCTTCGCGCTGATACGAACAGGATGCTGTTCGCATAAACCAACCAATAACAAAGAAATGACACGTTTGTAGAAGCAGAGAATTATAGCGTGGCCGACACAAGGCGAGCCCCCGAAAACTGTAGGCGCTGCTTGGGGAAGAAGCCGCAGGTACTCAGTGGTTTACCTGCAGGTTGGAATGAAGCGACAAGGCCGCTGAAATTGGATTTTTGTGTGAAACACATACGAGTTATGAAGAGAGAGAGAGAAAGCTCTTTAATGAAAAACAGAGAATTCTGCCGGCGTACATAAAGGCGCCTACATGCTACTCTGTATAGGGGAGGGGAGTGAGGACAGAAAGGCCCTAGGAGGAGGAGGGCAGAAAAGGAGAAGGAGAAAAAAAAAAGAAGATAATATGATCCTGGTATGTACATGTCACAACGTAATGATGCTGATGTAAGTTAAATTACAGTTTATCAATTCGGTGAATGTCCTCGAGGAATTCGGTTAATATCCTCGAGTCGCCGTCTGACACTGCGCTGGAGCCGCTTGATAGCGCCTCTGACTGGCGTTTGCAGGTGAGTAACGCCATGGAGAATGAGAGCGCAAATGCTGCTCAACGGCGCAGAAGTGCCGAGAAGCTTATCTCATCGGATCTCGAAGTATAGTTGCCTGGCAATTAGCGGTTCAGCGTACGAAGGATGAACAGAAGAAGGCTAATAATCCTAGACAACCTGGAGAGCTAACAATAATCAGCTGAACCTTTGCTAACGCTACGTATATCCTGACATAGCCGAGCTAAGCCACTGCAAATTTTTTGTGGTCCAGGCGGGCAAATTAACAGAAAAGTTGTGGCACGCAGGTGTGGCATCAGATATGCTCAACGTCGGTAGCTGCGCTACCGTCTATTCATTCATTCATTCATTCATTCATTCATTCATTCATTCATTCATTCATTCATTCATTCATTCATTCATTCATTCATTCATTCATTCATTCCACTAGGCATGCACCTTGATGAGGCGTATTTGCGGAATATGACTCAGCAATGCACTGACGCGCAAAAGTGTCCTAAGTGCTTAGCTGTCTTTTTATAAATTGCTTAGCTGTTTTTTTTATAATGAGCCGAGCAACTAGCACACAAAAAAGCGTTGGCGGTGGGCGAGGACTGACGACGGTTTCTTTGTTGTTTTTTAGCACGTTTCGCTAACGTTTAGCTGGGACAGCCCGCACTAAAGCGATGTCATCTATCATTAGATGGGACACCCATATGTTGATTAATGGTTTTTCACGACGTAGAAAGGGCCAGTTTTTTTACAGTAAGCGCCATGACGCGTGGTTACACTGGTATCACAAGGGTACACAATCTATACGTAATATGGCTCTAAAGAGGCTTCTATTCAGTTCCCACAGAACACGCATGCATATGCATTACGCATTAAACCCACTATGCGCTACCGTTAAGAGGGGCGAGGTTGATTTTTTTCGTCGGCTGCGGTGGCATTAAAGGAACGCCAGAGTTAAACAGTCAAAAAGCTTAGACTGATAAATTGTGCTATGAAGACTCTAATGCCGTTAATGTCACCATAGGTTTATTAATAGATGAGAAAATCAAGGTTAGAAGGAAGGAACGGAAAATTTATTGTCAAATCAATGAGATTCGAGTCCGGCGTCTCTTTAGTGGGCCAGGGCACCCAACGCGGACGCGGTGCCGAGGCCTTGTCTCGAAGCGGCTTCCTCGGCACGCTGGACGGCCCAGAGTTGTGCTGGCAGGTTCGAGCTGAGCAGTGCGGTCTTCCAGCGCGAGCGGAGGCTGGCGGTGGAAGAGACGGATGAATCGGCACTGTTCGATTTGACTGTTAAGCCCTGACACTCCCACAACATGTGGAAGTGTCATTTTTAAATTTCGTGCCGAAGTCTCTGCGCGTGACGTCACGGGTTTCAAGGTATATTTCTCGTATTTTGGCGACATCGTCTCAACGCATTTTTTTTTTTTTTGAAACTTGGTACGTCAAGTCTGTGACTCCCTCAGGGAACAATGCACTTTATTTTCGCTGAATAGGAACTACACAGGGCCTAGTAGACTCCGTCAAAATCAATGACGTCACGGTGTTTATTGCGGGGATCTCAAGGTGGCGTCCCCAACCGTACTTTATTTTTTCGCGTTTACTCGCTTGGCAAGCGTCTTGAGGTGGTAGGCTTGGTGATTTTGGTGTTGTGAAATGGTGATTTACTAATATGAGAAAAATCGTTTTTCTTTTTAGTAGTTTTAAGTTGTCCGCAGCCCACACCAGCGTAGTGTCGTCTTCCTTTGTCACTCAAAAACGCGTGAACCGCAAACGCACAGCGCGGATGACCGCACCGTGACAAAACGTGCTTCTTTTTTTTCTGGTTTAATTATTCATTTCACAAAGATGAAACTATAAATGTAAGCTCACTGTGCTTTTGTAACTATACAGAAGAGGCACACCCAGTTTTGACAGTATTTCTTTCGTTCTTTTTTTTTTATGCTCCGTGCCTGCGCAGGCGTTGACAGGCATATAGAGTGACAGGTGCTTTCAGTGGCCATCGCGGGCGTTTCACGCTTTTCTTTCGCACCGGGTCTCTGACCTGCGATGCAGTCGTTGCCGCTCCCTTTGTTGTTGCGTCGAGCCTGTCTTTCTGGGCGACAGCTAGATGCCTCTAGCGTGTGAGGGGTGTTTTTCGTATTTTGACGTAGTCGACGTTGCGACCGCAGGCAGCTTTCCACTCACCTGCCCGTTCCCGTTTCTTTTTTCACGTCCGTCGTATACAACCCTGAAATTGTCTAGCAAAAGCCTGGGGTGGGCCACCAGGATATACGCCGTACAAAAATGTATGTAGACAGTCTATAGACTGTCTAAACCCAATTTTGTACATATATATATATATATATATATATATATATATATATATATATATATATATATATATATATATATATATATATATATATATATGTGCATGCGCGCGCCGGGAGTCCTAGTTTTAGCTTAACTTTATTTCGTTCTGCAGGCTTTCTGGACGTATACGACCTGGTTTTGTCGTTGTTCGTCTTTCCTTTTTTTTCCTTTATTTTTATTTGCCCTTTAATTAAACGACTGGGCGTACCATGCCCGTACCCGAGGTCGTAACGAACCATTGTCTCTGAGTGCTGTAATAATAAGACCGAAGAATGACAGTAAACAAGAAAAAACAAACAAACAAACAAACACATAGCCGTAAGGGAACAAAAAATAAAAAACTAAATGGAGACCTCTGGCTAGTTTACAAAAGTACGACATATTAAATGGGACGATGTCCTGAAATCCCTGTTGTAAACTATAAGACACGAAAATGTCGCAATTATGACAGAACGTGGCAGGATATATAGAACCATTCTACTACATGCTCTGAATGTCCTGATTAGGCGCTACGTGCGCATGCGCGTTGGGACGTGACTAGCAGTGTAAGGATGTGTCTACTTGTCGTGAAGAAAACAGAACAGCCAACGCCTGGAACATCCAGTGGTTCATTATTAGTCGGGCCTTCCTTACCACGAGGAAACATTTGCGCCGCGTTCAGAGGAGTGTCACAGAAGATTGAGAAGTAATTGTAGTGCTAGATTTTTGGTTTTTAAGCGTTGCAAGAGACGGCGTCAGCGTTCAAATCTCCAGCGCAAAACGCCTGGCCTGCATACCTTCTATAATGAAACTTCAGCGAAATCGCATCCACAAACTGCGCTGTCACCTTGCCCGGCTAACACGCTATACCTCGTACGATTTGCATACCAAGAGGCCTCGAAACCGAATCCTTCTCAGTATTATTTTTAGCGTCTAACACGTCTTTCACTAAGTACGAACTAGGCCAAGATGAAGTTCTTCCTTGAGCATTCGGTCGCGGCGCTCCGAAATTGCGCATCACTTCGGACCGCAGCGAAACCGAGTGTCTGCCAGTAATAACAGCCCGCCTGCGAGCGCATGCGCGCATATGCATGACATCTGTACTCCTACGGTACCTATGTAAACGATGGAGAACACACCCTTGAACAGAAATGTCCTGATTTTCCAACTCGATGCGGGTGTATACAGGTGAAACTTACACGTGGCAAAACAACAACAACAAAAAAAGAGCGGTCATTGGTTCGCGAACACTTTTCTGGGCGACGCAGTCGCTGCCTTTTTTCTCGGGTCACAAATCCTTCGTCCTGGCGACTGCTCAACAGCAAAGGAGAGAGAGAGAGAGAGAGAGAGAGAAAGGTCGAGGCAATGAGCGTCCTGACTTGTTTCCTTGTCGAGTGGTAATTGCTGAGAGCGATCATCTGCGGCCACTCGCCGTATCCGTGTCATTTCCAACAGCTGCCTCCGGCCATGTCGCGGCTTCGATTTGTAATCTAGCCGCCAGACAACCCTGTCTTTTTTTGTCCGTTTATTTATTTCTTTTTGGGAAGGCCTTTCGAGGTTCTTCCCAGGCCTTGAGGACGGTGAAAGTCTCCACTTTCCTCTAACACCCTATAGCCTGAGTTTTCATGCTGGTGCTGATGTTGCTATTTTGAGCACTATAACAGTACATTAGTAGTAGTAGTAGTAGTAGTAGTAGTAGTAGTAGTAGTAGTAGTAGTAGTAGTAGTAGTAGTAGTAGTAGTAGTACTGGTAGTAGTAGTAGTACTGGTAGTAGTAGTAGTAGTAGTACTGGTAGTAGTAGTAGTACTGGTAGTAGTAGTAGTAGTAGTAGTAGTAGTAGTAGTAGTAGTAGTAGTAGCAGTGGTAGCCTTGCACGTGTAATCATCCGAACCGGAATAAACTTTACAGCGGAATATCTCTGCGCACGGACGCACTAGAATTCTTCCAGGTGGAACTGTGTAGAAACACGCCTGCCTCCAAATTTTCAATACAAACATGCCCTCTTACCAAAGACAGCAAAAAAAAAAAAGAATTCTTTATCCAACCTTAGTTAATTAGACGGCTGACAGCGATAATTATCATCTCACGTTGTGTCTCCATGGACACGTAACGTATCTGCAAAGGTGGTCTTCACTTATCTCCAAGGGCTGTCAAAGCTTTCGTGTGAACTATCACCTCGGTTGTGTTGTGCCACGGATTATCTGCAAACACCCCGTTCGGACGCCGCAGTCTGTGGAAATGAATAAAAGAAATTACGTAGATTTTTTTTTTGCATTTCTGCATCCGCTAACAATCCATCGCTTTTATATAACCCTAAGATGGCAACGAAATGAACGTAGCCTATAGACGCACTGTCCATGGACATTCTGCAGGATATTTTAAGGGGGTAGTTGGGTCATTCAATGCACGATTCTCGCATGTACCTCCCTATGTGGTGTTCTGTTGCCAGTATCGAGTATTTTATTAATCACACATTGGTTCCATATTCTCCTTCCATTAATTCTCATAGGAGGCAATAACTTACATGCAGTGCAAAACGTATATAGATCAAGAAGTTTCGAATCCCCGGAAACACCATCCGTCAGCCTGTCTTCCGCGTATCCCGATTCACATAAATGTGACAAGAAAAAAAAAAAAAAAGAACTGTCTTCGGCGACGAACGAAGCAGCGTGTAGCCGATGTCGTTCGCGCAAACATTTCCGCAGTCTCGCCAAATAGCGCGAGACGGAGCTGTGTACACACTGGCAGGGCGACCGAGGCGTTCGCAGCAGCCACGCATGCGCAAGCGCGCTTCCTCCCCTGTCTGTTCCTCTGGAGTGCACGAGGACGTCGCCCAATTTATCTGTCTCTTCCTGGACAGCGAGCGAAGCGCGATTTTCTTCGCTGTCCGCAATGACTGACAGCTGCCGCGGTAGGCCGGCCTTTTTCTCCCATGTAATGGTCCTTCGCTACACTTCTATTTTTTCCTTGTTCTCGGGACATTTCAGCTGTCCACTGACAAAATGGGACGTCTATGCAGCCAGCCGTCTGTGCCTGCCTCCGTTCCTGTTTTAAAGAAAGAAGGTAAAAGAAAGACATTGGTACATTTAAGCGCACGCTTGCATACGTACTGCGTGGTATACTGCCGGTGGACTCGAAGCGATGCCACATCCATTGTGTGTGTATCCCCACACGCACATACACACGCGGAAACACACACACGGCAGGTCCGTGCACGTGTGACGTGTATAGCACTCGTCACGTCTACGAAGTATATGACTCGCCGATTATGACAAATGCTGGGATGGAGTGGAGTGACAGCGGCGCAGAATGAACGGAGAGGCCGTGAAACATTCGCACTTTGAGACTGCCGTCAGATGCTTGCCCATTACCGCATGTAGGTTTCCTCGCTTTATATATGGCGTTGGGTAGCTGCGCACACTCAGGCGCGCTTTATTAGTCACGTTTATCTATTTTTCTTTTCTTCAGGGCTGCTCGAATTTGTCTATGCCCCATTTAGGATTCGAATCCGATCAGTCACCTGCGAGACATCACTGTCGGGTTCAGCATACTTGTAGACGATATGCCTATAAAATCTGCTTTTCTACAGCTTTTCCATGATATGCTGACCAGTGGCGTAGCCAGGGGGTGGCACACCGGACCCGTGCCCCCTCCTCCACCCGAATTTTTTTCACATGGGGTACAGAGCACAAAATGACACTCGACCAAAGTTACCTGCCCGGACCCCATGTCGGATCAGGGATGCCCCCCCCCCCCCCTTCCGACACAAATATCTGCCTACGCCTCTGATGCTGACGAGCTTTCGGACACGAAGAGAAATTCCAGCATTCGACTGGACTCACTTTATGGCAGGTTTGCAAGCTTGCTCATTTCTTTCGAAGACAGGATATGGGCCCATACAGGCGCCCTTTATGCCATGCCAACATAACCCGCCCGTGGGAACATTCGCGAACGGGATTACACCGTCTACTCGAAGAGTACACATTAGCCCCCGCTCCGCTTCCCTCTCTTCCGCGCAGTAAACAAAGCGTCAACCCGGCAGTGTTTATGCGCGACAGGTCACGACAGCTGCAGCCATTAGCAAGCAGCACGAGAGAAGAGCGGCTGCAGTTTCCCACCGGCACCCGCCTATCATTACGAACCTATCTGCGGGTGATGTCACTTCCGATAGCAACCGCGCGCCCTCCGAAAAATGCGGGTGACAGACTGGTTTTTTCAGCTTGTACGCTACAGGCATTTCCTTATGTGGTCACGAAGTAAACTATGGCACTGTTTCATGCTCTTTATTAGATGGTTGACACAGGGACGCAGCCAGAATTTATTATTTTTTTAGGGAGGGGGGGGTCAAGTAACCTTTGTGTATGCTCGTGCGTGTGTTTGTATGTGCGCGGCTATATATATCCACATGCAAAACTGAAAATTTCTGGTGGGGTGGGGGTGGGGGGCGTGATCCTCCCCCCCCCCCCCCCCTCCCTCGCTACGACAATGCATTGACGGAGTAGTGAGAATTGGCTCTAATGACTTGCGAGACGACAAAAGAGACACACGATGGGTATTTTTGGCTTTTCTGCGTTGGGCCCATGGCTGGCTCATAAACATTGATTGGAGCCTGACTCTATATTGAACTTAAACTGCCGTTAACTCCGTGGGAACGTTCTTTCGTCAACCGTATGTTCAGACAGAGAAATGACAAACTTTGTTTAAAACGGATGCGTCAGTAATCGCGTTAGTCACGCATCCGGTCGAAGGGCACTTCATGTGAAAGTATTAACGATAAAAAAAAAGAAAGAAGATCAACAGGATGAAGGTGGGTACATAAAAAAAATATATATCAGCTAGAAGCAGAACGAGAAGGTCACTGAGGCGGAGAAGATTCCATCTCGCTGAGAGGCGGCCCAATTTGCCTGCCCCTCAGGATGCATACTTATACACAACGCGCCTCACCGAGCAGGCTACGGGGGTGATCTTATCGAAGCTCATAAGTCGCTCTCTGACGATGACGACAGGGAGCGGGGATTATTTATTTGGCTTCCCGTTGCTGTGTTCATACGTGGTTTACGAGCGGAGGAGATCACCCGGCAGGGTGTGTGGAAACGCGGCAGTGAACCGTCTGGTCGGTGCAACGAACCCGACGTTGACGGAGAGGCATTCGGTGCGGTGGGGCATCTGAGAGGGAAAGGAGAGAGAGGGCGTTTTGTAGAGAGATAAGACGCGACACCCATCATGAGTGACTCACGTTCGAGGAGTACTCGGCTGTTTTAGCGTGGACACACGAAGGAAAAACCAGCGCCCTGCCACCACTCCAGAAATCCATCACACTTTGGGTCTTCCCCCTCCTCCTGGCTGCCAGACGTTATCTGATAAGAGAGACCGCGCCCATCACGTGTTCGGATGGTCCCTTCGGATGAGCGCTGTCGCGTCACGGATTCTTCCTTTTCTGTTCTTCCTGCTTAGTTTCCTATACCGATTCCCATACGTTGTCCGGCAAAAGTTGCTAGACTGAACTTTGTAACTGAGATTCGTTCTAGGTGTCATTGGAACCATGGTTAGTACCTGGAGATATCTGCCTAGTGTTGACGCCTGCTTTATAAAAGGTGATTTTATTTGATCCCGTAATTCGAAGGGGCACACACTTTTCTACGTTTCGTGTAGTATCCTGTGCTTAAAAAAAAAAGAAAGAAGAAGGAAAAATTCCATAATGCCATAACCATGGCACGGTAGTATGTTAATTATTTCATGCTTGCTCATTTGAGCGTTCTCGTTACGTTAGTTAATCCGCGTTATTTCTTTTTTTAATAAAAAATTTAAGTTTTACGGTTTCTATGTGCCAACACCAGGATGTCATTAAGAGTAAGTGGGAGGAATCCGGATTAATTTTAGCCCCGTAGGGTTCTTTAACGCGTACCTAAATGTAAGCACATGTGTGTTCTTTTACATTTCTCTTTTGTCGAAATCCGACCACCGGCGGGAATAGAATCTGCGCCCTCGAGCTTAGCAGCGCCGCGCTACTGCCGCTAAGGGTTTTCAGTACTTTCAAAGCACTCATATATGCAGGTAGCCTTGGTGAGGCATTGTATTAGGGTAGTGTCGTTAAAATGTTAACACTCCCCCCCCCCCCCAACCGAGGATATCTTAAGTATAGTTTCTGTTGTTCACATATTGTTTTTCTTTCTTTCTTTTTTTGGTTTACTTTCCTATAGTTTTCCCGTCATTTTGCGTTGATATTGTAGTTCGCGTAGCACTTTCAGTGAGAACCCCTGGTATGCAGAGTCTTGCCTGCACTCCACCTCAGCTGATCTCTGGGAGGAACGTGCTTTCAGCACTGATGAAGGGACGACTGGGCTTTCCGCGTCCGGGTCGTTTGCCTGCCGGGTTTCGGATGCCTCGGCTCGTTAACGACCCCTCTTGTTTCCGCGTAGTCCGCTCTTTTTTTTTTTGTGTGTGTGCGTTTGTATACAGGTTGAAGGTATTCATTCTCTCTCTCTCTCTTTATTTATTTCTAGCTGTGGTGTTCATCCTTAAGAAAGTCGCTTGAAAGAAAGTAGCTGAGTAAGCGTGATTGCTAGCTCGCCGATAGCAGTGCATTCACGTTTCCTTTTTATTTTTTCTCTTTGTTTTCATAGTTATCCGGATTTTTATTTATTTTTTTCATATTTACGTGCTTTCGCGTCCTATGCCATTCAATAAGATTAACAATAGAGCGAAACGAGAGGCTGCCTAACTCTTTCTTTCTTTCTTTCTTTCTTTCTTTCTTTCTTTCTTTCTTTCTTTCTTTCTTTCTTTCTTTCTTTCTTTCTTTCTTTCTTTCTTTCTTTCTTTCTTTCTTTCTTTCTTTCTTTCTTTCTTTCTTTCTTTCTTTCTTTCTTTCTTTCTTTCTTTCTGTGGGAGTCGAGGTCAGCGAAATCTGGCGTGGAAGAGTCAGTCGCCAGCAAAGTTGCGGTATAGAACTGCTGTACTTCAGCGTGACCTTTCACGTTTTTCTGCACTACAGGGCGTGGCGAAATGAGTTACTGGTGAAGACGAAACACTTCAGTGCTTTTAGAGAGACGTTGAGAAGCTATAAACTGGTGCATATATATATATATATATATATTTTTTTTACATATGGTGCATATTTACACATCAGTGCAGCCAGCGCAAAACATTATTGGTATTGGTATTTAGGTGTAGCCTATAGTGTGGCGTATGTGGTGTGGCGTATGTGAAAAAATGTCCCTGACGGCGACAATGAGGCCGACCACGCTTCGTGTTTTCCTCGTTCACAGCGTTCCTGGCGCTGCCGACGTTTCCCGGCAACGCGGCGTAGGGGCAGATAAGATAGCCGGCGTATCAGCACGGGCTCCTAAATGTTGCCGCATGCCAGCTTGGCAGGGCGCTCGAAAAATAATCACGGGCGTTCGGAGGCATATCTTCGCGTGGCGTATGCGTGTGGCGAGAATGTGCGCAATGAGGCGGCTTGCTCCAACGGCCATTGCACGCTCGTTTCACACGAATCGATGCTCGGGCCGATATTCGCGCGACGAGGCATCGCTATTCAAGAAAAATGGCAGCGTCATTGTCACATTGCTGAATGAACACCTCGTAATACATTTCAATATTTCAATATAACAGGTCCCCGCATGAGCGCGATGCCCATCCACCGATCCGCCAGTAATATTTTTCGGGGGAAGAGGGGGGGGGGTGCCCAACCGCTATTTATGTATGTTCGTGCGTGCATTTCTATTTGCGCATGTATGTACATATACACCTGTCAAACTGAAAAATTGGAGGGGAGGGGGGTTGACCCCCCCCCCCCCCCCCCCCATTCCTGTTTATGCCAATGCCGATTACTGTGAAACTCCTCCATTCCTCACCTCGTCCCGCGCCCCCGCAAGACTGCATTTCGCCATTATTTTTAAGCCCTGGCTTTCAATGACTAGCTTTACAGCGAAATCTACCGTAACCAGCCTATGCGTTCATCCTCGTGCCGTCTCTGCGTTCTTTCTTTCTTTTTTGTGCGCATTCTTTGTCAACTGATACTAAGATTTCACTTTGTTCTACAGCAGCATCGTCTTTACCGACACCGCGGAGCAGAAAACTTGTGGCACGTATCAATATTCCCAACTCTACGTTTCTTCTCCATGTTTTTATATATTTATTTATTTTTTGTTCTCAACCTCAGTTCTAGCGCAACGCCCCCACCCGCACGGTCGTCGCGTCTACTCTCTTTGACCTCGCTGGTAAACAAATACACTCCACGCCCGGCCGCTTCATTCTCCGTCACTTTTATATTCTCTTCATTCTAGCAGCATATACGCACGGCGCTTGCTGCAGCGCACACACGGCTATCGTCTTTCCCCGCCCCCCATCTCCGCCGCCGCGCGAAGACCAAACAATGCGCGCTTATACGGCATATATATAGCGGTGCTCTGATTCGGGCGTGCTGTCACCGTTTTCCCGGCTCTCCAGCTAGTTCCGTGCAGCACGTTGACTGAACGGCTGGACGTCGAGCTCGCACACAGGGCGGGCGCGGCTCTCTTTCTTCCAGGAGAAGCCTTTTTAAGAATATGCGCCGATGTTCAAAACTTCCGGATGGCCTTGATTTAGCGGGTCACGTGTCGAGTCTTGCACGCGGGATTCGAGACCGCTGGCTTCCGAAATTCATGTTTGCTTTAACGTAGGAACAGACGCAGATTATACAGGCGGAAGCGACAAGCGTAATCTAAGTATGAACTTAACGCAAATGAACTAGCCCAATTTGTGACCCTTACACCACGGAATCCTAACCGTCTAATTTGGTAATGCACTACACTCGCTCACACGTTACGTAGTATTCAGTTTGTGACGTCATCACAGGACATCGTCGCTTGGTCAAAGGGGCCGATCACGGAGGCTGTGCAAAACCACATTAAGTGAAGAAAGCTTTTGGAGGGGGGCCGGGGGGGATCGATACATTGACTGAGAAAAAAAAAAAAGATGTCTTTCGCCCTGGAGCCTTCTTAGGCGAATGCATTAGGAATCCTGTGAGTTTCTTTTCTTTTTTTTTTTTTGAAGTAGCAGCCGCTGTGGTATACGACTCACTTTTGCAGATACTTTCAGGGTAGCCTTCCAGTGGAAGACTGTAGTCGAAGTTACGTAATAGAATGAAGTACCTACCAATAGAAATCATGCTTAACTTTCTCTGGAGAAATATTATGCCACTGGCAGGCGCGCAGCACACGTGAACCATACAGCAGACTGCAAGAAAAAAGGAAAAGAAGCCTAGATTTAGCTTTCTCGACGAAACCACACGTAATCGTAGAGAAATGCACGTGTTAACCGTCATACGCACGCGGTGATGGAACGACTGAAGCGCGATATATCCGTCTAGTAATCTTATCCTAAACATTTCATGTTCAACGGAACATTGCCTCCGTGATCGCTCGTTAGACGAAAACATAGCGTTCGCCATCTCGGAGCCCGTGCACGGAACTACACCGAAAGCGGGACGCGACGCGTCCTTGGCGTTCCTCCTCTCCACTCCGCGAATGGAGGTTTCAGCTTTCGCCGAGGAGCGGAATGAACGGCGGGTCGAGACAGCGGGACGATGGCGGCGCAGAAGGATGGAAAGGAGACGGGTGTTCTGTTCAGCATCCCGAGACCCGACGCACGTGAATCACGGCGCTGAAGCACCAGACACCACCCCGCCGAAAATAAGAACAACCATCATCTCTCGTGTGTCCCTGCGCGTCGTGGTGTCTGGCAGGCTGGAGCTGCGCGAGAGGTCCTCTCGCGTGCATGCCCACGAGCTGTCTGGATGACACGCGCCGCCGTACACTGCTGAGCATTGCGTCTTTGTTGGAGCGTCGTGTTGGGCGTGGTCGACAGTCGATCGTCTGATCGGGCTCGCGACGATCGCAAGCCGACAGAAGATCGCCTGATCGGCTTGCGGACGATCGCGAGCCGACTGACGGTCGTCTCATCGGGGGTACTATTTAGGACTCTGGTGAACTCCGCCACATTGTCAAATTTCGTAATGGCGACGTTCTAATCCAATCAGAGAGGCCGTGGCAGCCGTCGGGGTTAATCAGACTTGAGCAATGGCGGAATTTGACAACATGACGGAATATGACAATGTACGGAATAGCACACCGGCTTGCAGATGATCGAAAGCACAGTGACGATAATCTAATCTGCTTGCAGACGATCGCAAGCAGACTGGCGATGGTCTGATAGATTTGCCGACGATCGCGGAGGCCACGTATTGGCGACAGTTTCCGATCGCAGTCACCAGGATAAACTTTGGCGCTGAGACGGTTCCTCTGTTCCACGGGACGACAAAGACATTGGCCTTAAATTACTAATTATATTCGGAAATTCTGAACAATGATGCTCTTTTTTTTTCCTGAACGCTCGAAGGCAATACAGCGTTCATGCTCATTTGGAATTGCGGCATTTAAAGGGCGACAGGTTGCTGAGAATAATGAACATTCGAAGCAATGAAGCTGTTTGAAGCCATGAGTGATGTTCAGGCAAATGTATGTTCCAGTCTTCGCACCCACACAAGCTGAACCCTCCTGTTATGTTTGCCGCTCATAAGTCGATCCTGCAGACAGGACGGCGCGGCACGGTACGTCGTACAAAGCTTCTTTCTCGGCTCTCCCCCTGCCTGGTCTTTTCGCTGGGCAATTATCAAGAGAAAGCAAACGGCTTCCTTTGAGCAAGCTTGTCTGCCCCGATGGCCAGCATGGGTTGCGGTCAGGCGACCGTTCTCAGAGGTCGGCGGCCTGAATGTGTGGGAAAATGAGGAGGACATCCCCCGCTCTAAGCAGTCGCTCGAGGCGACAGTATGCGTGACCCCAACACGGACCAAGATGTGCTTTTGCAACAATGCAAGGTCGAATGCGTGGGAGGCAGGGTCACGCAGACGCCTTTTCTTTCCCGGAACGGTTTAACGACTGGCTCCGCGAGTTGAACTCGATGTGTATGGGAAAATGGCGTGAATGCACCAGGGCTAAAATACAGATGTATTTCGACCGTGAGAATCCCTGAGAGCGTGGGAAGGAGAGGGAGAGCCATGACGGGAAAGAGTGCCAAAACGCCTGTCTGCGCTGTAAAGACACTGCTGTCGAGATTAAGGACAGCCCGGTAGGGAGTGGCTTAATCTGAGAATGAACGGATTGGATAAGGGAATGTCGAGGCGGACCACCAGTGGCCACCTCCCCTTTTCTTTGTTACCGCAAGGTACTTAAGACTGGACGGAATTCGTTTCCCTTCAGTCTAGGCTGTAATCACTAAACTGATCGATCAGTAAGACTCCGTACGATGCAACTTTCGTCTGGGCCGTAACCACTTGGTGGTCGAACAGTGAGACTCGGTTCTTCGTATGTAGTAACAGTGTTCTAGGCTCTAACTTAAGAAAAGTTAAGTAGAAGAGTAAGATGCTGTTGATGTCTATGTTATCATCAGTGTGCTTCGGCAAGATGTACATATGACTGTAAATATTTCGCTGCAATATACCTTCAAGTTTTCATTACCTCCAACCTGCCTCCTGCTTCATCGACGTCGATCATCTCCTTGACGGGACTTCAATCCACATCAAGGAGAAAACGAACAAAGGAAAAACATAACTGGCGCAGTCTGACAGGGATCGGCGAGCTCTACAGCACCATACACTGGACCAGCCCTGAGAAGACCGAGGAGCAAGGCATCCAACAGCCACCAGCGGCAACGTCGAGACGATCCCACAGCAGTAAACTCCGGCGCCGTGGAGGAGATCCAGGAACGACAGAGCATTCAGCAAAGGGTGAGCAGGATTTCTTGCGTCTTTCTCAGGTTGGCATGGCAGTTTATGTGTAGAGCACATGGTGAGAACACGCGGGGGTACTGAAACAATGGAGTTTAATGAAGATGAGGGTACGAGTGTGGCGGAAGTGGATCGGAATCGAGAGCCATCAAATAATGGTAGTCTAAATTCTGATAAGTCAGGTGAGGCGAGAGTGCCTACTCCGAATCAAGAATCGATTCAGCAGGCATCTCAGGTTTTGCCGTTTTCAAGTGAAACGAGAACGCTCGAACTTGAAATCCAAAGGCTCAATCTCCAGATTGAGTACGAAAAGCTATTGCAGAATAGAATGAACGCGGAACGTCTCAATGGCACGTTGTCCAACTCTGGGTCGGAGACGGGTGATCAGAGGCGATGGTGTTTCGATTCTGTCCAGCAATGTGCAAAAGTGCTGAAAGGGTTTCGCCTGCCGAGTGACGCGGATGTGCCATTATGGTTTGAGGAAGTAGAAAGACTGTTTGCTACTTATCAAGTACCGTATGAGAGTCGCGTGCATTTGGTTATGCCAGCACTAACCGAACGAGTTCGTTACCTACTGCGTAACCTCAACCCTGAAGAGTGTGCAGATTACGAGTCAGTTAAAGCAGCAGTACTGACGGAACTGAAGCTTTCTCCGGCAGAGTATCTGCAGAGGTTCGAAAGAGCAGTAAAGCGGAAGGAAGAGACGTGGGCGCAGTTCGCGTCGCGTGTAAGAACTTATTTCTCATACTACCTTCAAGTCAGAGAGGCCGACACGGTAGAAGTGATGGCCGAACTCATGGTTGCTGACCGTATAAAATCGGGACTCAGTACGGAGGGTCTTGAGTATGTGAGATTAAGGGAAGGCGAGGGATGGCTTAGGCCAACCGAGATCGCTAAAGTGCTCCAAACTTTCGAGCAAGCGAAAGGGAAAGGGCGTGCTTCAAAGCAACCAACTGTAGAAATGGGGCAGAAGCCGGCGACACGAGTAGAGAAAGGGGCTCTGAAGTGCCACTTATGTCACGGCTCAGGCCATTTCGCTAGAGAATGCCCGAAGTCTAGTGATCAGGAGAGCAACCCCAAAAAGGCTATCGAGCCAAAGCGGAAGGTACAAAAGGTAACGTTATCCCACGAGACGGAAACTGAAATACCCAATGGAGTCCTTAGCGCAAAGGTGAAGTCTCTGAAACACGAGGGCGAAGGCACAAATAAAGTGCAGTTAATTCCTGTATCATGTGCAGGT
Source organism: Rhipicephalus sanguineus (assembly GCF_013339695.2). Classification (NCBI taxonomy): domain Eukaryota; kingdom Metazoa; phylum Arthropoda; class Arachnida; order Ixodida; family Ixodidae; genus Rhipicephalus; species Rhipicephalus sanguineus. Next base: position 84,446,889 of record NC_051182.1, on the reverse strand, counting down.
ACAGCCGCAGATGCGATTTTGGATACAGGGAGTGAAGTAACTGTCATTCGGGAGAGTCTGCTTCCGCGTAGTCTAATAGAGCCGTGTGGCACGGTAAGATTGGTGTCTGCTTTTGGTAAAACGATCGAGGCAAGGCTAGCTACGTTGCCGGTAAAATTAAATAGCCCGCGAGTGGTGACGCAGCCTCAGAGCGTCGACCTACTCTGCGCGTTAACTGATGAGCTCGTCGAGGGCACAGATTGTTTGTTGACCGAGGAAGATTGGAAACTTTTGTTGAAGGCCAGCAGCCCTCTGGCACCCTGTCGAGCACCGGCCGAGCCTGCTCATGAGGCATAACAAGCAGTAGAGAAACCAAAAGTAGTGGCCTGCAATCTTACCTTGGAGGAAAAAGACGTTTCCGGGGAGGATGAGCAAATTGTGGAATATGCTCCACAACCAACCACTATAAAGCGGGAAGAGCTAGTGCTAACGAGCGAGAAGGTTGCTCACCTTGATGCTGACGCGCAGGCGGAAGTACAGGCGGTGTTCCAAAGACATTGCACACTCTTTGACGGCACCCCGGGTATAGCGAAGGTAGACGAACATAAGATAGAAATAGAACCGGGCCACCAGCCAAAAAAGGTGTTTCCTTATCGGGTGCCGGAACTATTAAAGAAGGAAGTCAGCCGGCAAGTTGACGAACTGTTGGCTTCGAAGTTGATCTACCCCACGGAGAGTGAGTTCGCACACCCGGTAGTATGCGTCGGAAAGAAAGATGGGACTATCCGCATGTGTGTGGACTATAGGGCGTTAAATGCTGTCACCAAAGTGGATGCGTTCCCTATGATGAATCCTCAGGAATTGATTTTCCGAGTAGGCAGAGCGCAGTTCATCACGGTAGTGGACCTTAGGCGCGGGTACTGGCAGGTACCGATGGAAGAGAAGAGTCAGAAATTCACCGCGTTTGTAACGCACGAGGGTCAGTACGCATGGAAAGTGATGCCTTTCGGGCTAAAAAATTCCGCGGCAACCTTTCAAAGAATGGTGAATAAACTCTTGGCGCAACATCAAATGTATGCCACGGCATACCTTGATGATATTGCTATTTTTTCTAGTACTTGGGAGGAGCACCTAAAGCATCTCGACATTATTCTTAAGGTCTTAGATAAGGCGGGACTGAAAGCCAGTCCGGAGAAGTGTCAGGTTGCGCAATCCCACATACATTACCTGGGGCATATTGTCGGTTCAGGGACACATGCACCAGACCCTGAAAAAATAGCAGCGATTAAGAACCTGGTACCACCGCGCACCAAAAAGGAACTACGCAGCCTGTTAGGACTTTGTGGCTACTATCGCGAGTACGTCCGAGGATACGCAGAGGTGACGAGCCCGCTCACGCTGTTAACAAAGAAAGCGGTACCTAATAAGATACCCTGGCCGGAGGAAGCCCAGACGGCATTTGAGATTCTCAAACAATCTTTGTGCGAGGCCGTGGCGCTTAACACTCCAGAGCCATCTCAGCCCTACTGGCTTTTCACAGACGCATCAGCTACGGCGGCGGGAGCATGTTTGGCGCAAATGTCAGCCGAGGGGCAAGAGAAGCCTATCGCCTTTGCAAGCCACCGTTTCTCACCGACCCAGATGCGCTGGTCGACCATTGAGAGGGAAGCGTTCGCAATAATATGGGCCTTAAAGAAGTTTGACTACTGGCTTTTCGGTGCCATAGTAAACGTCGTTTCCGATCACAATCCGCTGTCGTACCTTACAACTTCGACTCCGCACGGGGCGAAATTGACAAGATGGGCGCTGGCGTTACAGCGATATCATGTGTTGGTACAACATCGGAAGGGCGTGTGTAACGGTAATGCTGATGCATTATCAAGGCTCCAGAATAGTTTATGGAAGCCATCAGAATAACAGTGCCATGCCAACTGGGGGGGACGTGAATGTTCCTGCCCACTTGCTGCTGTGTATTGTGGACTGTGTGATTGTCAATTCAAGAAACAGACACTAGTGATCATACTGCTTGAAGCAGCAATGGTGTGCTTGATTGTTTAGCATGTACTTGTTTACGTTTCTTGTATTCTCCTGTCGTGTTGTCTCGCAATTGTGTTTGATGTTTGTGTAGACTGTTGTATGGTTAGAAAGTCCAGTGACCTAATCGCGGCAGTGATTTATCGTACCACTGAGCGTAGAACAGCCCAGCGTACTCTTTAGGGGGGACGTGTTATGTTTGCCGCTCATAAGTCGATCCTGCAGACAGGACGGCGCGGCACGGTACGTCGTACAAAGCTTCTTTCTCGGCTCTCCCCCTGCCTGGTCTTTTCGCTGGGCAATTATCAAGAGAAAGCAAACGGCTTCCTTTGAGCAAGCTTGTCTGCCCCGATGGCCAGCATGGGTTGCGGTCAGGCGACCGTTCTCAGAGGTCGGCGGCCTGAATGTGTGGGAAAATGAGGAGGACATCCCCCGCTCTAAGCAGTCGCTCGAGGCGACAGTATGCGTGACCCCAACACGGACCAAGATGTGCTTTTGCAACAATGCAAGGTCGAATGCGTGGGAGGCAGGGTCACGCAGACGCCTTTTCTTTCCCGGAACGGTTTAACGACTGGCTCCGCGAGTTGAACTCGATGTGTATGGGAAAATGGCGTGAATGCACCAGGGCTAAAATACAGATGTATTTCGACCGTGAGAATCCCTGAGAGCGTGGGAAGGAGAGGGAGAGCCATGACGGGAAAGAGTGCCAAAACGCCTGTCTGCGCTGTAAAGACACTGCTGTCGAGATTAAGGACAGCCCGGTAGGGAGTGGCTTAATCTGAGAATGAACGGATTGGATAAGGGAATGTCGAGGCGGACCACCAGTGGCCACCTCCCCTTTTCTTTGTTACCGCAAGGTACTTAAGACTGGACGGAATTCGTTTCCCTTCAGTCTAGGCTGTAATCACTAAACTGATCGATCAGTAAGACTCCGTACGATGCAACTTTCGTCTGGGCCGTAACCACTTGGTGGTCGAACAGTGAGACTCGGTTCTTCGTATGTAGTAACAGTGTTCTAGGCTCTAACTTAAGAAAAGTTAAGTAGAAGAGTAAGATGCTGTTGATGTCTATGTTATCATCAGTGTGCTTCGGCAAGATGTACATATGACTGTAAATATTTCGCTGCAATATACCTTCAAGTTTTCATTACCTCCAACCTGCCTCCTGCTTCATCGACGTCGATCATCTCCTTGACGGGACTTCAATCCACATCAAGGAGAAAACGAACAAAGGAAAAACATAACTCCTCCTGCATGCCTGTGGTTTATGCCAGCACTGAGCACCAAAGTTTCGTGTGCTTATATATTGGGGAACGCTGTCACGATCTTTTCATGTTGCTGCTCCGAAGTTAAAACACGCAGTGTCCTGACCTGCTATCTCACTTGGCGCAGTATTCGGTACAAAACACTCACATTTCGCTGCAGAGGGACCTGAGTCCGCTATAAATAGCTTAAGCTATAAATGCCGATTAAAGAAGCATTCGCCCTTCACAAAATGGCGGGCGGGAGTGCTACCGCCGGTCTTACAAGGCGCCTACTTTGACGAAAAGCGAGATCCAATGTAAAAACAGCAAAAGCTTCAATAAAATGGCTGGTTTAATTGAGTGAACGTATGCACAACCGCAAGACGCATATATTTACGGTGAGAAGCACGTTCTTGCCTACATTCATAAGCGCGCGGCCAACGAATAAATGCGCGAGAGACGCCAAAAGCCCGTAAACCTCAGAAGCCCGTAAACCTCAAAACCCTGTAAACCTCGAAAGACATGCCCGACCTCCTAATTGCCGCGGCTTCTTGTTCTACAAAAGGTCTGCGCAGCATTTACGACAGCGCCCCATTTACATTGCCACCAATGATCTTCTTCCCCCCCCCCCCCCCTCCCTCCCTCTATGTCGCGATAAGATAAACTTCAGCCACACGCATACGTCGGTGTGATGTGCGTCGTGTGTAGACCACCGCTGAGTAAAGTAGTCCATAAACGAGCTTGTACATAGTCTGGCTACGTGGGTGGCTTTGGATTCTTCTCGACTGGGCTCGGTCGGCGCGTCTGTGTTTTATCTACGTGTACCCTCTGCCTACCGCCCTCGCCCACTCCAGCGTGTACACCCGTACCGCAGCGCTGGCAACCCTCGGAGTGGCATAGCGTGTTTGCGACCCGATTTCTTCGAAAGCGTTACTCCGTTTGTTTTTCCTTCGCTTTTCATTTCGTCATCTTGTTTTTATGACACGCCCCTCACTCTCTCGCAAGAGGATGAAGAAGAGATGGCCACGCCGGGCCTTGTTTTTTGAAGATGATGGCCGCGGGCCTGGCCCGATTGCCTGATTCGATTAGTGAGCCAAGAAGGTAGGCGGACGGCACTTTGGGTGGCGTCAATGTCCCCGCGTTGAGTAATCGGCGCGCTTTAGAAACGCGACGTCGGGGTCAGACCCGTCAGGGTGGGGCCTGCTCTAAACGGGCGCGACTTCGGATTAAGGAAAGCACCTTTCCTGTCGTTTTTGCACCTTAATGGAGCAGTGATCGAAACTACAGGTCGGGGTTCGGGTTATGGGTAGTTGTAGCATTATTACTATATCAATAACGAACTGCCATCGGCAATTTCCCCTCTGCGATGCGGCGCTATTATGCCGCCTTTGGATAGGTGTTGCCTTCACAAAGGCGCACTCGTTTCGCATTGACATGGCGGACATCTCTGCATGCTACTCCTGCGGGACCGAAGACACGTCCCGTGCAGCTGCGCTCGCTGTGAAACTCAGCGATGCCCGCTCCGGATGCTTTTGGATCAACTGGACTCTAGACCAGTTTGTGCAACCAAGATTCTAGAACCCCGGGCGTGTGGCTCGAAGGCACGGAAGGCAATGAAAGCGCTACTGAAATACATAAAGTCAGGAGATATGTGCCACCGCCTGTAGACTTGACCTGCTCCCCCAAGTGTGGTTGTGATTCTGTCGATCCATCTCTCGTCTCTTTTCTCCCCTTTATCCCTCTCCCCCAGTGCAGGGTATCAAACCGGACGTGCGTCTGGTTAACCTCCCTCTCTATCCTTGCTTCTCTCTCTCTCTCCGTGACTAAAGTTTTTCGGTAGTACCGCGATATGACATTTGTTTGATCGCTACTCTATCTTTAGACCCTTATTGAAATTGAAATTGCCTCACGCCCATAGGCGTGCGCACAGGAGGGGCAGGGGGGGGGGGCGGCCGCCCCCCCTAATCACCTAAGAGGGGGGCGCAAAATCTTCCCCGTACATTGCCCCTTCTAGTCCCCTAAGAAAGGGGGGGGGGCAAAATCTGCCCCATACATAGACTTAGTAGGGTGGGGGGGGGCACTGCGACAAGCCTTTGCCCCCCCCCTAATGGGCAACCCTTCGCACGCCTATGCTCACGCCCCTCCCCTCCGTACGTACTTCCCACAATACATAAACGAATAAAAAGTGCCGTGAGGGCGTTACGTTTACAGGGGACAAATCAGTGAGGCAAAAACAACAACCAATGCCGATCGCTTAGTAACCGTTTCGACCCCAAACTAGTCGAGGGCAGACGATCTTGACAAACTTTAAAGCCACGAACGTGCCCAGTAAAGTCGAAAGTTGCGTGAGTTGGTGACACTTCATGCCGACGTTCGAAGCGGCGCACGGAGGCAAGACATAAAAAGAACTATCCGACAGGACACTACGGTTACCAGGCGGTGGATAGTTGAACGTTAACTAATGAGCAGCTCCTAACCGGCTTCACAAATTCTTTTGTAACTGAAACCGAACAGCCTGCAGCGCCAACTCCGCACGTTTTCTCCTCTCCCTCGCTAAGCCAGCGTAGCGAGTTTTCATTTTACGTCACGCCTCTTTTAACGGTCCAAATCAGACGCGTTCGAGCGTACACGTATATCTGTACGAGGCTTACGGCATATAACGACCTCACGTACACTTCACACGCCGTGCTTCGAATATTACACTGGCTGATACAAGCCGGTGCATGCGTGACCCGTTTTCCAGGCGTGTCTTACACTTCTAACACGTTGGCGCCACGAGGGGCATCGTTCGATCGTGAAAGTGGATTCTCGCCACTCCTGAACGGTCCTTATAGCGTGCTCCTTAATCGACCTATCTATAAGTCCTTCGAGGCCACCACCCGAGTACCCGGTCTATTTTCTTGTTATACGAGACGCCGCCCCATGCAGTAAACGCTTTTACGCCGCAGTGTTCATGAGTGTGAGAACAAGATCGAGGCATAATCCCTGTTTATTGACCCATTTCGACGTCCGATTGATTTTTGTTTTCTTGTTTTTGCTTTCGGTCACACCGGAGTCGATTTACTTCGGCGCGTAGAGATCGAAAGCGCTTGCCGCCGTCGCCGGCTGGCTTCGCAATTGCTTACCGCGGAGTTGTCCCGCTGACTCGCAGATAGGGGAGAGATAAGACACCTGTTACGGAACGCTGCCTCCGTCCAGTTTTGTTTTACTTCTTTCTGGTTGGATGCTTCTTGCTTTTCTTCTCGCCCTCTCTCTTTTCCGGCTTTTAATGCCTTCGCAAGGCCGCACTTTAAGCGCGCTGGTTATGCGTTTTCGCGAAGGTCGCTTCCTAAGCGAGCTATATTTTTTCGACTTTTCCGCAAGACAGCTTTGTATTACCTTTGCGTCCGTTTAGCACACTAAACCGTCTGCTCGTCGTCTACTAGTCATCTGGAAATAAAGGACCGAAGTAACACGGTCACATCAGACGATGGCGTGGCATTATTAAGGCGAAAGCTTTTCAAGATGCCTCATGAAACGCGGAAAGGGATTGTCCGCAGCGTCGGCGTCAACACGAACGGTACAAAAAAGTGTCACGTGACCGGACATGACGTCGAGACGACTTCACCTGTGACGTCACCATGACATCACATACATGATGTCATCACATCATAACGTCGTCTATACAATCGACTGAGAAGAAAAAGATGATGATGGCTTTCGCTTTGTGGTCGTCTTAGGCGAATACCTAAGGGGCCGTGTGACTTTTGGCACTGTGTTTTCACCATATTTATCGTGTAAGTACTTAATTATAAGTTACAACCGCTGTCGTTGCTCAGCTGAAGTGTCGAGCTGCCAAGCACGAGGTCACGGGTTCGATTCCCGGGCGTTCCCAGGGGGTCAGAATGCAAGAACAAAGGAGCCAGAACGCAAGAACTTTCGTGTACTGAGGGCTGGGTACAGGTTCTAAAGAACCCCATAGCGGTAGCAATTAATATGGAGTCCCCTCCACGATGGGGTGTGCCTCGTAATCATATCGTGGTTCTACTGGCGCGTCAAACCCCAGAATTTAATTTGTATAAGCGCATGACTTCACGGCGAGGTAGTGCAAGAAGTTCATGGCGAAGTCGCGAATCATCATTTCTAGTGTTTTTTTTTTCTTTTTTTTTTACCTAATGAGCGTGTGGTTGCGGTTAGTTGTGCAGTCATTTGATGGCTATACAGCTCCAATATACTACAACTTGACACGATAGTACCGCGTTGTGTCCCATTATTGCTTTCAAACTTTCAAATCTCCTCCTTCATCTAATCTTCACAGCCGTCTCGTCCATAATGTAATCCTCTGCCGTCCCCGATCACCGTCGAAATCGCAGGCGACGAAATACAAAACGAAACAAAAATAAACTATAGGGCACAAACAGAAGACTCACAAGCGCGGATTAAGAGCAGCGGAAATATATAGGACATCGGGAGCGACGTGTTTACTGCCTCCGGCCTAACCCAGGGCTCTCAAACGACTGCGATATCGCGGAACCAGCTCGTTCAGACCCTAAGCTCAATCAGCGACCACGTACATATACTGACTCAGCCAAAATTATGTCGCCGAGTACTAAAGAAACTCCGTAGTACGTAACTTCGACTCTAGCTGAGCACGGTAATTCATGCCGCGGAAATCTTTCCACGTACCGCGTCCTTCGTAATCGCCGCGATGCCGATTGCGCAAAGACGGCGCGTTATAATTACTGCGCCGCTGACATGGCAATGATATACGATCGCTAGCGTGACAAATGTGTGTTACGCGGAATTACGTTGAGTAGTGTTGATGCGCACGCAACGACAACAACAACAAAAAAAAAGATAGAAGGCGAGAGAGATATCGGGCGCGCGTATTATAATTGCGTAGATGCGAATCCGTTTCACCGACTTTCGTATGGGACCTGCGACGGTGGACTCTCGGGAACAGCTGTACAACGGGCGTAGCGCTGTAATTAGGATAACGAGCTTTCAATACGCCTTTTTCCAATCAGTTGATGATTAAGGCTCCTTGCAAATTGCGCATGCTCCCTCTGGCGGATAGTTCAGCGCATACATCTGGTGGACACCCGTGAAGGTTTCTCATAAAATACACATCAAGGGACGGCGGCGATAGCGGATTTGCGGGGTTCCAGCTAACTTTAGCCAAGCTGTAAAGAAGGGACAAGCAAGATGGCGTAAAAGTACTGTTATGTAGACTATATAGGTTGTATATCCAGTGCTTCGTTTATCTGGCTGCTTTCGCTAACAATGCAGCACTCGTAGTCATGTCCTGCGTAAAGCGCTATAGGTATATCCGGGAAACTATAGACGGCTTACGTCTGCTGGATATAGCTAGCACCTTTACGAGAAACATAATTAAAAAGTGGCCGCGTATCTGCGTGCTTCGCTGCAAATGTCGTTTAAAGACGATAGAAGAGGCGCTGCGTGAGATATGGACGCCATCTGGCAATACGTCGGGAAACATGAGTGCTGTGTTGCGGGCTGGTAGTCCCGGCGCAGCGGCAGGCGAAGACCGGCGGTGACCAACGCGACCGGTGGGGACGCCGGCCAGCCCGAACACGCTGTATGGCGCGATGCGCCGAAGGAGAAGAAACGTCCGCACTCAACGAGTACTCTCCACAAACTCTCTTACTTACACGTCGCCTGGGTAAAACAGGAATGCCAGAGCGGCGCCCCCTGTCATTCATACAATGCAATACTGAACCGAAACCGAAACACAACACGAGCTTGTGCAGAGGGCACGGAGGAAGACAAGTTTCAGCGCAGTCGCATTTTCAGCGCACCTTAAGAAACTAGGGTTGTAACATTGTAGGGCGAGTAGGGCCAGAAGGACCGTCACGACGAAAACCTGCCTCCTCAGTCGTATTCGCCTGGAACGTTGGTGTGGCTTCGCGTTCCCTCCTCCGCTCCTGGCCTTTCCACAAAGCTACTGCCTAAGTACGAAGGCCCCTTCCGCGTCTTACGTCAAGCATCCCCAGTTAACTATATGATTGAGCCTGTTCAATCATCTACGGACTGCCGTCGTCGCGGCCGCGAGACTGTTCACGTCGATCGACTGAAGCCGCATTATGACCGACCAGTTGTACCTGTTCCTTAGGTCGCCAGGATGGCTCCTTTTCCGCGGGGGAGTGATTTGTAACATGGTAGGGCGCAGACAAGAACGCCTGCGAAAGAAGAAGACGAAGACGGTTGTTGTTGGCGCTCGCGCTTGCTCGGCTTGGACCGCTGATCGCTTCAGCTGTGGCAATCTTTTAATAAACGCGTTACTGTCTCAACGTTAAACGCAACCATCAAGGTCTTTAAAATTGCGTATCTATGTATTTTCTATTAAAGGGACACACCACCTAATACTTACCTAATGATGTTATGCATCAGATATGCGTAATATTTACTCTTTGATCGACAACGTTCACAAATATGAACAGCAGTACCAGTTCAAGATGGGTGGGCGGTAAGCAAGTGGTTCAACTTTGACCGGTTGGCTGAATCGGGTGACGTGCCGACAAACAGAAAGACAGACCAAAATTTCTGCGTTTAAGTTCCCCAAGAAAGACTATCGTCTTTAAAAGCACACGTTACAGAAGTGCACACACCCGCCACGGTGGTAGAGTGGTTATGGTGCTCGACTGCTGACCCGAAAGGTCGCGGGATCGAATCCCGACCGCGGCGGCCACTTTACGATGGAGGCGAAATGCTAGAGGCCCTTAGATTTAGGTGCGCGTTAAAGAACACCGGATGGTAAAAATTTATTTCCGGAGCCCTCCACTATACGGTGTCCCTCATAATCAGATCGGGGTTTTGAGACGTAAAATCCCAGCAAATATTAAACAACTACACACGCTTCATCAAAAATTTATTCGCCGTCGCACACTTCGGCCTGTGTGCCCCATAATCGTTATCTTGATTTCTGAACGGGAAACTCCCGATTTTTTTCTTGTGTTATCTTTACTTGCTTTTCCAGCCATCGGCGAGGTCGTCGCGGCTTAAGTCTTTACGTAATCCATGCTTTCGTGGCCTTCACACTTTCTCGCGCACGAATGTGGAACGTGCCAGCATGCGTAAGAGCGCCCGGCCGTTTATGCAGATGCACGCTGCTTGATTCCGCGATATCTCCGCTCCACATGCGTCGCACTTAACACGTCTTGCTTTGAAGGCCACGGATGTGGAAATAGTTCCGCGTTACGACACGACAGTAGCTTCTGCATTATTTGCGCTTGCGGGGCTGAAATCGATGTGGCAAACGAAGCACTGCTTTAGTATAGCGCATGTATACGTGTCCTGGCAGTGGAGGCTCTCACTGTGAAAATCATGTATACCTTTGCAATGTCGGGCACAGAGAGCGACATTTAACTTCCAAATGCCTTAGGAATTGCAATGCCATTTTCGTGACGTTAAAAGAAGAAACCCTAATAGAGAGTTTTAGTGCCGCGGCCCCAAAGCGGCTTGGGTACGTAAGCCCTTGCGTTCCTTTGTATTCTCCGTGGATGCGGCTGGGTGTACAAAGGAACGCAAGAGCGTGCGTACGCGGGCCGCTTGGGGGCCCGGGCACTAAAACTCTCTAATGTCCTTATATAGCGGGAACGCATTCGACTGCGGAAGGCATACTCTTGTTACCATACAGTTTGCACAGTGCAGTATAATTGAAGCAGTATAATAAGCGTGCAGTCTCTCACACGTTTTCTGAGTCGTTAAGACATCTTGCCCTAGAAAAGATGAGATTGAGGTGCGCTGAGTCAACTGGGTACAGGATTTCTGAACACCCCTTATGTAGAGAGTTTTAGCCACAGCGCGCCAAAGCCTCTCTGTGTATACATAAAGCGCCCCACGTGCTCCCTGCTTGCGATCTTTGTACACCATTACCGTTCCTTTGTACAGTGGCGTCCTTTGTACTGCTTATGAAGGAGCGCCTTAATTAAGCGGCTCGTCAGACGCTGGCCTTGGAAAACGCGGCGTTCGGTGGAAACACTCACGTGGCCTTAATAAAAAATCACTGTTCGAGCCGGAATCGAATCCAGGTACATCATGGGTGGCAGTCAAGTATTCTACCATAGAGCCACGCCCGTGCTTGAAACCACTTTGGAAAAAGACACTATACAGTCGCCATGTCGGGAAAGCAGTCACGTTAACAGATGTAAGTATTGTCTCGCGGAAGCATATGGAATCGCACCAGGCGTCAAACCATGCGGATAACGTAACGAGTGGGCGGTTGGAAGCGGCAAGCCTATTACGAAGGGCCGAGCTATATTCATCATCACCATTAGCATATAATCCACAGACGCAGCATCAACAAAGACGCTGGGCTTGAAAACGCGGCGTGCGGTGCAAAAACTGATGTGACGCTCGTTCGCGCCAAGTGTGAGGCACTGTGGCAGCCGAGTTGCCACATCGCAGGTGCGATCGTACACACGTAATGATCTCGTCTTCTGTATAGGTGCGCCGGGGGTGGAGCAGTTGCACCACGCGGCATGCGCGCGCGTTTCCGTTTCGCAACTCGCAGCACCTGTACATCTTGGCCGGGACGGAATAGCCATTGCAAATTGCGCCAATCTGGTACTCAAGGCCGCGCACGACGGCCGCATCAACACGGACGATGGCATAGGCCGTCGCATCTCGCCTCGCGTGTGCCATACCATGCGTTCAGAACGACAGAAACGTTGAGAAAGCATGTAGGCATTCATCCTTAACGAAGAAAAGGGCGGACTGCAGACACGCGAACACAAGCGAAGGAGACAAGACAGCACAAGCGCCTAGTGTTTCTCTTTCCCAGCTTTTCTTACGATGTGTGTGTTTGCAGCAACTGAAGGAGTTGTAATATATAATCTTTTTCAAAATTTATGCGTCCAGCTGCGCCCTTCCGTCCGGAATTACCGGAAGCGTCTACGGAGCTCCGTTACTCAGATCAGAAGTGTAACCAGAAATTTTTTTCGGGCGGTGGAGGGGGGGGGGGGGGGGGGGACTTACATTGCGTATGTTCGTGCGTGCGTTTGTATTCGTGCGTGTATTGAGCGCTACCACACACGCGCTCTAACAGCAGCAATGAAGACAGACTATCGCTGTCGTATCTGATTGTTCTCGGTATATCCCGCCGCTGCCGATGCTGCCTCGAAGGCTCCATAGACGTTCGATCGCTCCCCGTCGAGGCTTCCTTCCCTGCTGACGTACCTCGAGCGACAACATGAGTGTGTTGTACGCTGACATAACAATGACACGTCCGTATCTGTCTTGCTTGTCGATAAAGTGGATCGCAGAAACGTGAGCCGAACGCGAAGCATGTGCCCTTGGCCCCTTTACACGGGTCGCCGCACGATGTCGGTGCTATAGACAAAGAGCTCGTTGACCGAATCGACGACAAACCCTGCAACCATTGCGCCTGCTTGTACCCGTCACGCGTGTTGGAGATCGATGCGCGCGTAAGTCTGTCTGTCCGTGCGTGTCCGTACGTGTCGCGTACAGTTGCGGTGACGGCTTTTCATTGACGGTTTCCCGCCTCCGTGGAGCGTCCTTCCGCGCCAATCGTTGCAACGTCTGTATATGGGGCGATTCGGGCGCGTCTTTTCCTCATATTCGGCCCGAACTGAACACACCTTCTCGCGTCTTGCGTGTCAGACACAACTTATCCGCTCCTGCGCGCGCTCTGTTTATTGCGCGTTTCGTTTGCCTTGTTGCGCGTATACTGGGAACCCAGAAACAGGGCGTCACTGGATCGGAGTTCCTTCATTAGATTTAGCCATTTTTTATATTAAGGAAAGGTGGCTGTTTGACAGTGTTTTATTGTTTCATTGTTCCCTTTCTATGTTGTCATTGTTTTTACGCGCCATCATAGCCTAAGTCGCTTTACCGCCAATAAAGCCGAGTGAACTGTCTAACCGTTATCACTGTTACTGCTGTTCCGCTTGTCTTATATATATATATATATATATATGGCTGGTTGCCGTATAAGTATGAGAGGTGGAACTTCAAGAAAACTTAATTTACTATGTCGTCGTTTCGGTCAGAGCCTAACCTTTGGTCTTGATAAAGGTCAGGCTATATATATAGATATATATATATATATATATATATATATATATATATATATATATATATATATATATATATGTGTGTGTGTGTGTGTGTGTGTGTGTGTGTGTGTGTGTGTGTGTGTGTGTGTGTGTGTGTGTGTGATTTTGGGGAGGCCATCTCTACCTGTGGCCAAACGGGCCAAACGTCACATTTTTGTGCAGTTAAGCAAGGCACACAACTTTACTATGTCAAGGAAGTCTCAAAATGCCATTTTTGATATTGTTGTATCGTGGGGTACATACATAAAATTATGAGGTACGAGCCATTAAAAGAAAAAAAAGTGATAACGTACAGATTGCTCTATGTTGATGGGTTATAAATGGCAACTGTGTGACGGGTGAAGTGGCGCATGCGGTCACTGCGTTATGTCGGGTGCTGGTGTCGCGTGTTCTCAAGGTTAGATTGTGGGGGCTTTGTCAGCATAGTTGAGTCGCAAGATTTCTTATAGTCAGTACAACTTTGTCACCTATATAGTCAGGTACAACTTTGCAATCGACAACCGACCGAGTTAGTGTCTATTCATGCAGGCACTCTGGGAAGCCATGACTAACCACGAGTTTTGTCTTTTTTATGCGCAGGCGCACATGGTGGCAGCCTTCGAGCAGTCCTTGTCCAATATGACGTCACGGCTTCAGCACCTCACCGTTACTGCTGAACAAAAGGTGCGTGAAAGTTCTTTGCTAACTCTCGTGCTATCAAATCATCCATCTGGCAAAGTTATGCTCCAGAAGTTCACCAACCATTCTGCAGATGCTCTTCATGTCATACACGCTGCCACCTTTTCAGTACAATAAGTGAAGTTGAAAGGAATTCGTATCTAAATCATATTTACGCAACTTATATTCAATTCCACAATCGAGCGAACTATCTGGGGAGCGCACCTGCACACGAGTTAGTGTGCAGTACAAAACTCAGAACACGAAACGAAAGGCCGTAACGATTTTCCTCGTTACTGATTATTCAAGTGCAGTGTGCTAGTCCTTTAGTTTCTTTCGGGGACTAAACGCAACTTCACGCACAATCTATCAGACTTCAACTGTTCAGGTACTTAGCATTCAAGCGGCGTTACACACTCCTCTGATGCCGCCAAAAGCATGTCAACGTATGTGCCATGTGCTGCATATGGCTCCCTCTGCCCTGCCTCGTTAATAATAATAATAATATCTGGGGTTTAACGTCCCAAAACCACGATATGATTATGAGAGACGCCGTAGTGGAGAGCTCCGGAAATTTCGACTACCAGGGGTTCTTTAACGTGCACCTAAATCTAGGTACACGGGCCTCAGACATTTTCGCCTCCATCGAAAATGCAGCCGCCGCGGCCGCGATTCGATCCCGCGACCTTCGGGTCAGCAGTCGAGCGCCTGCCCTGCCTCGTTCTGGACAATCTGCGCCATCTAGCAGCGCACCCGCGAAATCGACGCAAACTTTGCCTTCTTTTACGTGGTCTCAGACATTTGTAGCGTCTGGTACAAGAAAACGCCGAGGAGCAAACCCTCGTTGCCTGCGTGCATCTTAGTGCGGTGTTAGAGAGTAGAGATGCTGCGCTTGAGGAACGTGATTCGATCCCTCTCGACCATGGCGACATTCTAAAGGCATTTTTTTTCCCTCGAAAAGAGCGGTGCAAAACAGGCTAGATATTGCAGTTCGCAATAAATCATATGTTGCACGAGATGCCCATGCGCATTTTCAGTTACATGCAGGGAATAAAAGTGAATCATTGCTTCACCGACTCAGTGATAATGACTACCCCTATACACCACTCAATCCTTAGGGTGACGGTTTTCGCGATATTTGCTCATACTTAGGCCTTCTCAGAAACTGTCGTGTTGAGCTTCCAGCGCAGATCAACCAACTTATAAAGAAAGTACAGCTTTCGTTGCACAAATAATTTTTTTTGCCTCACAATTTCTTCTGCGAAGCACGTCACTTCACCGGGGCATAGTCAGAACTTTCTAAAGGGGGGGGGGGGATCAACGATTCTTTGTGTATGTTCGTTTGTGTGTGTTTATATGTGGGCGTATTTGCAAACACGTGCAAGATTGAAAAATTGCGGGAGTGGGGTCTTAACCCCCCTTCCCCGCTCTGGCTACGTCAGTCCACTTCATATATCTTATGTCCTCCTCCTCTCCTGCGCAGGACTCGGAACTGACAGAACTGCGCAGCACCATTGAAGCGCTGAAGAAGCAGAGCGCCGAGGCCGGTCTCACCAAGATGGCGTTGCAGTCGATGGCGGCCGTGCAGCGAAGTATGACCCCCGCTAACGGCGCGCCCCCTGGTGGTGGTGGTGGTGGTGGTTCGACTAACCTAGTTCGCCGCCATACCTTTAACACGCCCAAGGACGCTGCCGCCGGTGGTGAGCAGTCACCCGACACACCCCGACCTCCCCGCACCCTTCCCTTCACTCTCTCTCCTACCTTACGCCTCGCTTCACTAACCGCACTTAGGTTGTTGAGCTGGCGTACAGCTCCACAGACTAACTCTGCATGTGACTGTGGTTGTCGGCTTTGAGTTTGTTTCCCAGTAGTATGACTAGACGTAACGATGGCGCCGCAAATGTTCAATACCAAAAATTACGGGCTTTGTGCGAATTCGTGCTTATGGTGAGATGTACCGGCGACATAGTGGTTAAATAACGTTTTATCTAGCTTCGCTGAGTTTCTAAGGAATTTTATGCTAAGCCCATGAAGCCAAGATGTCTCTGCATTCGCCAATTGTTGCTATTACAGTACAATGGGTTGTTAATAATGACCAGTCTATAATGTCGCATAGTTGTTGGATGGCAGATATGAAGAAGTTTAGGCAAATCCGCGTACGGCTCCCACTCTCCTGGCGCCTTACGAAATTGTGATATGCTTCTAAGAAACATACACAACGTACGCCCTGTCGGCATTCATGCCTTGTTGGGCACTTTGCTCCTGGAGGGTTTATGTGCACCCTCAGCCATTATCAACAAGTCATATTCTGGGTGCATTGAGTGCATGCTTACTGACTTTTTTTTCCAGCGTATGTCTCAATCATAGTGTTTGGTTTTGTTTTTACTCACTCTGCTGCATTGGCTCTGTTGTGCTCAGCGCTTCAAGACCAGCAGATGTCGCGCCAGCTGTCGGCCGACTCCATGTCGAGCGTCAACTCGGCTTCCAGCGCCTGCAGCAATGCCTCAACCAGGCACGAGGAGTGCTCCAAGAACAAGCACAAGAAGAAGAAAGGATGGGTGAGCGAAAAGACGCTCTTGGTCGTAACACACTTGTCGCTGGTCCTCCACCAGTCAGCAATTTTCATCTAAAGGGGCACGTCCTTGACGCGATATGGACATTGAGCACGCGCTTATTGTCTAGTGTGTTTTATGGCGCTAGCTTCTAGCGGCGTTATGTTCCATGCTCGGCGACTTCCGGTCCGCTTCTTGTCAACCGGAAGCTGAGATTTCTGGCTGTGTCCGGAAACCCCGAAACTCATATAAAAAGAATGTAGTGGTTAAAGTTGAGAGTTGCATTGGATAAATATGATAGGTGTTGTATAAGTTTACTTAAGACAGGGACCAATTAATTGCCAGGGTAATAATGATAATTACTTGAATAAGTTCATTCAGTCATCAGACGGCTTTCTTGTGAGCTCCTAGGATCGTTGCGGCACCTGGTGAAGCAGATCTTAACGACGCACTTCCTTCTACGTCGCCTCTGCGATCCGAGGCCTCTGCGCTTCTCAAAGCTTCACCACACGCTATGGCCTAGTGCCATTAAAGACACCTAAATGGTACGTTAAGGTTACCTAAATCTTTATAATATGCTTTATGATGTCCCTGCTACCGTAGATTGACATTTCGGGTAAGGCCATGTGCGTGGGCGTGCTATGTTCCTACTGAGGACAAACTCTCTAGCCGACGGCCTGATCAATACGACTAGCTGTGTGAGTCCGCAGACGCATCTAGCATGCTGCGCGCAAAGCATAGTCTTACAAACGATGCTTACGTGCTCCAGAGAGAAGGAGAGAGAGAGAGAAAATGAATAAAAAATCCAAGAGGTAACGTAAACATAAAGAGATGACGTCATTCTGCAATTTGTGGCTGTTAACGCGCCAAATCTGTGGCATCACTGTATCTCGCCATCACAAATGTACAATTCAGTCATATTCAGGATGTGTGTGTACCGCGCACCCTGGCTTTGCCATTTCTTTGGCGGCTACCTAGTTGGGATGCCCGAAGGTTTAAGCTCAATAGCATGTGGCTTGATTTGCTCATTGATATGCCGGTTCCTGCAAGGGTCATGTCAGCACTGTCACTTTCGCGTACGCATCCACGCGAATACGCCGCGTGCGCACGTGAACATACCCACACACGTCCGCATCCATTCTGAGCCACACAGATATTGTTCGTGACATGTTGGCCATTACTTGCGCTATAACAAACCTAGCGAAGCTGGCTTCACCTCTCAGAGGTTCACATAGCGGTGAAGCCTGCTTTAACGAACATTTTGTGATTTGCTTACACGTTCAGGAAGGCTTTTGAGGGGCGCTGCAAGAAAGATAATAGACAGATTTAGTTGGGCGTCCGCAACAAGGTACGGACGCAGCCTGCCAGCCATTTCCTATGGCAGGCTGCGTCCGTACGTTGTTGCGGACGTTCAACTAAATCTGCCCAATAAGCACATATTCTTTCGATTGTAAGGGCGACACTATCTTTCTGATGCATCGGGAGTGGAACCACGTCCAATTAATACAAATACAAGTATGTGGGCTTGAATACAGCCGAAAAAGGTGGAAAATTATACTGCGACAGTTCGGACAGGTCCAGCAGTTAACCCATATATGCCCACTGTCCTACATACAGGACGCTTCTTTGATGCACTCCAACATCGCTATTTCTTTAGCTGATGACTAGCGCCACCTACAGCACATCAAGCAGGCCTCATTCTCAACGTGTGCAAGCCTAGACATTACTTTCTTTTCATGCTGCCACGTGCCGACCGCTTTCTCCGGGCAAGCGCGTGCTTTGTGTGAAAGACGTCAGAAGTGCATGTGAAATGCCGACCGATTTCTCCGGGCAAACGCATGCTTTGTATGAAATACGTGATGGAGAGGAAGAAGTGCAATGTCGGTGTGCACGTGAAATGTTTCAAGGCTGACCGCACCCGCACCTAGCACCTCTAATGCCCAGCGTCCCATATTTATAGGGTGGCTTGAAAAACAGTGTTACGTTTACCTGGCAGTAAATTAAAAACTTGTGCTTTCTGTTGAGGCTAGAAGTACGCTTTTTGTAAAAAAAATATTTGTTTTGTCATTTTTTCTGAGTTTGGGCATATATGGGTTAAGGAATTTACAAACACCCGTTTGTAGCACAAAGCCACACGGAAATCTATACGGATTTCTCAGAAAGAAAGCTTCCTAGCCGAAAAATGTGTCCTGGTCCGGAGATCGAACCCGGGACAAACCCCTTTCTGGGGCGGTCGCTCTACCAGTTGAGCTAACCAGGAACCTAGCAGGTGGCAGCGCGAGGGCAAGTTAGTCGACAACTCAAAGCGCATCGTTACAGAATATTGAAAATCAATTCTGTGGTTTTGCAATGTTGTGTCCAGGCGCTTCGAGTCGTAGAGTAATTCGCCCTCGCGCTGCCATTTGCTAGCTTCCTGGATAGCTCAATTGGAAGAGCGACCGCCCAAGAAAGGGGTTGGTCCCGGGTTCGATCCCCGGAAAAGTACGAAGTTTGGGCAACGAATAAGCTCTCTTCCTGAGAAATCTGTATGGATTTCCTTGCGGCTTCGGGCTACAAGCGGGCGGTTGTGAGTTTCCTTTTTCTAACACTTGCGCCATTTTGCGGAACACCGCAAAGACGATTTGCACGGTCGAACAGTTCGTGTTCTGGTGGAAAGGACATGAGCTGTGTGCATCAGATCATGTAGTTGATCACTTGTACACGCCGCCTATAATTATGTGCAGTGACTGACAAGCCTTTTGTTTTTGTGTCCTTTTCCTAAGCAGCTTCGGAGTTCGTTCAGCAAGGCGTTCTCCCGGAGCAAGAAGAACCGGCACGGCTCGGTGTCGGACGTCGAAGACATTCGAGCGCTCCACTCGGACTCGTCGACTCCCAACTCACCGCTGCTGGGACTAGGCAGTCCACCCTCACTGGTTGCCGCCAACGGCCTGCCGCACTCGCCGCCTGGGTGCTGCGCCGAGAACGGCGAGCTCTCGCACTCCAGCTACGCGTGAGTGGATCTCAGCGTGTGAAATTCTGTCATGTCCAGGGGGCGTAGCCAAGAAGGGGGTTCAACCCCCACCCCCCTGAAATTTTTCAGTGTTGCTTCCACATATATACACGCACAAATACAAACGCACGCATGAACATACATAAAGTATGGTTGAACCCCCCCCCCCCCCCCCCCCGAAAAAAATGTCTGGCTACGCCCCTGGTCACGTCGCATATACGTTCGAACCAATCAACAAGAGCGTACTTCGTCGAAAAAGTTGCAACCCACTGTAAACCATCAAAGAGAGAAAGAGAATTTATTAGCTGGCAGAGAGGTCGGCCTGAGGTAGTATGATCTGTCCTCCTCCTCTGCACAGGAGACAAAAGAAAAAGGGAAAAAAGAGTAATAAATTATGTTGATGGAGGACATGAAGTATATACATGTAAATCATCGCGCTATGCCGAAGCTCTACGATGTGTCACACGTAGATCGTGCAAAATTTTTAAAATTCAGAACCCTTCAACTACTGTGATTATGGAAGCCGGCGAAGCAATCGACTGCACTGGCTGCACGGTCTGTGGCAGCTGCTTCACGTCCTTTTCGCGCCCATTCGCTCTTCTGTGTGAGTTGGCGCTCCTTCGATTCCCGCTGTTCCTCCGAGCGAAAGACATGCCTCTGTCCCATAGCGAGTCCAAAGGGCAACTACTGCTAACAGCGCTAGCGAGAGCACTACGTCACGAGCACAGGCGTGCGCATGAGGGGAGGGGAAGGGGGTAAGGGGTTTGCCCACCCCCCACCCCCCCTGCCCCAAATCATCTAAAGGGGGCGCCAACGCTGCCCCATACCTTTACTCAGTATAACCTTTCACGCCACTATTTAATGCGCGGGGTTATTGCTACACATGTCTTGTGACAAAAATGGCGACCAAGGTCCCCTGATGTTGCATTCAAAGACCCTCTTTACTTCCTACCTTTACTCCTGAAAGCAGGGGACCGATGGCAGGCCTTTGTGAGCAGCATGCGTGTCATCGCTCTATTTTCATGTTTGCATACATTGCGGAGCTCGTTTTCTTTCTGGCTCGACTAAAGGAGGGGACGGGGAGGGAGGGCTCCGTGGCCGGCCGCCGAGTATCGCGACACTTGTGAAAAAGGCTTAATAAAGTGGCTGACTGGGCTAGTTGGTTGTGCATACTTAAGGTTAACAGCACAAAAAGAACAGACGGCGGACAGGGCTTGTCCCGTCTTTTTCCTGTCCGCCGTGTGACAACTGGCCAGAACGGGTGATGAGATCCTGGTGGAAATGAAAAGGCCGTGAATTATAGTGACATATTCCAGAATACTCTTCGCGATCTGAGTAGAATTTATATTTTTAAATCGCGTTTAAAAGTAACAAAAACCGGTATGTCGCGCAGCCTAGCGCGAGCGCCATGAACCAGACGTATGCAGTCTTAAGCAATTTGCTGTACGTAGCCTAATGCTTTTACACGCACCAGAACGAGGGCTGAAAATTTGAATATGTATGTTATTGTCAATTCCCGTTTGTTTCTAAGGTAAAAGAAGTAAAGCATGAGATGCGGCGCTGCTTTTGTGGCTTCCAGTGAAACAGAGGCTTCGGCGCATGCGCGCGGCGTCCGGCGGCGTTTCCCGCGTAGTTCTGCTCTCGTCTGTTCTCGTCGTATCGGACTTTTGAAGAGTAGCACGCGAGTTTGCGCTGCTGCTCGCATAATACCATCGACTTACTGTTCTGTGGAGGATTGCTACCACTTCATGAACAGGACTGCTGGTGTATCCTACCACTTGTTTCGTTTTCGAAAGCTTGGCTTGGCTTGACTAAAATGTGATAAAGCGACCTGTGTACGGCCAAAGTACTTCTATAAGAAGCCCCAGAAAAACGCTATAACTATTGTAAAATAATTTAATAGGCTAGAAAGCAGTAGTCGCGGCACCGCAGGCTTTGCAAACGTAACATTGCCTTTTCATACTTAGGGCATAACTTGTCACCACTGCTGGCGTATAATCGCTATCGCGCTCAGCTCTCACTGTTTGCAGCATGTGATATTAAGACTGCATAATCGCTGCAGATCGAAAAACTCTGATTACAAATGTTTTACGGCGTTCTCCGCGTTACCACTCCGTGATTAGAAGCTCTGACCGGTAAGCTTCCCATTGCACTCAAGAAAACGGGTACCACAAAAGTTGGTTGTCCGTCCCTTTAAGTGAAAAAGGCATCGGCGGTACATGCCGATGGCGGTGTGCGCGAAGGGCGCCGAAGATTGCTGTTCTACGCGTCTTTTGTTTGCAGACGTGGTACTCCAGGATATAGTCTAGCTGATTATGCCTGCTAATGTCCTCAGGGGATGCCTACACCTTGGAGATATGTTTGTCGGATACATTGAACGGACACGTTAGGATTTGTTGCGCAGTTTTTGCTAAAATACGACCAATTAGTCATTACAGTTGTATAGAGTGATATGTGATACATTACACGGCTATACGATGTACATCTTTCGAAGGCAGTATGTCCAAAATGTAACATGAAATACGTACTTCGTGAGTATATACACATGTTTGTATGGAAGAACAGTGTGCTGTCATATTGAAAGCTACTGTTCCCATCGACCTTAGAAAATCGAATTCCTCGTGTTCTATTCCACGGTTTCATTAGTCATTGTTGAGGTGCCCGTCGGGCTGCAGCCGGTTGTGTTGTGAGCACGAGCACGTGTGTGTACTTAGCGCTGCTTAGACATCATACTTTTGCTCTCGCGTGCGTCGGATTGGTTTAATCCGTTGAGGAGATTTTGCACCCCATTATGCACCAGATTATGCAATTCAGTGCATTTCGCGCCCGATGGCATGAAGGTACGTCTCAGCATTGATTAACCTGCCACGGTGGTTTAGTGATTATGGTGCTCGACTGCTGACCCAAAGGTCGCGAAATAGAATCCCGGCCGCGGCGGCCGCATTTCAGTGAAAGCGCAGTGCTAGAGGCTCGTGTGCTTAGGTTTAGGTGCACGTTAAAGAAACCGAGGTGGTCGAAATTTCCGAAGCCCTCCACTACGGCGTCCCTCATATTCATATCGTGGTTTGGGGATGTTAAACCATAACAATTATTCTATTATCGGCGTTGATTACTCCTCACATCCACAACCTACAAAGATGTGATGGCCGTCTGAACGGTGCCACAGGCTCAACGAACACGATGAAGAAGACGGCGGGCCCGAGCTGGTGCGCGAGCTGAGGAAACAGCTGCGCGAGAAGGACCTGGTACTCACCGACATCCGGCTGGAGGCCCTGTCTTCGGCTCACCAACTGGACAACCTCAAGGAGACGCTGGCCAAGATGAGGGTGCGTGCAATGGCTGGTGCCAGGGACGCTGTCCTTGAACTATATTTCGCAGTTCTCACTACTTTTCTTTAGCAATAAAAAAGAACAACAACAATGGTCGAACAGGGATGAAGGAGGCAGTGTTTGTGTGTTTGCTAAGTTGTCAGCTCAAGTGTGTCTTAAAGGGCTTATCAACCACTTTTGCAGGCAATCATCAAACGACCTCCGTATCGGAGTTTATCGCCTAACGAATCGATTGACGCGAAAACTTCTCGAATCCGTCAAGAACGAGCGGAGTTGCAGGGTATGTTGCGCGCTTTAAAGGGACGCTTAGGAGAAACAATGAATCGGTTTGCATCGATAAATTGTGCTCTGAAAACGCTAATGTCGTTAATTTCGCCATCATAGGTTTATTAATAGAGGAGAAAATCTAGTACAAAGTTTCATTTTTAAATTTCGCGCCGAAATGTCCGCGCGTGACGTCACGGATTTCAAAGTGTATTTATCGCATTTTGGCGCCATTGGCTCAACAAAATTACCCCAAACTTGGTATGTTAAGTCTATGGCCCCCTAAGAGGACAATGTACTTCATTTTTACGATTAGGAACTACGTAGTCCCTAGTAGGCGCCGTCCAAACATGTGACGTCACGGCGAATGGTGCGGAAACTTCAACGTGGCGTCGCCACCCACATTATGTTTTTGCGCGTTTTCTCGCTTACTAAGCGTCTTCTCGCAGCAAGCGTGGTGTTTATGGTATCGTGAAAGGGTACTTTACTAATATGAGGAAAATCGTTTTGCTCATTAGTGTCCCTTTAAGCTCTTTCTTCCCTCGTCCCGACGAGCGCTGTGGAAGCTACAAGGGGGAAAGAAGTTGCGTCAGCGCGCGTCACGACCTTGAGCACGTGATGAAACGCGATGCCACTGACCCGTTGTGACCCTTATGTGCGAGTGTGGCCCGCTGTGTAATGTTAGCAGACTGGAACACGGCGCCGGCCCGTGGCAAGAAGCACGTCTGATCCCAGCGCCGCTTCTGATTTATGTCGGCTATTAGCCAATAGCATGCCATGTGTTGTTCGACGTCAAATAGCAGGCGCCGGCAGCTCCGAAGAGAGTGAGCATAGGCCTCAGTATGAAAAGAGGGTGCCTCAGAAAATGGCAACTTCGCGCTCAACTGCTAAACTCTCTTTGCCATGCGCGGCTGAAATATTGGGCTCAGGTGTTCATTGCAGTCTGTGCTATCCGCAGGTTGTGTTTTCTCAGCAAGCCCGAGGGTTGGTTCATGGGCCCTTTAAGGCATCAGCTGACTCTTCCTGCGTTGGTCGTGCTAGTATTAAAGAACAACGTTCTGTGCCTGCCTAAGATCGATCGGCAGTACAGTACAAGGTTCCAGAATAACAGATCGGGGACTAAAGGAGTGATGAACCGGGATAGCCGGTATCCATTGAGCATTCTTGGTCTATGCATTTTTCTATCAAGGACGAGATGGTTACTGACAAATTTATATACACGAAAAACACTTTATTCTTATAAACATTTGTTATAAATTGAAAGATGAAGAGAATATTAAATAAGTTACACGACATAAAAGAAGAAAACTTTGGGAAAGCACGGCGGAAAATCGAAGGGCAGGCGAAAAGGTGAAATTAATCTACGACAAAATCCGAGTTAATGGTGTTCTGTTCGTTTGGGATGCAGACCGTAACGAACGAGTGCCACTTCAAGGTAATGCCGTTAAGGAATCTCAGCAGTGAACCGAAGCACAATCAGGCAATTCACTTCGCTGCATTCAGTTTAACGCCCGCAGCATCATTAATAAACTTGATGACCTGGAAAGTATCACAATAGCGCATGCACCCCATCTGATTGTAATAACAGAAACCTGGCTACATTCAGATATTAAGGACGACGAAATAACGCCCCCAGGATATGGCATTTATAGGAAAGACAGACCTTCTCGTGGTGGTGGTGTGGCCGTCCTGTTTAAAAACTACCTCAATGTGACTAGGCTTTCTGATAGAGACGGTATTGAATGTGTCATTATTAAAATACACCTTGAGGAAATGAATCTGGTTGTGGGTGCATTTTACCGCCCTCCAAATGCCGAGAAGGCGTTTTTTGATGGTGTTAATGATTTTCTTTGTTCTTGCAACACAAGCACTTGTAATATATTGTTAGCTGGCGATTTTAATATTCC
This sequence comes from Rhipicephalus sanguineus, assembly GCF_013339695.2. Lineage (NCBI taxonomy): Eukaryota > Metazoa > Arthropoda > Arachnida > Ixodida > Ixodidae > Rhipicephalus > Rhipicephalus sanguineus. The sequence continues at coordinate 84,421,859 of NC_051182.1, read as the reverse complement.
TCAAGTTAATTGGGACGCGGACTTCCCGGAACCGCTTTCTAGTGCTGCTGAGCCCTTGGTCGACATTGTTCTTTTCCATGACCTAACACAGTTAGTAAAACAACCCACCCGTGTTCAAAGTAACGCACAATCTATTTTGGATCTTTTTCTTGTGAGTGACAGAATCCTTCGTCGAAATCCTGCTTTGTGCGTCTATGACGGTGTATCCGACCATCGATTGTTATCTTTAAGCATTCCACTGCGCGTAAGGAAAGAAGTGAAGGAAAAACGCGTAGTGCCAAATTTCACTCGTGCTGATGACGTCGCCGTTCTTGACCTGTTAGATATATCGTTTTCTGATTTCAGTGATATGTATGAGTCAAGTAGTTGCTCTGTCGAAGATTTGTGGGGTTTCTTCAAGAATCTTGTTATGAAATGCGTCTCAAGTCATGTGCCCTCAAAGATTATCAGAACGCAATCAGCTCGCCCTTGGATGACGAGGGAAGTAGTGCGAGCGGGACGCAAACTAAAGAAGATGCGCAAAAAACTGCGCCAGAACCCGTCATCGCCTCATGTATCAAAGTTTTCTAATATGCGTTTGCAGTTAAATGAAACCATAAAGAAGGCAAAAGACTACTTTTTCAACATATCTTTGAAAAACTTCTTGCTTTCTGCTCCTGCGAAGTTCTGGCGACACTTGTCACCTAGGAAGCAACAGGCATATAAAATCCTCATTGATGGAGAATTGGTAACTGATGAATCACTCCTTGCCTCATCGTTTAACAAATTCTTCTGTTCAGTCTACACAAATGACGATGGAAAACAACCAAATTTTGCGATTTCTCAGGACGTACCTAAAATTTCTGACTTAATAACTGAAGAGGGTGTTTTATCACTGCTGCTTAAAATCGATATAAAGAAATCACCAGGAATTGATTGCATACCGAACGCATTTCTAGTAAGGTATGCAGAATGGTGCTCAAAGTATTTATCTATTATATTCAAAAAAACATTGTCCACTGCAGAACTCCCGAGAGATTGGAAGCGCGCGAAGGTTGTTCCGATCCCTAAGACGGAAAATCCTTCACTAATTACGTCATACAGACCAATATCTTTACTTTGTACCTGCTCAAAAATGCTAGAACATATTATTTTTACGCACCTGTCAAACTTTCTGCAACAGAATAAATTGATTGATTGCCGACAACATGGTTTCCGTAAGGGAATGTCGACGGTTACCCAACTCCTTGAGACAATACACGAGTTTGCCTCAGCCTTAGATAAACAGAGTCAAATCGATATAATTTTTTTGGACTTCCAGAAGGCATTTGATCGCGTCTCGCACCATAAGCTTTTGTTAAAATTAAAACCCATATTACAAAATAACTCACTTTTCTCATGGATAGAGTCATACTTATCGTCTAGGAGTCAATGCGTATCAGTTGGCGGCTCGTGTTCACGCCCGGCGCCCGTGCGATCAGGCATTCCCCAAGGGTCGGTTCTCGGGCCACTATTCTTTTTAGTTTTTATAAATGATATCGTAAACGATATACCTGTCAAAATCAAACTGTTCGCGGACGATTGCATCCTTTATCAGGAAGTAAACACACCTGATGACCAGGCATTATTAAGTAGTGCCCTGGACAAACTACATATTTGGTGTGAAAGATGGCAGATGAGCATCAATACTACAAAAACCGTTTCAATGACAATTTCAAGAAAGAAGGCACCACTTACTTTCCAGTATTCAATAAATGGTCGCTGTCTTAGTGCTGTAAATTGTTATAAATACTTAGGCTTAATAATCACTTCAGACCTCCGGTGGAATGAACATATCACTTTTATAGAAAAGAAAGCCATGAAAAAGCTTGGATATCTTAGGAGATCGTTACGACAGTCAACGCAAGAAATAAAACTATTAGCATATAAAACCTACATTCGTCCCCTTTTGGAATATGCCTGCGTGGTCTGGGACCCATACACAAAGAAAAATATTGATAAACTAGAAAACCTACAAAGAAAATCTGCTCGATTTATCTTTCGCTCATACAATCGCCTTACGTCAGTCACTGCTTTGCTTCAGACAGCGAACTTGGAAGCTTTACATTTGCGGCGATATCGCGAAAGATTAAAATATATGTACCTGCTCTATCACGATAAGCTTGGCATTGATTCAAGTGCGTATATAGAAAAAGTCGTGCGACGACCCACGCGGGCGGATCACTCAAAAAAATTACAGGAATTTTCTTGTAGAACGAACTCGTACATGGGCTCTTTTTTCCCACGAACTGTACGCGAGTGGAATCGCCTCCCTGGTGGGATTGTGGAGGCGGCGACAGTGGCGTCATTCTTATCGGAGCTAAAGAACTTATAGCATGTCTTCCTGCCATATTTGTACTCTTTGTTTTGTGACGTTGGCACGATATTTTTTTTTTCTTTGCTTGCTTACATGCGTTGTTAGTACACAAGTGATGTTAGTACGCATTTATATAGGTATTATGCTATGTGCAATTGCATGCCATGCACTGCATATTTTTCTTTTTTTTACCGCGTTCGAAACTGTGTGTCCGCGGCATTTTCTGTGCGTAATATATTGTGAGAATGTTCAGTGTGCTATATTTATGTGTTACCCACTCCTGCTTATGGCTTCACTTTGAAGCCAGCAGAAATCCTGTAAATAAAAATAAATAAAAGTTGCGAATATGAATGACATGTCATTGTTTTATGAGGTATAAGATAAATTAAAATGTTTCAAATAAATGAACAAACAAATATACAGTCGAACCCGTGTATATATATCGAACCCACATGTAAATAATTGATGTGTATATCTAACAGTTGCAAAATTTCCTTGAATATATTTTTACATCTAAAATATTTTGTAGAATTACCTATGTATAAACACTTTTGTAATCACGGGTTTGATATATCCGGGTTGGACTGTATATATGCGGCTTCGATAGAATAATTTCCCAGTGCGAGTTGATTCAGTGTTTCTATTTAATGTCATTTCATAGCAAATCCTTAGATGCTAATGTCACTATGGTGGACTCTTATGGTGCACAGAATGAAATGCTCAACCTCAAGCAGGACAATGACCGGTTACATCGGCTAGTCCGCAGTCAGTCACTGAGTGCGTCACAGAGCTCTCTACCTCACCGGACCAGCATGGACATGCTCGACAAGCGACTCAGTGCCCACGAAATCTCCTCCGCACTCGGTGAGAATCGGCTGTTTCTTCCCTCGATGCTTTTATGCCTAGCACTACTCAACAATTGTACAAAAATATTCTTACATTTCGCGTGCCAAAACTGCAATTTGACTTATGAGTCACGCTGTAGGCACGCGTCTGACAGGCTGTGTTTATAGCAAAACATTCCGAATAGATAACACACACAGTTGTGACTCCAAGCTATGTAGGCCTTTAGTTGACTGTGCCCTATATGCTCCGAGGAAAACGCCACAACATCTGGTATTTAGCAGCACACGGTGCTGTGCTTAAGCAACACACTGTGTTCTCATGCCTATGTGTTGCTTATTATATTGCTTTTAGACCTTCACGATGGCATCGATGGTTCTGTCCCGGAAGGCAAGCGCGTCACCGTCACTGTTCACCTGGTGTGTCACGGAGACGTCGAGAAGTGTCTCACAAAATGTGAGGTGGGTGTGCTTTCTCCTTGTAAATTTAGAATGGCACTCGCTGTTCCTTTATCTTTACAGAAAGCTGTTTACGTTTTCGTATAAAGGCGGTTGTAGGTGCATGATCTATTGCCTCGTATTTTTTTGTTTAGTTGAATCTAAAAGAGGTTAGTATCACCACAAGGGCGAAACAATGAACGCAATAACAACAAATTGGAATGTTATACGAAGTAAGGCTAGCAGCTAGCTCCTTTAGCATTCAACTTGGCGTGACTGGACAAAACGCTGGAAGGAAATGTGGCCGCTGCAGCGAGCGAAGCGACCTTCGTACTGTCTATGGATTCAACGCAAACTTTGCGGTGAAAGCACAACATGTGCAAAGGTAGGCCGTCTGCTGATCCCTTCTAGAGATACGGTGTGTACGACCGCGGGTGACAACGCCCTGCAAGTCAAAGTACACATTTCCTCCCGGAAGCACGCAGACCCCCCCCCCCCCAGCTTTTACTTCCACGCACCTTTCGCGCGATGAAAGAGGGCGGGACGTTTCCTCTCTGCTTGAGCAATCGATGGCAGCCCTTGCACGCCGGGCGATGTTATCGCGTGAGCCCTTAGTGCGACGGAGATGGCTGGCTCGTTTCATCTAGCTGTGCTTCAGTCGCGTTTGACGACAGCGCTCGCGCGCTTTCACATACGACGCACGGGGCAATGCTATCGATTTGGACTTTATACGGATCATAACGGTGACGGCAAAAACCCGCCTAGAGTACATATAATTGCTCTCGCAATGAAAGACCAGTCTGGAGAAGTGCTTCACCTACTAGATCAGTGCTAGTATTTTTGTCACCTCTGCTTCTAAAATTAAGGTATGCCTACTTTTGAAAATGAGCCTCCGACATGTAAACTACCTATAACATCGCAGACAAGAGCTGTAATAAATGTGTCATGACAAATAATGACTTCATTCATGCAAAGACTGTAGCAAAGTGAAATTGCGGCTACTACGGTACAGTTTACTGCACTTGCCAGATTTTAATATGCACCGGTTTAAACTGCCTATCAAGACAGAAGTTCAGGGGAAGGAGAAGGAGAAAATGTTGGAATGTTGCTGGAGCCAACGTTTTCACAAGAGGACTTATTTTTGTCAGCTGCATGCTCCCGTGAAGAAGAAAAGTCGTTTTGTCGAAACATTGCTTCTAGTGACATGAACTACCTGAGTGGTTTATAGGCATCTGCACATGATTGTTTCAGCTGCAGTTTGAGTTTATTCAGAATAAGCATGGAAGAATTACAGATAGTAGACAGATGAGGGCACGAAAGCCTAATCATTGCATTTGCTATGTTAACTATGTTTCTTTGCCCCCTTAAAAATACTGCATTTCTAATGCATATTAGCATCTATAAAATTGCATATCTCTGGCAGAGGCAAATTTTGTTAGATATAGTAGTGGTACAATGGGGGTAGTAGTCACTGTAAATATAATGAAGCTGGAGCAGTACTTTCGTTTTGGGTGAGGTGAAGAAGAATCCTTAAAGGGGTCGTGAAACGTTTTCCGAAAATTTTCAGCTACGTGTGTATTCGGAATTCCTGCTTGTCCATTCAATACTGTACCTCGACTCGTTTCATCGTCCGAGTTCATTTAATAACTATAAAATCACAATTACGATTTCCAGCTCACATTCCCCTCAACTGCACAGCTGACGTCACTTTACGTCAGCCAATGAAAAGTTTAACATGGCAACGCAGCGATGTTTGCTGAGCCAAAGTTGGCCGAGATTCGTAGCATCATACCGTCTCGATTGTGACACCGGCAGCTTGTGAAAGCGAACGTTGTTTCCACTTTGATAAGTTGTACGGCACTGTCTGACGACGCACACGGTTGGCATAGCGAGGACTAAGCCACCCGAAACACGCCGTAAAACACAACCTCACGCAACCAGAAAGAAAAAACTGGGACGCTGCGCCGTGCGAGCGAAGGCAAAAATACACACATGGCGGAGCCCGGGTGTCCTTCAAAGCGGAGGCAAGCAGATCAAGTGCTGTACTTGCACAGTATATAACTCAGAGCGCGAAAGTTGCTCTGTTATTTGTTTCTTTTCTAGGTTCCTATAAATCTATTATTTTAGAGCAAAAGAAAGCTAACGCTGTGTTTATAACTTCCCTTAGCGTGACGTCACACTTTAGTACCTATGGCGGCCGGTAGGGCCGCATAGTTGTGTAGGAGCGCAAGAAAACTGTGATTTCAAACGGGCGTCATTATTTATAGACTGAATATAGCGCCGAAATGTTTCGGAATCGGCATGTCTAATCCTTGTTGAAGCAGGGAGAATTACAGCCGGGCAGCTTCATTTTATTGTCACGACCCTTTTAAAGGAAGAACTCTAGACAAATGTTTCAGGTACAATGGATTGTCAGGTTGCAGTTTTGGAGCGGCAAATATAAGTGATTTTTTGTGGTGGATGCCTGATGATAGCTGATCCATGTGTTGTCGTTTGCGTCATTCCTAGGCACCAGAGGAGGCCCTGATTGGCTCCTTGTACGTGAGTGGCAAAACCAAGTGGGATAACCTCGACAGTGCAGTGAAGAAGGCATTTAAGGTTTGTTATACTCATAAAATGACACCACCTTTTTGTAATGAACTCGCTGTGAATACAATGAAACGCAAGAGTAAATGGCTATAGCTACATAGGCTGAAGTTACAGCATTACAAAATATTTGCATATTATCTGTCTCTCTGTCTGTCTGTCTGTCTGGTGTGATGTATTTTTCTTTATTTTAATAACAAGAATGTGTGCCCATGTATCAAGTGCTTGCAGGAGATGCACCTTATTAACAGTCTAATTGACACGATGATAGTTCATTGTATGCGATAATTTGCTATAAACATATATTCGCAACACAGTTTTAAGGGCAACACTATTTGTTATTTACCTTGTTATAACCAATATTTCGTTATATGGATGTTCATTAGTTGGTGGTTCAACATATTGTTTTGACATATAATTGTTAGAAATTAACAGGATAAATGTGCTGAAAATTGTGATGCATATGGGGCAGTGTCTGTGAAATCTGCAAGGACAAAGATTAAAGGTTAGTGTAAGTCTATGTGCCAAAATTGTACTCACAGCTTTCTAGTTGTACGTCGTGGTTACAAAAATAGGCGTATTAGTTTGCTCTAAATCGACACATTTCATTTAGCGACTGCAGTGCACAGATGCAATGAAGATCACTCCATTAGTTAGTGCTTGCAATGCTAGTCTTCTTCTTGCAGTACGATCGCGCTCTGTTTAAGTTTTTACACTTGTTGAGGTTGATCTACTGTATGCACTGGTCCTTATCAGATCAACAAAATCATGTGTCGTTACACTTAACCACTGTTTGGTAGGCAAGCCAGCTGGCAGTCAACGTGCTATTGAGTAGCAACTACTCCGCTGCTGCGAAATATTTCAGATGGTCACCTTGAGGGACACATTTGTAGTTACTTTACAGATTGTATCCTGCATTTACTTGTTTGTTGTAGAGGGCAATGAATCTGGAGATTCACCTTGACATTTACACTCAAACCTCGGTATAACGAACTCGGATATAACGAATTATCGGTTATAACGAAGTAAATAAAGAGTAGTCTTGTCAGAGATAGTGTTACGAAAAACGTTTATAACGAATTTTCAGATATAACGAAGTTATTTTCGTGACAAATGTGACTTTGTTATAATGAGGTTTGAGTGTATCTCCATGTTTTCAAGGTGTGGTATCTAACATTTCAAATTTATCTCACTTATGTCTTAGGACTACGTCCTGAAGGTGGATCCTGCATCGAACCTGGGCCTGAGTTCCGAGAGCATACTCTGTTATCACATTGATGACATCGTCCGTTCCAAAGGTGGGTGTGGCCAATATCTCCATCCATTGGACTTTTTCATAAACTACTTCTTTGCTGTAAGAATGTGAGCTGTTACACTCGACTCCCAACCTGAACAAGTTACATAAATGATATATGTTCTTGTTCTTGTTGTAGAAGCTGAGCTTCCAGAGCTGCTGCCTTGTGGTTATCTTGTTGGTGAAACACTGAAGATCCAAGTTGTGCTCAGAGGTAAGTGATATCTCTAACCACTCGGGGCACAAATTATAATGGATCAACAGCGAATGTGTCAGCATTCTAATAATTTATTGCAAGGCACTTGACACTTCTTTTGAGAAAGCTAAGGTACGCTGTACATGTTCTATTAAAGCATGATAATAACTGAATCCTAATTCAATATGCATGTTGTACTGGCGGTCACATAAGGAACTTTCGGTTATAGCAGATTTTTTTTTCAATTATAGTGAAGCCATTTTCTGGTCCAATGTGGCTTGGTCATAGTAAGGTGAGGTGTCACTGTATTTAATAACTGGTAGTGCTCGGGCTTGAAGCCTCATCAAGCTGTTACTCTGATGTCATTTTTACAGCCTCTGGAATCATGCATTTCAACTTAATTTGGAGCCTCTGCAAATATGTGTAACAATAGTAGTATGTAATTATCATCAATAATTTCGTTCACATGGTGACAGAGCCGAAAGGGTGAGGAAATGATTGTATTACACATCAAAATCCCTGTCATCGTCTAACACGACTCATGGCCATGTCTGCAGGGACTGCACAGAATGCAGTGGATGCCCTTGCACTCCAGACGCTCATTCCCAAGTCCGTGGTCCAGAGATATGTCTCTCTCCTGACGGAGCATCGCCGGATCATCCTGTGTGGTCCAAGTGGCACAGGGAAGACATTTCTTGCCCAGAAACTCGCTGAATATCTTGTGCTGAGGTGAGCCACAAGTGCTACTGCTGTTGGTTGATTCATCCACTGAATGTAATGCTGATTCATGAATTTATTCTGTATTTTTAGTTAGTTTTTAGGACCATTTATGACAAGGAAACCACACTGTTAACCTCAGATACCTTGGAGTATCTCACATGATGTTAATATATTACATATTCACGCGTGTGCATAGTTTTGATTTTATGAATAGTGGTTGCAAACTCTCTTTTTTGACGTACTTGCCATTTCAATTCTTTTTCATGCTATTGGAATTGTTTGAGGTGAAAGAAGGGGAAGAGGTAGACATGCCTGTGTTTTGTTAACAACCATATGAAGCGATGGAAAGCATAGGGGCATTATTTGTAAGACACATAACCATCTCCACAGGTCTGGAAGAGACTTGGCTGCTGGCTCTATTGCTACCTTCAGCGTGGACCACAAGTCTGCAAAGGAGCTGAGGCAGTATCTCTCCAATGTGGCTGAACAGTGTGAAAACAGGTATGGGCATGTTCTTTATCACTTTGCAAAATAAACAGAGCCCTCCTTTTGGCTGGAATCTATTTCTTTCTAAAAACCTGCTACCATCTGTAGAAGGTACTAGCTATTCCTTTTATTGACAGGAGTGCAAAGCTCTGCAAGGCACATGTGTTAAGCATATTCATAAATACACTAGCTAGATAGCCAGAGGTTGACAGACATGCTTAGTTATGCATATGCATAGAGTTTATAATGAATATGTTTATATATTGCCAAAGAAAAAAACGTGAGGTTTCACATTTTCTTTTTTCGTGTGTCTTATGTTTGGGATTGCTACACTAACATGACACCAACAAGAAACACCATTAGTATTTTCGTGCGAACATTCATGCTCTCTTAACAGCTCAGGAACATTTACTTTCATCAGTTCACGCTTTGATGCGTCTGCTTGAACTTTAGTACATCGCTGTTGACTACGCAGTAGTTGAATAGGATTCACTGCTCCTATTATTTCATGATGGACGTGCATTTGCTTTGGGAAAATTAACACCAAGAAGCTTGTCAAAGATTGCACGATGAAGTATTTGTCACAGATCATCATTCATCAGATTTGTTCAACTGCTATTAAGTTTTAAAGAGTGTATCAATGTAACTGGTAATCAGCTTTGGTACTGGTTAACAGGTCGGATCTACTACAGGTAACAAAAGTGACTACCTATAAAATGTTGCTCTATTTTCAGTTGCATAACAATTTAAGAAAAGTTTTGCAACATACTGCAAAAAAGCCAGATAAACAGCACTTTCGATCAATTATTTTTATGTTTCTATTGTCAGACTGGTGAGATTGAGTACTCAGCATGCATTCGATAAGTGGTGACAAGTTTCATTTCACCATTCACTGTTATGTATCAGTGAAGCCTTTCAACAAAATTAGGAGTTGAAAATAAAGTTTTAGAACTTATGTGGGTAAAGCAGGGCCATTCTGTAAGGGGAAGCTATTTGTTCTAAACCTGTTTAAAATCCACCACGGAAAAGGCTACTGCTGGTACAATGTAATAACCTTCGACATCATCTTGTGCTTATTAATTTTTTGCCTTAAGGGTCACTATTCTGAAGTTTGTGTTTCATGCTCTATCCGTTTTCAATGCAGCAATGCCAGTGACCTGCCAGCTGTGATCATCCTGGATAACCTGCATCATGTGGGCTCCTTGGGAGAGGTGTTCAATGGCTTCCTCAGTGCCAAGTACCAAAAGTGGTGAGTGGGGCTGTTCCCATTAGCCATCCATTTCTCTTTTCTGCAGCAGTGTTTTTAGGGGCGAAGCTCCTTAAGGCGGCACCCGTTCGTCCCTCGTAGTCGTCGTCGTCGTAGTAGTACTAGTAGTAGTAGTCGTAGTCCGTAACAAGTCTTACGCTTTGACCTCCAAGGTGGTGCCGGTGGGAGATTTTTCCTGTGCGTTGTTGAACAATGAAAAATTCGCAGCGTGCGCGTTAACTAAAAGCCGAATTCTTCTGTCTCTCATTCCCCATTAGCAGCCATTGGCATGTTCCAGTAGGAAACGTTAGTAGAAGTAGAAGTGTAAGTGTTAGCTAAAAGCCGACTTCTTCTGTCTCTCATTCCCATTAGCAGCCATTGTTTACCTCCAAGGTAGTGCCTGGTGAGATTTCTCCTGTGCGTGATTAAACAATAAAAATTTTGTTCAAAACGCCGTTGATTGATGAAATAAACCAACGAAAGACGCCAGATGTTTTGTAAAAGCAGAACGAAAGAACGCCAGATGTTTCTAAAGCAAAACGAAGAGACGCCAGCTGCTTAACGAAAGACGCCAGATTTTTCTAAAGCAATGGTTTTCTAAACAATGAAAATTCACAGCGTACATGTAAAATTAAAGTGAGCTGTAAGTCGTCATAACTCATCGAACCTTTAGTATAAACGCGCCCGATCTCACGTCGGTGATGATGTACTGGGCAGAATTCACGGAAGATTCACGGTTTACCGATGAACCTCCGCAGCTTCGCCCACTCATCATCATTCACTCCGTGGATATGCTGTGATTTTTTCTTCTACATCTTTCACACGCTTCAGGATCACATGCTCTACGTTATTGCCCAATGTGGCTTTGCACAGGACAGCTAGCTTGCACGTATGCAGCACCGAGTCGGTGCGCGTGTACAGCCAATCTGTGTTTTGCTCCCGTAAATGCTCGGGCTGTGGCACCCGTTCTTTGCAAAATTCTGCAATGGAAATAAAAAAAAAAAACGTGGTTTCAACATACTCGCTGCAAGAAATACATCACTTGATTTGTTATCGCCATCATTTGAAGCAAATAATTTTCTTTGGTTGTTTTGCTTTTGTCCATTTTTGTACTTGAGAGCTTCTTCACTGAACACCAGCCAGTGTTTGGAGGCTTGGATGTTGTCACTTTAAGGTGTGTGAATTTTATGTACTGTGGTCAGCAACATCGCAGTGTCACCTTCATGTTTGTGCTCCGTGGTGGCATGTGCACATTTAATATGCCGTGTGCTTGTATATGGATTGGCTGCTACTTAGGCTATATTTAAACTTTGATATAATGAACTTCAATATCACAAAATTCTCTGTGTAACATAGTTGTTCCATAGAACAAGTATGGGTCTTCTGCAAAACCCTGCGGTTTGGTTCAGAAAGCAAATTTTTGTGTCACCGTGTGTCTCACTTGGGACACACTTGGTGACGTCTCGAAATGAAACTTGCCTTTGGAGTTAAGACTAGCACTTCTTTTGTATTTGCAGCCCATACATAATTGGGACAATGAACCAGGCCACCTGCTCGACAACGAACCTGCAGCTACACCACAACTTCAGGTGTGCACCATGCTTCTTCTGTTGTGTATTACAGTGGGTAGAGAAGTACAACGAGGGTTCTTTCCTTTTGCGTTTAAATTATGTTGCGATGGCATGATGTTTTCACATGTTAGTACACGGCACTGTTAAATGGGTAATTGATGTAAATTAACACAAGCCTGCCATAAAAAAAGTCAACAAAAGGTAAAGAGAAAAGACTTGATGGTTTTGAATAACTTCTGTACAGAAAACACAAGCGGCCAATGGTTGTGTGGGCTATTTTAATATGGCTTAGATATACTACATGCAGCTTCAAACTAGTGCGCATGTACTGAACTGCTGCAACAGTTCTGAAATGTTAATTGTTCTGTGTCTGAACGGTGTCCATCCATATGTTGTTCACCTATTTGTCCACCTCTCTAATTATAATCTATCATCATCATATCGCCATGGCAATTGTAAACTAAAAGAAATGTGAATGTAGAAGAAAACAAGCTCTTGCATAATTATTTATTGGGTCTCTTTGTAGCATGTACTACTATGATATTGGCTTACTATAGTATAGGAAGTTCCTTATACACAAATCTTGGCATGCCAAAGCTATATGTTTAGCATGAGTGGTCCATTGGATTGCCTCCTCTTCCAGGTTAAACTGAAGCTGGGATGTGAATACTGTGCACATTTTAAAGTATTATACAATGTACTTGTACTACACTACATGGTACATCAGGCTAGTAGCCGCAGGGAGGGGCCCTTGGGGTCTCCCCCCCCCCCCCCGCGAAATCGTCCATATAAAAACGTTATACTCTTAGGAAGGTTCACCTGAAAACTAATCATGAGACTTGTAATAAAATAGTATTTAAAAAGTCACATAATTTACAGATGGCGATTTTCACCGAAAATAATTACTAAAAGATAGGTGCATTCCTCAAATAGTCAAGGCCTTCAGCAAGTGGCCCCCTCCCTTTTCTCCCCGGAAAAAAAATCGTGGCTACATGCCTGTGGTACATAGCTTGGTTTTGGCTCGAAAAACCCTCGAATTTAATACAAATTTTGTGCCAGGTGGGTCCTGTGTGCCAACCACATGGAACCGGTGAAGGGCTTCCTGGGGCGCTTCCTGCGGCGGCGCCTGGTCGAGGAGGAGGTCAGCACGGGCCTGCGACTGGCAGAGCTCGCCAAGGTGGTCGACTGGATGCCCCGCATCTGGCACCAACTCAACCAGTTCCTCGAGACGCACAGCTCCTCCGATGTCACCATCGGTGAGCACTCATTTTTCATGGGCACCGGATCTTGACCCGCCTGAAATGACGTAGTGTCATCTAGATAGAATGGCTGATTGGGCGAGTTGGTGATTCATGATACTTAAAAATACGAGCGAAACAGGGACTTAGAAAGACAAGGACAAGCGCATCCAGGTGAGTAGATGCGCTTGTCCTTGTATCCTAAGTCCCTGTTTAAGTTACGCGCTCGTATTTTTAAGGGTCATCTAGAGATGAAGGAGTGGGTAGCCATCATACCTGAAGTGGGCTCAGGGTTGGGAATGTCACACAACTCGCACTAATTGGGTAATTTCAAGCCAACTTAAGATCACTGTAGCATCGTTGCAAGGTCATCTAAAAGTCGGAATGAACCTAAGACTAAACGAGACTAAGCGATATCATGTTTCCTGTGAAAAAACAGTGAAATGCGGTCATATAGATTTGGCTTTTCAGTACTGAGTGTTTTTGCACGTAGATGGTGCCATATAAGTGTTAGCATTTCACTCCTTTCCACTAGTATACTAAAAGACACGTTTGTGTCACGCAGTGCACCCTGTTTTAGCTTTAGCACTGAGATGCATGCTAACACTAACGTAAGCACTTTTACGTGATACTAAAATTATCCAACAAACGGACGTGTTTTGATGGCAACCAGTAACACTGAACATGATTTTGTTTTGCGTTGCTAGCCGGTAGCTGTTCTATTTTTCACTACAGTTATCTTTTAGCGTTAGTTCTACTATTGATTTTGTAGATCAATAGTGAAATTTCCTTGCACTCTGATGGAAGATCTGCGTTTGAATATATTTTTATTAAGTTGAATTTACCCTTCACAAAGTTTGGTTTCTTTTTGTACGCTTGATTTCACGTGGCCGCGTGTAGCAGATAAGAAGAAGGGAGTCCCACTCCAGTCGTCTCGACATACTAAAAGACGAGTGTATTGAACATGCGCAACACTGTTTCTTTAGGACCCAGGCTATTCCTTGCGTGTCCCATGGATGTAGCGGGCTCCCAGGTGTGGTTCACTGACCTCTGGAACTACAGCATTGTGCCGTACCTCCTTGAAGCTGTTCGTGAGGGCCTTCAGGTAGTCACCTTTAACTTATTTTGCTCGAAAATGCAGGGTACATTTGCTTTATCATTGTTGAAGTGGTTCAGCTTTTTTTATTTAAATAGAATACAAACTGAGTGTTTAAATATAGATGTTGTACACAGCACAAGTGCTGTGGAACTGTGTACTACACTCAAACCTCATTATAAAGAAGTTACATCTTACACTAAAGTAACTTCATTATATCCGAAAATTTGTTATAGACGTATATTCCTAACACTGTATGTATTGCAAGACTATTCTTTATTTACTTCGTTATAACTGATATTTCGTTATATTCGTGTTCGTTATATCGAGGTTTCAGTTCCAAGAGTCGAGGGTTCGTGCTATCTAACAAGGTCAACATAATGGATGCGATAATTTGGTGAAATTAATACAAAAGGGCCATTAGTCGAGTGTGTTCCAAGTAAAATGTTGCCTCCATTCTGTTTCAAGCTCTACGGACGGAGGGCAGCGTGGGAAGATCCTGCAGAGTGGGTCCTGGAGACCTATCCATGGCCCGGTCCAGTGTCTGAAGCTCCACAGCTGCTGAGGCTGCGGCCGGAGGATGTCGGTTATGACCCGAGCGCGGGCCCCAAGGTCGTGCCGGACCAGTCCGACTCAGATGCAGATCCCCTGGTGAGTCCCAAAATCTTTGGTGGGAGGCGTATTGTGTGATGTGATGCTTACAGATGTGACAATTACGGATGGTTGTGACGGTTCGTATACGGTTACGGATGTAATGATTACGGATGTGTGTCCGTATACGGTTATCGCCTGTGTCGTCGCACCTCCCTCTGTCCTCGTCTTTGCGTGCGGTTAAGATGTCAAACAGTAAGCACCAACTAGGTCAGACTCAAGTTCTTCTGAAGTGTACACGATTATGGATGGGATAGTTGCTGATGTGATGGTTCGTGTATGGTTACCGATGTGAAAGTCACAGATGTGACTGTTACGGATGTGACAGCTGCAGATGTGGCAGTTACATAAGCGTCAACGCCAGTTTATTATCTGTGCGATTCTACTAAAAGTAAATTAGGGCGGCAGAGATAGTTTTTGGTTCACCTAAAGAAACAACTTTTCCGCCTAGAACTAATTCTCTCCTTTCTATCTTTGCAGCTCAACATGCTGATGCGTCTCCAGGAAGCAGCCAGCTACTCAAGCCCACAAACCAATGACCCTGAGTCAGCTGACTTGGAGGCTGGAAGCGCTTCCTAGCTCATTTTGAGCAGTTTGTAAACAGTAGACACGAAATCGTGTTCCTGCACATACTGTAAGGTCACCAGATCGTCAACTACACGCTGACATAACTGCTTTCTCTGCTTGGAAGATGGGAATGCGCAAGATGTCCAGCAGTTCATCGAGATTCATCAGAGCTTTGTACATTTCGTTTTTTTAATATTTTTTTGAAGCCACGAACAAAATGCTGCTGCTTCGTTGTTTCTCAAAGAAAAGCAGCGACACTCCTAGGCCTAGTCTGTTTTAATGAAAAAGAAAAAGAAATTGTATTGAAGGGATGGCAGAACTGCCTGTACATACAGCCTCAATTTGTAAATAAGAAAAAAAATCCTCTGCCTTTTTAAAAGTTATGCGTCCCCATCCCTCGATCGTTTTGTACAGAAGACAAGAGAATTGGATGTGAAAATAGCAGAACGTTGAGCGAGATATTCTTGTACACGCTTCTTTTATACTGTGTAAAAACTTTGCTAAACAGTGTGCTAGATTTATATTGTGGGAGAGAGCGATATTGATGTGGTATTCTGAATTTCACGAGAAAGATTGATGAGGCAAAGTAATTACAAGATGCATCACTTTGTTTTTCACAAGTGCTGAAAAGGTTGACAGGGAAACTAACACACACCGAACTTAGCTTGTCCTTGTTTTGATAAAAACGTAAAGGCATGTTATTATAACTACCATGTGTGCATCAGAGCAAATAAAATCGCACCGTCAGTTTTCAAGTGGGGGCTTTGTCGTCACATCCAAAGTGTTTGAGTTTCTTGATAAGCTCAGGTGTAATATTAGTGATCGATTTAATATCTGCTCCTAGTTGTACTTGATACCAAATAAAATTAATGTTCCGGTACAGAGTTAGGTGAACACTAAAAAATTTCAAGTTGCTTGAATAGAGTCGAAGAAAAACTAACATGACCCAACGGCACAAGCAAGACTGCATTTGCTGACTAGATGATGTCACTTTCACGTGCTTTGGCTGTTGCATAAGAAGTGAATACATATGATTCAGATATAACGAATAATTGGTTATAACGAAGTAAATGAATAATAGCCTTGGCTTCAATACAGCGTTATGAATGTATGTTGATACAATTTTTTTCAATAAAACAAAGCTAGCTTTGTTCCAGATGCGACTTCATTATAACATGATTTGAGAGTACCTACTATTTTTGAGCTTATGCACCGAAATACATAATTACCGTAATGAGGAGACAAGCTTTTAAGGAATATGCACAACTGCGCAGATTAATGACCATAGTGCTTACCTCTAGACAGTCCACATGTATTCGGACACGGTGTTCATGGTGCTCTACATGTCGACAGCTGTAACAATAAAATGGTGCCACTCGTACGTCTGAAGCATTGACATCAGGAGCATGTGTTCGCAAGAACTACGCCTGCCTCACCTTAAATTGGGCAAATTTCATTGTTTCCTTTAGCTGAGGAGGGCAAGGCGAGAAATTGGCTGCGATTTCATGTTTGTTATCTTCTAGTTTTGTCACAGACTATATTGTATCTCTTGTAAATTGTAACTTCCACTACAGCTGACATCTGTAACCACCAAGAAATTAGGACTATTGCGGAGTCATCCGTTTAAGGGGAGATGTGGGTCTTGAAAAGTGTGTTTTTAATAGTTGGGTCAACGGAATGAAATTTAATACATAATACACTTATTCAGTTTTTTCTGCAGATTCCAAATCTCTGAGTAGATTTTTAATAGCTGCATTAGAACAAAAAGTATGCTAATTCTACAAAGTTTTCTAGCACAATTCTTACGGGGATTTTCGGCAACTTCTTTTTGTCACACACAAAAACAAAGTATGTGGCAAGATTGCCAGAAAGCGGGTCTAGCCGATGATGCTATTTATTTTCTTATAATGTTGTTTACCAAATGATAATTCTCGATAATTGTAAAGTTTATGAAACAAAAATTTTTCACTCATATTTGCATCCGTTTATTTTGCATTTGAAGTTCGATGAAAACAATAAAATTAGCATCATCGGCTAGACGAGCTCTCTGGCAATCTTGCCACATAATTCGTTTTTGTGTTTGACAAAGCAAAGTTGTAAAAAAGTACCGTAAGAAATATGCTCTCAGAAATTGCATATTTTTTGTTGTAATGCAGATAATAAAAATCTACATAAGATTTGGAATCTTCAGGAAAAATTGAATGAGTGTATTAAATTTCATTCACTTAGCCCAATTAATAAAATAAAATTTTTCAAGACCCACGTCTCCCCTTAATTAACGAGGTTAGCGGCATGTGTAGAATGGGAATGTTTACGTTTACATCTGTGAATAAAGAAGTGGCAAAGGCGAATTTCAGGGCAGCTCTCTCAGTTTCCGCTTTCACTGCGTTTATTTAGTGTGTACATCGTAGATATTCAACTAATCTTTTTAAAAGTAGACCACAAATTGCTCGCGATACTTCTCTTAGTTTCTTGTTAAAATTATTATATAACTATTAAGTTTTATAATACTGAATGTGGTTAACATTCCGCAACACCACGTGATGAAGCATTTTATTTTGGGCAGCTTGCATGTTTCGCACACACACAACTTGACACGAATGCCGTTGCTTCTGCAGGATATCTTGCAATGGATTATCGTCATTGCAGAATGCACCGACATGCAGATAGGTTGTTAGAAGCGAGACTGATTACGTTTTTGTAAGGAACAATCAATTACCAGCCACGCAGATAAAGAAAGGTAAATAATTGGAGCCATGCATGTGCTTATGTACACCTATAGATTCATGCTGTGGACGTACTATGCATTATGCACCAAGGCTAGGTATTTGAAAATATGTATGCTGCACCTCTGTGAATTGAGCAATCATTTCCAGTGCGGATGTTTATTATATAACAACGCTTGAGTGGTTATGACTGAGTACGGCTATAAGAGGTCATTGCACTTGCACACTTGAAGTGTGTCTTTCTAATTAGGCATTATTCAGCCACTCTATTACTCTCGTTGTGTAGTAACCACTTCCTTGTGTGGCATCACGCATGTCATTGTTTTCATTCATCAACCTAACTTATAAAAGATTGATGCTGTGTTGATCTAGTTTACACTGTATTACCTCTGGCTGTTCAAGCATCTTGTATACTGTCCCCTGCAGCAATTGTACAACAAAAGATTGTTTTAACTGTTAACAATCTTCCGTGTTTGTGAACCTGTTTTTGAGATTGTGCAGTTGTATCACTTATGCTTCCGTTTATATTTGTAAAAACATACGCTGTGCTTGCCGCTAAAAAAGAAACCTATGCGGATGCAATGCTATGTCTTAAAACATCTACTCTCAGGTATGCATTGCAGACAAGGTGGTTGAACCTCATTTTGCAGAAGCTTTAAATGAAGAAACATATTTGAAAATTATTGTTGCCAACGTGCTTACCCTCTGCATTTCTTTGATCAAGCCCGGTGTTCTCACTGACAGTGGTGGAATCTTAGAAAACATCTGCTGAATTTTAGGTTACCGCTGTACGTATGGGTCCTCGCATACCTCCTCAGGTCACAGTATTGAATGACTGTCTTGCGGACAGAACTGTACATCAATGCATAGGAGCCAATGCAGCAGTCTACATAAAAATGCAGATTGGAAGGGCTTCCGACTCTTATCGCCATTAGTAGCCATAAAATTTTATTTGAAGAGATAACTTGTGGCTCCATCAGAGCAATGACCAGTTGTTTCGCATTTTATTTTTTTGCTCTAAAGCAGCTGTTTCTTGCAATGAAAAGAAAAAGGACACGTGATCAGCGTGAAAGAGAAAGTGATTGCATAAAGGAGAAATGCTCCCGTTTCATTAGCAAAATGCTGTGTTGTCTTAATTACTTCCACAGGACCTGTTCCTGTGCCTCTTTAGTACCCATATCAAGAGGGCAACATCCCTCCTCAGCATGTCATCCCTGTCATCCCTGTGCTTGTATTAAACATGGCCACAGTCATCCAAAGTGAGCAGTGTCGTTGTGCCCCGTGATGCTTGAATAACCATTGCTCCGTCAGGAAAACCTAGTGTGGAAGTGAGATGTGTGAAGATATGATTAAAGCATTTTTCTTTATGTAGAATTTGCTTGTTGTCTTTTTTTTATTAGTGTGAGCAATATGCAAAGAAATTCTAATGCTTGAATCAGGTATTCAGCCAAGATTGTGGTTGCAGGAGAGGGAGGACGTGACTGAACTTTGGGAGTATTGGGTGCAATATTTAGTCATGTTTTGGAAATAATTTGGCGGTATGCATCAGCTTTCACCCCTAGGATCCGCTCTGTCATGCATAGATAGAATTTCAAAACCCCTGATTATTTTTCAGCTCCCAAATCAGGCTGGTTCAAGGTAACAAATGTGGGCTTTCGAAAACAATGTACAAAAAGAAGTGTTCTCTTCTCAGGACATTAGTATGGACAACATGCTGATATCATAGGCGTGGGCAGGGTTCCCCTACGGGAGGGTAGGGGTGGGGGGGGTGGCGAAGGTTCATCGTAGCGCCCCCCTCCCTAATAAGTGATAGTATGGGGTAGACTTCGCGCCCCCCTCCTATGTTTCTAGGGGGTGCAGCCGCCCCCTTGCCCCTCCTCCGTGCGGACGCCTAGAGTTGACATTACATGTTGAACAATTTTACAGCGAAAGCTGTTATGAGATCATTTCACCGGCCGTTTTTGGCGCCGTAGTTGTCCGCCGCCGCCGGCGTCCGTAACCACTATCGCTCGAAATAAGAAAAAAAAATCGAAATAAAAAATTCCAGGATGGAACGAGGTTCGAACCTGGGCCCTCTGCGTGGGAGCCCAGTCTTCAACCTCTGAGCCATGCCGGTGCTTGAAACTGCCTTGCAAAAAGACCCTATACAGTCTTCATGTCGGGAAGGAACCACATTACCATATGTAATGTAGCGTGGTAGAAGAGTAAAATAACAACCAAGTGTCACACAATGCGAATTCTGTAACCAGGCGTCACACAATGCGAATTGCGCAACGAGTGAGTTGTTGAATGCTTCCAACCCATTACAAAGGGCTCTGCCATAATTCTTCGTCGTCATCAGGCACAGCATCAACAAAGTGCGCATAATGCCTTACATGCGTTCAGCAGGTACCACGGCTCTCCGTAAAATGACGAAAAATTGCGTAGTGGCTGCTTCCTTCCTTCACAAAAATTATGATTTATAGTGTAGTGGGTTCCGCGCAAGTCCCATAAGGCTCCCATGATCCATTTCCTCAGGGTTAAGTTAATTCCCTTTATCTCTTTCTCACGTTAGCGTATGTTATAAAGTGTGGTGGGAGAATGAAATAACGACCGGGCGTCACACAATGCGAAGTACTTAACTAGTCGGTCATTTAAAGCTTCCAACCCATTACAAAAGACTCAGTCATAATTCTTCATCGTCATCAGTCGTCTCATCAAGAAACTGTACATAATGCCTTAAAGATGGAACCTCGCTTCTCCGCAGAATGACGAGTAATGACGTGGTGGGTGCTTCCCAACTTCACAAAAACTATAATTTGTGGCGTAGTGGGTACGTTGCTAGTGTAGTTGTATTAGTAGCCACAAGAGAGTTTATAACGGGCTCTAGAAATGCCGCTCTTCGAGCTTTCGCTGTGACTGTGCTGCGCTTTCCGCGCAGGCATGTGCTTTTTTTAGGATAATTAATTTTTCTCTCTTTAGTAGTTACCCTTTCAAAATGCCAAAAGCGCCACTATCGCCACGCGAAGACGCTTGGTAAGCGAGGAGGGGACTATTGGGAATAAAAGGTTGGAATGCCAAATGTCAGATCGGTGTTGCAGCAAAGTAAGGGAGGAAACGATCGTAAAGAGGAACGGAGGGTAATTACTGGTTTTGTCCTCTTTCTTGCGGAGGGAGGCAGGGAAGCATGGCGCATGGCCACAATTAATTCCACTAGGGTTGCAGAAAATAGCGCCATCATAGCTTGCCTAAAAACCGCATCACAGATTAGACAGCAACTGGAGGAGGAATAAACGAGTGATCAGCCAACGTCAGCGAGCCGACGGCAGAGTCTTACAAGGCGGGCGACGTCCCTAGGCCAGGATGCAAGGGACCTTAGCTGACGGCTTGGCCCTATTCACCAGACGTCACTGGAAAATGAGAATTTCTTGGTAAGCACGATCAGAAAAAAAAAACAATAGAAATAAATTAGCGCAGCTACCACTCAATGACGTCGCGCTAGGCTTGGTCACAGCAGAGCTAGTGGGCAACTGGCTGGTCCTATACCTTGGATAGGCTTTTACCCTCTCACCTCTCTCTTTGCCGCCCCCTGCTATACTATACTATACGTGGCTGTGCTTGCTCTCGCCAAGAATTTCTCTCTTTCTCTATCTTTATTTCTCTTTCTTTCTCTCTCAGTTCTCCCGCCCATCAGAGTTATTGCATTCCACGCCTGTGAAATGCGCGTACGTGTTCTGGGAGAGAAGGAGCTGGAAGAGGAAGCAGAAGACGTCGATGAAGAAGAGAGCGCGTGCCTGTTCATGATGATGACAATTTTCTGTCTACGACACCCGGCAAACGTCGAGCATAACACCTCTGCCATAAATACTGCCAGCGCGTACGTGCCACAGAAATTGAGCAAGCTCCGCTGCTCACCACTTGTCAACAAAAACGAAGAAACCGTCCGCGGGCAAGAACGCATGTGCCACAAAACTTGGTCAAATCCTTCTTCTGTGTCACATGCACGATAGGAGTTCTTACAGCTGTGAAGAAGAAGATGCGCCTCCATCCAGCAGCATCGCCAACGCTCGGCTCGCTCGGCTCGTGTTTCGGATCGCCGCTGTGCCTCTGGACGCTTCTTCTCGCTTGCTTGCCGCTGACGACCATTACGTCTTTCAACGACCAATAAACCTCTTCACATTTGGTGGAGGGTGCTATTCATCCCCGTCGCTACACCCTGGAGCTGCGTAGCCGGACGCTACCGCCGATCATGACTGACCACGCAAACCCACCGGCGCCTTCGTCCCTGTCCGTCACCTGCACCGGGCTTCCTCGGCTCCGGGACCCAAAGGTCTTCAGCGGTGCAGATGAGACCGACGTGGAAGACTGGCTTGACCACTACGAACTGGTGAGCGCGCATAATAAGTGGGATGACCCCGACAAGCTAGGCTACGTCATATTTTATCTGACTGGCGTCGCCGAATTGTGGTACAACAACCACAAACAGAACATCCCCACATGGACCGTCTTCAAGACGTCCTGCTCTGAAGTATTCGGTCGACCAGCTGTCCGCAAGCAGCGCGCAGAGCAACGCTTGCGCGTCCGCTCACAGCAGACTGGAGAAAGCTTCACAAGCTATATTGAGGACGTCGTCAACCTTTGTCGACGTGTCAACGACACCATGCCCGAAGCTGACAGGATCAAACAAATCCTGAAGGGCATTGACGATGGCGCTTTCCAAATGCTCTTGGCTAGGAATCCGGGCACAGTTTCAGAAGTCGTCAGCTTGTGTCAGAGCTACGACGAGTTGAAGAAGCAGCGCGCTCTGACTCGGCAGCCTCCACGGGGTGGCGAGTCGCTGTGCAGTCTCGACACCATGCCTGACCATTCGACGTTGCTTCAGCAGGTTCGAGACTTCGTCCGCGAGGAAGTTGCCCGCCAACTTTCCTTAATGCCTTTTACTCACGAGCCTACCACCCGCCTGCCCACCCCGCTCCGCACTGTTGTTTCGGAGGAGGTTGCCCACGCTGTTCCCCTTGCGCGCCGCGAGCCGCCTCCATCCAGCCCTGTTCACTACGCGCGTGCATCGGAGCCTGTGGCCGCTCCTGTCGCCTATGCGCAAGCCGTCCAGCCTGTAGCCGCGCCCCTCACGTATGCTGACGTTCTGCGTAGGCTTCCGCAGCCACCTTACACTACGCACCCGCAGCCCACGCAACCGCCTGTCTATCCTTCCACTTGGGCAGCACCGACAATCGCCAATCCATGGAGGACGCCTGATAATCGACCGATTTGCTACGCCTGCTACACTCCTGGACACGTCGCCCGCTATTGCCGCCGTCGCCCCCAAACTTTCGGCGACCGTGCCCGCTCGTCGCAAGCCGGAAGCCAGCCCTTCCTCCAATACGTTCCTGGCCCATCACCGCGCGATGCCCCTACTCACCGCCCTGACTTCCAGCCGCAGCGCTCACCATCTCCTCGGCGGCGATCGCCGTCCCCCATGCGTCGCCGGCCCGGACCCTCCGACCAGGAAAACTAAACGCCGCAGTTCAAGAGGCAAGAACTGCGCCATCTCCGAACTGTCCAAGCCCTCACTCCTCCCCAACTAACGTGGTCGCCATAACTGTTGAAGGTGTTCGTACTTTTGCCCTTGTGGACACCGGCGCCGCCGTTTCTGTCATAGCCGCTAATCTCTGCCGTGTATTACGAAAGGTAACGACGCCGCTTTCGGGACTGTCGCTCCACACCGCAAGCGCGCAGCAAGTGACGCCTCTCGCAGCCTGCACTGCAAGAGTGGTCATTGAAGGCAATCTGTACATCGTTGAGTTCATTGTCCTTTCTGCCTGTTCGCATGACGTCATCCTCGGGTGGGACTTCCTATCCCGCCATAATGCCGTCATCGACTGCGCACGCGCCGAAGTTGAGTTTTCCCCATTGTGTGACGCCCCATTACTTGACGCTCTTCATCAGCCGCCCAAGCTGCTCGTTCGTGAGGATACCGACATTCCGCCTGGCACTTTCGCACTGGTCCCTGTTTCCTGCAACGCCCACACCGACGCTACAGTCTTTTTCACGCCGTCCGATGTCTTCACGAGTCGTAGAGCTCTGCCGCTACCTTTCGCAACGATTGACATCGCCGCCGGCAGCAGCAATATATTCGTCTTGAATCCGCTCTCTGCACCTGTCACGCTGCTTGCAGGCGAATGTCTCGGCCGCGTGGAAGATCTCGACTCTTCGTCTTTGGTTGACGTCCCGGATGACTGCTGCGACCCACCAAATGCCCTGTCGGCACTCGGGGAGTCATCCAGTGATATATTTTCCAGTGCCATCGCCGATACCCTCACCCCTGCCGAACACGCTGACCTACTTGCTCTTCTGCACGAGTTCCGGAATTCTTTCGATGTGTCGCAACCTCAACTGGGCCGCACGTCGCAAGTACAACATTACGTCGACACCGGTTTACACCAGCCGCTGCGTCAAAGACCATACCGCGTCTCCGCTGAAGAGCGCCGCGTCATTAACAACCAAGTCGAAGACATGCTTCGTAGAGACGTTATTCGACCATCGCACAGTCCCTGGGCGTCTCCTGTCGTACTGGTGCGTAAGAAAGATGGATCTATCCGGTTTTGCGTGGACTACCGTCGTTTGAATAAGATAACCCGCAAGGACGTCTATCCTTTGCCGCGCATTGACGACGCCATTGACACCCTTCACGGAGCAGAATTCTTCTCGTCACTGGACTTGCGGTCTGGCTATTGGCAAGTTCCTATGGCTGAAGCCGATCGCCAGAAGACTGCGTTTATTACACCTGATGGCCTATACGAGTTTAACGTCATGCCCTTTGGACTTTGTAACGCGCCTGCTACGTTTGAACGACTTATGGATAATACGCTACGTGGTCTAAAGTGGTCTATGTGCCTGTGTTACCTCGACGATGTCGTGGTTTTCTCCCATGATTTCCCTACACACCTCCGTCGCCTCAGGCACGTTTTGACTTGTCTGACCAACGCTGGCCTTCAGCTTAACCTCAAGAAATGCCGCTTCGCAGCCCGGGAGCTCGTCATCTTAGGCCACATCGTGTCCAAACAGGGCGTATTACCTGACCCTGCAAAACTTCGTGCAGTCGCGGAATTCCCTAAGCCCACGACGATGAAGGAACTTCGAAGTTTTGTAGGTCTATGCTCCTATTTCCGGCGCTTTGTTCGCAATTTTGCATCCATCATGTCACCGTTAACCCAGCTTCTTCGCGGCGACGTGAACCTCTCCTCCTGGTCCTCTGCATGTGACGTAGCCTTCGCTACACTGCGCCGCCTGCTCACCTCCCCACCTATTCTTCGTCACTTCGATCCGACGGCTCCTACCGAAGTACACACAGACGCCAGCGGGGTCGGGCTTGGCGCTGTCCTCGCTCAACGAAAGCCCGGCTATTCCGAATACGTCGTCGCCTACGCTAGTCGCACGCTGACGAAAGCCGAAACGAATTACAGCGTGACTGAAAAAGAGTGTTTGGCTCTGGTGTGGGCGCTTGGAAAGTTCCGGCCGTACTTATACGGCCGCCCGTTCGATCTAGTAACCGATCACCACGCGCTTTGCTGGCTCGCCACGTTGAAGGACCCTTCTGGCCGCCTAGCGCGATGGGCACTTCGCATCCAGGAGTACGACATTCGCGTCGTATACCGCTGCGGACGCAAACACTCTGACGCTGACGCCCTCTCCCGCTCACCTTTACCGCCAGATCCAGCGTGCGCAACCACATGCGTCCACCCCTTGTCATCTCTCGATCTCGACTCCATTGCCACCGAACAACGTCGTGACCCGTGGATCGCTTCTCTTCTTGATTATCTATGTGGAACATCCACCATTCCTGTATCTCGATCCCTCCGTCGTCAAGCTTCCCATTTCACCATCCGCGATCAACTGCTTCATCGCCGCAACTACGCTGCCGATGGCCGCCGATGGCTACTGGTCATTCCACGCAGCTTGCGATCCCAAGTATGCGCCTCTCTTCACGACGATCCGCAATGTGGCCATGCCGGGGTCTTCAAGACATACGAGCGCCTTCGCCATCGCTATTACTGGCGCGGCATGTACAATTTTGTGCGGAAATTCGTGCAGTGCTGTCCTGACTGCCAACGACGCAAATCGACACCTTTACGTGCGACCGGCGCATTGCAGCCGCTTCCATGCCCTGCCAAGCCATTTGATCGAGTCGGCGTTGACCTCTACGGTCCCCTTCCAATGACCGCAGATGGCAACCGGTGGATTATCGTGGCTGTCGACCACCTGACACGCTACGCCGAAACTGCCGCTTTGCCTAGCGCTACCGCTCGGGATGTCGCCTCTTTCATTTTACGTCACTTTATCCTTCGACATGGCGCCCCTCGAGAGCTCCTTAGTGACAGAGGCCGCGCTTTTCTCTCCGAGGTCGTCGAAGCTCTGCTCTCGGAATGCCACGTCATTCATCGGACAACCACAGCATACCACCCGCAGACTAACGGGCTCACGGAACGGTTTAACCGCACCTTGGGTGATATGCTCTCGATGTACGTCGCATCCGACCATAGCAACTGGGACCGTGTTCTCCCTTATGTAACATTCGCATACAACACCGCGATACAAACAACTACCGGATTTTCGCCTTTCTTTCTCCTTTACGGACGCGAGCCTTCACATACTATTGACACCCTACTTCCCTACCGTCCTGATGCTTCCGAGTGTCCACCTGTCTCCGAAGCTGCTCGACAAGCCGAAGAGTGCCGCCAGCTCGCCCGCACGTTTACCTCGCAAGAGCAGCAGCGACAGAAAGAAAACCGCAGCACTTCACTTCCAGACCCTAGCTATGCCCCAGGGTCTCTCGTATGGCTCTCTGTCCCATACCAGACTCCGGGACTCTCCTCGAAGCTCGTTCCAAGGTACGAGGGTCCTTACACCATCTTGGAGAAAACCTCTCCAGTTAATTTTCTTATCGAGCCAGTTTCTCGATCGGATGACATGCGCCGGCGTGGACGTGACATCGTCCATGTTTCCCGCCTCAAGCCGTACCATGAGCCTCTACCTGAAACTTCTTAGGTCGCCAGGATGGCTCCTTTTTCAGCGGGGGCGATTGTGAAGAAGAAGATGCGCCTCCATCCAGCAGCATCGCCAACGCTCGGCTCGCTCGGCTCGTGTTTCGGATCGCCGCTGTGCCTCTGGACGCTTCTTCTCGCTTGCTTGCCGCTGACGACCATTACGTCTTTCAACGACCAATAAACCTCTTCACACAGCAAAGATGTTATGCTCGACGCTTGCCGGGTGTTGTAGATATAAAACGGGAAATTTGGAAATTTTGCATTTTTCGACGTCTGAACGAGTGGTAGAATTTCCACAAAATTGGTTGCGGTTGCATTTCTGACCAAACAGTGGGATAACCGTTCTTGGAATGTGACATCGGGAATCTTCTGTTGCCACTATCGTCCAAAACATGCATCCGTATAGCCCGGCACGTCAAACAATAACGGGTGTGGGTGAATTTCTGACCAAACGTTAAGCCTATATAGCCACAGGCGTGCGCAGAGGGGGGCAGGGGGGCGGCCGCCCCCCCCTTGTCACCTAAGAGGGGGGGGGGGCGCAAAGTCTGCTCCATACATTGATTTAATAGGGAGGGGAGTGCTGCGATGAACCTTCGCCCGTCTTCGCCCCCCTGAAGGGGAACCCTGCGCACGCTTATGCCAATAGCCTTTGGAAATTTTGTATGTTTCGATGTATAGACGCGCGGCAGAATTTTGAAAACATTGGTTTTGTGTGCACTTCTGAACAAAAGGTAAGCCTAGCCTAGGCTTACCTTTTGTTCAGAAGTGTACCCACAACCAATGTTTTCAAAATTCTGCCACACGTTCATACATCAAAACACAAAAATTTCTAAAGGCTATAGCCGTTGGAAATTTCGTATGTTTCGATGCATGAACGTGTAGCAGAATTTTGAAAACATTGGTTGTGGGTGCAATTCTGACCAAATGGTAATTGTCTAGAGCCTTTGGAAAGTTTTACTTTTCGATATCCGAACGTGTA
This sequence comes from Rhipicephalus sanguineus, assembly GCF_013339695.2. NCBI lineage: Eukaryota > Metazoa > Arthropoda > Arachnida > Ixodida > Ixodidae > Rhipicephalus > Rhipicephalus sanguineus. The sequence goes on along the minus strand of NC_051182.1, from coordinate 84,393,865 downwards.
GCAGAAATCTGACAAAATTGGTTGCGGGTGCATTTATGACCAAAAGATAAGCCTATAGCCGTTCGGAAATTTTGTATTTTCGATGACCGAACATGTAGTAGAAACTTAAAAACAATAGTTGTGGGTGCACTTCTGACCAAATTGCAAGGGCTTTGGATATTTTGTATTTTTCGATGACTAAACGTGTGAACGTGTGCTATAATTTTCACAAAATTGATGGTGGGTGCATTTCTGACCAAAAGATAAGCCCATAGCCTTTGGAAATTTTGTATTATTGAGATAGCAATTATATGGACACTCTAGGTGGATTCTTGCCGTCGCCGTCATGTCCCGGATATGTATACGTATGTATGTATATAAGAAAGGCACAAAGAAAAATAAAGCAGAAAAAAAATCCTGAGGTACTCGACCGGGGATTCGTACCAGCGACCGCTCGCTCCCCGACGCGCTGCGTTAGACAACTCAACCATACGGCGTGTATGCGCCCGAGAAATAACGGCGAGCTATTTATCTTTACCATTTACCGCTGGTGGTACGCAGATGTCGGAGGAACTTGAGCGTGTTTACTATCACGCAATGCTCCTAAATATTCCGTCAATTCGAAAACTGCCCTTGAAACGCGCACGACAAACTGGGCCCATTTTGTACCCACTCGTGATCTGGAACGAAAAAAAAAGAACACCGGACGCACCTTGGGTCAGACGCCCCCGTGTGACAGGAAACACAGAAGGGTCACTCCAAGCGCCGCAGTTTAAAAGAAAAAGAATTATCTAAGGGCGTCTGATTCTCCATTGTCGACACGTAGTCTTGAGCAATCCCCCAGAGTGGTTATGTGCCAAATTTGGAGCAAACAAAGAAACATTGTCGACACTTGCAGTGCGTTGCTCAAGCACAAAGACGTAACAACTGTGACAGTTGTTAGTTCACGCTGGTCCTATGTGTACCTGTGCGTTCATTTCGGGCATCCTTCTTTGTGCGCTGCAAGTAACGAGCTGCTTGTCGTTCTTCGTGTGACATTCCTATTTCTTGCTATGGCCATTGCGGCGAAACTGTGAGATTTTTTTTCGATCTCCAAACGTGAAGTATTATTTTGACAACATGGACGTGGGTGCATTTCTGAGCAAAAGCTAAGCCTATAGCCTCTGGAAATTTTGTATTTTTCGATGTCCGAACGTGTTCTACAATTTTGAAGACATTGGCTGTGGGTGTATTTCTGACCAAATGGGTCAGCCTTTTAGAATTTTTGTATTTTCCGATGTTGGAACGTGTGATACAATTTTGAAAACGATGGTTCAGGGGTGCTAGAATTTTAACAAAATTGATTTCGCGCGCACTTCTTAACAAAAGGTATACCTATAGTCTTTGTAAATATTGTATTTTCCGATGTCCGAACGTGTAGTAGAATATTGAAACCATTTGTTGTGGGTGCATTTCTGACCAAATGTTAAGCGTGTAGCATTTGTAAATTTTGTATTTTCCGATGTCCGAACATGTAGTAGAAATTTAAAAACATTGGTTGTCGGTGCATTTCTTACCAAATGGTAAGAAATATTGTATTTGTATTTGTATTGCAAATTTTCTATTTTCCGATGTCCGAACGTGTTGAATTTCGACAACATTGGTTGTGGGTGCAATTCTGGAAAAAAGCAAAGCCTTTGGAAATATTGTATTTTTCGATGTCTGAACGTGTAGCAGAACTTTGACAACATTGGTTGAGGAGTGCTTTTCTCAAGAAATGGTAAGGCTAGAGCCCTTGGAGATTTTGCACTTTTAGATGCGAAGCATCTTATAGCGGAGCTCAAACCGGTAGTGGTGGTGGTGGTGTGCAGCGTGACCACCCTTACTGCGCACGCGCAAACCCTCTCCACATACCTCCTCTCGACTCCCCCTCTCCACTTCCCCTCTCCCTCCCCTTGCTCCTCTCCACGCCCCCTCTGAAACGCGGGCTTGACATGCAGAAACGCTGCTTCGCATCACCTCATGGTCCCCTTTAGCGCGTCCCCTCCCCCTCTCTCTCCTCTCCTACGCTCCCCCCTCACGCGCCTGATGACCGCGTTCCCCGCTCACCCTGTGAGAATTAACGGCAAGGCTAGAAGGAAGAGGCGACGCGCGTAGCGTTCCTCTTCGCGTTCATGCCCAACGAACGGCAACGGAACGCGATCGTGCAAGTGCTCCGGCTTCGCATCTCCTCATGGTCCCATTTAGCGGGAGATGGTGTAATTTTTTATGTCTGAACGTGTAATAGAAATTTTAAAAATTCGGCAGATTCCACGTACCGTGGCAATCGATGTTATGCGAAGCATGCGCGGGATGGTGACTCTGGCTTTATTTTTCACATAGAGCGAAACGTTACGGAATGACGCTACAGAAATTTGCGAATGGTATACGCAGCCACATATGTTGAAGAATCGCATATGTGTTATACAACCGGTTGTTCACAGTTGCGTGACGATGCCAACAGCAACATGGGTGTTACGAACACCACACACGGTAAGCTGATATGTAGTGCTTATATACTTCAATACTGAATAGCATGAATCCGAGCAGGACAAAGAAGGAACACAGATGCACAGGACAGGCGTGACTCGCAGCTAAGCTTTATTCAGAAAAGTTTCTCTAGATACATACACAGCCGAGTGGCACGCGCAGGCGCACTGCACGTACGTTACAGTCACACTTGCTGTTGTTACAGTTGCGTTGCAGTTGGTATGCTTATACTTTTGTCCGTTATGACGGAGAACGCACGCACGTTTCACAAACCCGCATGCAAGTGTGGAAGGGGTCGACAGTTCTTGAACAAGGTCATCACCACCGTGGTCAGCAAGCACAGCTGGACCGGACTTATCGAAACCGTTCGTCATCGCGGCTACGAGGGGTCTGAGTTCAGTACAGCTTGTGGAAAGTGTGGATGCCTCTTACGATGAAATGATCTATGATGCTTCCTGTCCTGAACGTGGCAACGAGGTCTCGTGATGCCCTGTCCACATCCATACCGTCTTTCATGCAGTGTAAGAACCAGGCGTTGTTGGGTTTTGATAAATCAACGTTGAAGTCACCGGTAATGATGAGGGCCTGGCCCTCTCGGTATAGTTGTTGTAGGAAGCATTGATCCCGGTTTTTGCGTAATCCACGTGGCCCACGTTGCGGACCACGTGGACGAGTGCATGGTAGTCGAGCGTCTTCCCGGGGTGTTCTGTCTTCAGCTCCCACACTTTCATTACGTCTGCCACGGTGGTGTAGCGGTTACGGTGTCGGCTGTTGACCCAATGTTCGCGGTTTCGATCCCGGCCGCGCCGGTCGTGTTTCGATGGATGCGAAATGCTAGAGGCCCGTGTACTGTGTGATGTCAGTGCATGTTAAAGAATACCAGATGGTCAAAATTTCCGGAGCCCTCCGCCACGACGTCTCTCATAAATATATCGTGATTTTGGTATGTAAAACCCGAATTATTACTATCACTTTCCTTGATTGTTAGTGTGTATGTTCGCGGTTACTGTTTTGATTGAGACTTTGTATCATCTGTGGCACATACCCGCATAACATGAACTCTGGTATGCGGGTATGTACCACACGTCACTGAGAGAAAGGGTTTCATGACGTACTCGACAGTTATTTGGCGTTATTCATGTCATGACTAACGAACCCTGTTCGTCATACACTGATCCTCTGCTATGCCAATTTTGGTATCTTACAACCTATGGGACGACTGTGAGAGCGCTCAGATGTAGGCGGCTAAATAGATAGATAGATAGATAGATAGATAGATAGATAGATAGATAGATAGATAGATAGATAGATAGATAGATAGATAGATAGATAGATAGATAGATAGATAGATAGATAGATAGATAGATAGATAGATAGATAGATAGATAGATAGAAACGCCAAAGCGCCTAACGTTCGCTAAGAAATGCTTCCCACTTAAAAATTGTTGAACAAGAAGTGTAGCTGGATCTAACGTTTCGACAAGTGAACTTGCATTCGTCGAGGTAGCAAATGTATGCCTTAGCAGAGTGCTTATGTGCATTTTCAGAGGGCTCCGGAAATTTCGACCACTCAGGGTCCTTTACCGTACACTGAAATAGCACATTATGCGGGTTTATGGCATTCAATTTGGCCTCCGTCCAAAGGCGACCGCAGCGCGAAGGATCGGATCTCTTCTGGGTCAGAAGCCGAGAACCGTAACCACTGTCCCGTTGTGGTGGCAGGGTCTCGCCATTTATGCTCTGTAGTTAATGTGTGGTAGTGTACAGGATTATGCACTTTTCTTCATATAAGACTGAAATCCTTACGCGTGAGGTGTTTAAAAAAAAACATGGCTGATCCTTCCGTCCTAGGAATCGGTGTAACACGAAAGTGAAACGTGTATTCACAGAGGTAGTTAAGCGTTTATTGTGCATTGTTTCGCGCAAGGGCGAAACAATCATTGCGATAGCAACAAATTGGAATTTCACGCGAAGAATGGTAAGCAGCTTGAAGCTTCCAATGTGCTGCTCAAGCACAAAGGACGCACGAAAAGAACACACACAGGACGAGCGCGGACTAACAACTGTCACATTTGTTACTTCTTTGTGTTTGAGCAGCGCGCTCCTTTAGCAAACGCGGCCGCTGCAGCGAGCGAAGTGACCGTCGTGCACTGTGTAACTTCAACGTAAACTTGCGGTGAAAGCCCAAGCCGTACAAACCGGCCCCATCACGAGAGAAGCGCGCGCACGGGCGATCACGCATCAAGCCTTGTAGGGCAAGGTACAGGTGTGAGCGCGCGCGCATCGCAACGATAACCCATAAAGCGCACCCTTCGCGCCATCTCACTGGTGATAACGAAAACGAATGCCTCCGAGCTCCGCCTGCCGCCAACAGTAAATTGCGTATACACATAGCTCGCCATTAGTACGCTAAAGGGACTGCCTACCGCTCGGAAAAACTTTTCTGATTGTGGTGAAAATGACAAGGTCGTTCGTCACATCGGCGGCAACGAGCATGCGTTTGCCCCATGAAAAAGGAATTATATTTTTAATTTGATGTTGAAAATCGTGAAAGAATGACGGCTAGCGTCACCCAACGGCGATGTGGCTCAATCTACTGGTATGACAAGAAATCCTCGCAGGTAGACTCATTTTGCTTAAAAACAAACACATATAACTTGAAATTGTATTTTACGCACTTGAGGCACCTTTCGGTTGCGTCAGAGAGTAATCTCTTGCTTTCTTTTTTCTCACGGATACAAAAAGGCACTCGGTGGCGCTGCTTGCGCTGCCGTCTTCGATTTCGTCTGCTTCAACTCATGCGCTATGCCATGCGGCTCTCCGCGCTGGTCGTACTGTGCCGCTGTATTGTTATTAGGATGTCTCACATGTGCTGCGCTGTGAAGGCGCGCAATTATTGTCTCTTTTTGACGAATCGACTTGGCTTGGATTGCGGCAGCAGTGCTAAAATGAACACATAGACTGCGAATACAGCAAAACAAGTGTTCTGTAATCGTATAATAAGGCTTAATTTAACCGCTAGCACGCTGAAAACGACTGTTACATTCATTACAATAGTGTTCAGCGCAAATAAAGTAATCCTACAGAAATCACATGTGTTTCGGTTTTACTTTTCACCGGCACTACAATCGTCATCGCATCCACCAACCAGTGTTGCGGGCATGTTTCACGCCAATGGAAGAAGACCGAACGCAGATAGAAAAATTCTCTTTTAAAAACTTCTACTCACTTTCCAGAGAAACCGCTGCAAGGTTGGAGACTTCAGACGATACGCTTTCTATTGCGGTACAAAACAGAAAATCGATGAAGGACGGTAGACAGTCCCTTTAAGAACGTAGGTTTTGCGGTCGAGTGTTTCGCGCCGTGCGCTGCAGAGCGAGGGGTCGTTGGTTCAATTCCCGATGACGGAACTTTTGTAGCGTTAGCTACACTTGCCTAGCCGGAGCCCATTTCGCGTGGATCCTCATGAGCCGTGCTGCGCATGCGCGAGGATCAGCGATGTCACACAGCTGGCTCACCGGAGCCGGCATCTCACGCACTCTCAGCCGCTGCCGCGCGCGACTCTGCCGCCGGCCTGCGGGTTCGGGAGGAGTGGCGTCGTAGCCGCGGCAGACTCCTCCACCGGCGCGCGCGACTCGCTGCTGCTGGTCTGCGCATTCGAGAGGACTGACGTCGTAGCCATGGCAGACACACTGGCGCCGGCGCGTGCGCAGCTATTCGCCTTCGCTGTGCAGTCGCCGTCTGACACTGCGCTGGAGCCGCTTGGTAGCGCCTCTGAGTGGCGTTTGCAGGTTGGTAACGCCATGAAGAAGGAGAGCGCAAATGCTGCTCAACGCCGCAGAAGAGCCGAGGAGCTTATCTCATTGGATCTCAAAGTAGTTGCCTGGCAATTAGCGGTTCAGCATACGAAGAATGAACAGAAGAAGGCTAATAATCCTACACAATCTGGAAAGCTAAGAATAAACAGCTGAACCTTTGCTAACGCTACGTATATCCTGGCATATCCGAGCTAAGCCACTGCAATTTTTTCTTGTTTTTTTTCTTTCTCATCTGTTAGTGTACGTTTTACAACGTCATATCCGTGACGGAAGTGCGTCAGTGAAGTCTTGGTGAGCCCCGGCCTAAAACACTTTTGTGTTAAATAAGCGAATGGCAGAAACTGCCGATATTTGACACGCTTTTTGGGCTATGCCACGGCTCTTTACCCCTGTCAATTTAAAAGAAGATGTTAGAAGAAAAAAAAGAGGACCTGAGCAGTGCCAATTTGACACGCATGCGGCGTTTTTTTTTTATAACTATACACACGTGCCCGTACTCGGTAAGGTCTGCCCACAACAGCGGGTATAGCCTCCCGAGCTGCTTCGCTACGATCACGGCCGACAGTTAGCCACCCCGCAGGGTTAATGTTCGAATTCGATGGCGTAGTACAGCGTGCCAGAGCCCAGATTACCTCCCCAGGCGATTACGCACCCCGTGAACTACCGGGTGCAGGGTGGGGGGGACGCCTTTCCCTTTTTGCCGGTGGGTGTCCGTCGGTAGGATTCGAACCACCTACCTCCCGTAGCCGAGGCGGGCACCCTACACACTGGGCCACGGCTTCGGTGGGATATGCGCTAGAAAAATATTACTTCGCTGCAAGACAACATCATTTGGTTATCTGTTCTTTTCAACGACTTTGAAGGTGCATTGCGTTTGAAGGAATGCGTGTCTAGCAGAGCTCCCTTGAACTTTAAACTTGGTGTTCTTTGCTACAGCCTATGAGGATCAAGAAAAAATAAAAACAAAATTTACAAGCCGAAAGTCTCTCGCTTAGATAACCCGGTTGCACAGTTTTTTTTGTTTTTTTTTTCGCGATATACTTGTCCATTGCTTTCACGGCTGTTGACGTTACATTTGGGGTTTATGTAGCGAGTTCGCAAAAGCGAAAAACGATTCCTTGAAGTGTGTATTGCGGTGAACCATAAATATTTCGCGGTTCGTGAAGGTCACATACCTTAATGTGGATACGTAGCGCGTGCGGTGTGTTGAAGTGTACATATCGTAGTTCAATTTTCCACTGCAGCTCCCCACACTGTTCGTTCACCGTTTCCACGCAATGCACTCATCTGCAGCGGCCGTCACACCTCTGCTTTGACAGCTCAATCGCGGAGTGCTTCTAGCAGTGCGTAATTAGCTACATAGGATATTCGTGAAGGATTGTGACTGATAACTCTTATGTTGATATACTGCTCCCAAGACAACATTACGTACCATTCCTTCCTAGGAGGGCGTGACGTTAAACAGAAAGGGAAAGACAAGATATTTGCGTTCTGTGAGAACATAGACAGGCCGTCGATTAACAGTGGGATGCGTTTTTGGGCATAGCGCTGTTCTCGATCGCCACTGTCAAAGCGGAAATATCGCGAATAGGCTGTTCTCCACGTGCTCGAGAGGTACGCAAACTTTTGCAGTTGTCTGTTCTTTACATGGAGTTGGAAGAATAACGCAGTGCGCATCGCATTTACACAGGAGTAGTCGACTTGGCGATTACAGATATTTCGCAGGCCTTGGTATACTTTAGCAGCTTGTGTGTGTAGTCTTTTTAAGGTCTCAGAGAAAGTTTACTATGTCGTTGGTGCAAAAACAACAAAACAGAACGATAAAATTGGTAATCAGCGTGCCGATCTGTGTAGAGACGGGTCCACTGCTAAAGGGAACACTTGCGTGCATGGCATGTTTGGATTTCGCTGTCTTGCAAAAACATAGTGGCTTAGATTTGCGCAAAACTACTGGTGGTTGGCCGTTCTGCCTCTTTTACAGCGAAAGCTGTTATGAGATCATTTCACCGGCTGTTATTGGCGCCGTAGTTGTCCGCCGCCGCCGCCGGTGTCCGTAACCAGTATCGCTCGACATAAGAAAAAAAAAACGAAATAAGAAAAAAATTCCAGGATGGAACGAGGTTCGAACCTGAGCCCTCTGCGTGGGAGCCCAGTACTCAACCTCTGAGCCATGCCGGTGCTTGAAACTGCTTTGCAAAAAGGTCCTATACAGGCTTCATGTCGGGAAGGAACCACCTTAGCATATGCAATATAGCGTGGTAGAAGAGTAAAATAAGCGCCAAGCGTTACACAACGCGAATTTTGTAACCAGGCATCACACAATGCAAATTGCGCAACGAGTAGGTTGTTGAATTCTTCCAAGCCATTACAAAGGGCTCTGCCATAATTGTTCATCGTCATCAGGCACAGCATCAACAAAGTGCGCATAATGCCTTATATGGGTTTAGCAGGTACCAACGCTCTCCGTAGAATGACGAAAAATGGCACAGTGCCTGCTGCCCTACTTTTCAAAAATTACAATGATTTATAGCGTAGTGGGTTCCTCGCAAGTGCACTTGCATTAGTTGCCAAGGAAGCCCATAAGCGCATGATCCACTTCCTCGGGGTCTCAGTAAAATTACAATGATTTATAGCGTAGTGGGTTTCTCGCAAGTGCACTTGTATTGGTTGCCAAGGAAGCCCATAAGCGCATGATCCATTTCCTCGGGGTCTCAGTAAAGTTCTTCGCCCCCCCCCCGTCTCTCTCCCACGTCAACGTATGTTATACAGCATGACAGGAGAGGGAAATAGCGACCGGGCGTCACCCAATGCAAATTGCATAACTGGTGGGCCGTTTAAAGATTCCAACCCATTACAAAGGGCTGAGCCATAATTCTTCATCGTCATCAGTCGTCGCTTCAACAAAGTGCACATAATGCCTTACAGACGCATAGATGGTGCCTCGCTTCTCCGCAGAATGACGAATAATGACTTAGTAGGTGCTTCCCCACTTCACAAAAATTGTGATATATGGCGTAGTGGGTACCTTTCTAGTGTACTTGTATTGTAGCCCCAAGAGAGCTTAAAGGGGTCATGAAGCACCCCTTGGGCTGATTGAAAAACCAGATCCTGCGGAAAGCTGACATGGCTATGAACTGCTCTGCCAAATATTAAGTCGTGCGCGCCGCGTAATGGCCACAAGCGGAGCGCGAAGTTGCCGTTTCCCCAGGCACCCTCTTTTCAAACAGAGGCCGGTTCTCACTCTCGTCGGTGGGCGGGGGCGTCTGTCCGCTGTACGTCGCAAGAGACATAGCATGCTTATTGGCCGATAGCCGACGTAAATCGAGAGCGGCGTTCGGATCAGATGCGCTTCTTGCCGCGGGGTGCCGCCACTTGCCGGCGCCGCACTCCTCAGTACACGGTAGCCGCACTCGCGCAAGCGAATCACAGCGGGAGAGCGATCGCGTTTCATGACGCGCGCTGGCGTAACTTCTTTCCCCCATGCCATTCCTCCCTGTCTAGCTTCCAGTGCGCTCGTCGGCACGAGAAAAGAGAGAAAGCGCTGGGAGCGTGCGCCAAACCCCCGTAACTCCGCTGATTCTTGACGGATTCGAGAAATTTTTGCGGCAATCGATTCGGGAGGCAGTACACTCCGATACTGAGGCCATTAGATCATTACTTGGAAAAGTGGTTCATGACCCCTTTAACGGGCTCTAGATACGCCGCTCTTCCAGCTTTCGCTGTGACTGTGCTGCGGTTTCACCGCAGGCCTGGCGTTTTTTTGACAGACTATTGCAGTGCATGAACAATGTTTTCCTGTCCACTTGCTGTTAAAGGTCGAGCAAAATGAAAGGTGTTCATTGGAGTGTTCCCTTTAACAGTGGATCGTACTGTACATTCAAGTATACAGTTGCGTGAAGTGACGGCCTTTTTTTTTTAGCGCAGCTGTAAATAGCACACTTCCGCATTTCGATGGAGGCGAATTGCTGGAGGCCCGAGTACTTCGGTTTAGGTGCACGTTAAAGAACGCCAGGTGGTCAAAATTTTGGGAGACCTCCACTACGTTTCTCATAATCATATCCGAGTTTTGAGACGTGAAGCGCCAACAAATATTGTTAAACGTCACACCTGCTTGATGCTGCAGCGTCAGTCCACGCATGTCCTTTAACGGCAACCCACGTAACCTCCTCCGAGCGAGCAATGACGTCGCAAAAACGTTATTACGTGACGTACTCAAGGCGTCAAAAATCACTGACAGTTGTGACGTCAAGACGTCAACGTGAAATCAGATGATGACGCTACTACGTGACTACGTGATCGTTCAAAGGTGGGACGATCCCGGAGGAAATGCAAAACCACGCGAGCTGGAGAAAGCTTCGCTGGAGCTGTACGCCTTTCGTGCGTGTTTCTCCACGTGAGTCGAGTCTTAATGCGGTCGTGCGTGGCAATTATGGGTCGACCGCGATGGGTTAGAACGCCCGAGGAGTAACGCGCTCATGAAGAACGCTGACGCAGATAAGAGCAGAGACGGGAGTGCGCCCGTCAGCTGCGTAACCCCCTTTTTTTATTGCGATAGCAATTATATGGACAGTCTCGGCTGGATTTTGCCGTCGCCGCCGTCATGCACCGTATATGTATAAGTATGTATATATATATAAAGGCCCCAAAGAAAAATAATTCAGAAAAATACTTCCGAAGCGCGGAATCGAACCAAGGAGCTCTTGCTCCGCAGCGAGTGGCGCTATCCACTACGCCACGAAACGCAGATCCTCCACGTAGCTAACGGCGAGCGTTATATACACACCCTTTAGCTATAGTGACCTAGATAGGGGTAGTGGGACGAGGGCGGTCCGCGCGGCGAGGCCGTTTGCACGGATACCGCTAGGCGGCGTTGCAGCGCCTTTCTCCTGAAGCGCACCGCAGTGGGCGCGTGTTCATCGCGCATTCAAATGAAGAGTGCGATACACTCAAAGTTGACGCTTGACTCCTGAGTGCCTAGATTCTACACTGTGTCAACAAAAAGATAATGGTTTTTTTTTCTTGAAAGCTCCAAGCCGTGGGATTTTTAGGGACAAACCTGCCTGTAAGACAGTTTATGGAACTGCGCGTGGCTACTAAGAACGGATGCGGCACTGCACCGCCGATGCCGTGCATGCAGAGAAAAAGAGAGTGAGAGATAAACAACTGAAACTGTGCATTGAAACATTTTAATCAACACAAAGACACTGCGACGATTTCTTTCCCTGAGAATCCGTAGAGTTGCAACAGACGTCCTTTTGCGCTTTCTACGATTTACATCGCTTCTTCGGGTAAGTAAAGCCTTCCGCAAGTACTTGCATGAAATACAGGCAGATCCTGCATAGGGTTGAAAAATAATCATGACTATGTGCATCAGGTTGAAATGTCATTCGCTAGGCCCATTTGCGAAGTGGAGAACTGACGAGGAGATCGGTAAACAAAGAAAGGGTATAGAAACGAGAAGAAACTTAAGCATAGCGCTAATAATAGAGCGAACGAAAGAGTCGACGGAGCCGAAAAATATGTCGAAGACATTACGCATTAACGTTCACTTTTCTCAGAGCAAAACGCGTTCGTTTAGCTTGATAGATTTTCAGCAAAAAACATTTTTAGGTGCACACGGTCTTTGCCCACTAAAATTAAATGGCTAGGTATATTTTCACGTACTCACCTGTTCCATTTACAGTCCCTTTGCACTTGAAGCTCTGGACAAGTCCATCTGCAACAATCATTTGTTGCTTCAATCCTTGAGTGATGGGAACAGCAGCAAAGTCTTCCAAGATGCCTGCTCCCTCGCAAACTTGCAAAGAATGAGCTCCCTCCAACACTTGCTTAGCTTCATCAATCGTCCGTGACACGCTTTCTGACACAAGAGTCTTTCGTACGTAAGAGCGGCAAATCACTGCATTGGGGTCCTCACTGTAGTTCATCAATACAGTTTTTTCAACGCCGACAGTGTTTTTCTCACTATCCAGAGTAGCCAAAACGTACCCAACACCGTCATAGTTGGGAAATTTATGGAGTGCCCAGTGCTCCGTGGGTTTGGGAACTTCGCTTAATTCAAACGGGCGATTCTTAGCGTCGTCACTGTTGTTCGCAGCCTCGCTTGTCTGCATGTCGTCCTCTTGAATGCACCGCATTTTTGTTTGGTGGTCGTGGAGGCGTGAGGAAGCTCTCTTCTTTGTGGGCCGCTCGCACGACGGAGTTTTCGAAGGGTACCTGAGGAGGTTTGGCAATATCGTGGGCACTGCATCTGGCGAGAGAGATGGCTTCCCACGGGGTAAACGCACCTCTTTGCCGTCGATTACGTCTACGTAATCTCTCAGTACATATTTTCCTTCAAAATGAAGCTCGCACACGGCGTCAGTCACTTCCAGTGGCTTGTCCTTGCGGTGTAGATTCCGTTCCCACGTGCGGCGCATTTCTTCATCCTCAGCAGGGACACTGAGACACTGAGAGACAACTTCGGGGCATCTTTCACTCTGCTATACCCAGTTTTACAACCTGGCGCAAAACAATAATTCTTTCGCCGAGGTTTCCCCATCTAACTCAGCGTTACGTTCATCACGCCACCAAAAATACCACGCACGAGCGACTACAATCGTCAGCGCCTGTTGTCCAAACGCACGTTGCTGTGAGGAGGCTTCAGGAGAAATAGAGTTACTGTATATGCTACCTTTAGGTAGCAGAGTTGCGCATAGGTGTGGCTAGCAACCACAGCTATGCGGTGAAGTCGCACTCTGTTTTTGCAGGCGACATGCCTACCGTGTCGCCGATTAACATGCCTGGTGTATCGAATACCGGCAATAAACATTGATAGTCGATGACTAGTGTTAATTCAGTTCGCTGAGCGGCGGCGGCGAAAAATACAGAAATTGGCCCGAGCGCCAGCTTCTCCGCAATGCATGGTTGCTAGCGGCGTTTGGAAAACAGATGCGCAACTCTGCTACCTAAAGGTAGCATATACAGTAACTCTAAGGAGAAAGGCGCAGCGGCGCCCCCACGCCGCGCACGAAGATTTCCGTGCGTTTCGCCACGCCGCCGCTGCTTGCTTGCGCTCTCCCCTCGTCCCACTACCCCTATCTAGTACACTCTACTTTAGCGCTGGACAGACTCAGAGACAGCAGGCGATAATAAGCGTTTCTTCATTACCAGCGAGATGGCGCTAGGAGCCCGACGGGCGCATTTAAAAGTCGTCGGCGAGCTCGCTCGCTTCTTATATTTGCGCATGGGAGAAGCTTCCCAGGCAGCACAGCACATTGGTCCAATATTGTTTATACGTTGGCAAACGATGGCCCAATGATGGCCCATACAAACCACTATAAAACCAATGTTGGCAAGCCAGCCTACAAGGATGCCAATAATGGTCCATCTTTGCCAGTCAACATACAATATTGGTCGTGCTATTCTTTGAGGTTGGCAACAACGGCCCATGGTTCCCGATGTAAATACGATATTGGCAGAACCAGGCCGTATGGATGGCAATATTGGGCCAGCTTATCCGTTGGTAAAATAATATTGGTTAAGTAATGGCAGTAGATTGGATATATTGTCCAGTCAATCTGACTGGTTAAACAATATTGGACGGCCAATGCTACGCGCCGGACAATATTGTCCAGACTTACACGTTGTCGCTCCAATGTCTTAAACACTGGCAAGCATATGCATGATTAATCGGCAAGAATGTTTTTTTCCCCTTTTACCATCACTGAGGGAAGGTTAGCCCGAATCGAGCCACCACCTGCATGCACGCTATTATGAAAATCACTTTGTCCGGCATCCAGCGCACCTCAAAGAAGATTTCTGGTTACTTATCACCATAGGCGTGCGCAGGGTTCCCCATTAGGGGGGGCAAAGGTTCGTCGCAGCGTCCCCCACCCTACTAAGAGGTTCGTCCGAAGTAACCGGGTTGCGGACAGGTATGGCCGAATTAACGAGAGTGTGATGCCGTTAAACAATAAACATGCTTGCAGGGACCAGAGAACGCGTCCTAATTATCCGACTTTCCGAATTAATAAGTGTGGAATTAACGAGCTTTTACTGTATAAAGATGGCAAAAACAGTCCATCATTGTCAGCCAACAAACAAAACTGCAAATTCCAATCTATAAGAAAGGGAACAATGGCGCACACAGGGTCTTGATTTTTAGGTTGGCATTTAGTGTGGCACAAAATATATGCAAAATAGTTGGACAAAATTCGTTTTACAGATGTTGAGCAATGTAAAATAAGTACCAAGTTCTCAACTGAGTTTTGCGCGCTGTTGGAAATACATCTATGAGAAAGGAAACACAACACAAAATCTCACTTTGCAATGCTTGTTGAAAGTTAACGTTAATTGTGTGATACAGCCAGCGTATACATCGCAACTGTATAAAAACAACCAAAAAACCCTACTTTTACATTGATTGAAGCTGTACATAGCGTTGACAAGTTAATGGAGTAGAATAGAAGTCATCTGCTTCGCAATGGGCCTCTGCGCTGGTGCGCCTTCTGCGCACCGCACACGCACCGAAATTATTCTCACGGCTTTATTAGCGGCAAACAATCAAAACATTTCATGTGACTTCAACCACGCTGTGTATTTTCGTGTTTGCTACACGACTGGTTGGATTACAGGAATATAACTTCTTTGTGTGCGCGCTACAGCGACGTGCTGTCCAAGACTACGGTATCGCCCGCTGAATCTATAAATGATCGATGAGTCATGTTTGCGCTTTCAACGCTTCACACAACCAGACGTGTTCACTTTGAATGAATGTTCTCGGTGATCGGGAGGCCGGAGAAGCAGCGCGGCGCCATGTTTTGCTGCGGAATTTCACGTCCTCTCCTCGCGGCAGTGGGGCAGCGCGGTGGTCGCTGGTCATAAAACACTTGTCACTTGACGGCTGCTCCGCCCACGACGGTTCGCTTTCAATGCCTGTGAAAACGAGGGGGGGGGGGGGTTGAGGGAGATGGCGGGAGACGACGGCACCTCGGAAGATGCGTACGCGTTTCGGCCCCTTCTGGCCGGCGGCTATTCTTCGTCAGTCAGTGGCGGTTACTTTCCCTTGATCGGGCTCCCAGCATCGGCGGGCGCGCGCCCCTCAGTATTCAGTCGAGAGTCATCAGGAAAAAACGGAGTCGGATACCGAGACAGGATGCCACGATTCTACGGATACCGAGATTCGACGGCGATGCCACAGTGAGAAGGTAGCTGCCCTGTTCTTCATCGGACCTGACTGTTTTGACTTTTGAAGAGCGATCCGCAGATGAGCGCCGATGTGTTCTGACAACTCGCAAACTTTCCGCCGGATTTTTGTGTTCGTATCGCGTTCAGTAAGTCGTTTTTCTCCTTCGTCGCATGTTACTTTCCGTGTTGTTCGTAAGTGAAATGTGTGCTGCGTTTATTATTGCCTACGTTACCGCGTAATTTTTTTTTAAATTTGCTAGTTTGTGAATACCGATGTAGGGGGCTTTATTGTGCGCTTCGAAGTAGGTTGGTTAAGTTCTCGCCCTCAGCGATGTTGTCAGCATTTGCGTGTGCTATTTTGTTCTTTTCTCGCGTTGTAGTGCGTCAGCTTAACACTCTTTTTTCATTTGCCCTTCGCCGCTGGATTCGCGCAAAGAAATGATGGATTTGTAACACACAAATTTTTATTAGTTGTGAAGTTGTCGCAGACTTTCAAGCTCTTGCCGCAGTCACCTTTTAATTAATAAATAGGCGATGAACTTTCTGGTAGTTCAAGGTGGTTCTGGATCTCGGCTGTATCGAATGTCTGTTCACGTGTACATGTTCATTTATTTCATTTTGTATCACACTTCGCTTTTCACTGACTTCCTTTTGAACCTTCGGTGAACTGACAAATCAAATAAGCGCTAACACCTAGGGAGGTTGTGTGTGTTTGTGAGTGGTCCCGTTTCCCCGATTTCTAATATAAGGACGTTATTGAAGGTAATTAGTGTAGGTTCTGTGCAGCTGTTATCTGCCAGCAAGCGGTCAGCAGAACAAAGCGCGATATGCGAAATTATTTTCAAAACTTGCAGTATCTTTGCCATATGTATACATGCAGAATAAACTTGTGTGTACTCTCAGCTTTTGTACGCTGATTATCCCTGCTGCTTGCCTAAAAGCAAAAGCGTGGGCAACATGCATTTATTTACGTGCACAAAAATCTACCTCACGTTAAACTACACATTCAGTGGAAAATGTTTTCATTTCCAGCGTTAAACGCTGGAAATGAAAGAACGATGGTGCAGCGAACGATAAAGGTTGGCAAAAAATATTGGAGCTGCCAATATTTATACAATGTTGGCGATACGTACGACGAACAATGTTGGCTACAGCCATCCTTGCCATTATTGGCGATATGTTGGACGGACAATGTTGGCTACAGCCATCCTTGCCATTATTGGAAAATCATTGGCATCCAATATTGGACCAATGCACATTTAGGTGTAGCAAACCCCCAAAAGCCAACGCAGGACCAATATTTCTGCCAATGTTTACCAACATTGTTCCGAGATTGGTCCAATGCCGGCGTGCTGCCTGGGTTGCCCTTCCGCTGTCTGCTCGCGCGGTTTTCTCGTGGCGAGGGGTAGAGGAATGTTTCACGCTTTCACCATGATGTCCGCGCTCATGTTACGGCGCGTACGAATGTCACTCGAGCTCAGGGACGCCGCTAAACGAACGAACAGAAGATGAGCGCGAACTATCAAGTGTCACAGCTCGACACTTGAAGCACGCTAGTTTCCTTCGCTGCTTCGGCCGCCTTTGCAACAGAAGCGCTGTTCAAACTGAGAGTATCCATTGGCGAGCGACTTCGTATAGCATTAGTTCTTTGCTATCGCATTCATTGCTTCGCCCTTGCGGCGAAACTGTGACTTTTTTTTAGAGTGTCGGATGAATTCTACGTTTCTGTGCAGTAAACACATTCGATCGTTAAAGTTTGCATTACGCAGCTACATGCGCAGCAATGGACAGCATATTGCCACTTGCCAGGCGCCCCGCCACGGTGGTCCAGTGGTTATGGCGCTCGACTGTTGACCCGAAGGTCGCGGGATCGAATCTCGGCCGCGGCGGCTGCATTTTCGATGGAGGCGAAAATGTGTGAGGCCCGTGTACTTAGATTTAGGTGCACGTTAAAAAAACCCAGGTGGTCGAAATTTCCGGAGCCCTCCACTACGGCGTCTCTCATAATCATATCGGGGTTCAGGGACGGTGAACCCCAGATACTATTATTAACGTATTGCCAGGCGCTTGATTATTTCATGCCACCGGGTTTACTAAAGAAAAAAATCACAGCATATCCACGGAGTGCATGATGATGAGTGGGCGAAGCTGCGGAGGTTCATCGGTAAACCGTGAATCTTCCGTGAATTCTGCCCAGTACATCATCACCGACGTGAGATAGGGCGCGTTTATACTAAAGGTTCGATGAGTTATGACGACTTGCAGCTCACTTTAATTTTACATGTACGCTGCGAATTTTCATTGTTTAGAAAACCATTGCTTTAGAAAACATCTGGCGTCTTTCGTTAAGCAGCTGGCGTCTTTTCCTTCTGCTTTAGAAACATCTGGCCTTCTTCCGTTTTGCTTTTAAAAAACATCTGGCGTCTTTCGTTGGTTTATTTCATCAATAAACGGCGTTTTGAACAAAATTTTTATTGTTTAATCACGCACAGGAGAAATCTCACCAGGCACTACCTTGGAGGTAAAGAATGGCTGCTAATGGGAATGAGAGACAGAAGAAGTCGGCTTTTAGCTACCGCTGCGAATTTTTTATTGTTCAACAACGCACAGGAAAAATCTCCCACCGGCACCACCTTGGAGGTCAAAGCGTAAGACTGGTTACGGACTACGACTACGACTACGAGGGACGAGCGGGTGCCGCCTTAAGGAGCTTCGCCCCTAAAACGCCAGGCCTGCGGTGAAACCGCAGCACAGTCACAGCGAAAGCTGGAAGAGCGGCGTATCTAGAGCCCATTAAGCTCTCTTGGGGCTACAATACAAGTACACTAGAAAGGTACCCACTACGCCATATATCACAATTTTTGTGAAGTTGGGAAGCACCTACTAAGTCATTATTCGTCATTCTGCGGAGAAGCGAGGCACCATCTACACGTCTGTAAGGCATTATGTGCACTTTGTTGAAGCGACGACTGATGACGATGAAGAATTATGGCTCAGCCCTTTGTAATGGGTTGGTATCTTTAAACGTCCCACCAGTTATGTAATTTGCATTGGGTGACGCCCGGTCGCTATTTCCCTCTCCTGTCATGCTGTATAATAATACGTTGACGTGGGAGAGAGACGGGGGGGGGGCGAAGAACTTTACTGAGACCCCGAGGAAATGGATCATGCGCTTATGGGCTTCCTTGGCAACCAATACAAGTGCACTTGCGAGGAACCCACTACGCTATAAATCATTGTAATTTTTGAAAAGTAGGGCAGCAGGCACTGTGCCATTTTTCGTCATTCTACGGAGAGCGTTGGTACCTGCTAAACCCATATAAGTCATTATGCGCACTTTGTTGATGCTGTGCCTGATGACGATGAACAATTATGGCAGAGCCCTTTGTAATGGGTTGGAAGCATTCAACAACCTACTCGTTGCGCAATTTGCATTGTGTGACGCCTGGTTACAAAATTCGCGTTGTGTAACGCTTGGCGCTTATTTTACTCTTCTACCACGCTATATTGCATATGCTAAGGTGGTTCCTTCCCGACATGAAGCCTGTATAGGACCTTTTTGCAAAGCAGTTTCAAGCAGCGGCATGGCTCAGAGGTTGAATACTGGGCTCCCACGCAGAGGGCCCAGGTTCGAACCTCGTTCCATCCTGGAATTTTTTTTCTTATTTCGAGCGATACTGGTTACGGACACCGGCAGCGGCGGCGGCGGCGGACAACTACGGTGCCAAAAACGGCCGGTGAAATGATCTCGTAAGAGCTTTCGCTTGTAAAAGACTATTACGCGTGTTATCAATGTTCGGCGCTGGCCGCGCCGGAATGAATCCGGAACCTTCGCGATTGTTTTTTATAATATTCTGATAAAACAGCGGGCGCGACGCAGGCAGTCGAGTTCGTTCGGAAAGTAAAACCAGCATCAGCAATAACGCTGTAATGTTCGATCACGCATGCTGAAAAAAAAAGGAACGTGTCTCCCCGACCATCAAATTAACGAAAAGCGTGCTCGCCGCTTTCATTGTAAGTGCGAGAGTTACTTGTACTTTGCAGTGTTTCCTTGGCAGGGCACAATCTTGCCCTGTAATTAACTCAAGCATCACCAGCAGTTCCTCGCCGTCACAACCACGTGACAATATCGACAACGCTTACGGGATACCATTCGCGGGCGGAGGCCTTATAGCATTACGGGGTTGAATGCATATCTCAGGCGTTACACAAACCTAATATTACCGGGCACTGAATGGGGGACGCCTTACTCTAGCTGGAACCGGTGAGTGTCCGGCCGCCCGGATTGGAAGCACCGACCTCCCGTAACCGTGCCTGGACGCCCAAACTACAGTGGTTTGGGCGTCACACTGTGAAATCAAACACTCCAGCAACGTTACTTAGGTGCAGAGATATTGTTTTATCTTTCTTGGTTCATTCCTCGTAAGTAAACCGAGTAAGATAAGACCAGAAAAGCACGAAACTGATGTTCAAAGAAGCTGCGCAAACCTCGCATTCGTTCGATATACACAATGCTTCGTTGAACCGATTGCAGAAACAAAGAAAATAATGGTATGAACTTGCAGCGAAGCAATGCTTCTTGAACGCTGGATTTCACCGTAGTCGCGGCCCAGTGGTTAGGGCGTGCGCCTCGGTTACGGGAGGTTGGAGGTTCGAAACCAGCCGCAGGACACCCGCCTGTTCAAAGGGAAAGGCGCTCCCCGCGCCACCGCCCGTCTGTGGACGGGGTGCATACATGCCTGGGGAGGTAATCTAGGCTCTGCCAAGGGGGCGATCGTCCTCGAACGGGAACCGTGCAGGACATGGTGATTAAAATGTCTTCCGTGTTACTTGTGTGGTTCCCTGGGCGGGACATCTGCGAGCTGCGCATGTCGAGCGCGGTAGTGTGTCTCTCTTGAAAAAGAGGCACGTGTGCCTCACGAACGAACACCTGCACAGCGCTGGCAATGCCCAGGTACTCATCTTTTTTATAGCTTTCGTTAAAAAGATGTTGTAGGTGTCTGTGCCATAATTACGAAAGTGCAACAAATACTTCCATTTATCCTGCGCATCCTTACTTATTTGCTTCAACGTAACAAAGCAGTTAATTATAGAGAGAAGTGATGTAACTGATTAACAATGAAAACTGAATGTGAGAATATAGCTTAGCCTGCCAAAGGAGGGACCGCCACTTGTGAAAGATTTCAGAAGCCAATATGAGCGAATTTACAAAAAAAAAAATATGTGCGTGGCACTCGAAGCTGCAGCGCTGTTTCACGGAATTGTTAGTTAATTCCATGAAGATATACAGGGCATATTACGCAGTCATCGCCATGACTGTGTCCCTGTTTTTAGACCGCCAAAATTGCTACGGCAACCACCACCATCGCGAGTTCCCCGCTCTGACGCGACGCTCCTCTGCCGCCTTTGGTTGGGCGTTGCATGCACAAAGGCGTACTCGTTTCACATCGGTATGGCGAATACCTCTACGTGCGAATCCTACGGAACCGCAGAGACAATCGAACACGTCCTGCGCAGCTGCGCACGCTATAACGCCCAGCGAGACGCGCTCCGGATGCTTTTGGACCAACTGGACTGGAGACCATTTTCTGTATACCAGATTCTAGGACCTTGGACATGTGCTTCGAGGGTGCAGAAGGCAACTAAAGCGCCACTGAATAACCTAAAATCAACAGATCTGAGTGACCGTCTTTAGACTGGATGTGCTTCCCCAAGTGTGCTTGTGACTCTGTCCATCCCTTTCGTTTATTCTATCTCTGTTTTCACCCCCTTATCTTTTCCTCCAGTGCAGGGTAGCAAACCCAACGCGCGTCTGATTAACCCTCCTGCTTTTACATAACAAGGGTTGAAAGTTGGGCGAGTTGGTACGGGAACATCTTAAAGGAGCATGACATCATATTTACGCATGTCAAGATTTTTGCATCCGCGAGTAGTTATCTACCCCCTAGTAGCGATTCACGACCGAAAATGCAACTGAGGGACGAATAACTATCTGTTTTAGTGATTTATATCACCGGTGTCTAGCACGATTCAAAACGGCCGGTATGGTAGCCACCATACGGCCGGCAAGCCCGCCATTTCTTAGCGCTGGCAGCGCTCCCTCGCGGTCAATTCCAGACCGCGCCCAGTTTACCACTTGTCCACAGAAAGGAGTGACGTGAGGATCAGCTGCTCAGCTAACATTTCGTCTGCTAGGCGCGCGCGTTCAGTCATGCCTTGTCACCAGCATCGCCGTCGTCGCCGTCAAAAGTGTCGACTAGTGTTGAAGACGGCATTCTAGAACTTAGAATCACCGCGATACGCGACGTCGCGAATCATTTTCGCTTCGACGCTTTGCAAAACAGCGATTCAAAAAATTGGCCGCGTATCTGCGTGCTTCGCTGCAAATGTCGTCTAAAGACGATAGAAGAGGCGCTGCGTGAGATATGGACGCCATCTGGCAATACGTCGGGAAACACGAGTGCTGTGTTGCGGGCTGGTAGTCCCGGCGCAGCGGCAGGCGAAGACCGGCGGTGACCAACGCGACCGGTGCACGGGACGCCGGCCAGCCCGAACACGCTGTTTGGCGCGATGCGCCGAAGGAGAAGAAACGTCCGCACTCAACGAGTACTCTCCACAAACTCTCTTACTTACACGTCGCCTGGGTAAAACAGGAATGCAAGAGCGGCGCCCCCTGTCATTCGTACAATGCAATACTGAACCGATACGGAAACACAACATGAGCTTGTGCAGAGGGCACGGAGGAAGACAAGTTTCAGCGCAGTCGCATTTTCAGCGCACCTTAAGAAACTAGGGTTGTAACATTGTAGGGCGAGTAGGGCCAGAAGGACCGTCACGACGAAAACCTGCCTCCTCAGTCGTATTCGCCTGGAACGTTGGTGTGGCTTCGCGTTCCCTCCTCCGCTCCTGGCCTTTCCACAAAGCTACTGCCTAAATACGAAGGCCCCTACCGCGTCCTACGTCAAGCATCCCCAGCTAACTATATGATTGAGCCTGTTCAATCATCTACGGACCGCCGTCGTCGCGGCCGCGAGACTGTTCACGTCGATCGACTGAAGCCGCATTATGACCCACCAGTTGTACCTGTTCCTTAGGTCGCCAGGATGGCTCCTTTTCCGCGGGGTAGTGATTTGTAACATGGTAGGGCGCAGACAAGAACGCCTGCGAAAGACGAAGACGGTTGTTGTTAGCGCTCGCGCTTGCTCGGCTTGGACCGCTGATCGCTTCAGCTGTGGCAATCTTTTAATAAACGCGTTACTGTCTCAACGTTAAACGCATACCATCAAGGTCTTTAAAATTGCGTATCTATGTATTTTCTGTTAAAGGAACACACCGCCTAATACTTACCTAGTGATGTTGCGCCTCAGATATGCGTAATGTTTGCTTTTTGATCAACAATGTACACAAGTATGAACCTAGTCAGCCGTTCACGATGGCTGGCCCTTGGGCGAGTGGTTCAACTTTGGCCGAGTGGCTGAATCGAGGGACGTGCCGACAAACAGAAAGACAGACAGAAGGACAGACAGTGTATTTTAGCCCACAGTAGCATGTGTTGAAGACGTCCTGTGGACTTGCACTTCTGTGTAAAAATGTTTCATGTATATAGTGCGCAGACACTTGTATATGTTACTGTCTTTGATTACGACACTGTACTGAACTGTTAGTAGCGTTCTGTGATGAAATAAACTTTTTCTAAACGGACAGACAGAAAGACAGACAGAAAGACAGACCAAAATTTCTGCGTTTAAAGGGGTACTGACACAAAATTTCGCGGCCGAGATAGCCTGCTGGATCGATTCCCGTGTACGTGCGTGTACCATCTGCAAAATATCGGCAGCGAATAAAGCTTGGAATGTACTTTATATGAATTTTGAAGTTCGCGAGCGCGATCCAGCATTATAGGCCGCACCTAGTGCATGGACATCCTCGGAGGTGACCCGAGGTGACCCCCCTACTTCCCCTACGCGTTGCAGCCGCTACAAGTTACGATGACGTCGTAGCCGCCATTTCTGTTTTGGCGCGCTTCCCGACGAATCGCTCCTCGCCAGCGGGTCAAACATGAAGTGATTCGCCACGTCGAAAATTCCTTCGATCCCCGCCGCAAGAAAATCGTCGCCATCAGACGACGATGAGCCCGACGACGACAGACCGCGCGGAAATGCGTCACTGTTCTGTGTGCTCACGTGACCGAGCGTTTCACTCGCTAGGTGGTGATAGTTGCACCCGGCGGCTTGCCGTTTTTGGAGCTCTGTAAAACCGAAACTGAGGCTGTGTCGGTAATGAGGAGCTTGTAATTAATTATCTGTCGCGCGCTGCAGCAAACGATGTGCCGTGTTATGACTAACAGGCCCCCAGCAACACATTGCAGCAAAAAAAACGCGGGGCGAAAATTTTTGTGTCAGGACTCCTTTAAGTTCCCCAAGAAAGACTATCGTCTTCAAAATGGACGCTGTTCCAAGCAGCAACGAGGAGGTGCCCGGGGACGCACGCTTGGGCCATACTCGCTGGTGTGTCGCAATTAGACATATTAGAGAATTTTAGCGTGCACAACATTCCGGTATACGCAAAGGGGTCTATGGAATATCGGCATAGCGAATGCACACCAGCGGACAAATAGAATACGATAGGTTTCTACAATAACAATTCTGCGCCGCCAGATGGCCCCACCTATCCGGCCTCTCGACGTCGACGTCATTGTTACTAGCGTATCGTCACTCAGGATGGTATGGTCGGAATGTATCACACTTGTTACGTAGCACTAGTGTCGATGTCGCAGCGTGATCAATCTTCCCTTGGGCTTTCGTACGCTGTTTGCCCTCGGAATAAAATTACTTCCACGCGACGGACGCCATTCAAACTTGGCCAAGGAGACCTATGCATACCGAGCAATCGAATGAAGGGCACATCTCGACTTTGAAATTTGATGTCAGTGCTCCTTTAAGAAAAAACTGCGCAGCAGGACGAGACACCAAGAAAGAACTGACGAAAACGAGCGCAGACTCACGACTAGTTTATTGAAAACCGTGTAAACCTTAAAAAGCCGCAGCAAGGACGTCTTTGCTGCGGTTTTTTAAGGTTCACACGGTTTTCAATGTCTCTGCTGCGGCTTTTTAAGGTTTACACGGTTTTCAATAAACTAGTCGTGAGTCTGCGCTCGTTTTCGTCAGTTCTTTCTTGGTGTCTCGTCCTGCTGCGCAGTTTTTTCTTAAGGTGCTCTTGCTTTTCTCTGCCTCTCTCTCTTACTGTCTAAGCAGGAATGGGTTCAAAGGGAATAATTAGGAGGCTGATGCGTGGGGCCTCTGGTCCATGACCACACCGGCATTCACCGTGCGTCGTACTTTGCCCAGAAGCATGCATTGCACCTCTGGACTTTGAAATCACGTCTTGTCATCCAAGACTCACATGTTGTATTTTTCATATTTCCCGGGCGTTCATTATCAGCATTAAAAATGAGCACGTAATAAGTACGTTGCTGAAAATAGCGTAGTTAGATAACATTTGAGTATTTCTACATACACCTCATTGACATTTTCATTATTAGGTGATTACTTGTCGAGTAAGAAACATAATTATGACTAATTGACTAAACCTAATTGACGAAAAAATTAGTAGTGACTACTACAGTATACTGGGAACAATATGCACTAGATGTGCTTCGTGTAACGACGTTCCTCCTTTTTTAAATCGCGCTGCGTGACAGCTGGGACGCCATGTGTATTGTCGGTTTACTGAGCACTGTTACAACCTCAGCGTTGTTTTTATTGTACTTGAATATTGAATGTATCGATTACCATACTATTTCCTTATCACCAAAGTTGCGCATAATTGTCCTAATGAAACCACCAATGTGCGCAATGAGGCAGTACATCAGTTTTAATGAAAGGAAGTAACTGAAACTATACAGTTCAAATAGGTGTTGCAGAAATCACCGTTACCCAACACAGAGCGCCATATATGAGACGATGTGGTAGCCACTAACATGCAGTACCACAGTGAGGCTCTAGCTTTCGTAAATATCACTTCAAACCGGGCTCCGGGGTCATCCTATGATCACCATGGCGCCATGCCAAATTATCAAAGAAACATTTCTTTCCTGAAACTGGAGCTTGGTATCTCGCCAACTAAGTGACGCTGATTTGTAGATCTAATCCTGTGATTCTGCCTTTTATCAGCGGAGCTGTTAGTCAAACCATAAAGACGACAGTGGTGTTGCAGAGGCGTAGGCAGAAATTTGTTTCGGGGGGAGGGGGCAAGTCCTTGATCCAACATGGGGTCCATTTTGCCATTTTGTGCTCTGAAAAAAAAAATTCAGAGCGAGCTGAGGAAGTAGCGATAGCGCTTGCTGCCGCGGATCCCAATAGACCGATCTCACCGCGAGTTTCACTACGCCACCGCTGCCGCAGTGCATGCCGGTACTTGTAGTACTCGGTACGTTCAGCTGCCTACAGCTGGTGCATTGGCGAGCTGCATTAACGAGCTTTAGCGGCCTTATTTGGAGGAATTGCGATGGTTGGGTTGACATGCTGTGTACTGGAATGCTGCAACAGGAGCCTGAAGCAAAATGACTCGGATTTTGCGTGTTCTCAAAGGATTTCAAGCTCCGACAGGAATTTGTGCGACAGTCAACGAAGTCGGACGGAGAGGCAACTACCGCGCACTTTCTTGTTCAACGTGTTTGTGAACTCCCTGTGCATGATGCATCGTGGTTTAACAGTGCCCTATTGCGTCATAACAACCTTGCTGCGCGAACGATGGACCGATCAGCGACAGCAAAAGTTCATATAACGCCAGCTGGATCCCCTTGCCGGGCCCATCGCCGCCAGCGGCGACAGGTTGGATACAACGTCCTTTCCGGGCTCAACAGATATCGCTTTAATATATCGGAAGACCTAAACCGACCTCTCACCAAATGCGATGACGACTGTCAAGCGTCTAGCATGAACGAGACCTGTGATACAAGCCAAGATTATAACTGCATGCTGTGTACAGCTCGCGCCGTGGAGCGCACGGCGAAAACTCGGCCGTGCCGGTATCGCAGCCAACTCCGCCGCCGGGATTTCCTTCTTCCTTTCAATATGCGATATTATTGTGAACGCATCGTAAAACGCGCAACAGCGGTAGCAAAGCTGGACTTCTTTATGAGCGTAGGCTATTAACTGTACACTGCCGTTTCGAACCGGTAGGCCTAGCGACGATACCGGCGCCGAGCCACCGGCTGAGGCCGCCGCCGCCAGCCGGAGCGAGCTACTGCTTATCCGCCGCAATGCGTGTGCCGCCAAAATCTCTTACTGACTCATCCATCCCTTGTACAGCAGGAAATATTGTGCCATTCTCGAGATTTTCGTGATGTTAACCTTTGCCAAACGGCATGAGCGGCCAGTCACTGTTCAGCGGACGCGCCTCTAACCTGCTTCACGGCGACCGTTTCATCTTCATTCACGTTTAACTTATTACTGTGATCAAAGTCCTGCGTTGACAACACAGTCTACATGGAAAGTGTCATTTCGACAAAATAAAAGCGCAATAAGCTTTTTTTTTTTTTTGTCCCCTTCGGCCTTTTTTTTTCTCCTATTGTCGTATAGCGGATAGCTCTGCGCAGTTTGGGCAAGTTATTTTCCGGATACTGTAGCTTGTGTCGCTTGCGTGCTTGCGTTCACTGGAGAAGATATTTGCTCTCATGACGACGGGAACGTGATTTCTCTTTTTTTATTACTACTATTTATTCAGCAAAACGAGGCAAGCTCGTCAACCCGACGAGACCACCTCGTCACACGTAAGCACTATCAACTGTTCTTTTTTTCTTTTAGCGCTCGGATGCAGTTAAGCTGAAATAAAGTAACATACGTTGGAGGTGCGGACACAGTTTTCCACCGCGTTCAATCGTCTTGCGTGTCGAGGATTGGTGCAAAACGCCAATATACCTGAAACACGCAGCAAGCAGCCGCACCAGCAGCGCTCCGAGAACTACAACTAAGATGGCGACAGTGCCACTGTCGGAAACTCGCGCATGCGCAGATGGTCTGGTGGGATCGGTCTATTCGAAAGTCATCATCACGGACTCCCATAAAGCATGTGCTCACTACTTGGCGGGGGAGATATCCCTCTTAGCAGGCCAAATTCTAAAACTGGCTGCCATTGATCCGACCCCGAAACGAATTATATGGGCTCCTGGCCATCAGGGCTTACGAGGTAATGAGGCCGCTGACGCGGCCGCCCGAGCGCACCCACCGGGCTCCTCACCCTGGCTCTTATGACTCGGAGGCCAATAGACCGCTGCTGCGGTTCAAAGAAATTCTCGCGTATTATCGCGACACTCACCGCCTTTTACCGGCTCCTGCAAAGGGGCTGAGTAAGGCGGATGAGCGAACTCTAAGACAGGTACTCTACTCTGCCCTGCAATATTAAAGCCCTATGATCCGAACACGGATGGGCGGTGCCCACACTGTGGGGAGACCTGCGATATCTTCCACATGGTGTGGGCATGTACTAAAAATCCCCACCTGCCCCCTTCCCCTTCACGAGAGGCATGGGAGACTGCCCTCCTCAACTGCTCCTCACTGGAGTCGCAACGGGCTCTGGTGCGACGGGCGCGAGACGGGGCCTCGCCATGCGGTGTCCCGGACTAGGGACGCCGACCATGTACCGGGGTCATGCTTTGGCCCCCAAACTCTCTTTCTTTTTTCTTTTTATAATAAATGTTTTTCATCATCATTATCATCATCATCATCATCATCATCATCGAAGAAACATACTTCGGGGTGGGGGGGGGGGGAGTGCTCGGGCTCAGTGTGCCGCCCTCTGGCTACGCCACTGTGGTGTTGCAAAAACCTCACCGCGCCTCAATGTAACGTCCTAGAAGACCTAAAACACGTTCTCTGCGAATGCAGCCGATACGCAACAGAAAGAAGATCTCTGAAGGCAGCTTTGCACCTTCAACAGGACTCGTGCTTAGAACTGCGGCACATTCTGGGCCCATGGCAAAACACCACCTGTGCGTTACGTGCAACGAAAGCGCTGCTGACTTTCTTGCGGGCCACGAGCCTGACCGAAACTTTGTAAACAGTGTAGTCTATGTATGTATGTGTGATTATCAGTGTATATATCATAATCATCACCCTCCCTACTGAAAACGTTCCGTAAGTCAGTACCATAATTCCGTATGTTTCCGTATGATTCTCATGGAAGTGTACGGAAAATATATGGAAAATATACGGAAAACATATGGATTCCGTACGAAACATATGGAATTATGGTACTGGCATACGGAACGCTTCAGTAGGGCTGGAGCACCTGGAGTAGCATGTCAGGCGAATAGCCAGGCAAACATCTCCAGCTTTTCATTAAAACATTTCTCTCTCTCTCTCTCTCTCACCGCGCCGTTGCCTAGCAGCCGCCATGCACAGCACGCGCTCGGCGATGGAGACCGTGAAACCATAGAAACTGCACAAAAAGTGGAACTCGCCACGTCGTTGCCTAGCAACCGCCGAGCACACCACGCGCTGTGCGATGGGGACCGCCGTTCATAGCAACCGGTGGCGAAGCCGCGCCTAACGTCCCATTTATCGCAAAAACAGAGGAAATAAGATAGAAATATATTTGGACACAGCGAATCATGAATCCCGCGTAAGGATGATATCAACTAGCTCATAATCAACACTGGTACCCGGTATGCAATTCTTCAAAGCGTCGTCAATTAAGGAGAGAAACGACACAGTGTGCGCTTTCTAGCAATGGGTGACCGACCGCCTGCGCTCATGTATACATTACTACACACTGCGCTTCAGCAACACGGGAGGTAGAGTTCGTAACGTGTCTCGCGGGCGCTGGTCTCGCTCCACCAAGGCACGACATTCGCCCGTCGAAATCGCGTCCTTTCTGCAACGCGTA
The DNA here is from genome assembly GCF_013339695.2 of Rhipicephalus sanguineus. Lineage (NCBI taxonomy): Eukaryota > Metazoa > Arthropoda > Arachnida > Ixodida > Ixodidae > Rhipicephalus > Rhipicephalus sanguineus. Next base: position 84,364,505 of record NC_051182.1, on the reverse strand, counting down.
TTGCAGCAGTTTTGTTAGTCGGTGCTCTCGCAATCGAAGCAGTCGGCGGCGGAGAAATCCCGTTAGTGCATGTGGAAGCTGCACTACTACGATGAGCCGACGCACGCTAACACGAAGCGAAAGGCAAAGAACGCAACGACGTAACTGCGTCAAGGGTTCCTTGGCGACGCCAGCGCGGCCAGTGTACCTCGCTGGTACCGAGACGCTTTAACCATGACCTCCGATATCGCGCGCAATCTCGGAGTAAGCGCTAGTAAGTGTCGATCGTGAAGCATTACTTCTTTTCACCTCTCATAGACGGAGGCATCGCCCCGCTCCGCCCAGCCTACCTACACCGCCAACAGTGAAAACCGTGCGAAAGAGAGAATGTGTGAAAGATATAAGGCGCGTTCGCGCCGTGTCCCACATCTGCCGAGTTAACTTAGTCGGTAGGGCGTCGGGCGCTTGCCGTCGCGGCCGCAAGGTCAAGAGTTCGATTCCCAGTGCGGGATCTTTTTCTCTGTTTTTTTTTCTTTCTCACCCGCTGGCGTCCATTTTATCAACGTCATATCCGTGACGGATGTACTTGGTGGACCCCAGCATAAAACATTTTCGTGTTAAAAAGAGGAAGCAAGCATCGCAACCAGATACCGAACCACCTGACAAAGCCGCGCAGGCGCTGTAGCTACGCAACGCCCATCGACAGAGCATCGACAGCATTATTCTTAGGGTGCTGGTGCTTCACCGTAGCCGTGGCCAAGTGGATAGGGCGCTTGTATCGGATATGGAAGGTAGGTGGTTCGAAACCTGCCGCCGGCCCCACACCGGTTAAACGGGAAAAGCGTCCCCCGACCCGGCACCCGCTTGTTCACGTGGTGTATCCAAGCCTGGGGAGGCAATCTAAGCTCTGCCAAATTACGGGGTAACTAAGGGTGACATGGAAAACAGAGGAAAGGCAGGGAGGTTAACCAGTTCGAAATATCCGTTATGATAACCTACACTTGGGAAAGGGTGGGGGAGTTACAGCCGCAATTTCGAATACTAAGCATGCGGAGTGGTTTATGGTAGTGAATATGAAGCGCATCCCCGGAGCCTAAAAAAAAAACACGGTTATTGTTGGAGACGATTTGGTGCCAAATTATCAATTCTATGAACCCGCCTGGCAAAGAAAACTTGAGGTTGGTTTCATGGCTACTTTCTGGCAACCTTGAAGTACTGTGTTACTCTATGAAGCATCTTTTATTATTTCGAGATGGAATAACGAGCCAGCCTAAACGCAGCCTATTGTCTCCGAGATTTTATGTCGTGAAAATTAGAATTGTGTAGCAGGAATGGTTAAGGATCCTTATAGAAAAAGGATTAAGTGCTACTGCGTGTACATAGCATATATAACGGATACATTCAATAGCTGCCTTTGAAAGGTTTAATAAGCTCCAACGAAGTTCAGCACGCGCCAGCCAATACGTGAACTGGCTGACTTCGACCAGGGACACTAGGTTGATAATGCTTCCTCTAGTACAGAATGCTGAACTTTGGTTATCACCAAACTCAGCCGTGTGTCCAATCCACGTAAGCGGCAGTGGCTGACCGGGGTCATCGAGCAATTTCGTCTTCCGTAGTACCGAAAACAAGCACAGGCTATTATCGAGGAGCGTGGCAACATGATAATTCGAGATAAGGAGGCTCCAAACCCACCATGGCCAAGCATATTTCAAGCCAAACATGAATAGACGGCATCTATGCCAGTTCACAAGGAGTGTCTGTTATCGCGCAGTCTAAAGCCGGGTTCAGACTACAGTCGCATCTGTCAGAAACGTCGTGTCGCGTAACAGCCGCATCGTCCGTTTGCGTCGCTAACGTCCTTGTATGTTCACATTGACCTTTTCGGTACGGTACACGTTTTTTTACGACGCGCCAATCACCGTTACGAAAGTGCGTTGCGCCCTCGCTACAATTGCTGCAGCCTAGCAAGGTTACATGTTTGTCATTTTTTTACTCAAAAGTGCTTCGACAGGTAAGGAAAATAATAAACTTATAATATTGTATTTCACTTTTTCTTCGACGGGAATAAATATTGTGGCCAAGAAGTGCACCATTTTTTCCCTAGGTGCGTTCAAATATCAGAAATCGCGAAATTAGCAAAAAAGTGTTTTTTGCGGCCAAAATTTTACGTATTGTTTTCAGGCGCACAAATTTTTTTTCGCAAAACTAACTTCGAGACCCTTGTTCTCGGTCTAATGCCTAGGCCTGCAGTAAATTTTATCAAAATCGGGAACGGTGACCGGGACCTCGCGTTCGATCTTATCTGGACACACCCAGTTGTCGTAAAAGTTGTGGGCCTGCCAACATTTACGCCCCAAAGGTTACGTACTTTACGCTAAATACAACAACGTCTGAACAAGCTCATTACGTTGATTGCGTTTACGGTCACGATCCTTACCGACGATCCGTACGTTGCGCACGTAGTCTGAACACGCCTTAAGATGGAACCTAGAGGCCTTATCTCATGGAGGGGCCTAGCGAATAAATATGTTTTCTGTTGCCCTTAACAGATATCGAATAGAATTACGAGTCAGCATGTTTGACGTCAAATTGTGTTGCACTTTACTCCCATTCCCTCAACACGAGTTGCATAATAAAGTCGTTTTGCCACGTTCGAAAATTAAAATAGTACAGGTAAACTGGCAACAAAAGCGCTTTTATTTTACAAGCACTGGGTCGCCGTAGCCGTGGCGCAGCGCGTTTTACTCCCTCGTAGGTTACGGCGCAAGGTGGTTCGAATCCTACCGCCGGGCACCCACTGGTTTAAAGGAAAGCCGCCTGCGTGTTCAATTCGGTACGGGGTGCGTGAACGCGTTGATGCGCCGTTAGCACTTCCCCATTTGCAATCAGTACATTCGAAATCAGTATTCTCGCACCCACGCTAACTCTGTTCGGGGGAGCTTGCTGTCGAACGTGTGCATCACCAGGTTCTCCATCCGGTGATCGACAACCGGTGGCCAAAGTGGTCCTCCTTCGTTTATGTATTTTCCCAAAAAAAAAAAAGTGGCAGTTCATATTTGCAGTATATCAACAGCGTACAAAATACGTTCGTGTGAACATCCTGTATTTATTTATAGATTTATTGCCATAATGAAAAGGATACAAGAGCCCATGCTTGCGAAATCCCTATTTATCTGTGAGCTTGTTCGCCCATTCTTCATCTCGTCCCACCAGGGGCGTAGCCAGAAATTTTTTTTTTCGGGGGGGGGGGGGGATTTAACCAACACTGCTGATGCATGCTTGCGAGCGTGTTTTTACGTGTGGGTGCATATATGCGCAAGAAGAACTTAAAAAATTCCGGGGGGTCGAAGGTGGGGGATGTGTTTGAACGACCCCCTCACTATGACAATGCTTTACACGTCCGCGCTGTGTTCAACGTAAATAACATTTCATTACAGCACCGGCAACGATACATGGCATGATTAGTATGACGCGAAATTTTTATAAGCTACATATTCTGCATAATGACGACGGCTTCTTCATTACCTGACACATTTTTCCTAAACGGTGATACCTTGGAGGGTGAGAAAATAGTACGCCTAGTAAATAGTAAACTAAAACAAAGTTTTAGCTGTGGTATTGAAGCTCTTTTTTTTTTTTTTGACAAAGGCTGAGCCCCGCAACCATTGTCCCGCAGTGGCAGCAGGACCTGGCCGTTTATGCGCTGCAGTTTATGTGTGGTAGTGTATTGGATTATACACTTTTCCTCATATCAGACTGAATTCATAAGGCTTGAGGTTTTTCAAAAAAGACAATGATAGAAAATACGGATATTTTTCACGCTTTTCGGACGGTGCAGTGATATTCACCCCGGTTATTTTTAAAGAATATGTTAAAAAAAGGAGGACCTGAGCAATGCCGATTTACGGTGCATGTGGGAACAAGGCAGTGAATATTGTGAGTATACACACGTGACCACCTGCGGTAAGGTCTGCCCACAACAGCAGGCATAGCCTACCGAGCTGCTTCGGTATGATCACGGCCGACAGGAAACCACCCGGCAGGGATAACGTTCGAATTTGTTGGCCCAATAAGGCGCGGCAGAGTTCAGATTGCCTCCCCAGGCGATTACGCCCCCCGTGAACAACCGGGTACCTGGTCGGGGGGACGCCTTTCCCTTTTTACCGGTGGGTGTCCGGCGGCAGGATTCGAACCACCTACCTCCCGTAGCCGAGGCGGACACCCTACACACTGGGCCATGGCTACGGTGGAGCGATGCGCTCGAACAATATTACTTCGCTGAAAGTTAACATCATGTCTTTACCTGCTCGTTTCGACGACTTTGATGGTGCATTGCGTGTGAAGGAATGGTTGTTTAGCGCAGCTGCCTGCAACTTTAAACTTGGTGCTGTTTGCTACAACCTATTAGGATCAAGAAAAAAGAAAAAAAAATTAGAAGCCGAAAGCGTCTCGCTTAGATAAACCGGTTGCATAATTTTTTGTTTCACGATTTACCTTTCCATGGCTTTCACGGCTGTTTACTTTACATTTGGGAGTTAGGTAGCGATTTCGCAAAAGGGAAAAGCGATTCCTTGAAGTATGTATCGCGGTTCATCGCAAATATTTTGCCGTTCCTCCGTGCACCATTGTTTTCTGGAACGAGCTTATTCATAATTGAGGCATCATGATGTAGACAGCACAAGGACGCACATTGCAATTGACCGCGAGATCGACTTATAGGCGGCAGCGCTGTCGTTCCTTTGGTGTGGATACGTCGCGCGTGCGTCATGTTGAAGTGTGCCGGGCTGCTGTTCCCATATCGTAGTTCAATTCTCCGTTGCCGCTCCCTACACTGTTCCTTCACCGTTTCCGCGCAATCCGCTCATCTGCAGCTGCTGTCACACCTCTGCTTTGACAGCACGATCGCGGCCTGCCACCACCAGTGTGCCATTGGCTAGATAGGAGTTTTCGTGAAGGATTGCGACTGATAACAGTTATCTTGATATAATGCTCCCAAGAGAACAGTACGTACCATGCCTTCCGAGGAGGGCGTGGCGTTAAAAAGACAGAGGAAGATACAAAATAGTGCGTTCAGTGAGAACTTAGACAGGCCGTCGATTAACAGTGGGATGCGTTTTGGGCATAGCGCTGTTATCGATCGCCACTGTCACAGCGGAAATATCGCGAATAGGCTGTTCTCCACGTGCTCGAGAGGTACGCAAGCTTTTGCGGTTGTCTGTTCATTACGTGGAGTTGGAAGAATAATGCAGTGCACATCGTATTTACACAGGAGTAGTCGACTTGGCGATTACCATTCTTTTGCAGGAAGATGCTTTGGTATACTTCAGCAGCTAGTGTGTTTAGTCTTTTTAAGGTCTCAGAGAAAGTTTACTATATCGATGGTGCAAAAACAACAAAACAGAACGATAAAATTAGAAATCGGCGTGTAGATCAGTTTACATACAAGTATATAGTTGCGGGAAGTGACGGCCTTTTTTATTTCGATGGAGGCGAATTGCTGGAGGCCCGAGTACTTAGATTTAGGTGCACGTTAAAGAACACCAGGTGGTCAAAATTTCGGGAGCCCTTTACTACGTCTCTCATAATCACATCCGGGTTTTGAGACGTGAAGCATCAACAATTATTGCTAAACGTCACACCTGCTTGATGCTGCGGCGTCCGTCCGCGTATGTTCTCTAACAGAAACGCACGTAACCTCTTCCGCGCGAGTGATTACGTCACATAAACATCATCATGTGACTTACTCAAGGCGTCAAAGATCCCCAACAGCTGTGACGTTAACAAGACGTCAACGTGAAGTCAGATGATGACGCCACTACTTGACATCTGAAGATGACGCCATGAATTGACATCTTCGATCGTTCAAAGGTGGGACGATCCCGGAGGAAATGCAGAACCACGTGAGCTGGAGAAAGCTTCGCTGGAGCGGTACGCCTTTCGTGCGTGTTTCGCCACGTGAGTCGAGTCTTAATGTGGTCGTGCCTGGCAATCATGGGTCGACCGCGATGTGTTAGAACGCCCGAGGAGTAGGTAGCGCGCTGATCAAGAACGCTGACGCAGATACGAGCAGAGACGGGAGTGCGCCCGTCGGCTACGCTGGTAACCCCCTACCCAGTGGCGTACCAACTCGTTCGCTAGTGGGGGGCTGGCATCGCTCACGCTGTCCGCTATACATATATATATATATATAGACAGTGAGAGAGAGAGAGAGAGAGAGAGAGAGAGCTGCATTTTCGCTCAATTTGACGTGATTATTTGTATTCATAGAGATGTCTGAAATCAGCGACGAATCTGCACAAAGAGATAGTGCAGTCTGGGCCGCTCTATACCGCGCCAACACAGCAACGTTTAATAACATTTTGGAAATTTCACCGCCAAGTTTATAATGTACAGCCACATATAACCTGCTCTTCATCTGGGCATTCCACTTGCAAACTTCACAGTCTCAGCTTGACGCTTTAAATACGGTGAGTATGAAAAACCTGTTATGGCTCTAGTACCTTAAGTTCTCACTTCTTAAACAAAACATGTGGCTGACAAAGCAAGGTACTTCGCCGAAGTCTTCAGAATAAGCCGAGTGCCAATTTCTTTACTATTCTTTCTTTGTTCTTCTTGTTTTGTTGGATGATCTTTTCAAATATATTTTCCAGTTGCGACTGAGCGTTCGTCCTGTGTGAATATTCCTTCTTAGTCTCTGTATTTTAGCGCTCCATCAAGAATGAATGTCTTTACTGTTAGAGCCCTGTTATATAAAGGGTTTCTTAAGAAGAAAACCAAGTTCAGTCGATTAATATTTATAGAAACCACATTGAGCTGGTTGTGTATAGTTATAAGATAGATTATAAATGACTCCGAATTTATATAGTAGGTGTCGTTCCTTGCCCTCCTACTTTTCCCAGCTTGGGTGGGGGGTGGACGGAAAAGCGGTGAAGTGGCCCTTTACTCCTCCCCTCCGGCTACTCCAAGTAAATAGCCTACGTAAGCTATGTAAGCTCAAATTTTCTTTGAAAAAATGTGGGCGATTATTACGTTAAACTGTCCCGCATTGTTTCCTTCCGTATAGGTCGTTACCTGTAAATGATTGGTCGAAATTTTCTGGGTCTTACTCACAGCGCCTGCTCGTAACACGACGTAACAAATGACGCGTAAGTGATCCACCGCGTAATTGCCACATACGCATGACTGCGTAAAAAATAATAATAGTGAACTATTTTCAATACGGCGTATTGTTTGTCATTGGTTCTCCGCTATTCGTCAAAAACTTTCAATGTGCCATAAAATCGCCTCTTTGTTACGCGACGTCACAAGTCTGCGAAATCTCGCGGCGTTAAAATGAAGTGTGGACAATAAGCAGTGGATTATTGTGCTGAACAATAACTATTTTTTTTTAATAACCAGACAGTGTCTCCTTCCGAACGTAATTCAAGAAGGCTGCCCGCCAATCACATTGGCCGCGGCTGCTTATAGCAGCGAACGAGATCGATTCCTATGTGTGTAATAGAAACTTTCAGTTGTACTATAACGACGTTGAGCTGTTTTTGCGCGTATAGAACTCTCTGTGAACTCATCGTTGCGGACAGAGAGGTAGAGAGAGAAATATAAACATTATTAGGAACAGACACAACACTTTGCAGGTGGGCAGCCTTCTTAGTCCAGAAAACCGTGGACGCTGATCATCTCCCTGGTGAGGTAGATCAAGCTACAGGGCAAACTTGAAAGCTGGGCTTCTCAATATGCCGAGTCCACTGCCTTGTTACAAGCCGCAGCGATCACTGCAGGCTACCTTATGATAAGCCAAGTGAAGCAGGCTAATCGTAGACTAAAGTGGGAATCTTTTTTAGCTCTCCTGGATCGGCACAACTAAAACACTCGACACTTCTGCACACTCATCAACCAAGAGCAGTTGGATATGAAGCAGTGGCGATGCTATTCGTTTTGAAAGAAAGAAACTAAATTTGCTGAAAAAGGAGCGCGTTTGATCGGGCTATAAACGTTTACTGGTTCCCGCCCGTATTTGCGCCGCCGATTACGTAAATTTCAGGCCAGTCTGAACAAAATAAAATCATGACAGATTGCTGTAATCTTATAGAGCCCCTGCTGAGCGATAGCCTCTTCTGCAATGCTTGGGCGCAAGGCGCGAAAGCGTGGAATAGGCAGCCCGCACCGCAGAGAGCCTCCAGACACACAATGCGTGGTCATGACACACTGAGGACATTCGTCACAGCAGAATTGTAGGAATTTGTTTTTACCTAATTGCATTATTGCTGCGTTTAAGTAAAACTTTGCCTCACTTATTAGTTTTCCAGTCTCCAGCCGACAATGACCACTGTCGGAAGTGGGGGGGGGGGTCTCCGCCCCCCTAACATTTTTTAGTGGGGGGCTAGCGTCCCCCTTGCCCCCCCCCCCCCCGGCAGATACGCCTATGCCCCCCACCTTTAGAGTGTGGAACGAATCCTACATTTCTGTGCAGTCAACGCATTCGATCGTTACAGTTTCCAATCTATGCAGCTGCGTGCGCAGCAATGGACAGCATATTGCCAGGCGCTTGATTTTTTGTTTCCATGCCGGCGGCCTTTACTCAGAAAATACTATTGCTCATGTTCCACGGTCGGCGCTGGCCGCGCCGGAATGTATCGGGAACCTTCACGATTGCTCTAGAGTATTCTGATAAAACGGCGTGCACAACGCAGGTAGTCGAGTTCGTTCTGGAAGAAACATCACCATCGGCAATGACGCTACAATGTTCGATGACGCATGCTGAAAAAATAAAAGGAACGTGTTTCACCGACCATCAAATTATCGAAAAACGTGCTCGCCGCTTCTTTCATTGTAACTGCGAGAGTTACTTGTACTCTGCAGTGTTTCTTTGGCAGGGCACAATCTTGCCCTGTAATTAACTCAAGCATCACCAGTAGTTCCTCACCGTCACAACCACGTGACAATATCGACAACGCTTACTGTATACCGTTCGCGGGCGGAGGCCTTATAGCATTACGGGGTTGAATGCATATAACAGGCGTTACACAAACCCAACACTGAATGGGGGACGCCTTACTCTTGCTGAAACCGGTGAGTAGCCGGTCGCCCGGATTGAAACCACAGACCTCCCGTAGCCGAGGCTGGAAGCCCAAACCACTGTACCAAGGTGAAGTCAACCGATCCTGCAACGTTACTTAGCTGCCGAAATATCTCGTTTTATCGGCGTGCCTTTATCGCGAAAACAAACGCGTAGCAGTATCTCGCCTCAGCAAGACGCTTTGAAGCGTCGTTAGTAGTACACTATTGTGATTCTGAATTGATCGTACGAAACGACTTCAAGTATGATACTCAAAGAGGCTGCGCAAGCCTCGAGAATATTAGATAAGCAAGTGCCTCACCGGAGCCGTTGCGAAAACTGAAGAACTGAAAAGATTACGTTGAATCGAAGTATTATTCTTAGTGATGTGCTTCACCGTAGCCGTGTCCAAGTGGATAGGGTGGTTGTCTCGGCTACGGAAGGTAGGTGGTTCGAATCCTGCCGCCGGCTACCCACCGGTTTAACGGGAAAGGCGTCCCCCGACCCGGCACCCGGTTGTTCACGGGGTGTATGCCTGGGGAGGTAATCTGGGCTCTGCCACGCTATGGGGTGACTAAGGGCGACATGGGAAACAGAGGAAAGGCAGGGAGGTTAACCAGTTCGAAATATCCGTTATGATAACCTACACTTGGGAAAGGGGGGAGTTACAGTAGCAAAGTGACAGACCACTTTCGAATACTAAGCATGCGGAGCGGTTTACTGTGGGCCGTGCTAGTCTAAAATGCTTCTCGTGTGGCTCTTCCGGCTGCTGTGCGGAGACCTTACCGCGCAGGGTGACATGTGTGTATTTACGTATATGCAATGGCGTTGCGCGCCTTCAGGTAGCAGTTGTCAGCCTGTTCCCTCTGTGTCTTCGTGTTTCCTATGCATTTAAACCAAATAAATAAATAAAGAAAGAAAGAAACCGACAGACAAGGAAAGTATCGGGGACATTCATGACGTATGTTTCGCACATCGGCAGTACCCAGGTCCTCCTTTTATATAACCGTTATTTTTTTTTTTGAAGGTGTTTGGGATGCATATCTGTGGCGGAATCGCAAAATTGTGCGAATTGTTCTTATTTGCCATTCAGTTGCTGCTTTTATTAGCCTTCCTTTTGTTGCGCACAGTGCATATTCGAGAGAAGTTTTTATCGTATTACACTATAACGCGTGAATTGCAGAGCATAAACGTGGAGGCCGATCAAGGTACTATTAGTCAGGGAAAACGTAGCAAGGACAATAAAGCTCATTTATATCGAAACCGAACTACGTTCCAATAAATATTACAACAATGTCTAAAGGGATATTTATTCCAAAGTACACCATGGGGATGTGCCATGCCAACTTCGCCACGACCCTGTGGCAGATATGATTTGGGCTTCTAAGAATAAGGTCATTCAGACGTGCCTGACAAAAGTTTTGTTTAGGGCGTACCTCAAACCCACATTCAGCCTAACCCTACAGATTTGGCCTCACTTAGACTCAAGCTCGCAAAAATTATGCGCAGAAGTGGCTCTTTTGCAGCGAAACTTAGCAATTTGAACGCGACCGGTCCCACTGCTCTTCGAATTCGCAAGAATTCCTTTTTGTAGGTATTTCAATGAGCTGCATCATTTGAATTACGATTTAGTGGGCACTTCTCAACTGCATTTACAGCAGGCATTCTACAATAGTTGGAAACGGCCAATATGCACGCGCACAGGCGTTCCTTTCCTTTCGCCTCGGTACAGGGGTCCATCCAGAGGCGAAGCAAGGCTAGCGATTAGGAAGGTGATGCGAACAGGGCCTGATTACGCTATTCTGTTGTATTCGTCAAGGCGAAACTCAAGAGCCCCCCAGATTTTTAGTATGGACATTGAAGATGTTTATTACACTCTGCTGTATCAAGAGTTGTGAAAACGTGTTAAACACTGTATTTGTGAGCAAGTGCTCGAAATGGTTTTCGCAGATACATGTGGCGTTCCTACGGGGGCCTTTCTAGAAATCCTTTCCATCTATTTAAAGTCGATCCTGCTTTGGTAGAAAGAAGGTGTTTATGCGCAGAAATGAGGAATTGCAATTGTTTGTAAGGCTGGTGCGTTCCTTCTGCTGCGCTGCCAGGGTGTCGCGACCCTTTCAGGCAATTACTCAGCCTTTAGTAGTGTCCCCCAAGGCAACTGTGTAACAGTTTTGCCTTGAATAAACCAAACCAAATCAAAGCCTTGATTCTTAGTGATGTATACCTTAGACGGTGGACATACGCTTATAGGACGCCTTAAGTAACTGTACTGTAAAGGTTTTTATTTAAGTGGCCGGTTCCGTAGATGATCATCTCGGCAAGTCCTTTCTGTAAGTCCTCCAGCGAAAAAAAAATAGTGGTGCGTGTGAACATTCTATTGCAATGTGAACTTCTGGAAGCGAACTGTACGTTACCCTGCTATTTTTCTTTTACTTGTTCAGTATTTGATCATTTTTATAAGAACGGAAACATCGCATTTGCTACACTAGAGAACCTTTAAAACTGAAATTATCGCAAGCTAAAATTATGCGTAGGTTAATTTTTACGCAGATGCCCTTCTGACATTCGTACTGCACATAAATATTTGAGGCGCCCTCGTCCTCCGGGTCTAGGTTCCCTAGCGGCCTCTTACGATATGATCTCGCCGATTTCACGGAAGCGGCATCTACGCTTGCGCGTAAGACTGTAAGTGAGCCTGGTTCTTGGCCAGAACCCCGCAGTGAATATGAAGCGCATCATCGGAGCCTAAAAAAAAACACGGTTATTGTTGGAGACCATTTGGTGCCAAATTATCAATTCTACGAACCCGCCTGCCAAAGAAAACTTGAGGTTGGTTTCATGGCTACTTTCTGGCAACCTTGAAGTACTATATTACTCTATGAATGAAGGAAAGAAGATTACTTTTAAGGGCTCGTTCTCTTTGTTAGGCACAATATTAATGAGAACTAACAGGCAATAATGCCAAGGAAAGTATAGGGGGTGTTATCTGTAATAATTGGGATATAAATGTGAGGAATTAAAGTGGACGAAAAGATAACCTGCCGCCGGCAAGGACCGAATCTGCGACCTTCGAATAACGCGTCCGATGCTCTAGGTTACTCTATGAAGCACCTTTTATTATTTCGAGATGGAATAACGAGCCAGCCTAAACGTAGCCTATTGTTTCCAAGATTTTATGTCGTCAAAATTAGAACTGTGTAGCAGGAATGGTTAAGGACCCTTATAGAAAAAGGACTGAGTGCGAGTGCGTGTACATAGCATATATAACGGATATGTTCAATAGCTGCCTTTGAAAGGTTTAATACGCTCCAACGAAGTTCAGCACGCGACAGCCAGTACGTGAGCTGGCTGACTTCGACCAAGAACACTAGGTTACCCGCGATAGTGCTTCCTCTAGTACAGAATGCTGAACTTTGGTTATCACCAAACTCAGCCGTGTGTCCAATCCACGTAAGCGCAAGTGGCTGACCGGGGTCCTCGAGCAATTTCGCCTTCCGTACGTAGTACCGATAACAAGCACAGGCTATTATCGAGGAGCGTGGCAACATGATAATTCGAAATAAGGAGGCTCCAAACCCACCATGGCCAAGCATATTTCAAGCCAAACATGAATAGACGGCATCTATGCCAGTTCACAAGGAGTGTCTGTTATCGCGCAGTCTAAAGCCGGGTTCAGACTACAGTCGCATCTGTCAGAAACGTCGTGTCGCGTAACAGCTGCATCGTCCGTTTGCGTTGCTAACGGCCTAGTATGTTCACATCGAGCTTTTCGGTAAGGTACGTTTTTTGCTACGAGCCAATCACCGTTCTAAAAATGCGTTGCGTCCTCGCTACATTTGTTGCAGCCTAGCAAGGTTCGCGTGTTTGGCCATGGCTGGGCTGGCTGTGCTACGGGTCATGGTTACAGGCCACGGGCATGCAACGCAACAAACACCGGCACACCAACTGCACAGACACGCTACTGCGTGACTTCCAAGACGCACATGAAGACGCGGAATCCGGGGAGGACGGAAGCCGCGTGAACGGAAAATTAGAACAGAAACTGTTCTGCCCATTGGTCGTACGTAACGGTCGCATCAGTAGTTGTCGTAAAAGTCGCGGGCCCGCCAACATTTACGCCCCAAACGTTACGTACTTTACGCTAAATACAACAACGTCTGAACAAGCTCATTACGTTGATTGCGTTTACGGTCACGATCCTTACCGACGATCCGTACGTTGCGCACGTAGTCTGAACACGGCTTAAGATGAAACCTAGACGGCCTTATCTCATGGAGGGGCCTAGCGAATAAATATGTTTTCTGTTGCCCTTAACAGATATCGAATAGAATTACGAGTCAGCATTTCTGACGTCAAATTGTGTTGCACTTTACTCCCATTCCCTCAACACGAGTTGCATAATAAAGTCGTTTTGCCACGTTCGAAAATTAAAATAGTACAGGTAAACTGGCAACAAAAGCGCTTTTATTTTACAAGCGCTGGGTCGCCGTAGCCGTGGCGCAGCGCGTTTTACTCCCTCGTAGGTTACGGCGCAAGGTGGTTCGAATCCTGCCGCCGGGCACCCACTGGTTTAAAGGAAAGCCGCCTGCGCGTTCAATTCGGTACGGGGTGCGTGAACGCGTTGAAGCGCCGTTAGCACTTCCCCATTTGCAATCAGTACATTCGAAATCAGCATTCTCGCGCCCACGCTAACCTCTGTTCGGGGGAGCTTGCTGTCGAACGTGTGCATCACCAGGTTCTCCATCCGGTGATCGACAACCGGTGGCCAAAGTGGTCTTCCTTCGTTTATCTATTTTCAAAAAAAAAAAAGAGTGGTAGTTCATATTTGCAGTATATCAACAGCGTACAAAATACGTTCGTGTGAACATCCTGTATTTATTTTATAGATTTATTGCCATAATGAAAAGGATACAAGAGGCCATGCTTGCGAAATCGCTATTTATCTGTGAGCTTGTTCGCCCATTCTTCATCTCGTCCCACCAGAGGCGTAGCCAGAATTTTTTTTTTTTTTGGGGGGGGGGGTGATTTAACCAACATTGATGCATGTTTACGAGCGTTTTTTTACGTGTGGGTGCATATATACGCAAGAAGAACTTAAAAAATTCCGGGGGTGGAAGGTGGGGGATGTGTTTGAACGACCCCCTCACTATGACAATGCTTTACACGTCCGCGCTGTGTTCAACGTAAATAACATTTCATTACAGCACCGGAATCGATACATGGCATTATTAGTATGACGTGAAATTTTTATAAGCTACACATCCTGGATTATGACGACGGCTTCTTCGTTACCTGACTCATTTTGCCTGAACGGTGATACCTTGCAGGGTGAGAAAATAGTACGCCTAGTAAATAGTAAACTAAAACAAGACCTTCTTTCCAAACCACACTACATGTCATATAGATGTGACCATCCCCACAAAGTACACATTCCTTTTTCACATACCAAGTTCTTTCACGATTCCTTTATTCCCACTACCTCGAACGAATGGAACCACCTACCCTCCTCTGTTGCCCAATTGACCGATGTCACTGCTTTTAAGGCTGCTGTTGAATGCGATGTTTACTCTTAGCAGCATTTTTCTTTGTTCACTCTTATTTTTCTTATTACTATGTATACTCTTACCCACTCCCTTCTGTAACGCCTTCGGGCCCTGAAGGTACTGAAATAAATAAATAAATAAATAAATAAATAAATAAATAAATAAATAAATAAATAAATAAATATAATAACCGGTTCAACGTTGTATATATGGGCGAGAACGGCAGTGTGATATGCTTCTCTGCTTGACTATCTGCCCGTCCTGTCACCGCTCTTTCGAAACACAGCATTGTAAGTTTACTGCTAAGCCTTTACATCATGAAGTGTCCGACCTCATATCATAACGGAAACTCATTTTAGAGCGTCGGGCTGAATGGTGTGCTAAATACCTCCACCTTAAAAGCCACCAGGTCAGTCAACGAGGAAAGATAATAGCGCTAAAAGACAAACGCAGTTTAAAGGGGAACGCTAACAATGTAGATAGATAATGTGAGCAGTGTCATATGTGCAAAAATACTGAAAACATAGCATATATGTGGACACAACAGAAGTCCATGGACGCTTGGAGCGATGAAAAAAAATTGTTGATCACGGAATGTAGCTGGAGCCAACGTTGCGACAAGTGGACTTGTATTCATCGAGGTGGCAACTACTTTCCTTATCAGCGTGTTTATGTAGATTTTCAGAGGGCTACAGAAATTCCATCCACCCGGAGTCGCTTAAGATGCACTTGAATCGCACATAACGCATGCCTATTCCACTAAGCCTTCGTAGAAGGGGATAGCAGCGGCCAGTATTGAGTAGTACTTTGGTTTGGGCTAGTTGCTGCATGATACTGTTTGGAGAGGGTAGCGCAAAGACACAACGACGACTCTGTGTCTTCGTCCTTGTGTATTTGCGCTACCCTCTCCAAACAGTATTGAAGCTCTTTTTTTTTGACAAAGGCTGAGCCCCGCAACCATTGTCCCACCGTGGCAGCCTGGCCGTTTATGCGCTGCAGTTTATGTGTGGTAGTGTATTGGATTATACACTTTTCTTCATATAAGACTGAATTCATAAGGCTTGAGGTTTTCCAAAAAAGAGAATGGTAGGAAATACGGATATTTTTCACGCTTTTCGGACGGTGCACTGAAATTTACCCCGGTTAATTTTAAAGAATATTTAAAAAAGAAGGAGGACCTGAGCAATGCCGATTTACGGTGCATGCGGGAACAAGGCAGTGATTTTTGCGAGTATACACACGTGACCATCCGCGGTAAGGTCTGCCCACAACAGCAGGCATAGCCTACCGAGCTGCTTCGGTATGATCACGGCCGACAGGAAACCACCCGGCAGGGATGACGTTCGAATTTGTTGGCCCAATAAGGCGCGGCAGAGTTCAGATTGCCTCCCCAGGCGATTACGCCCCCCATGAACAACCGGGTGCCGGGTCGGGGGGACGCCTTTCCCTTTTTTACCGGTGGGTGTCCGGCGGCAGGATTCGAACCCCCTACCTCCCGTAGCCGAGGCGGACACCCTACACACTGGGCCACGGCTACGGTGGAGCGATGCGCTCGAAGAATATTACTTCGCTGAAAGTTAACATCATGTCTTTACGTGCTCGTTTCAACGACTTTGACGGTGCATTGCGTTTGCAGGAATGGTTGTTTAGCGCAGCTGCCTGCAACTTTAAACAAAAGAAAAACGAAAAAAACGAAAAAAAAAGAAAAACGAAAAAAAAAAATAGAAGCCGGAAGCGTCTCGCCTAGATAAACCGGTTGCATAATTTTTTTTTTTCACGATATACCGTTTCATGGCTTTCACGGCTGTTTACTTTACATTTGTGAGTTAGGTAGCGATTTTGCAAAGGAGAAAAGCGATTCCTTGAAGTATGTATCGCGGTGCATCGCAAATATTTTGCCGTTCCTGCGTGCACCATTTCGTTTTGTGGAACGAGCTTATTCATAATTGACGCATCATGATGTAGAAAGCGCAAGGGCGCACATTGTATTCATTACAATTGACCGCGAGATCGACTTATAGGCGGCAGCGCTGTCGTTCCTTTAGTGTGGAAACGTCGCGCGTGCGGCATATTGAAGTGTGCCGGGCTGCTGTTCCCATATCGAAGTTAAATTTTCCGCTGCCGCTCCCTACACTGTTCCTTCACCGCTTCCGCGCAATCCGCTCATCTGCAGCTGCTGTCACACCTCTGCTTTGACAGCACGATCGCGGCCTGCCACCACCAGTGTGCCATTGGCTAGATTGGAGTTTTCGTGAAGGATTGCGACATAACAGTTATGCTGATATAATGCTCCCAAGACAATAGTACGTACCATGCCTTCCGAGGAGGGCGTGGCGTTAAAAAGATAGAGGAAGATACAAAATATTGCGTTCAGTGAGAACTTAGACAGGCCGTCGATTAACAGTGGGATGCGTTTTGGGCATAGCGCTGTTATTGATCGCCACTGTCAAAGCGGAAATATCGCGCATAGGCTGTTCTCCACGTGCTCGAGAGGTACGCAAGGTTTTGCGGTTGTCTGTTAATTACGTGGAGTTGGAAGAATAATGCAGTGCGCATCGTATTTACACAGGAGTGGTCGACTTGGCGATTACCATTGTTTTGCAGGCAGATGCCTTGGTACACTTCAGCAGCTAGTGTGTTTAGTCTTTTTAAGGTCTCAGAGAAAGTGTACTGTATCGATGGTGCAAAAACAACAAAACAGAACGATAAAAGTAGAAATCGGCGTGTAGGTCAGTTTACATTCAAGTATATAGTTGCGGGAAGTGACGGCCTTTTTTATAGCACAGCTGTAAATGAGGCGCCTCCGCATTTCGATGGAGGCGAATTGCTGGAGGCCCGAGTACTTAGATTTAGGTGCACGTTAAAGAACACCAGGTGGGCAAAATTTCGGGAGCCCTCCACTACGTCTCTCATAATCACATCCGGGTTTTGAGACGTGAAGCACCAACAATTATTGCTAAACGTCATCACACCTGCTTGATGCTGCGGCGTTCGTCCGCGTATGTTCTCTGACAGAAACGCACGTAACCTCCTCCGCGCGAGTGATTACGTCACATAAACATCATCATGTGTCTTACTCAAGGCGTCAAAGATCCCTAAGAGCTGTGACGTTAACAAGACGTCAATGTGAAGTCAGATGATGACGCCACTACTTGACATCTTAAGATGACGCCATGAATTGACATCTTCGATCGTTCAAAGGTGGGACGATCCCGGAGGAAATGCAGAACCACGTGAGCTGGAGAAAGCTTCGCTGGAGCGGTACGCCTTTCGTGCGTGTTTCGCCACGTGAGTCGAGTCTTAATGCGGTCGTGCGTGGCAATCATGGGTCGACCGCGATGTGTTAGAACGCCCGAGGAGTAGGTAGCGTGCTCACGAAGAACGCTAACGCAGATACGAGCAGAGACGGTAGTGCGCCCGTCGGCTACGCTGGTAACCTCCACCAGTGGCGTACCAACTCGTTCGCTAGAGGGGGCGCTGGCATCGCTCACGCTGTCCGCTATATATATATATATATATATATATATATATATATATATATATATACATATATATATATATATATATATATATATATATATATACATATATATATATATATAGAGAGAGAGAGAGAGAGAGAGAGAACTGCATTTTCTCTCAATTTGACGTGAGTCTGAAATCAACGAAGAATCTGCACAAAGAGATAATGCAGTCTGGGCCGCCCTATACCGCGCCAACCCAGCAACGTTTAATAACATTTTGGAAATTTCACCGCCAAGTTTATAATGTACTACAGCCACATATCACCAGTTCTTCATCTGAGCATTTCACTTGCAAACTTCACAGTCTCAGCTTGGCGTTGTAAATACGGTGAGTATGAAGAACCTGTTATGGCTCTAGTACCTTAAATTCTCACTTCTTAAACAAAACATGTGGCCGACAGAGCAAGGTACTTCGCCGAAGTCTTCAGAATAAGCCGAGGGCCAATTTCTTTACTATGCTTTCTTTGTTCTTCTTGGTTTTCTTGGATGATCTTTTCAAATAAATTTTCCAGTATCGAGTCAGCGTTCGTCCTGTGTGAATATTCCTTCTTAGTCTCTGTCTTTTAGCGCTGCATTAAGAATGAATTTCTTTACTGTTGGATCCCTCTAATATAAAGTCTTTCTTAAGAAGAAGGCCAACTTCAGTCGAATAATATTTATAGAAACCACATTGAGCTGGCTCTGTGTAATATAAGATTGTAAATGACTACGAATTTATATGCTAGGTGTCGTTCCTTGCCCTCCTACTTTTCCCAGCTTGGGTGGGGGGTGGACGGAAAAGCGGTGAAGTGGCCCTTTACTTCTCCCCTCCGGCTACTCCAAGTAAATAGCCTACGTAAGCTGTGTAAGCTCAAATTTTCTTTGAAAAAATGTGGGCGATGGTAACGTTCAACTGTTCCGCATTGTTTCCTTCCGTATACGCCGTTATCTATTAATGATTGGTCGAAATTTTCTGGGTGATGCTCACAGCACCTGCTCGTAACATGACGCAACAAATGACGCGTAAGTGATCCTCCGCGTATTTACCACATACGTTTGACGACGTAAAAAAAATAATAAACTATTTCCAATACGGCATATTGTTCGACGTTGTTCTTCGCTATTTATAAAAAAATTTCGGTGTGCCATGAAATCGCCTCCTTGTTAGGCTACGTCACAAGTCTGCGAAAACGCGCGGCGTTAAAATGAAGTGGGGACAGTAAGCAGCGGATTACTGTGCTGAACAACTAATTTTTTACAGCGAAAGCTGTTATGAGATCATTTCAACGGCCGTTTTTGGTGGCGTAGTTGTCCGCCGCCGCCGCCGCCGCCGCCGGTGTCCGTAACCACTATCGCTCGAAATAAGAAAAAAAACGAAATAAGAAAAAATTTCCAGGATGGAACGGGGTTCGAACCTGGGCCCTCTGCGTGGGAGCCCAGTGTTGTACCACTGAGCCATGCCGGTGCTTGGAACTGCCTTGCAAAAAGACGCTATACAGGCTTCATGTCCAGAAGGAACCACATTAACATATGTAATTTAGTGTGGTAGAAGTTTGAAATAACAACCACGCACCACACAACGCGAATTCTGTAACCAGGCGTCACACAATGCGAATTGCGCAACGAGTGGGCTGTTGGATGCCTCCAACCCACTACAAGGGGCTCTGCAATAATTCTTCATTGTCATCAGGCACAACACCAACAAAGTTCGCATAATGCCTTACATGTTTTTAGCGGGTACCACGGCTCTCCGTTGAATGACGAAAAATGGCATAGTGGCTGCTTCCCTACTTCAGAGAAATTATGATTTGTAGCATAGTGGGTTCCTCGCAAGTGCACTTGCATTGGTTGCCAAGGAAGCCCATGAGCCCATCATCCATATCCTCAGGGTCTCAATAAAGTTTTTCCCCCTCTGTCTGTCTCTCTTTCTCACGTCAATGTATGTTATATTGCATGGTGGGAGCGACCGGGCGTCACACAATGCGAATTACGTAACTGTTGAGCCGTTTAAAGCTTCCAACCCATTATAAAGGGCTGAGCCACAATTCTTCGTCGTCATCAGTCGTCACGTAAACAAAGTGCACATAATGCCTTACATGTGTGTAGCTGGAACCTCGCTTCTGCGCACAATGACGAATAATGGCGTTGTAGGTGCTTCCCAATTTCATAATATTGTGATTTATGGCGTAGTGGGTACATTGCTAGTGTGCTTGTATTAGTAGCCCCAAGATAGTTTACAACGGGCTCTAGAAATGCCGCTCTTCCAGCTTTCGCTGTGACTGTGCTGCGCTTTCCGCGCAGGCCTGGCATTTTTTTTTTTTTTGGAGTAGCCAGACAGTGTCTCTTTCTGAACGTAATTTAAGAAGGCTGCCCGCCAATCACATTGGCAGCGGCTGCTTATAGCAGCGGGCGAGATTGATTCATATGTGTATAATAGATACCTTCAGCTGTAGTATAAGGATGTTGAGCTGTTTTTGCGCGTGTACAACTCTCTGTGAACTCATCGATACTGACAAAGAGGTAGAGAGAGAAACATTATTAGGAACAGACACAATCCTTTGCACGTAGGTAGCCTTCTTAGTCTAGAAAGCCGTGGACGCTGATCATCTCCCTGCTGAGGTACATCAAGTAACGGGGCAAACTTGAAAGCTGGGCTTCTCAATGTGCTCGAGTCCACTGCCTTGTTACAAGCCGCCACGATCACTGCAGGCTACCATATGATAAGCAACTTATTGTGAAGCAGGCTGATCGGAGACTAAAGTGGGAATTTTTTTTAGCTCTCCTGGATCGGCACAACTAAAATACTGGACACTTCTGCACACTCATCAACTAAGAGCAGTTGGATATGAAGCAGTGGCGACGCTATTCGTTTTGAAAGAAACTAAATTTGCTGAAAAAGGAGCGCATTTGATCGGGCTATAAACGTTCACTGGTTCCCGCCCGTATTTGCGTCGTCGATTACGTAAATTTCAGGCCAGTCCGAACAAAATAAAATCATGACAGATGGCTGTAATCTTATAGAGCCCCTGCTGAGCGATAGCCTCTTCTGCAATGCTCGATCGCAAGGCGCGAAAGCGTGGAATAGGCAGCCCGCACCGCAGAGAGCCTCTAGACACACAATGCGTGGTCATGACATGTGCACACTGAGGACATTCGTCACAGCAGAATTGTAGGAATTTTTTTTTTACCTAATTGCATTATTGCTGCGTTCAAGTAAAACTTTGCCTCACTTATTAGTTTTCCAGTCTCCAGCCGACAATGACCACTGTCGGAAGTGGGGGGGGGTCTCCGCCCCCCTAACATTTTTTAGTGGGGGGCTAGCGTCCCCCTTGCCCCCCCCCCCCCGGCAGATACGCCTATGCCCCCCACCTTTAGAGTGTGGAACGAATCCTACATTTCTGTGCAGTAAACGCATTCGATCGTTACAGTTTCCAATCTATGCAGGTGCGTGCGCAACAATGGACAGCATATTGCCAGGCGCTTGATTTTTTGTTTCCATGCCGGCGGCCTTTACTCAGAAAATGCTATTGCTCATGTTCCACGGTCGGCGCTGGCCGCGCCGGAATGTATCGGGAACCTTCACGATTGCTCTAGAGTATTCTGATAAAACGGCGTGCACAACGCAGGTAGTCGAGTTCGTTCTGGAAGAAACATCACCATCGGCAATGACGCTACAATGTTCGATGACGCATGCTGAAAAAAAAAAAAAGGAACGTGTCTCCCCGACCATCAAATTATCGAAAAGCGTGCTGGCCGCTTTCATTGTAACTGCGAGAGTTACTTATACTTTGCAGTGTTTCTTTGGCAGGGCACAATCTTGCCCTGTAATTAACTCAAGCATCGCCAGTAGTTCCTCACCGTCACAACCACGTGACAATATCGACAACGCTTACTGTATACCGTTCGCGGGCGGAGGCCTTATAGCATTACGGGGTTGAATGCATATCTCAGGCGTTACACAAACCCAACATTACCGGACACTGAACGGGGGACGCCTCACTATTGCTGAAACCGGTGAGTAGCCGGTCGTCCGGATTGAAACCACCGACCTCCCGTAGCCGAGGCTGGAAGCCCAAACCACTGTACCAAGGTGAAGTCAAACGCTGCAGCAACGTTACTTAGCTGCCGAAATATCTCGTTTTATCGGCGCGTCTTTATCGCGAAAACAAACGCGTAGCAGTATCTCACCTCAGCAAGACGCTTTGAAGCGTCGTTAGTAGTACATTATCGTGATTCTGAATTGATCGTACGAACCGACTTCAACTATGATACTCAAAGAGGCTGCGCAAGCCTCGAGAATGTTAGATAAGCAAGTGCCTCACCGGAGTCGTTGCGAAAACTCAAGAACTGAAAAGATTACATTGAATCGAAGCATTATTCTTAGAGTGATGTGCTTCACCGTAGCCGTGGCCTAGTGGATAGGGTGCTTGTCTCGGCTACGGAAGGTAGGTGGTTCGATACCTGCCGCCGGCCACCCACCGGTTAAACGGGAAAGGCGTCCCCCGATCCGGCACCCGGTTGTTCACGGGGTGTATGCCTGGGGAGGTAATCTGGGCTCTGCCACGCTATGGGTTGACTAAGGGTGACATGGAAAACAGAGGGAAAGGCAGGGAGGTTAACCAGTTCGAAATATCCGTTATGATAACCTACACTTGGGAAAGGGGGGAGTTACAGTAGCAAAGTGACAGCCCAATTTCGAATACTAAGCATGCGGAGCGGTTCACTGTGGGCCGTGCTAGTCTAAAATGCTTCTCGTGTGGCTCTTCCGGCTGCTGTGCGGAGACCTTACCGCGCAGGGTGACATGTGTGTATTTACGAATATGTAATGGCGTTGTGCGCCTTTAGGTAGCAGTTGTCAGCCTGTTCCCTCTGTGTCTTCGTGTTTCCTATGCACTTAAACCAAATAAATAAATAAAGAAAGAAAGAAACCGACAGACAATGAAGCCAAGGAAAGTATCGGGGACATTCATGACATATGTTTCGCACATCGGCAGAACCCAGGTCCTCCTTTTATATAACCGTTATTTTTTTGAAGGTGTTTGGGATACATATCTGTGGCGGAGTCGCAAAATTGTGCGGATTGTTCTTATTTGCCATTCAGTTGCTGCTTTTATTAGCCTTCCTTTTGTTGCGCACAGTGCATATTCGAGAGAAGTCTGTATCGTATTACACTGTAACGCGTCAATTGCAGAGCATAAACGTGGAGGCCGATCAACGTGCTGTTGGTCAGGAAAAACGTAGCAAGGACAAGAAAGGTCATTTATATGCAAACGAACTACGTTCCAATAAAGCTAACAACAATGTCTAAACGGATATGTATTCCAGGGTATATACCATGGGGATGTGCCATGCCAACTTCGCCACGACCCTGTGGAAGATCTTATTTTGGCATCTAAGACTAATGTCACTCAGACATACCTGACAAAAGTATCGCTTAGAGCCTAGCTCGAACCGGCATTCAACCTAAACTTACAGAGCTGGCCTTCACTGATATTCAAGCTCGCAAAAATGATACGCAGAAGTGGCTCTTTTGCAGCGAACCTCAGCAATTACAACGAAGCCGGTCCCACACATCCTTGCATTCACAAGGATTCCTTTTAGTCTGTATTTCAGCGAGTTGCATGTTTTAAGAGTGTGGGAGAGAGAGGTAACTTATTGAAAGGCAGTAAGGTCGGCCTGAGTTAGGGCGCTGTAGCCCGCTACTCTGCACAGGGGGAAAGGGAAAGAGGAAAAAAAAGGTGAGATGATGGGTGATAATGGGGAAAGGAAAGAGATATGCGTATATACAATGACTATGTAACATTGTGGTTTCGCTAGAGTCTCGTGCCCAGTCCTGTGCTCTTAAGAGAATCTATGCCAGCCCTGATAGCAGTTGGTGACTTTGTCTGATCGCACATTGCTGACAAAACACCAGTTTCACTTAGCGTTGCCACACCGATTCCTGCCAACGTTGAAGCAACCATATTTCGTTGCGACGCGTAAAGTGGGCGGTCGCAAAATAGATGTGCTGTTCTTTCGTACACTTGGAAGCGTTCAGAGTTCGTGCTGTCCGCACAGCGGATGAAGTGGGCATAGCAGCGAGTGAACGTAACGCCCAGATGAATCCGGTGAAGAAAATTGGCGTAGCATCGGTTGATTCTTGCCGGGAGGCCAAAAGTCATTTCAGGATTTGCTTGCCACAGCCTCCTGTGTCGATGGTCTGGCTGAGACCAATAACTCGATGTGATGAGCGATCTCAATAAAAAGTTCACGTCACTTCGCGAGTATGGTACTTTCACGTCAATGGGGGCGTTGTGCACAGCTGCTGTTGCTTCAGCATCAGCAAGCTCGTTGCCTGCCAATCCACGGTGTCCAATGATTCATTGCATTGTAATTGAGTAACCATCCCTCTGCTTAAGGTCGAATGCTTGAATTATTTCTAAAGTTAGTGTATCATATTGCCTCCTTGAGCAAGAGTCAATGAATTGCAATGCGTATTTGGAGTGAGATAGTATCGTCCATTTACGTGGTGTTTGGACGGACACGAATTGGATAGCTTCCCGCATCGCAACAAGTTCCGCAGCTGTTGAAGACGACTTGAAGACACTCACACTGACGGAGGCACCTAATCGTGAGCGAACCTCAGTGAGTCGACTCACGAGCGAGTTCGCGAAATAATGAGGGCTTCGCGAACTTCGGGTGTCGCTAGAGCCAACGTTTCTCCAAGCGGACTTGTCGCCTTCGCTTGTCCGTTTGTCGAAACGTTAGCTACAGCGACACCCCAAGTCAACGAAATTTTCTTCTCTTCAGTCTCCCATCTTTCCCTGCAGATAGGCCTTTTACAGCGCAGCAGTTATGGTCGAGGTTTACGGCGTATCGTGGATAAAAAGTTATCATCATCATGCACGGCAAGCGCTCAATGACTGCCCAAGCATTCGGCAGAGATGGTTAACAAGATGAGCTGAAACATGCGGCCCTTAAAGGGGTGGTGCCATCAAATTACGAGGCCACAACAAGCCTGTTGTAGGTTTCTTCTGCATGCAAGGACACTCCATATGAAGGGTCGGACACAGCAAACGTTTAGAATATTTTTTTAATTCACTTCCAAAGTGCACCTAAATGCCCATTCTCCCGGCCGAAACCAATCACTAGCGCGCCAACACTGACGTAGATCTGTAGGATGGGCAACGAAAATTGTAGTGACGTCACACCAAATCTGCTGTAGTAATGTGAGTGACCTCCGGAGCTCCGCCACTTCCGCAACGTACGTACAGGCTGTAGTGAACTAGAATATATTCTAGTTCACTATAGTACCGGCAAAGCATCGATTGCTACATCACTCGCCGAGTTTCGATTGCTTCCTGGCTAAGTGCGTCACAGCCTTGTGTGGCCATGTGACCCCACCTCCTACACTTCTACGTCACTGCACAACCTCGGTGCCCAGAAACCGAAACCGAAAGTTGTCCACATCAAAAGGCGATATTAAATTATTTAACGATAATACGTGAATCTTGGTGCGTGCATCATGCTTCCTGGAGCTATTGGCCGCGAGATCGAGCGGAGTCGCCGCCTGGCGGCTGCTGGCTGAACCGCGCCTAGTATGGATTGCTCCATGCGTCGTCTGCTAGTCACGTTGTGTTTGCTTGTGCACGTACGTCGTGCAGGTGCTCAAAAAGGCAGTTTGTTCCGTTGCGTTAGTGCAACTTTAACCGCACGTACGTATGCCTAACACGATGTAAAGAAGCATTTGGCCTTGATCGGCTATATATGTACTGTAATAATATCAGTGAGTGCACTTGTCGAGAGTGCTGTGTGTGGTCGTCGTACCCTCCGTTCACGAGAGTCATGTCAGTGTAGATGCCGCTCTGTAGTTCTTATCAGCGTGTTTATTTTCAGAGGGCTACAGAAATTCCATCTACCCGGAGTCGTTTACGCATGCCTATTCCACTAAGCCTTCGTAGAAGGGGATAGCAGCGGCCAGTATTGAGCAGTACTTTGGTTTGGGCTAGTTGGTGCATGATACTGTTTGGAGAGGGTAGCGCAAATACACAAAGACGAAGAAACAGAGTAGACGCCTGTGGCGTCTACTCTGTTTCTTCGTTCTTGTGTCGTTGCGCTGCCCTCTCCAAACAGTATCGAAGCTTTTCAATTGTTGACAAAGGCCGAGCCCCACAACCATTGTCCCGTCGTGGCAGCAGGGCCTGGCAGTTTATGCGCTGCAGTTTATGTGTGGTAGTGTATTGGATTATACACTTTTCTTCATATAAGACTGAATTCTTAAGGCCTGAGGTTTTTCAAAAAAGAGAATTATAGAAAATACGGATATTTTTCACGCTTTTCGGACGGTGCAGTGATATTCACCCCGGTTATTTTTAAAGAATATGTTAAAAATAAAGGAGGACCTGAGCAATGCCGATTTACGGTGCATGCGGGAACAAGGCAGTGATTTCTGTGAGTATACACACGTGACCACCCGCGGTAAGGTCTGCCCACAACAAACCACCCGGCAGGGATAACGTTCGAATTTGTTGGCCCAATAAGGCGTGGCAGAGCCCAGAATGCCTCCCCAGGCGATTACGCCCCCCAGTGAACAATCGGGTGCCGGGTCGGGGGGACGCCTTTCCCTTTTTACCGGTGGGTGTCCGGCGGCAGGATTCGAACCACCTACCTCCCGTAGCCGAGGCGGACACCCTACACACTGGGCCATGGCTACGGTGGAGCGATGCGCTCGGACAATATTACTTCGCTGAAAGTTAACATCATGTCTTTACCTGCTCGTTTCAACGACTTTGACGGTGCATTGCGTTTGCAGGAATGGTTGTTTAGCGCAGCTGCCTGCAACTTTAAACTTGGTGCTGTTTGCTACAACCTATTAGGATCAAGAAAAAAAAATTAGAAGCCGAAAGCGTCTTGCTTAGATAAACCGGTTGCATAATTTTTTTTTTCACGATATACCTTTTCATGGCTTTCACGGCTGTTTACTTTACATTTGGGAGTTAGGTAGCGATTTCGCAAAAGAGAAAAGCGATTACTTGAAGTATGTATCGCGGTGCATCGCAAATATTTTGCCGTTCCTCCGTGCACCATTGTTTTCTGGAACGAGCTTATTCATAATTGAGGCATCATGATGTAGACAACACAAGGGCGCACATTACAATTGACCGCGAGACCGACTTATAGGCGGCAGCGCTGTCGCGCGTGCGTCATGTTGAAGTGTGCCGGGCTGCCGTTCCCATATCGTAGTTAAATTTTGCGCTGCCGCTCCCTACACTGTTCCTTCACCGTTTCCGCGCAATCCGCTCATCTGCAGCTGCTGTCACACCTCTGCTTTGACAGCACGATCGCGGCGAGCCACCACCAGTGTTCCATTGGCTAGATAGGAGTTTTCGTGAAGGATTGCGACTGATAATACTAGGTATGTTGATATAATGCTCCCAAGACAACAGTACGTAGCATGCCTTCCGAGGAGGGCGTGGCGTTAAAAAGACAGAGAAAGATATAAAACATGGCTGATCCCTCCGTCATAGGAATCGGTATAACACGAAAGTGAAACGTGTCTTCACAGTAGTAGTGCTTATTGTGTAGTGATATATGAGAGCTTGTACAATGTCTATTCGTGTTTGGCAGCTATAGCACCGTTTTGACGTGGATGCACCCATGTTGACAGCATGTCTCTATCGCGACGACTAACGCCCATGATCATGATTAAACTGTTGTGGTAGCTGACGGTGTGAACATATATTTGGACACAGCGAATCGTGAATCCCGCGTAAGGATGATATCAACAAGCTCATAATCAACACTGGTACCCGGTATGCACTTCTTCAACGCGTCGTCAATTAAGGAGAGAAACGGCACGGTGTGCGCTTTCTTGCAATGGGTAGCCGACGCCTGTGCTCGTGCATACATAACACACACTGCGCTTCAGCAACAGGGGAGGTAGAGGTTCGTAGCCTGAGCCGCAAACGCGTGCGTCCCGCTGGCCTCTGTCTCGCAGGCGCTGCTCTCGCTCCACCAAGGCACGACATTCGCCCGTCGAAATCGCGTGCTTTCTGCAACGCATATTGCAGCGGTTTTGTTAGTCGGTGCTCTCGCAATTGAAGCAGTCGGCGGCGGAGAAATCCCGTTGGTGCACGCGGAAGCTCCACTACTACGATGAGCCGACGCAGGCTAACACGAAGCCAAAGGCAAAGAACGTAACTGCGTCAAGAGTGCCTCGGCGACGCCAGCGCGGCCAGTCTACCTCTCTGGTATCGAGACGCTTTAACCATGGCCTCATATATCGCGCGCAGTCTTGGAGTGAGCGCTAGTAAGTGTCGATCGTGAAGCATTACTTCTTTTCACATCTCACAGACGGCGGCACCTCCCCGCTTCGCCCGCCGCGAAAGAGAATGTGTGAAAGATATAAGGCGCGTTCGCGCCGTGTCTAGCATCTCCCGAGTTAGCTCGGTCGGTAGGGGGTCGGGCGCTTTCCGTCGCGGCCACAACGTCGTGAGTTCGATTCCCAGCGGGGTATCTTTTTCTTGGTTTTTTTCTTTCTTACCCGTTGGCGTCCATTTTATCAACGTCATATCCGTGACGGATGTACTTGGTGGACCCCGGCATAAAACACTTTCGTGTTAAAATATTGCGTTCAGTGAGAACTTAGACGGGCCGTCGATTAACAGTGGGATGCGTTTTGGGCATAGCGCTGTTATCGATCGCCACTGTCACAGCGGAAATATCGCGAATAGGCGTTTCTCCACGTGCTCGCGAGGTACGCAAGCTTTTGCGGTTGTCTGTTGATTACGTGGAGTTGGAAGAATAATGCAGTGCGCATCGTATTTACAAAGGAGTAGTCGACTTGGCGATTACCATTGTTTTGCCGGCAGATGCCTTGGTATACTTCAGCAGCTAGTGTGTTTAGTCTTTTTAAGGTCTCAGAGAAAGTTTACTATATCGATGGTGCAAAAACAACAAAACAGAACGATAAAATTAGAAATCGGCGTGTAGATCAGTTTACATTCAAGTATATAGTTGCCGGAAGTGACGGCCTTTTTTATAGCACAGCTGTAGATGAGGCGCCTCCTCATTTCGATGGAGGCAAATTGCTGGAGGCCCGTGTACTTAGATTTAGGTGCCCGTTAAAGAACACCAGGTGGGCAAAATTTCGGGAGCCCTCCACTACGTCTCTCATAATCACATCCGGGTTTTGAGACGTGAAGCATTAACAATTATTGCTAAACGTCACACCTGCTTGATGCTGCGGCGTCCGTCCGCGTATGTTCTCTAACAGAAACGCACGTAACCTCCTCCGCGCGAGCAATGACGTCACATAAACATTATCATGTGACTTACTCAAGGCGTCAGAGATCCCCAACAGCTGTGACGTTAACAAGACGTCAATGTGAAGTCAGATGATGACGCCACTACTTGACATTTTAAGATGACGCCATGAATTGACGTATTCGATCGTTCAAAGGTAGGACGATCCCGGAGGAAATGCAGAACCACGTGAGCTGGAGAAAGCTTCGCTGGTGCGGACGCCTTTCGTGCGTGTTTCGCCACGTGAGTCGAGTCTTAATGCGGTCGTGCGTGGCAATCAAGGGTCGACCGCGATGTGTTAGAACGCCCGAGGAGTAGGTAGCGCGCTCATGAAGAACGCTGACGCAGATACGAGCAGAGACGGGAGTGCGCCCGTCGGCTACGCTGGCAACCCTCCACCAGGGGCGTACCAACTCGTTCGCGAGTGGGGGGGCTGGCATCGCTCACGCTGTGCGCTATATATATATATATATATATATATATATATATATATATATATATATATATATATATATATATATATATATATATATATATATATATATATATATATATGTATATATATATATATATATGTATATATATATATATATGTTTCTAGTGACCCACAGTTCATTCTTTATGCTCATGATACAAGCATATTTCTTACCGGCCACAACCCCGACGAGCTGATACATAGAGGAAATGCTGTTCTAGAATCGTTGAGTGAATGGTCAAGGGCAAATGGATTGCTCATAAACACTAAAAAAACCAAAGCTGTCTTCTTTCGGCCCATAAATATAGTGGTTGCCCCTACAAACCGTCTAGTGCTTTACGAAAATCAAATAGATATAATAGACTCTTTTAAGTCACTTGGAGTAGTTCTCGATTCGTTACTGAGATGGACAAATCACGTAGCGTACATTGAAAAGAACTAGCATCGGTCAGTCGGTTTCCTTTCCAGATGTCGATTTGATCTCCCTACCCACTTAAAACTCTATCATGCTGTCTTTCAATCGCACATTAATTATTGTCATTTAGTTTGGGGCACGACATCACAAACTAACCTAAACAGACTATTGGTTGGTTGGTTGGTTGAAAAACTTTATTTGGGTCCTGCAAGGCGCGCGTCAGCGCGCAGCGGGCGACTCCTACGTCGGGACCGTCAGACCAAGCCTGCCGGCCGCTCCGCGGGCCTGCTGGTATTACAAAAGAAAGCCGTGAGGCATATTGCTGGTGTTAGTTATAGAGCACACACTAGGGAGTTCTTTGTTAAATATTACATTATTCGCCTTACCACAACTTTAGAACATCGGCTACTGTATCACTTTAGATTTTCGCCGCCTGCCTCAAACGAGTTTTTTATATCTTTAGCTAACTCAACCTTAAAAGACAAAGCTGTCTGCACTAGAAGTATACTGGTAAGTGGACCGTTCCTCGTGTGAGAACTAACTACGGAAAACAAACTCTGCAATTTCTCTTGCCAACGATCTTAAACACATATGAAACAGCTCATAGTCACGTACTCACCCTGACACCTAAAGAACATAAAAAATATTTTGTAAGCAGCAGTGTATATTTTTCTTGTTTTTGTTTGCGTATACCAGTGGCGTACTTCATCATCATTTTTGCTGAAACTTGCGTAGCTCTAGCTTGTAGTTCTGGCTTCTATGTAACCATAAAATTGTATGTCCAGTGTGATTATTTTGCTTGTTGACTGCGTTTTCGTATCTCTGCCGTGTATGTCGTATGAATGTATTAAGTTGGGCCTCATGCGCACTCAAGCTACAGTTTTGTAGCTTTTGGTCTGTGGTCCTTTCCCTCCTTTTTTTGCATGGGAAAAATAAAGACTTCATTTATATATATATATATATATATATATATATATATATATATATATATATATATATATATATATATATATATATATATATGTGGGTGACAAAGCAAGGTACTTCGCCGAAGTCTTCAGAATAAGCCGAGTGCCAATTGCTTTACTATTCTTTCTTTGTTCTTCTTGTTTTCTTGGACGATCTTTTCAAATAAATTTTCCAGTTGCGAGTCAGCGTTCGTCCTGTGTGAATATTCCTTCTCAGTCTCTGACTTTTAAAAAGCGCCGCATCAAGAATGTATTTGTTTACTGTTAGATCCATCTAATATAAAGTCTTTCTAAAGAAGACCAAGTGCAGTCGATTAATATTTATAGAAACCACACTGAGCTGGTTGTGTATAGTTATAAAAGAGATTATAAATGACTCCGAATTTATATAGTAGGTGTCGTTCCTTGCCCTCCTACTTTGCCCAGCTTGGGAGGGGGGTGCACGGGAAAGCAGTAAAGTGGCCCTTCACTCCTCCCCTCCGGCTACTCCAAGAAAATAGCCTACGTAAGCTGTGTAAGCTCAAATTTTCTTTGAAAACATGTGGGCGATTATAACGTTAAACCGTCCCGCATTGTCTCCTTCCGTATACGCCGTTAGCTCTTAATGATTGGTCGAAATTTTGGGGGTCATGCTCACAGCACCTGCTCGTAACATGACGCAACAAATGACGCGTAAGTGATCCACCGCGTAATTACCACGTACGTTTGACGACGTAAAAAATAATAAACTATTTTCAATACGGCATATTGTTCGACGTTGTTTCTTCGCTATTCATAAAAATTTTCGGTGTGCCATGAAATCGCCTCCTTGTTAGGCTACGTCACAAGTCTGCGAAAACGCGCGGCGTTAAAATGAAGTGGGGACAGTAAGCAGCGGATTACTGTGCTGAACAACAACTAATTTTTTTTTGGAATAGCCAGACCGTGTCTCATTCCGAACGTAATTCAAGAAGGCTGCCCGCCAATCACATTGGCCGCGGCTGCTTAGAGCAGCGGGCGAGATGGATTCATATGTGTATAAGAGATACTTTCAGTTGTACTATAACGACGTTGAGCTGTTTTTGCGCGTATAGAACTGTCTGCGAACTCATCGTTACGGACAGAGAGGTAGAGAGAGCAATATAAACATTATTAGGAACAGACACAATTCTTTGCAGGTGGGCTGCCTTCTTAGTCCTGAAAGCCGTGGACGCTGATCATCTCCCTGGTGAGGTAGATCAAGCTACAGGGCAAACTTGAAAGCTGGGCTTCTCAATGTGCTGAGTCCACTGCCTTGTTACAAGCCGCAGCGATCACTGCAGGCTACCTTATGATAAGCCAAGTGAAGCAGGCTAATCGGAGACTAAAGTGGGAATCTATTTTAGCTGTCCTGGCTAGTCACAACTAAAATACTGGACACTTCTGCACACTCATCAACTAAGAGCAGTTGGATATGAAGCAGTGACGATGCTATTCGTTTTGAAAGAAAGAAACTAAATTTGCTGAAAAAGAAGCGCGTTTGATCGGGCTATAAACGTTTACTGGTTCCCGCCCGTATTTGCGTCGCCGATTACGTAAATTTCAGGCCAGTCCGAACAAAATAAAATCATGACAGATTGCTGTAATCTTATAGAGCCCCTGCTGAGCGATAGCCTCTTCTGCAGGGCCGGGCAGTATCGCGATACAAGAGTATTGCGATAGTATTTCAGAGATACTTTTGAGTATCAGTATTTCTGTATTGAGATACCTTTGAAAAATTTATTTGTATCCCAGTAGTGAAATACATTTACGATGTATCGCCTGTATCGCGATACTATGCAGGACACGGCTATCTCGTTACATTGTTTTTTTTGTGTCGGAAATGAGTTGAGGAGTGTTTCCAATGGGGGAATCACGTTTTTTTTCTTTTTTGTGCCATGACAAGCAAGGGCGTGCCGCCAGTCGCCGACAGATAGGGCGGCGATAGTTTCCCCTCAAGCACAGAATGGTCCATGTGGTAAAGCGCGCGACGCCGCAGACGGCAGAATCGCGGGGGCAGTGTTGTCGGCCTCTACCGACGAAAGCCGCTGTCTCTCAAGGCCAGTGCAGCACGCCTAATTTTTTTCGGGTGGCAAGCCATTACTTCGCGACCCCCTGCGCGCGGATACCGCCTTGGAACAGGCTTTGCAATGCTTCGCGTGCGTTCAGTTTCCAAAGCGGCGGCACTTCCAAAAGCAGTTCCCGTAGTCGCGGCGGAAGTGACTAGAAGATGGCTATCTTTGACGCGCTTTCAGCCACCTCTCCAATGTCAGGGTGCGTTCCTAATTGATTACATGCGTGAAACGGTCTTTTGTGGTAGCCCACCGCCGGAGCCGACTTCGCCTGTTGCGGCTTTTTGAAATGGGTGCTGGTAGCGTCGGTGGTGTGAAAGCTTCATTGAAGCCGACAGGGTCAGACGGCTGAGGATTCCGAAGATGGGGACAGACTTCGGATTCTAAACAGTCAGAACAACCCAAGTGAGGGCGGAAGTGTTTCGATATCTAGATGACCCGAGAAGAGATATCGCCACGCTGCAGGGCAATCCGGCTATAAAGGCGTTATTTATTCACTATAACACGAAGTTGTGCTCGCCTTTAGCGGCAGACAGACTTTCTTTCGTGAGTCTTGTGCTGAGGCTGAACCGACGCTGTTAGAAGACAGCCCATTTGACAAGCCTACAAGCAACCTTCTCAGCAAAGCAGATCTTCAAAAGAAATGTGTTCTTTTTCTCAATTCACTGGTGTTCATTAGTGATTCGAGTGATTTGCTTAAAGTGTGCTATTTCTAGCATAGCTTAGTTTGTTCGGCAAGTATGTCGATTTCGGTGTCCAATCCTTGTTACTGTTGCTATGAAATTGTGTATTTTTGTTGCATTTGATACTTGTAATTATGTCATTATTACTAGTTATGTACTTTGTCCACCCCCCTCCCCTGCAATGCCTTAATGGCGCTGAGGGTACTGTAATAAATAAATAAATGAACTGAACGTTTCGATGCGCTGTAACTTTAATTACAACATTATGCTGCACTAATGGGTGTCTGCGTAGTATGAGCATCCTTGAAATAAAAAAAGTATTCCAGTATCTGTATCGCTGTAACTGTACTCCGGAATGCTTTTTTCGTCTTATTGTAAAAGTATCTCCGAAATATCCCGTTACGTTAAGGCAAATGTATCTCAGCATCTGAATTTAGGCTTCCAATTGATGTATTTCAATATCTGTATTCCGGAATACTTTTCTGAGTATCTCCCCAGCCCTGCTCTTCTGCAATGCTCGGGCGCAAGGCGCGAAAGCGTGGAATAGGCAGCCCGCACCGCAGAGAGCCTCCAGACATACAATGCGTCGTCATGACACTGAGGACAGTCGTCACAGCAGAATTGTAGGAATTTTTTTTTACATAATTACATTATTGCCGCGTTCAAGTAAAACTTTGCCTCACTAGTTAGTTTTCCAGTCTGCATCCGACAATGACCATTGTCGGAAGTGGGGGGGCTCCGCCCCCCTAGCATTTTTTAATGGGGGACTAGCGGCCCCCTTGCCTCCCCGGTAGATACGCCGATGCCCCCCCCCCCCCTTTAGAGTGTGGAACGATGCCCCCCCCCCCTTTAGAGTGTGGCGAAACACGCCTTTCGTGCGTGTTTCGCCACGTGAGTCGAGTCTTAATGCGGTCGTGCGTGGCAATCAAGGGTCGACCGCGATGTGTTAGAACGCCCGAGGAGTAGGTAGCGCGCTCATGAAGAACGCTGACGCAGATACGAGCAGAGACGGGAGTGCGCCCGTCGGCTACGCTGGCAACCCTCCACCAGGGGCGTACCAACTCGTTCGCGAGTGGGGGGGCTGGCATCGCTCACGCTGTGCGCTATATATATATATATATATATATATATATATATATATATATATATATATATATATATATATATATATATATATATATATATATATATATATATATATATATATATATATATGTTTATATATATATATATATATGTTTCTAGTGACCCACAGTTTATTCTTTATGCTCATGATACAAGCATATTTCTTACCGGCCACAACCCCGACGAGCTGATACATAGAGGAAATGCTGTTCTAGAATCGTTGAGTGAATGGTCAAGGGCAAATGGATTGCTCATAAACACTAAAAAAACCAAAGCTGTCTTCTTTCGGCCCATAAATATAGTGGTTGCCCCTACAAACCGTCTAGTGCTTTACGAAAATCAAATAGATATAATAGACTCTTTTAAGTCACTTGGAGTAGTTCTCGATTCGTTACTGAGATGGACAAATCACGTAGCGTACATTGAAAAGAACTAGCATCGGTCAGTCGGTTTCCTTTCCAGATGTCGATTTGATCTCCCTACCCACTTAAAACTCTATCATGCTGTCTTTCAATCGCACATTAATTATTGTCATTTAGTTTGGGGCACGACATCACAAACTAACCTAAACAGACTATTGGTTGGTTGGTTGGTTGAAAAACTTTATTTGGGTCCTGCAAGGCGCGCGTCAGCGCGCAGCGGGCGACTCCTACGTCGGGACCGTCAGACCAAGCCTGCCGGCCGCTCCGCGGGCCTGCTGGTATTACAAAAGAAAGCCGTGAGGCATATTGCTGGTGTTAGTTATAGAGCACACACTAGGGAGTTCTTTGTTAAATATTACATTATTCGCCTTACCACAACTTTAGAACATCGGCTACTGTATCACTTTAGATTTTCGCCGCCTGCCTCAAACGAGTTTTTTATATCTTTAGCTAACTCAACCTTAAAAGACAAAGCTGTCTGCACTAGAAGTATACTGGTAAGTGGACCGTTCCTCGTGTGAGAACTAACTACGGAAAACAAACTCTGCAATTTCTCTTGCCAACGATCTTAAACACATATGAAACAGCTCATAGTCACGTACTCACCCTGACACCTAAAGAACATAAAAAATATTTTGTAAGCAGCAGTGTATATTTTTCTTGTTTTTGTTTGCGTATACCAGTGGCGTACTTCATCATCATTTTTGCTGAAACTTGCGTAGCTCTAGCTTGTAGTTCTGGCTTCTATGTAACCATAAAATTGTATGTCCAGTGTGATTATTTTGCTTGTTGACTGCGTTTTCGTATCTCTGCCGTGTATGTCGTATGAATGTATTAAGTTGGGCCTCATGCGCACTCAAGCTACAGTTTTGTAGCTTTTGGTCTGTGGTCCTTTCCCTCCTTTTTTTGCATGGGAAAAATAAAGACTTCATTTATATATATATATATATATATATATATATATATAATATATATATATATATATATATATATATATATATATATGTGGGTGACAAAGCAAGGTACTTCGCCGAAGTCTTCAGAATAAGCCGAGTGCCAATTGCTTTACTATTCTTTCTTTGTTCTTCTTGTTTTCTTGGACGATCTTTTCAAATAAATTTTCCAGTTGCGAGTCAGCGTTCGTCCTGTGTGAATATTCCTTCTCAGTCTCTGACTTTTAAAAAGCGCCGCATCAAGAATGTATTTGTTTACTGTTAGATCCATCTAATATAAAGTCTTTCTAAAGAAGACCAAGTGCAGTCGATTAATATTTATAGAAACCACACTGAGCTGGTTGTGTATAGTTATAAAAGAGATTATAAATGACTCCGAATTTATATAGTAGGTGTCGTTCCTTGCCCTCCTACTTTGCCCAGCTTGGGAGGGGGGTGCACGGGAAAGCAGTAAAGTGGCCCTTCACTCCTCCCCTCCGGCTACTCCAAGAAAATAGCCTACGTAAGCTGTGTAAGCTCAAATTTTCTTTGAAAACATGTGGGCGATTATAACGTTAAACCGTCCCGCATTGTCTCCTTCCGTATACGCCGTTAGCTCTTAATGATTGGTCGAAATTTTGGGGGTCATGCTCACAGCACCTGCTCGTAACATGACGCAACAAATGACGCGTAAGTGATCCACCGCGTAATTACCACGTACGTTTGACGACGTAAAAAAATAATAAACTATTTTCAATACGGCATATTGTTCGACGTTGTTTCTTCGCTATTCATAAAAATTTTCGGTGTGCCATGAAATCGCCTCCTTGTTAGGCTACGTCACAAGTCTGCGAAAACGCGCGGCGTTAAAATGAAGTGGGGACAGTAAGCAGCGGATTACTGTGCTGAACAACAACTAATTTTTTTTTGGAATAGCCAGACCGTGTCTCATTCCGAACGTAATTCAAGAAGGCTGCCCGCCAATCACATTGGCCGCGGCTGCTTAGAGCAGCGGGCGAGATGGATTCATATGTGTATAAGAGATACTTTCAGTTGTACTATAACGACGTTGAGCTGTTTTTGCGCGTATAGAACTGTCTGCGAACTCATCGTTACGGACAGAGAGGTAGAGAGAGCAATATAAACATTATTAGGAACAGACACAATTCTTTGCAGGTGGGCTGCCTTCTTAGTCCTGAAAGCCGTGGACGCTGATCATCTCCCTGGTGAGGTAGATCAAGCTACAGGGCAAACTTGAAAGCTGGGCTTCTCAATGTGCTGAGTCCACTGCCTTGTTACAAGCCGCAGCGATCACTGCAGGCTACCTTATGATAAGCCAAGTGAAGCAGGCTAATCGGAGACTAAAGTGGGAATCTATTTTAGCTGTCCTGGCTAGTCACAACTAAAATACTGGACACTTCTGCACACTCATCAACTAAGAGCAGTTGGATATGAAGCAGTGACGATGCTATTCGTTTTGAAAGAAAGAAACTAAATTTGCTGAAAAAGAAGCGCGTTTGATCGGGCTATAAACGTTTACTGGTTCCCGCCCGTATTTGCGTCGCCGATTACGTAAATTTCAGGCCAGTCCGAACAAAATAAAATCATGACAGATTGCTGTAATCTTATAGAGCCCCTGCTGAGCGATAGCCTCTTCTGCAGGGCCGGGCAGTATCGCGATACAAGAGTATTGCGATAGTATTTCAGAGATACTTTTGAGTATCAGTATTTCTGTATTGAGATACCTTTGAAAAATTTATTTGTATCCCAGTAGTGAAATACATTTACGATGTATCGCCTGTATCGCGATACTATGCAGGACACGGCTATCTCGTTACATTGTTTTTTTTGTGTCGGAAATGAGTTGAGGAGTGTTTCCAATGGGGGAATCACGTTTTTTTTCTTTTTTGTGCCATGACAAGCAAGGGCGTGCCGCCAGTCGCCGACAGATAGGGCGGCGATAGTTTCCCCTCAAGCACAGAATGGTCCATGTGGTAAAGCGCGCGACGCCGCAGACGGCAGAATCGCGGGGGCAGTGTTGTCGGCCTCTACCGACGAAAGCCGCTGTCTCTCAAGGCCAGTGCAGCACGCCTAATTTTTTTCGGGTGGCAAGCCATTACTTCGCGACCCCCTGCGCGCGGATACCGCCTTGGAACAGGCTTTGCAATGCTTCGCGTGCGTTCAGTTTCCAAAGCGGCGGCACTTCCAAAAGCAGTTCCCGTAGTCGCGGCGGAAGTGACTAGAAGATGGCTATCTTTGACGCGCTTTCAGCCACCTCTCCAATGTCAGGGTGCGTTCCTAATTGATTACATGCGTGAAACGGTCTTTTGTGGTAGCCCACCGCCGGAGCCGACTTCGCCTGTTGCGGCTTTTTGAAATGGGTGCTGGTAGCGTCGGTGGTGTGAAAGCTTCATTGAAGCCGACAGGGTCAGACGGCTGAGGATTCCGAAGATGGGGACAGACTTCGGATTCTAAACAGTCAGAACAACCCAAGTGAGGGCGGAAGTGTTTCGATATCTAGATGACCCGAGAAGAGATATCGCCACGCTGCAGGGCAATCCGGCTATAAAGGCGTTATTTATTCACTATAACACGAAGTTGTGCTCGCCTTTAGCGGCAGACAGACTTTCTTTCGTGAGTCTTGTGCTGAGGCTGAACCGACGCTGTTAGAAGACAGCCCATTTGAGAAGCCTACAAGCAACCTTCTCAGCAAAGCAGATCTTCAAAAGAAATGTGTTCTTTTTCTCAATTCACTGGCGTTCATTAGTGATTCGAGTGATTTGCTTAAAGTGTGCTATTTCTAGCATAGCTTAGTTTGTTCGGCAAGTATGTCGATTTCGGTGTCCAATCCTTGTTACTGTTGCTATGAAATTGTGTATTTTTGT
This sequence comes from Rhipicephalus sanguineus, assembly GCF_013339695.2. NCBI lineage: Eukaryota > Metazoa > Arthropoda > Arachnida > Ixodida > Ixodidae > Rhipicephalus > Rhipicephalus sanguineus. The sequence goes on along the minus strand of NC_051182.1, from coordinate 84,325,165 downwards.
TGCATTTGATACTTGTAATTATGTCATTATTACTAGTTATGTACTTTGTCCACCCCCCTCCCCTGCAATGCCTTAATGGCGCTGAGGGTACTGTAATAAATAAATAAATGAACTGAACGTTTCGATGCGCTGTAACTTTAATTACAACATTATGCTGCACTAATGGGTGTCTGCGTAGTATGAGCATCCTTGAAATAAAAAAAGTATTCCAGTATCTGTATCGCTGTAACTGTACTCCGGAATGCTTTTTTCGTCTTATTGTAAAAGTATCTCCGAAATATCCCGTTACGTTAAAGGCAAATGTATCTCAGCATCTGAATTTAGGCTTCCAATTGATGTATTTCAATATCTGTATTCCGGAATACTTTTCTGAGTATCTCCCCAGCCCTGCTCTTCTGCAATGCTCGGGCGCAAGGCGCGAAAGCGTGGAATAGGCAGCCCGCACCGCAGAGAGCCTCCAGACATACAATGCGTCGTCATGACACTGAGGACAGTCGTCACAGCAGAATTGAAGGAATTTTTTTTTACATAATTACATTATTGCCGCGTTCAAGTAAAACTTTGCCTCACTAGTTAGTTTTCCAGTCTGCATCCGACAATGACCATTGTCGGAAGTGGGGGGGCTCCGCCCCCCTAGCATTTTTTAATGGGGGACTAGCGGCCCCCTTGCCTCCCCGGTAGATACGCCGATGCCCCCCCCCCCTTTAGAGTGTGGAACGAATCCTACATTTCTGAGCAGTAAACGCATTCGATCGTTACAGTTTCCATCTATGCAGCTGCGTGCGCAGCAATGGACAGCATATTGCCAGGCGCTTGATTCTTTATTTCCATGCTGGCGGCCTTTACTCAGAAAATACTATTCCGCATGTCCAACGGTCGGCGCTGGCCGCGCCGGAATGTATCGGGAACCTTCACGATTGCTCTAGAGTATTCAGATAAACCGGCGTGCATAACGCAGGTTCGTTCGTTCTGGAAGAAACATCACCATCGGCAATAACGCTACAATTGTTCGACGACGCATGCTGAAAAAAATAAAAGGAACGTGTTTCACCGACCATCAAACTATCGAAAAGCGTGCTCGCCGCTTCTTTCATTGTAACTGCGAGAGTTACTTGTACTCTGCAGTGTTGCCTTGGCAGGACACAATCTTGCCTGTAATTAACACAAGCATCGCCAGTAGTTCCTCACCGTCACAACCACGTGACAATATCGACAATGCTTACGGTATACCGTTCGCGGGGGGAGGCCTTATAGCATTACGGGGTTGAATGCATATCTCAGGCGTTACACAAACCCAACATTACCGGACACTGAACGGGGGACGCCTTACTCTTTGCTGAAACCGGCGAGCAGCCGGCCGCCCGGATCGAAACCACCGACCTCGCGTAGCCGAGGCTGGAAGCCCAAACCACTGTACCAAGGTGAAGTCAAACGCTCCAGCAACGTTCATATCTTAAAGCAAATAGGCGCACTATGGGAACAAGGACAAAAGGAAGGAACCGACGACACAAAGCGCACACTCGCAACTGAAGGTTTATTGAAAGAGTACACATAAATACGTTACAAAAAAAGGGGCACGTGGTGCAATTTTCCTCGCCGAAACAAAACTAAACAAGATGAGTATCCCCTTAACAGATTATGAAGGCGCATGCGTCTATACACAAAGGAAGTTCGAAGAAAACCGGACTAAAGAAAATTCAAACTGCGTGGGGAGGGGGGGCGGAGGAGAGGGGAGGGCAGACAAGTTTAATGCAGTGTGTTGATCAAATATGAATATTCTATCTCTGTTATGGCGATAGAAGGGTGGCTGACGCATCTATCCTTTTGTCCTTGTTCCCATAGTGCGCCTATTTGCTTTAAGATATGAACCGTTACCAACTAGCCCAAATGGTTGTTTGGCCAGCAACGTTGCTTAGCTGCCGAAATACCTCGTTTTATCGGCGTGTCTTTATCGCGAAAACAAACGCGTAGCAGTATCACCTCAGCAAGACGCTTTGAAGCGCAGTTAGTAGTACGCTACTGTGATTCTGAATTGATCGTACGAAACGACTTCAAGTATGATACTCAAAGAGGCTGCGCAAGCCTCGAGAATATTAGATAAGCAAGTGCCTCACAGGAGCCGTTGCGAAAACTCAAGAACTGAAAAGATTACATTGAATCGAACCGTTATTCTTAGAGTGATGTGCTTCACCGTAGCCGTGGCCTAGTGGATAGGGTGCTTGTCTCGGCTACGGAAGGTAGGTGGTTCGAAACCTGCCGCCGGCCACCCACCGGTTAAACGGGAAAGGCGTCCCCCGACCCGGCACCCGGTTGTTCACGGGGTGTATTCATGCCTGGGGAGGTAATCTGGGCTCTGCCACGCTGTGGGGTGACAAAGGGTGACATGGGAAACAGAGGAAAGGCAGGGAGGTTAACCAGTTCGAAATATCCGTTATGATAACCTACACTTGGGAAAGGGGGGAGTTACAGTAGCAAAGTGACAGACCAGTTTCGAATACTAAGCATGCGGAGCGGTTTACTGTGGGCCGTGCTAGTCTAAAATGCTTCTCGTGTGGCTCTTCCGGCTGCTGTGCGGAGACCTTACCGCGCAGGGTGACATGTGTGTATTTACGAATATGTAATGGCGTTGTGCGCCTTCAGGTAGCAGTTGTCAGCCTGTTCCCTCTGTGTCTTCGTGTTTCCTATGCATTTAAACCAAATAAATAAAGAAAGAAACCGACAGACAAGGAAAGTATCGGGGACATTCATGACATATGTTTCGCACATCGGCAGTACCCAGGTCCTCCTTTTATATAACCGTTATTTTTTTTGAAGGTGTTTGGGATGCATATCTGTGGCGGAGTCGCAAAATTGTGCGAATTGTTCTTATTTGCCATTCAGTTGCTGCTTTTATTAGCCTTCCTTTTGTTGCGCATAGTGCATATTCGAGAGAAGTTTTTATCGTATTACACTATAACGCGTGAATTGCAGAGCATAAACGTGGAGGCCGATCAAGGTACTATTAGTCAGGGAAAACGTAGCAAGGACAATAAAGCTCATTTATATCGAAACCGAACTACGTTCCAATAAATATTACAACGATGTCTAAAGGGATATTTATTCCAAAGTACACCATGGGGATGTGCCATGCCAACTTCGCCACGACCCAGTGGCAGATATGATTTTGGCTTCTAAGAATAAGGTCATTCAGACGTGCCTGACAAAAGTTTTGTTTAGGGCGTACCTCAAACCCACATTCAGCCTAACCCTACAGAGTTGGCCTCACTCAGACTCAAGCTCGCAAAAATTATACGCAGTGGCTCTTTTGCAACGAAACTCAGCAATTTGAACGCGACCGGTCCCACTGCTCTTTGAATTCGCAAGCATTCCTTTTAGTAGGTATTTCAGTGAGTTGCATCATTTGAATTATGATGTAGCGGGCACTTCTCAACTGCATTTACAGCAGGCATTCTACAATAGTTGGAAACGGCCAATTTGCACGGGCGTTCCTTTTCCTTTCGTCTCGGTACAGGGGTCCATCCAGAGGCGAAGCCAGGCTAGCCATTAGGAAGACGATGCGAACAGCTCCTGATTACGCTATTCTGTTGCATTCGTCAAGGCGAAGCTCAAGAGCCCCCCAGATTTTTAGTATGGACATTGAAGATGTTTATTACACTCTGCTGTATGAAGAGTTGTGAAAACGTGTTAAACACTGTATTTGTGAGCAAGTGCACGAAATGGTTTTCACAGATACACGAGGCGTTCCTACGGGGGCCATTCTATAAATCCTTTCCATCTATTTAAAGTCGACCCTGGTTTGGTAGAAAGAAGATGTTTATGCGCAGAAATGAGGAATTGCAATTGTTTGTAAGGCTGGTGCGTTCCTTCTGCTGCGCTGCCAGGGACCCGGTGAGGCAATTACTCAGCCTTTAGTAGTGTCCCGCAAGGCAACTGTGTAACAGTTTTGCCTTGAATAAACCAAGCCAAATCAAAGCCCTGATTCTTAGTGATGTATACCTTAGAAGGTGGACATACGCTTTGAGGACGCCTTAGGTAACTGTACTGTAAAGGTTTTTATTTAAGTGGCCGGCTCCGTAGATGATCACCTCGGCAAGTCCTTTCTGTAAGTCCTCTAGCGAAAAAAAAATAGTGGTGCGTGTGAACATTCTATTGCAATGTGAACTTCTGGAAGCGAACTGTACGTTACCGTGCTATTTTTCTTTTACTTGTTCTAGTATTTCATCATTTTTATGAGAACGGAAACATCGCATTTGCTACACTAGAGAACCTTTAAAACTGAAATTATCACAAGCTAAAATTATGCGTAGGTTAATTTTTACGCAGATACCCTTCTGACATTCGCACTACACATAAATATTTGAGGCGCCCTCGTCCTCCAGCTCTAGGTTCCCTAGCGGCCTCTCACATATGATCTCGCCGATTTCATGGAAGCGGCATCTACGCTTGCGCGTAAGACTGTAAGTGAGCCTGCTTCTTGGTCAGAACCCCGCAGTGAATATGAAGCGCATCCCCGGAGCCTAAAAAAACACGCTTATTGTTGGAGACGATTTGGTGCCAAATTATCAATTCTACGAACCCGCCTGGCAAAGAAAACTTGAGGTTGGTTTCATGGCTACTTTCTGGCAACCTTGAAGTACTATATTACTCTATGAAGCATCTTTTATTATTTCGAGATGGAATAACGAGCCAGCCTAAACGCAGCCTATTGTTTCCAAGATGTTATGTCGTCAAAATTAGAACTGTGTAGCAGGAACGGTTAAGGACCCTTATAGAAAAAGGATTGAGTGCGACTGCGTGTACATAGCATATATAACGGATATGTTCAATAGCTGCCATTGAAAGGTTTAATACGCTCCAACGAAGTTCAGCACGCGGCAGCCAGTACGTGAACTGGCTGACTTCGACCAAGAACACTAGGTTATTTAATCAGTACGAGAAGTTAAACCAAAAATCAACAGCCTGCCCCCAAAGGAAACAAGACAAGGAAGATTCCACGAAGACAAGACTGAAGAGCTGCCACTTTCAAGATTCAGCACCGAAGATTAAACTCTGACGCATGTTAAGCAAGAAAGCAATGTAAACGTGAACAGTGTTTTCTTTTTTTTTTTGTCCGCTATTCTGGGTTGGGGTCCCGTTCTCCTTCCCCTTCAAAATTTAACTTGGCTCTGCCCTGTTCATTTTTCTTTTCTCATTGGCATTGCCTGCTATATTATTATGGTGCGGGCCAAGGTGTTATTCTTTGTTTTTTTCATACCTCACAATAAAGAAAGGTTACCAGCGATAGTGCTTCCTCTAGTACAGAATGCTGAACTTCGGTTAGCACCAAACTCAGCTGTGTGTCCAATCCACGTAAGCGCAAGTGGCTGACCGGGGTCCTCGAGCAATTTCGCCTTCCGTAGTACCGATAACAAGCACAGGCTATTATCGAGGAGCGTCGCAACATGATAATTCGAAATAAGGAGGCTCCAAACCCACCACGGCCAAGAATATTTCAAGCCAAACCTGAATATACGGCATCTATGCCAGTTCACAAGGAGTGTCTGTTATCGCGCAGTCTGCGTTTACGGTCACGATCCTTACCGACGATCCGTACGTTGCGCACGTAGTCTGAACACGGCTTAAGATGGAACCTAGACGGCCTTATCTCATGGAGGGGCCTAGCGAATAAATATGTTTTCTGTTGCCCTTAACAGATATCGAATAGAATTACGAGTCAGCATGTTTGACGTCAAATTGAGTTGCACTTATACTCCCATTCCCTCAACCCGAGTTGCATAATAAAGTAGCTTTGCCACGTTCGAAAATGAAAACAGTGCAGGTAAACTTGCAACAAAAGCGCTGGGTCGCCGTAGCCGTGGCGCAGCGCGTTTTACTCCCTCGTAAGTTACGGCGCAAGGTGGTTCGAATCCTGCCGCCGGGCACCCACTGGTTTAAAGGAAAGCCGCCTGCCTGTTCAATTCGGTACGGGTTCGTGAACGCGTTGAAGCGCCGTTAGCACTTCCCCATTTGCAATCAGTACATTCGAAATTAGTATACTCGCACCCTCGCTAACTCTGTCCGGGGGAGCTTGCTGTCGAACGTGTGCATCACCAGGTTCTCCATACGGTGATCGACAACCGGTGGCCAAAGTGGTCCTCCTTCGTTTACCTATTTTCAAAAAAAAAAGAGTGGTAGTTCATATTTGCAGCATATCAACAGCGTACAAAATACGTTCGTGTGAACATCCTGTATTTATTTTATAGATTTATTGCCATAATGAAAAGGATACAAGAGGCCATGCTTGCGAAATCGCTATTTATCTGTGAGCTTGTTCGCCCATTCTTCATCTCGTCCCACCAGGGGCGTAGCCAGAATTTTTTTTTTTTTTTTGGGGTGGGGGGATTCATGCCAACCAACATTCATGCATGTTTACGAGCGTGTTTTTACGTGTGGGTGCATATATGCGCAAGAACTTAAAAAATTCGGGGGTGGAAGGTCGGGGATGTGTTTGAACGACACCCTCGCTATGACAATGTTTACACGTCCGCGCTGTGTTCAACGTAAATGACATTTCATTACAGCACCGGAATCGAGACATGGCATTATTAGTATGACGCGAAAATTTTGTAAGCTACATATTCTGGATTATGACGACGGCTTCTTTTTTTTATTGAAATAGAAAATAAATGAAGGAGTTGTTGTCACCATTTCTTGGTGACGGCTACCCCTTTCCACATAGTTGTTAGATAGCAAAATAAATAAAAAATATCATTACCTGACACATTTTCCCTAAACGGTGATACCTTGGAGGGTGAGAAAATAGTACGACTTATAATAACCGGTTCAACGTTGGATGAGAACGGCAGTGTGCTATGCTTCCATGCTTGACTAGCTGCCCGTCCTGACATCCCTCTTTCGAAATACAGCATTGTAAGTTTACTGCAAAGCCTTTACATTATGAAGTGTCCGACCTCATATCATAACGGAAACTCAATTTAAAGCGCCGGGCTGAATGGTGTGCTAAATACCTCTGCCTTAAAGCCACCAGGTCAGTCAACGAGGAAAGATAATAGCGCTAAAAGACAAACGCAGTTTAAAGGAGAACGCTAACAATGTAGATAGATAATGTGAGCAGTGTCATATGTGCAAAAATACTGAAAACATAGCATATACAGGGTGTTTCAGCTAACTTGCACCAAGTATACTTTTTAATTTCGCGCACTCTAGAAAAAAGCTGGAAGAAAATTTAACAGGGCAGTTATCTCAGCATAGATGAAGCAATTCGAAGTTGCTTAACAAACGTTACAACTTTCCTAGTTAATATTTTTCGTTATAGTTACTATTTTAAAGGTTAGTTAAGCACCCTTTGTTAATTACTCAGCTTATCGGATTGGCAGTTATACTAGCATGGATAAAATATTCTGACGTTCCAGAACAAGTGCTACAGCTTTTGCATTGAATATTTTTCTCTATAGTCAATATTTAAAAAGTTTATTAAGCAATCTTTGTCAATTGCTGAGCTTAGTGGATTGGAAAAAATAATCTGACGTGCTCTATATGGCTCAGAACAATACTACGATTATTGGAGGCGCGTAGCGCGCATGCGTTATTTTTTAATACTTGGTGCTTTTTAGCTGAAACACCCTGTATGTGAACAAAAAAGAAGTCCAGGGGTAGATGGACGCTTGGAGCGATGAAAAAAAAAAATTGTTGAGCACGGAATGTAGCTAGAGCCAACATTGCGACCAGTGGACTTTTATTCGTCAAAGTAGCAACTACTTTCCTTATCGGCGTGTTTATGCACATTTTCAGAGGGCTACAGAAGTTCCATCCACCCGGAGTCGTTTAAGATGCACTTAAATCGCACATAACGCATGCCTCTTCCACTAAGCCCTCGTAGAAGGGGATAGCAGCGGCCAGTATTGAGCAGTACTTTGGTTTGGGCTAGTTGTTGCATGATACTGTTTGGAGAGGGTAGCGCAAGGACACAAAGACGAAGAAACAGAGTAGACGCCTGTGGCGTCTACTCTGTTTCTTCGTTCTTGTGTCTTTGCGCTGCTCTCTCCAAACAGTATTGAAGCTCTTTTTTTTTTTTTTTTTTGACGAAGGCTGAGCCCCGCAACCATTGTCCCGCCGTGGCAGCAGGGCCTGGCCGTTTATGCGCTGCAGTTTATGTGTGGTAGTGTATCGGATTATACACCTTTCTTCATATAAGACTGAATTCATAAGGCCTGTGGTTTTTCAAAAAAGAGAATGAGAGAAAATGCGGATATTTTTCACGCTTTTCGAACGGTGCATTGAAATTTACCCCGGTTGTTTTTAAAGAACATGTTAAAAAAAGGAGGACATGAGCAATGCCGACTTAGGGTGCATGCGGGAACAAAGAAGCGATTTTTGTGAGTATACACACGTGACCACCCGCGGTAAGGTCTGCCCACAACAGCAGGCATAGCCTACCGAGCTGCTTCGGTATGATCACGGCCGACAGGAAACCACCCGGCAGGGATAACGTTCGAATTTGTTGGCCCAATAAGGCGTGGCTGAGCCCAGATTACCTCCCCAGGCGATTACGCCCCCTGTGAACAACCGGGTGCCGGGTCCGGGGGACGCCTTTCCCTTTTTACCGGTGGGTGTCCGGCGGCAGGATTCGAACCACCTACCTCCCGTAGCCGAGGCGGACACCCTACACACTGGGCCATGGCTACGGTGGAGCGATGCGCTCGAACAATATTACTTCGCTGAAACTTAACATCATGTCTTTACCTGCTCGTTTCAACGACTTTGACGGTGCATTACGTTTGAAGGAATGGTTGTTTATCGCAGCTGCCTGCAACTTTAAACTTGGTGCTGTTTGCTACAACCTATTAGGGTCAAGAAAAAAGAAAGAAAAGTGAGAAGCCGAAAGCGTCTCGCTTAGATAAACCGGTTGCATAATTTTTTGTTTCACGATATAACTTTCCATGGCTTTCACGGCTGTTTACTTTACATTTGGGAGTTAGGTAGCGATTTCGCAAAAGAGAAAAGCGATTCCTTGAAGTATGTGTCGCGGTGCATCGCGAATATTTGCCGTTCCTACGTGCACCTTTGTTTGCTAAAACGAGCTTATTCATAATTGAGGCATCATGATGTAGACAGCACAGGGGCGCACATTGTATTCATTACTATTGACCGCCAGGTCGACTTATAGGCGGCAGCGCTGTCGTTCCTTTAGTGTAAATACGTCGCGCGTGCGGCATATTGAAGTGTGCCGGGCTGCCGTTCCCATATCGCAGTTCAATTTTCCGCTGCCGCTCCCTACACTGTTCCTTCACCGTTTCCGCGCAATCCCCTCATCTGCAGCTGCTGTCACACCTCTGCTTTGACTGCACGATCGCGGCCTGCCACCACCAGTGTGCCATTGGCTAGATTGGAGTTTTCGTGAAGGATTGTGACATAACAGTTATGTTGATATAATGCTCCCAAGACAATAGTACGTACCGTGCCTTCCGAGGAGGGCGTGGCGTTAAATAGACAGAGGAAGATATAAAATATAGCGTTCAGTGAGAACTTAGACAGGCCGTAGATTAACAGTGGGATTCGTTTTGGGCATAGCGCTGTTATCGATCACCACTGTCACAGCGGAAATATCGTGAATAGGCTGTTCTCCACGTGCTCGCGAGGTAGGCAAGCTTTTTCGGTTGTCTGTTAATTACGTGGAGTTGGAAGAATAATGCAGTGCGCATCGTATTTACACAGGAGTAGTCGACTTGGCGATTACGATTGTTTTGCAGGCAGATGCCTTGGTATATACTTTAGCAGCTAGTGTGTTTAGTCTTTTTAAGGTCTCAGAGGAAGCTTGCTATATCGATAGTGCAAAAACAACAAAACAGAACGATAAAATTAGAAATCGGCGTGTAGGTCAGTTTATATTCAAGTATATAGTTGCGGGAAGTGACGGCCTTTTTCATAGCACAGCTGTAAATGAAGCGCCTCCGCATTTCGATAGCGGCGAATTGCTGGAGGCCCGAGTACTTAGATTTAGGTGCACGTTAAAGAACACCAGGTGGGCAAAATTTCGGGAGCCCTCCACTACGTCTCTCATAATCACATCCGGGTTTTGAGACGTGAAGCACCAACAGTTATTGTTAAACGTCACACCTGCTTGATGCTGCGGCGTCCGTCCGCGTATGTTCTCTAACAGAAACGCACGTAACCTATTCCGCGCGAGTGATTGCGTCACATAAACATCATCATGTGACTTACTCAAGGCGTCAAAGATCCCCAACAGCTGTGACGTTAAAAAGACGTCAGTGTGAAGTCAGATGATGACGCCACTACTTGACATCTGAAGATGACGCCATGAATTGACATCTTCGATCGTTCAAAGGTAGGACGATGCCGGAGGAAATGCAGAACCACGTGAGCTGGAGAAAGCTTCGCTGGAGCGGTACGCCTTTCCTGCGTGTTTCGCCACGTGAGTCGAGTCTTAATGCGGTCGTGCGTGGCATCGCTCACGCTGTCCGCTATATATATATACATACATATATATATATATATATATATATATATATATATATATATATATATATATATATATATATATATATATATATATATATATATATATATATGTATATATATATGTATATATATGTATATATATATATGTATATATATGTATATATATATATATATATATATATATATATATATATATATATATATATAGAGAGAGAGAGAGAGAGAGAGAGAGAGAGAGCTACATTTTCTCTCAATTTGACGTGATTCTTTATACTCATAGAGATGTCTGAAATCAACGAAGAATCTGCACAAAGAGGTAGTGCAGTCTGGACCGCCCTATACCGCGCCAACACAGCAACGTTTAATAACATTTTGGAAATTTCACCGCCAAGTTTATAATGTACAGCCACATATAACCTGTTCTTCATCTGAGCATTCCACTTGCAAACTTCACAGTCTCAGCTTGGCGTTGTAAATACGGTGAGTATGAAGAACCTGTTATGGGCTCTAGTACCTTAAATTCTCACTTATTAAACAAAACATGTGGCTGACAATGCAAGGCACTTCGCCGAAGTCTTCAGAATAAGCCGAGTGCCAATTTCTTTACTATTCTTTCTTTGTTCTTCTTGTTTTTCTTGGATGACCTTTTCAAATAAATTTTCCAGTTGCTAGTCAGCTTTCGTCCTGCGTGAATATTCCTTCTCTTAGTCTCTGTATTTTAGCGCTCCATCAAGAATGAATGTCTTTACTGTTAGAGCCCTGTAATATAAAGTCTTTCTAAAGAAGAAGACCAAGTGCAGTCGATTAATATTTATAGAAACCACATTGAGGTGGTTCTGTGTAATATAAGATTGTAAATGACTACGAATTTATATGCTAGGTGTCGTTCCTTGCCCTCCTACTTTTCCCAGCTTGGGTGGGGGGTGGACGGAAAAGCGGTGAAGTGGCCCTTTACTCCTCCCCTCCGGCTACTCCAAGTAAATAGCCTACGTAAGCTGTGTAAGCTCAAATTTTCTTTGAAAAAATGTGGGCGATTATAACGTTAAACTGTCCCGCATTGTTTCCTTCCGTATACGCCGTTAGCTGCTAATGATTGGTCGAAATTTTGTGGGCCATGTTCACAGCACCTGCTCGTAACATGACGCAACAAATGACGCGTAAGTGATCCACCGCGTAATTACCACATACGTTTGACGACGTTAAAAAATAATAAACTATTTTCAATACGGCATATTGTTCGACATTGGTTCTTCGCTATTCGTCAAAAATTTTCAGTGTGCCATAAAATCGCCTTCTTGTTAGGCGACGTCACAAGTCTGCGAAAACTCGCGGCTTTAAAATGAAGTGTGGACAATAAGCAGCGGATTACTGTGCTGAACAATAACTAATTTTTTTCGAATAGCCAGACAGTGTCTCATTCCGAACGTAATTCAAGAAGGCTGCCCGCCAGTCACATTGGTAGCGGCTGCTTAGAGCAGCGGGCGAGATGGATTCATATGTGTATAAGAGATACTTTCAGTTGTACTATAACGACGTTGAGCTGTTTTTGCGCGTATAGAACTCTCTGTGAACTCATCGTTGCGGACAGAGAGTTAGAGAGAGAAATATAAACATTATTAGGAACAGACACAGTCCTTTGCAGGTGGGCAGCCTTCTTAGTCCAGAAAACCGTGGACGCTGATCATCTCCCTGGTGAGTTAGATAGAGCTACAGGGCAAACTTGAAAGCTGGGCTTCTCAATGTGCTGAGTCCACTGCCCTGTTACAAGCCCCCGCGATCACTGCAGGCTACCATATGATAAACCAAGTGAAGCAGGCTAGTCGGAGACTAAATTGGGAATCTATTTTAGCTGTCCTGGCTAGTCACAACTAAAATACTGGACACTTCTGCACACTCATCAACTAAGAGCAGTTGGATATGAAGCAGTGACGATGCTGTTCGTTTTGAAAGAAAGAAACTAAATTTGCTGATAAAGGAGTGCCTTTGATCGGGCTATAAACGTTTACTGGTTCCCGCCCGTATTTGCGTCGCCGATTACGTAAATTTCAGGCCAGGGAGAACAAAATAAAATCATGACAGATTGCTGTAATCTTATAGAGCCCCTGCTGAGCGATAGCCTCTTCTGCAATGCTCGGGCGCAAGGCGCGAAAGCGTGGAATATGCTGCCCGCACCGCAGAGAGCCTCTAGACACACAATGCGTGGTCATGACACACTGAGGACATTCGTCATAGCAGAATTGTAGGAATTTTTTTTACATAATTACATTATTGCTGCGTTCAAGTGAAACTTTGCCTCACTTGTTAGTTTTCCAGTCTGCAGCCGACAATGACCACTGTCGCAAGTGGGGGGGGCTCCGCCCCCCTAACATTTTTTAGTGGGGGGCCAGCGCCCCCCTTGCCTCCCCCCCCCCTGTAGATACGCCTATGCCCCCCCATCTTTAGAGTGTGGAACGAATCCTACATTTCTGTGCAGTAAACGCATTCGATCGTTACAGTTTCTATCTACTATGCAGCTGCGTGCGCAGCAATGGACAGCATATTGCCAGGCGCTTGATTCTTTATTTCCATGCCGGCATTTGTAACTCAGAAAATAATATTGCGCATGTTCAACGGTCGGCGTTGGCCGCGCCGGAATGTATCGAGAACCTTCACGATTGCTCTAGAGTATTCTGATAAAACGGCGTGCACAACGCAGGTAGTCGAGTTCGTTCTGGAAGAAACATCACCATCAGCAATAACGCTACAATGTTCGATGACGCAGGCTGAAAAAAATAAAAGGAACGTGTTTCACCGACCATCAAACTATCGAAAAGCGTGCTGGCCGCTTTCATTGTAACTGCGAGAGTTACCTGTACTTTGCAGTGTTTCCTTGGCAGGGCACAATCTTGCCCTGTAATTAACTCAAGCATCACCAGTAGTTCCTCACCGTCACAACCACGTGACAATATCGACAACGCTTACTGTATACCGTTCGCGGGCGGAGGTCTTATAGCATTACGGGGTTGAATGCATATCTCAGGCGTTACACAAACTCAACATTACCGGGCACTGAATGGGGGACGCCTTACTCTTGCTGAAACCGGTGAGTAGCCGGTCGCCCAGATTGAAACCACAGACCTCCCGTAGCCGAGGCTGGAAACCCAAACCACTGTACCAAGGTGAAGTCAAACGATCCAGCAACGTTACTTAGCTGCCGAAATATCTCGTTTTATCGGCGTGCCTTTATCGCGAAAACAAACGCGTAGCAGTATCTCACCTCAGCAAGACGCTTTGAAGCGTCGTTAGTAGTACATTATCGTGATTCTGAATTGATCGTACGAAACGACTTCAAGTATGATACTCAAAGAGGCTGCGCAAGCCTCGAGAATATTAGATAAGCAAGTGCCTCACCGGAGCCGTTGCGAAAACTCAAGAACTGAAAAGATTAGATTGAATCGAAGCATTATTCTTAGAGTGATGTGCTTCACCGTAGCCGTGGCCTAGTGGATAGGGTGCTTGTCTCGGCTACGGAAGGTAGGTGGTTCGAAACCTGCCGCCGGCCACCCACCGGTTAAACGGGAAAGGCGTCCCCCGACCCGGCACCCGGTTGTTCACGGGGTGTATTCATGCCTGGGGAGGTAATCTGGGCTCTGCCACGCTATGGGGTGACAGAGGGTGACATGGGAAACAGAGGAAAGGCAGGGAGGTTAACCAGTTCGAAATATCCGTTATGATAACCTACACTTGGGAAAGGGGGGAGTTACAGTAGCAAAGTGACAGACCACTTTCGAATACTAAGCATGCGGAGCGGTTTACTGTGGGCCGTGCTAGTCTAAAATGCTTCTCGTGTGGCTCTTGCGGCTGCTGTGCGGAGACCTTACCGTGCAGGGTGACATGTGTGTATTTACGAATATGCAATGGCGTTGTGCGCCTTCAGGTAGCAGTTGTCAGCCTGTTCCCTCTGTGTCTTCGTGTTTCCTATGCATTTAAACCAAATAAATAAATAAAGAAAGAAAGAAAGAAACCGACAGACAAGGAAAGTATCGGGGACATTCATGACGTATGTTTCGCACATCGGCAGTACCCAGGTCCTCCTTTTATATAACCGTTATTTTTTTTTTTGAAGGTGTTTGGGATGCATATCTGTGGCGGAGTCGCAAAATTGTGCGAATTGTTCTTATTTGCCATTCAGTTGCTGCTTTTATTAGCCTTCCTTTTGTTGCGCGCAGTGAATATTCGAGAGAAGTTTTTATCGTATTACACTATAACGCGTGAATTCCAGAGCATAAACGTGGAGGCCGATCAAGGTACTATTAGTCAGGGCAAACGTAGCAAGGACAATAAAGCTCATTTATATCGAAACCGAACTACGTTCCAATAAATATTACAACAATGTCTAAACGGATATTTATTCCAAAGTACACCATGGGGATGTGCCATGCCAACTTCGCCACGACCCTGTGGCAGATATGATTTTGGCTTCTAAGAATAAGGTCATTCAGACGTGCCTGACAAAAGTTTTGTTTAGGGCGTACCTCAAACCCACATTCAGCCTAACCCTACAGAGTTGGCCTCACTCAGACTCAAGCTCGCAAAAATTATACGCAGAAGTGGCTCTTTTGCAACGAAACTCAGCAATTTGAACGCAACCGGTCCCACTGCTCTTTGAATTCGCAAGAATTCCTTTTAGTAGGTATTTCAGTGAGTTGCATCATTTGAATTATGATGTAGCGGGCACTTCTCAACTGCATTTACAGCAGGCATTCTACAATAGTTGGAAACGGCCAATTTGCACGGGCGTTCCTTTTCCTTTCGGCTCGGTACAGGGGTCCATCCAGAGGCGAAGCCAGGCTAGCGATTAGGAAGGTGATGCGAACAGGGCCTGATTACGCTATTCTGTTGTATTCGTCAAGGCGAAGCTCAAGAGCCCCCTAGATTTTTAGTATGGACATTGAAGATGTTGATTACACTCTGCTGTATCAAGAGTTGTAAAAACGTGTTAAACACTGTATTTGTGAGCAAGTGCACGAAAGGGTTTTCGCAGATACACGTGGCGTTCCTACGGGAGCCTTTCTAGAAATCCTTTCCATCTATTTAAAGTCGATCCTGCTTTGGTAGAAAGAAGGTGTTTATGCGCAGAAATGAGGAATTGCAATTGTTTGTAAGGCTGGTGCGTTCCTTCTGCTGCGCTGCCAGGGTGTCGCGACCCGGTCAGGCAATTACTCAGCCTTTAGTATTGACCCGCGAGGCAACTGTGTAACAGTTTTGCCTTGAATAAACCAAGCCAAATCAAAGCCCTGATTCTTAGTGATGTATACCTTAGAAGGTGGACATACGCTTTGAGGACGCCTTAGGTAACTGTACTGTAAAGGTTTTTATTTAAGTGGCCGGCTCCGTAGATGATCACCTCGGCAAGTCCTTTCTGTAAGTCCTCCAGCGAAAAAAAATAGTGGTGCGTGTGAACATTCTATTGCAATGTGAACTTCTGGAAGCGAACTGTACGTTACCATGCTATTTTTCTGTTACTTGTTCTAGTATTTCATCATTTTTATGAGAACGGAAACATCGCATTTGCTACACTAGAGAACCTTTAAAACTGAAATTATCACAAGCTAAAATTATGCGTAGGTTAATTTTTACGCAGATACCCTTCTGACATTCGTACTAGACATAAATATTTGAGGCGCCCTCGTCCTCCGGCTCTAGGTTCCCTAGCGGCCTCTCACGTATGATCTCGCCGATTTCACGGAAGCGGCATCTACGCTTGCGCGTAAGACTGTAAGTGAGCCTGCTTCTTGGTCAGAACCCCGCAGTGAATATGAAGCGCATCCCCGGAGCCTAAAAAAAAAAACACGGTTATTGTTGGAGACGATTTGGTGCCGAATTATCAATTCTACGACCCCGCCTGGCAAAGAAAACTCGAGGTTGGTTTCATGGGTACTTTCTGGCAACCTTGAGGTACTATATTACTCTATGAAGCATCTTTTGTTATTTCGAGATGGAACAACGAGCCAGCCTAAACGCAGCCTATTGTTTCCAAGATTTTATGTCGTGAAAACTAGAATTGTGTAGCAGGAATGGTTAAGGACCCTTACAGAAAAAGGATTAAGTGCGACTGCGTGTACAGTACGGTCCACTGTTAAAAGGAACACTCGAATGAGCACTTTTCATTTGGCTGGCCCCCTAACTGCAAGTGCATGTGGGAACGTTATTCATGCACGGTACTAGTCTGTCAAAGGGAGTCGGCACCATCAACTACAAGTAGTCTTATGCAAATCTAAGTCACTGTGCTGTTGCAAGAGAGCGATATTCTGATATGCTTTGAGCGCAAGTGTTCCCTTTAACAGTGGACCTGTCTGTACATAGCATATATAACGGATATATTCAATAGCTGCCTTTGAAAGGTGTAATACGCTCCAACGAAGTTCAACACGCGCCAGCCAGTACGTGAACTGGCTGACTTCGAACAAGAACACTAGGTTACCAGCGATAGTGCTTCCTCTAGTACAGAATGCTGAACTTTGGTTAGCACCAAACTCAGCTGTGTGTCCAATCCACGTAAGCGCAAGTGGCTGACCGGGGTCCTCGAGCAATTTCGCCTTCCGTAGTACCGATAACAAGCACAGGCTATTATCGAGGAGAGTCGCAACATGATAATTCCAAATAAGGAGGCTCCAAACCCACCACGGCCAAGCATATTTCAAGCCAAACATGAATAGACGGCATCTATGCCAGTTCACAAGGAGTGTCTGTTATCGCGCAGTCTAAAGCCTGGTTCAGACTACAGTCGCATCTGTCACAAATGTCGTATCGCGTAACAGCCGCATCGTCCATTTGCGTTGCTAACGACCTAGTATGTTCACATTGAGCTTTTCGCTAAGGTACGTTTTTTGCTACGAGCCCATCACCGTTCTGAAAATGGGTTGTGCGTCCTCGCTACAGTTGTTGCAGCCTAGCAAGGCTCGCGTGTTTGGCCATGGCTGGGCTGGCTGTGCTACGGGTCACGGTTACAGGCCACGGGCATGCGACGCAACAAACACCGGCACACCAACTGCACAGACACGCTACTGCGTGACTCGCAAGACGCGCATGAAGACGCGGAATCCGGGGAGGACGGAAGCCCCGTGAACGGAAAATTAGAACCTAAACTGCTCTGCCCATTGGTCGTACGTAACGGTCGTATCAGTAGTTGTCGTAAAAGTCGCGGGCCCGCCAACATTTACGCCCCAAACGTTACGTACTTTACGCTAAATACAAGAACGTCTGAACAAACTCATTACATTGATTGCGTTTACGGTCACGATCCTTACCGACGATCCGTACGTTGCGCAAGTATAGTCTGAACACGGCTTAAGATGAAACCTAGACGGCCTTATCTCATGGAGGGGCCTAGCGAATAAATACGTTTTCTGTTGCCCTTAACAGATATCGAATAGAATTACGAGTCAGCATGTTTGACGTCAAATTGTGTTGCACTTAACTCCCATTCCCTCAACGCGAGTTGCATAATAAAGTCGTTTTGCCACGTTCGAAAATGAAAATAGTACAGGCAAACTTGCAACAAGAGCGCTTTTATTTTACAAGCGCTGGGTCACCGTAGCCGTGGCGCAGCGTGTTTTACTCCCTCGTAGGTTACGGCGCAAGGTGGTTCGAATCCTGCCGCCGGGCACCCACTGGTTTAAAGGAAAGCCGCCTGCGTGTTCAATTCGGTACGGGGTGCGTGAACGCGTTGAAGCGTCGTTAGCACTTCCCCATTTGCAATCAGTACATTCGAAATCAGCATTCTCGCGCCCACGCTAACCTCTGTTCGGGGGAGCTTGCTGTCGAACGTGTGCATCACCAGGTTCTCCATCCGGAGATCGACAACCGGTTGCCAAAGTGGTCTTCCTTCGTTTATCTATCTTCCAAAATAAAAAGAAATTGGTAGTTCATATTTGCAGTGTATCAACAGCCTACAAAATACGTTCGTGGGAACATCCTGTATTTATTTATAGCTTTATTGCCATAATGAAAAGGATACAAGAGGCCATGCTTGCGAAATCGCTATTTATCTGTGAGCTTGTTCGCCCATTCTTCATCTCGTCCCACCAGAGGCGTAGCCAGAATTTTTTTTTTTTTTTTTTGGGGGGGGGGGGGGTGATTTAACCAACATTGATGCATGTTTACGAGCGTTTTTTTACGTGTGGGCGCATATATACGCAAGAAGAACTTAATAAATTCCGGGGGGTGGAAGGTGGGGGATGTGTTTGAACGACCCCCTCACTATGACAATGCTTTACACGTCCGCGCTGTGTTCAACGTAAATAACATTTCATTACAGCACCGGAATCGATACATGGCATTATTAGTATGACGTGAAATTTTTATAAGCTACACATTCTGGATTATGACGACGGCTTCTTCGTTACCTGACACATTTTGCCTGAACGGTGATACCTTGCAGGGTGAGAAAATAGTACGACTTATAATAACCGGTTCAACGTTGTATATATGGGTGAGAACGGCAGTGAGATATGCTTCTCTGCTTGACCAGCTGCCCGTCCTGACATCGCTCTTTCGAAATACAGCATTGTAAGTTTACTGCGAAGCATTTACATTCTGTAGTGTCCGACCCCATATCATAACGGAAACTCATTTTAAAGCGTCGGGCTGAATGGATTGCTAAATACCTCTACCTTAAAGCCACCAGGTCAGTCAACGAGGAAAGATAATAGCGCTAAAAGACAAACGCAGTTTAAAGGGGAACGCTAACAATGTAGATAGATGTAGATGTGAGCAGTGTCATATGTGCAAAAATACTGAAAACATAGCATATATGTGGACAAAAGAGAAGTCCAGGGATAGATGGACGCTTGGAGCAATGAAAAAAAAAATTGTTGAACACGGAATGTAGCGAGAGCCAACATTGCGACTAGTGGACTTGTATTCGTCGAGGTAGCAACTACTTTCCTTATCGGCGTGTTTATGTACATTTTCAGAGGGCTACAGAAATTCCATCCACCCGGAGTCGTTTAAGATGCACTTAAATGCCACATTACGCATGCCTACTCCACTAAGCCTTCGTAGAAGGGGATAGCAGCGGCCAGTATTGAACACTACTTTGGTTTGGGCTAGTTGGTGCATGATACTGTTTGGAGAGGGTAGCGCAAATACACAAGGACAAAGAAACAGAGTAGACGCCTGTGGCGTCTACTCTGGTTTTTCGTCCTTGTGTCTTTGCGCTGCCCTCTCCAAACAGTATTGAAGCTCTTTTTTTTGACAAAGGCTGAGCCCCGCAACCATTGTCCCGCCGTGGCAGCAGGGCCTGGCCGTTTATGCGCTGCAGTTTATGTGTGGTAGTGTATTGGATTATACACTTTTCCTCATATCAGACTGAATTCATAAGGCTTGAGGTTTTCCAAAAAAGAGAATGGTAGGAAATACGGATATTTTTCACGCTTTTCGGACGGTGCACTGAAATTTACCCCGGTTATTTTTAAAGAATATTTAAAAAAGAAGGAGGATCTGAGCAATGCCGATTTACGGTGCATGCGGGAACAAGGCAGTGATTTTTGCGAGTATATACGCGTGACCACCCGCGGTAAGGTCTGCCCACAACAGCAGGCATAGCCTACCGAGCTGCTTCGGTATGATCACGGCCGACAGGAAACCACCCGGCAGGGATAACGTTCGAATTTGTTGGCCCAATAAGGCGCGGCAGAGTTCAGATTGCCTCCCCAGGCGATTACGCCCCCCATGAACAACCGGGTGCCGGGTAGGGGGGACGCCTTTCCCTTTTTTACCGGTGGGTGTCCGGCGGCAGGATTCGAACCCCCTACCTCCCGTAGCCGAGGCGGACACCCTACACACTGGGCCACGGCTACGGTGGAGCGATGCGCTCGAAGAATATTACTTCGCTGAAAGTTAACATCATGTCTTTACGTGCTCGTTTCAACGACTTTGACGGTGCATTGCGTTTGCAGGAATGGTTGTTTAGCGCAGCTGCCTGCAACTTTAAACTTGGTGCTGTTTGCTACAACCTATTAGGATCAAGAAAAACGAAAAAAAAATAGAAGCCGGAAGCGTCTCGCCTAGATAAACCGGTTGCATAATTTTTTTTTTTCACGATATACCGTTTCATGGCTTTCACGGCTGTTTACTTTACATTTGTGAGTTAGGTAGCGATTTTGCAAAGGAGAAAAGCGATTCCTTGAAGTATGTATCGCGGTGCATCGCAAATATTTTGCCGTTCCTGCGTGCACCATTTCGTTTTGTGGAACGAGCTTATTCATAATTGACGCATCATGATGTAGAAAGCGCAAGGGCGCACATTGTATTCATTACAATTGACCGCGAGATCGACTTATAGGCGGCAGCGCTGTCGTTCCTTTAGTGTGGAAACGTCGCGCGTGCGGCATATTGAAGTGTGCCGGGCTGCTGTTCCCATATCGAAGTTAAATTTTCCGCTGCCGCTCCCTACACTGTTCCTTCACCGCTTCCGCGCAATCCGCTCATCTGCAGCTGCTGTCACACCTCTGCTTTGACAGCACGATCGCGGCCTGCCACCACCAGTGTGCCATTGGCTAGATTGGAGTTTTCGTGAAGGATTGCGACATAACAGTTATGCTGATATAATGCTCCCAAGACAATAGTACGTACCATGCCTTCCGAGGAGGGCGTGGCGTTAAAAAGATAGAGGAAGATACAAAATATTGCGTTCAGTGAGAACTTAGACAGGCCGTCGATTAACAGTGGGATGCGTTTTGGGCATAGCGCTGTTATTGATCGCCACTGTCAAAGCGGAAATATCGCGCATAGGCTGTTCTCCACGTGCTCGAGAGGTACGCAAGGTTTTGCGGTTGTCTGTTAATTACGTGGAGTTGGAAGAATAATGCAGTGCGCATCGTATTTACACAGGAGTGGTCGACTTGGCGATTACCATTGTTTTGCAGGCAGATGCCTTGGTACACTTCAGCAGCTAGTGTGTTTAGTCGTTTTAAGGTCTCAGAGAAAGTGTACTGTATCGATGGTGCAAAAACAACAAAACAGAACGATAAAAGTAGAAATCGGCGTGTAGGTCAGTTTACATTCAAGTATATAGTTGCGGGAAGTGACGGCCTTTTTTATAGCACAGCTGTAAATGAGGCGCCTCCGCATTTCGATGGAGGCGAATTGCTGGAGGCCCGAGTACTTAGATTTAGGTGCACGTTAAAGAACACCAGGTGGGCAAAATTTCGGGAGCCCTCCACTACGTCTCTCATAATCACATCCGGGTTTTGAGACGTGAAGCACCAACAATTATTGCTAAACGTCATCACACCTGCTTGATGCTGCGGCGTTCGTCCGCGTATGTTCTCTGACAGAAACGCACGTAACCTCCTCCGCGCGAGTGATTACGTCACATAAACATCATCATGTGTCTTACTCAAGGCGTCAAAGATCCCTAAGAGCTGTGACGTTAACAAGACGTCAATGTGAAGTCAGATGATGACGCCACTACTTGACATCTGAAGATGACGCCATGAATTGACATCTTCGATCGTTCAAAGGTGGGACGATCCCGGAGGAAATGCAGAACCACGTGAGCTGGAGAAAGCTTCGCTGGAGCGGTACGCCTTTCGTGCGTGTTTCGCCACGTGAGTCGAGTCTTAATGCGGTCGTGCGTGGCAATCATGGGTCGACCGCGATGTGTTAGAACGCCCGAGGAGTAGGTAGCGTGCTCACGAAGAACGCTAACGCAGATACGAGCAGAGACGGTAGTGCGCCCGTCGGCTACGCTGGTAACCCCCACCAGTGGCGTACCAACTCGTTCGCTAGAGGGGGCGCTGGCATCGCTCACGCTGTCCGATATATATATATATATATATATATATATATATATATATATATATATATATATATATAGAGAGAGAGAGAGAGAGAGAGAGAACTGCATTTTCTCTCAATTTGACGTGAGTCTGAAATCAACGAAGAATCTGCACAAAGAGATAATGCAGTCTGGGCAGCCCTATACCGCGCCAACACAGCAACGTTTAATAACATTTTGGAAATTTCACCGCCAAGTTTATAATGTACAGCCACATATCACCAGTTCTTCATCTGAGCATTTCACTTGCAAACTTCACAGTCTCAGCTTGGCGTTGTAAATACGGTGAGTATGAAGAACCTGTTATGGCTCTAGTACCTTAAATTCTCACTTCTTAAACAAAACATGTGGCCGACAGAGCAAGGTACTTCGCCGAAGTCTTCAGAATAAGCCGAGGGCCAATTTCTTTACTATGCTTTCTTTGTTCTTCTTGGTTTTCTTGGATGATCTTTTCAAATAAATTTTCCAGTATCGAGTCAGCGTTCGTCCTGTGTGAATATTCCTTCTTAGTCTCTGTCTTTTAGCGCTGCATTAAGAATGAATTTCTTTACTGTTGGATCCCTCTAATATAAAGTCTTTCTTAAGAAGAAGGCCAACTTCAGTCGAATAATATTTATAGAAACCACATTGAGCTGGCTCTGTGTAATATAAGATTGTAAATGACTACGAATTTATATGCTAGGTGTCGTTCCTTGCCCTCCTACTTTTCCCAGCTTGGGTGGGGGGTGGACGGAAAAGCGGTGAAGTGGCCCTTTACTTCTCCCCTCCGGCTACTCCAAGTAAATAGCCTACGTAAGCTGTGTAAGCTCAAATTTTCTTTGAAAAAATGTGGGCGATGGTAACGTTCAACTGTTCCGCATTGTTTCCTTCCGTATACGCCGTTATCTATTAATGATTGGTCGAAATTTTCTGGGTGATGCTCACAGCACCTGCTCGTAACTTGACGCAACAAATGACGCGTAAGTGATCCTCCGCGTATTTACCACATACGTTTGACGACGTAAAAAAAATAATAAACTATTTCCAATACGGCATATTGTTCGACGTTGTTCTTCGCTATTTATAAAAAAATTTCGGTGTGCCATGAAATCGCCTCCTTGTTAGGCTACGTCACAAGTCTGCGAAAACGCGCGGCGTTAAAATGAAGTGGGGACAGTAAGCAGCGGATTACTGTGCTGAACAACTAATTTTTTTGGAATAGCCAGACAGTGTCTCTTTCTGAACGTAATTTAAGAAGGCTGCCCGCCAATCACATTGGCAGCGGCTGCTTATAGCAGCGGGCGAGATTGATTCATATGTGTATAATAGATACCTTCAGCTGTAGTATAAGGATGTTGAGCTGTTTTTGCGCGTGTACAACTCTCTGTGAACTCATCGATACTGACAAAGAGGTAGAGAGAGAAACATTATTAGGAACAGACACAATCCTTTGCACGTAGGTAGCCTTCTTAGTCTAGAAAGCCGTGGACGCTGATCATCTCCCTGCTGAGGTACATCAAGTAACGGGGCAAACTTGAAAGCTGGGCTTCTCAATGTGCTCGAGTCCACTGCCTTGTTACAAGCCGCCACGATCACTGCAGGCTACCATATGATAAGCAACTTATTGTGAAGCAGGCTGATCGGAGACTAAAGTGGGAATCTTTTTTAGCTCTCCTGGATCGGCACAACTAAAACACTCGACACTTCTGCACACTCATCAACTAAGAGCAGTTGGATATGAAGCAGTGGCGATGCTATTCGTTTTGAAAGAAACTAAATTTGCTGAAAAAGGAGCGCGTTTGATCGGGCTATAAACGTTTACCGGTTCCCGCCTGTATTTGCGTCACCGATTACGTAAATTTCAGGCCAGTCCGAACAAAATAAAATCATGACAGATTGCAGTAATCTTATAGAGCCCCTGCTGAGCGATAGCCTCTTCTGCAATGCTCGATCGCAAGGCGCGAAAGCGTGGAATAGGCAGCCCGCACCGCAGAGAGCCTCTAGACACACAATGCGTGGTCATGACATGTGCACACTGAGGACATTCGTCACAGCAGAATTGTAGGAATTTTTTTTTACCTAATTGCATTATTGCTGCGTTCAAGTAAAACTTTGCCTCACTTATTAGTTTTCCAGTCTCCAGCCGACAATGACCACTGTCGGAAGTGGGGGGGGGGGGGGTCTCCGCCCCCCTAACATTTTTTAGTGGGGGGCTAGCGTCCCCCTTGCCCCCCCCCCCCCCCCGGCAGATACGCCTATGCCCCCCACCTTTAGAGTGTGGAACGAATCCTACATTTCTGTGCAGTAAACGCATACGATCGTTACAGTTTCCAATCTATGCAGGTGCGTGCGCAACAATGGACAGCATATTGCCAGGCGCTTGATTTTTTGTTTCCATGCCGGCGGCCTTTACTCAGAAAATGCTATTGCTCATGTTCCACGGTCGGCGCTGGCCGCGCCGGAATGTATCGGGAACCTTCACGATTGCTCTAGAGTATTCTGATAAAACGGCGTGCACAACGCAGGTAGTCGAGTTCGTTCTGGAAGAAACATCACCATCGGCAATGACGCTACAATGTTCGATGACGCATGCTGAAAAAAAAAAGGAACGTGTCTCCCCGACCATCAAATTATCGAAAAGCGTGCTCGCCGCTTTCATTGTAACTGCGAAAGTTACTTGTACTTTGCAGTGTTTCCTTGGCAGGGCACAATCTTGCCCTGTAATTAAGTCAAGCATCACCAGTAGTTCCTCGCCGACACAACCACGTGACAATATCGACAACGCTTACGGTATACCGTTCGCGGGCGGAGGCCTTATAGCATTACGGGGTTGAATGCATATCTCAGGCGTTACACAAACCCAACATTACCGGACACTGAACGGGGGACGCCTCACTATTGCTGAAACCGGTGAGTAGCCGGTCGTCCGGATTGAAACCACCGACCTCCCGTAGCCGAGGCTGGAAGCCCAAACCACTGTACCAAGGTGAAGTCAAACGCTGCAGCAACGTTACTTAGCTGCCGAAATATCTCGTTTTATCGGCGCGTCTTTATCGCGAAAACAAACGCGTAGCAGTATCTCACCTCAGCAAGACGCTTTGAAGCGTCGTTAGTAGTACATTATCGTGATTCTGAATTGATCGTACGAACCGACTTCAACTATGATACTCAAAGAGGCTGCGCAAGCCTCGAGAATGTTAGATAAGCAAGTGCCTCACCGGAGTCGTTGCGAAAACTCAAGAACTGAAAAGATTACATTGAATCGAAGCATTATTCTTAGAGTGATGTGCTTCACCGTAGCCGTGGCCTAGTGGATAGGGTGCTTGTCTCGGCTAC
Organism: Rhipicephalus sanguineus; assembly: GCF_013339695.2. Lineage (NCBI taxonomy): Eukaryota > Metazoa > Arthropoda > Arachnida > Ixodida > Ixodidae > Rhipicephalus > Rhipicephalus sanguineus. The sequence continues at coordinate 84,299,547 of NC_051182.1, read as the reverse complement.
GGAAGGTAGGTGGTTCGATACCTGCCGCCGGCCACCCACCGGTTAAACGGGAAAGGCGTCCCCCGATCCGGCACCCGGTTGTTCACGGGGTGTATGCCTGGGGAGGTAATCTGGGCTCTGCCACGCTATGGGTTGACTAAGGGTGACATGGAAAACAGAGGGAAAGGCAGGGAGGTTAACCAGTTCGAAATATCCGTTATGATAACCTACACTTGGGAAAGGGGGGAGTTACAGTAGCAAAGTGACAGCCCAATTTCGAATACTAAGCATGCGGAGCGGTTCACTGTGGGCCGTGCTAGTCTAAAATGCTTCTCGTGTGGCTCTTCCGGCTGCTGTGCGGAGACCTTACCGCGCAGGGTGACATGTGTGTATTTACGAATATGTAATGGCGTTGTGCGCCTTTAGGTAGCAGTTGTCAGCCTGTTCCCTCTGTGTCTTCGTGTTTCCTATGCACTTAAACCAAATAAATAAATAAAGAAAGAAAGAAACCGACAGACAATGAAGCCAAGGAAAGTATCGGGGACATTCATGACATATGTTTCGCACATCGGCAGTACCCAGGTCCTCCTTTTATATAACCGTTATTTTTTTGAAGGTGTTTGGGATACATATCTGTGGCGGAGTCGCAAAATTGTGCGAATTGTTCTTATTTGCCATTCAGTTGCTGCTTTTATTAGCCTTCCTTTTGTTGCGCACAGTGCATATTCGAGAGAAGTCTTTATCGTATTACACTGTAACGCGTGAATTGCAGAGCATAAACGTGGAGGCCGATCAACGTACTATTAGTCAGGGAAAACGTAGCAAGGACAAGAAAGGTCATTTATACGCAAACGAACTACGTTCCAATAAAGTTTACAACAATGTCTAAACGGATATGTATTCCAGGGTATATACCATGGGGATGTGCCATGCCAACTTCGCCACGACCCTGTGGAAGATATTATTTTGGCATCTACGACTAATGTCACTCAGACATACCTGACAAAAGCATCGCTTAGAGCCTAGCTCGAACCGGCATTCAACCTAAACCTACAGAGCTGGCCTTCACTGATATTCAAGCTCGCAAAAATTATACGCAGAAGTGGCTCTTTTGCAGCGAACCTCAGCAATTACAACGCAGCCGGTCCCACACATCCCTGCATTCACAATGATTCCTTTTAGTCTGTATTTCAGCGAGTTGCATGTTTTAAGAGTGTGGGAGAGAGAAATAACTTATTGAAAGGCAGTAAGGTCGGCCTGAGTTAGGGCGCTATAGCCCGCTACTCTGCACAGGGGGAAAGGGAAAGAGGAAAAAAGGTGTGATGATGGGTGATAATGGGGAAAGGAAAGAGATATGCGTATATACAATGACTATGTAACATTGTGGTTTCGCTAGAGTCTCGTGTCCAGTCATGTGCTCTTAAGAGAATCTATACCAGCCCTGATAGCAGTTGGTGACTTATGTCTGATCGCACATTGCTGACAAAACACCAGTTTCACTTAGCGTTGCCACACCGATTCCTGCCAACGTTGAAGCAACCATATTTCGTTGCGACACGTAAAGTGGGCGGTCACAAAATAGATGTGCTGTTCTTTCGTACACTTGGAAGCGTTCAGAGTTCGTGCTGTCCGCACAGCGGATGAAGTGTGCATAGCAGCGAGTGAACGTAACGCCCAGATGAATCCGGTGAAGAAAATTGGCGTAGCATCGGTTCATTCTTGCCGGGAGGCCAAGAGTCATTTCAGCATTTGTTTGCCACAGCCGCCTGTATCGATGGTCTGGCTGAGACCAATAACTCGTCGTGCATTCTCGCATGAGCGATCTCAATAAAGAGTTCACGTCACTTCGCGAGTATGGTACTTTCACGTCAATGGGGACGTTGTGCACAGCTGCTGTTGCTTCAGCATCAGCAAGCTCGTTGCCTGCCAATCCACGGTGTCCAATGATTCATTGCATTGTAATTGAGTGACCATTCCTCTGCTAAAGGTCGAATGCTTGAATTATTTCTAAAGCTAGTGTATCATATTGCCTCCTTGAGCAAGAGTCAATGGATTGCAATGCGTATTTGGAGCCAGATAGTATCGCCCATTTACGTGGTGTTTGGACGGACACGAATTGGATAGCTTCCCGCATCGCAACAAGTTCCGCAGCTGTTGAAGACGACTTGAAGACACTCACACTGACGGAGGCACCTAATCGTGAGCGAACCTCAGTGAGTCGACTCACGAGCGAGTTCGCGAAATTATGAGAGCTTCGCGAACTTCGGGTGTCGCTAGAGCCAACGTTTCTCCAAGCGGACTTGTCGCCTTCGCTTGTCCGTTTGTCGAAACGTTAGCTACAGCGACACCCCAAGTCAACGAAATTTTCTTCTCTTCAGTCTCCCATCTTTCCCTGCAGATCGGCCTTTTACAGCGCAGCAGTTATGGTCGAGGTTTACCGCGTATCGTAGATAAAAAGTTATCATCATCATGCACGGCACGCGCTCAATGACTGCCCAAGCATTCGGCAGAGATGGTTAACAAGATGAGCTGAAACATGCGGCCCTTAAAGGGGTGGTGCCATCAAATTACGAGGCTACAACAAGCCTGTTGTGGGTTTGTTCTGCATGCAAGGACACTCCATATGAAGGGTCGGACACAGCAAACGTTTAGAATATTTTTTATTTCACTTCCAAAGTGCACCTAAATGCCCATTCTCCCGGCCGAAACCAATTGCTAGCGCGCCAACACTGACGTAGATCTGTAGGATGGGCAACGAAAATTGTAGTGACGTCACACCAAATCTGCTGTAGGAACGTGAGTGCCCTCCGGAGCTCCGCCACTTCTGCAACGTACGTACCGGCTGTAGTGAACTAGAATATATTCTAGTTCACTATAGTACCGGCAAAGCATCGATTGCTACATCACTCGCCGAGTTTCGATCGCTTCCTGGCTAAGTGCGTCACAGCCTTGTGTGGCCATGTGACCCCACCTCCTACACTTTTACGTCACTGCACAACCTCGACGCCCAGAAACCGAAACCGAAAGTTGTCCACATCAAAAGGCGATATTAAATTATTTAGCGATAATACATGAATCTTGGTGCGTGCATCATGTTTCCTGGAGCTATTGGCCGCGAGATCGAGCGGAGTCGCCGCCTGGCGGCTGCTGGCTGAACCGCGCCTAGTGTGGATTGCTCCATGCGTCGTCTGCTAGCCACGTTGTGTTTGCTTGTGCTCGTACGTCGTGCAGGTGCTCAAAAAGGCAGTTTGTTCCGTTGCGTTAGTGCAACTTTAACCGCACGTACGTATGCCTAACACGTTGATCGGCTATATATGTACTGTAATCATATCAGTGAGTGCACTTGTCGAGAGTGCTGTGTGTGGTCGTCGTACCCTCCGTTCACGAGAGTCATGTCAGTGTAGATGCCGCTCTGTAGTTCTTATCAGCGTGTTTATTTTCAGAGGGCTACAGAAATTCCATCTACCCGGAGTCGTTTAAGATGCACTTAAATGGCACATTACGCATGCCTATTCCACTAAGCCTTCGTAGAACGGGATAGCAACGGCCAGTATTGAGCAGTACTTTTGTTTGGGCTAGTTGTTGCATGATACTGTTTGGAGAGGGTAGCGCAAATACACAAAGACGAAGAAACAGAGTAGACGCCTGTGGCGTCTACTTTTTTTCTTCGTTCTTGTGCCGTTGCGCTGCCCTCTCCAAACAGTATCGAAGCTTTTCAATTGTTGACAAAGGCCGAGCCCCGCAACCATTGTCCCGTCGTGGCAGCAGGGCCTGGCCGTTTATGCGCTGCAGTTTATGTGTGGTAGTGTATTGGATTATACACTTTTCTTCATATCAGACTGAATTCATAAGGCCTGATGTTTTTCAAAAAAGAGAATTATAGAAAATACGGATATTTTTCACGCTTTTCGGACGGTGCACTGAAATTTACCCCGATTATTTTTAAAGAATATTTTTTAAAAAAAAGGAGGACCTGAGCAATGCCGATTTACGGTGCATGCGGGAACAAGGCAGTGATTTTTGCGAGTATACACACGTGACCACCCGCGGTAAGGTCTGCCCACAACAGCAGGCATAGCCTACCGAGCTGCTTCGGTACGATCACGGCCGACAGGAAACCACCCGGCAGGGATAACGTTCGAATTTGTTGGCCCAATAAGGCGTGGCAGAGCCCAGAATGCCTCCCCAGGCGATTACGCCCCCCAGTGAACAACCGGGTGCCGGGTCGGGGGGACGCCTTTCCCTTTTTACCGGTGGGTGTCCGGCGGCAGGATTCGAACCACCTACCTCCCGTAGCCGAGGCGGACACCCTACACACTGGGCCACGGCTACGGTGGAGCGATGCGATCGAAGAATATTACTTCGCTGAAAGTTAACATCATGTCTTTACCTGTTCGTTTCAACGACTTTGACGGTGCATTGCGTTTGCAGGAATGGTTGTTTAGCGCAGCTGCCTGTAACTTTAAACTTGGTGCTGTTTGCTACAACCTATTAGGATCAAGAAAAAAGAAAACAAAAATCATGTCATAGGAATCGGTATAACACGAAAGTGAAACGTGTCTTCACAGACGTAGTTGAGCGTTTGTTGTGCATTCTTTCGCCCCAAGCGCGAAGGAATGAATGCTACAGCATCAAATTGTAATATTACGCGAAGAACGGCAAGCCGCTCGAAACTTTCAATGCACTGCTCAAGCAGAAAGGACGCGCGGAACGAACATACACAGGATGAGCGCGAACTGTCACAGTTGTAACTTACTTCTGTGTGAGCAGCGCGCTCCTTTCGCAAAAGCGGCCGCTGGAGTGAGCGAAGTGACCTTCGTGCTCTCAATGGAAACTTGCAGGCAGAGCGCAGGACGTACAAACCACCGAGATCACGAGATAAGCGCCCGCACGAGCGACCACGCCCCGTCGAGGCGCGCGCTAATCCGCGTGGGGGACGACTTTTCAAGCCCGCTCTTCGAGCCCTTTACGCCATCTCGCTAGTGATAACGAAAACACGTTGTACCGCCGATCTCTGAGTACCGCCACGCCGGATGGTGTACATAAATAGCTCGCCGTTAGCCTAGCAGAGAACATGCCGTCTGTGGCGGAGTCGTTTCACGCTGCACGCTGGCGATCGAGAGGTCGTAAGTTCGACCGTCAATGACGGAACTTTTTCTTATGCTTTTTTCTTTGCCATATGTTAGTCTTTATATTTTACAACGTCATATCCGTGACGGAAATGCGTCAGTGGAGCCGTGGTGGGCCCCGGCATAAAACACTTTCGTGTTAAAAAATTAAAAGCCGAAAGCGTCTCGCTTAGATAAACCGGTTGCACAGTTTTCTCTTTTTTCGCGATATACTTGTTCATTGCTTTCACGGCTGTTGACGTTACATTTGGGGTTTATGTAGCGATTCCGCAAGAGCGAAAAGCGATTCCTCGAAGTATGTATCGCGGTGCATCGCAAAAATTTTGCCGTTCCTACGTGCACCATTGTTTTTTATAACGAGCTTATTCATAATACAGGCATCATGATGTAGAAAGCACAAGGGCGCACATTGTATTCATTACAATTGACCGCGAGGTCGACTTATAGGCGGCAGCGCTGTCGTTCCTTTAGTGTGGATACGTCGCGCGTGCGGCATGTTGAAGTGTGCCGGGCTGCTGTTCCCATATCGAAGTTAAATTTTCCGCTGCCGCTCCCTACACTGTTCCTTCACCGTTTCCGCGCAATCCGCTCATCTGCAGCTGCTGTCACACCTCTGCTTTGACAGCACGATCGCGGCCTGCCACCACCAGTGTGCCATTGGCTAGATTGGAGTTTTCGTGAAGGATTGCGACATAACAGTTATGTTGATATAATGCTCCCAAGACAATAGTACGTACCATGCCTTCCGAGGAGGGCGTGGCGTTAAAAAGATAGAGGAAGATACAAAATAGTGCGTTCAGTGAGAACTTAGACAGGCCGTCGATTAACAGTGGGATGCGTTTTGGGCATAGCGCTGTTATCGATCGCCACTGTCACAGCGGAAATATCTCGAATAGGCTGTTCTCCACGTGCTCGCGAGGTACGCAAGCTTTTGCGGTTGTCTGTTCATTACGTGGAGTTGGAAGAATAATGCAGTGCGCATCGTATTTACACAGGAGTAGTCGACTTGGCGATTACCATTGTTTTGGAGGCAGATGCCTTGGTAAACTTTAGCAGCTAGTGTGTTTAGTCTTTTTAAGGTGTCAGAGGAAGTTTACTATATCGATGGTGCAAAACAACAAAACAGAACGATAACATTAGAAATCGGCGTGCAGATCAGTTTACATTCAAGTATATAGTTGCGGGAAGTGACGGCCTTTTTTATAGCACAGCTGTAGATGAGGCACCTCCGTATTTCGACGGAGGCAAATTGCTGGAGGCCCGTGTACTTAGATTTAGGCGCACGTTAAAGAACACACGGTGGGCAAAATTTCGGGAGCCCTTTACTACGTCTCTCATAATCACATCCGGGTTTTGAGACGTGAAGCACCAACAATTATTGCTAAACGTCACACCTGCTTGATGCTGCGGCGTCCGTCCGCGTATGTTCTCTAACAGAAACGCACGTAACCACCTCCGCGCGAGCAATGACGTCACATAAACATCGTCATGTGACTTACTCAAGGCGTCAGAGATCCCTAACAGCTGTGACGTTAACAAGACGTCAATGTGAAGTCAGATGATGACGCCACTACTTGACATTTTAAGATGACGCCATGAATTGACATATTCGATCGTTCAAAGGTAGGATGATCCCGGAGGAAATGCAGAACCACGTGAGCTGGAGAAAGCTTCGACCCATTACCGAGTTCGAACGCTTCGCTACAATATATATATATATATATATATATATATATATATATATATATATATATATATATATATATATATATATATATATATATATATATATATATATATAGAGAGAGAGAGAGAGAGAGAGAGAACTGCATTTTCTCTCACTTTGACGTGATTCTTTATATTCCTAGAGATGTATGAAATCAACGAAGAATCTGCACAAAGAGATAGTGCAGTCTGGGCAGCCCTATACCGCGCCAACACAGCAACGTTTAATAACATTTTGGAAATTTCACCGCCAAGTTTATAATGTACAGCCACATATAACCTGTTCTTCATCTGAGCATTCCACTTGCAAACTCCACAGTCTCAGCTTGGCGTTGTAAATACGGTGAGTATGAAGAACCTGTTATGGCTCTAGTCCCTTAAATTCTCACTTCTTAAACAAAACATGTCGCTGACAAAGCAAGGTACTTCGCCGAAGTCTTCAGAATAAGCCGAGTGCCAATTTGTTTACTATTCTTTCTTTGTTCTTCTTGTTTTCTTGGATGATCTTTTCAAATAAATTTTCCAGTTGCGAGTCAGCGTTTGTCCTGTCTGAATATTCCTTCTTACACTCTGTCTTTTATAGCTGCACCAAGAATGAATTTCTTTACTGTTAGATCCCTCTAATATAAAGTCTTTCTAAAGAAGAAGACCAAGTTCAGTCGATTATTATTTATGGAAACCACATTGAGCTGCTTGTGTATAGTTATAAGAGAGATTATAAATGACTACGAATTTATATGCTAGGTGTCGTTCCTTGCCCTCCTACTTTTCCCAGCTTGGGTGGGGGGTGGACGGAAAAGCGGTGAAGTGGCCCTTTACTCCTCCCCTCCGGCTACTCCAAGTAAATAGCCTACGTAAGCTGTATAAGCTCAAATTTTCTTTGAAAAAATGTGGGCGATTATAACGTTAAACTGTCCCGCATTGTTTCCTTCCGTATACGCCGTTAGCTGTTAATGATTGATCGAAATTTTGTGGGCCATGCTCACAGCACCGGCTCGTAACATGACGCATGAAATGACGCGTAAGTGATCCACCGCGTAATTACCACATACGTTTGACGACGTTAAAAATAATAAACTATTTTCAATACGGCATATTGTTCCACATTGGTTCTTCGCTATTCGTCAAAAACTTTCAATGTGCCATAAAATCGCCTCCTTGTTACGCGACGTCACAAGTCTGCGAAATCTCGCGGCGTTAAAATCAAGTGTGCACAATAAGCAGCACATTACTCTGCTGAACAATAACTAATTTTTTGGAATAGCCAGACAGTCTCTCATTCCGAACGTAATTCAATAAGGCTGCCCGCCAATCACATTGGCCGCGGCTGCTTAGAGCAGCGGGCGAGATGGATTCATATGTGTATAAGAGATACTTTCAGTTGTACTATAACGACGTTGAGCTGTTTTTGCGCGTATAGAACGCTCTGTGAACTCATCGTTGCGGACAGAGAGGTAGAGAGAGAAATATAAACATTATTAGGAACAGACACAGTCCTTTGCAGGTGGGCAGCCTTCTTAGTCGAGAAAACCGTGGACGCTGATCATCTCCCTGGTGAGTTAGATAGAGCTACAGGGCAAACTTGAAAGCTGGGCTTCTCAATGTGCTCGAGTTCAATGCCTTGTTACAAGCCGCCGCGATCACTGCAGGCTACCATATGATAAGCAACTTGTGAAGCAGGCTAATCGGAGACTAAAGTAGGAATCTTTTTTAGCTCTCCTGGATCAGCACAACTAAAACACTCGACGCTTCTGCACACTCATCAACCAAGAGCATTTGGATATGAAGCAGTGACGATGCTATTCGCTTTGAAAGAAAGAAACTAAATTTGCTGAAAAAGGTGCGCGTTTTATCGGGCTATAAACGTTTACTGGTTCCCGCCCGTATTTGCGTCGCCGATTACGTAAATTTCAGGCCAGTCCGAACAAAATAAAATCATGACAGATTGCTGCAATCTTATAGAGCCCCTGCTGAGCGATAGCCTCCTCTGCAATGCTCGATCGCAAGGCGCGAAAGCGTGGAATAGGCAGCCCGCACTGTAGAGAGCCTCTAGACATACAATGCGTGGTCATGACACACTGAGGACATTCGTCCACTGTCGGAAGGGGGGGGGGGCTCCGCCCCCCTAACATTTTTTAGTGGGGGGCTAGCGCCCCCTTGTCCACCCCCCCCCCCCCCGGTATATACGCCTATGCCCCCCACCTTTAGATTGTGGAACGAATCCTACATTTCTGTGTAGTAAACGCATTCGATCGTTACAGTTTCCATCTATATGCAGCTGCGTGCGCAGCAATGGACAGCATATTGCCAGGCGCTTTCCATGCCTGCGGCCTTTACTCAGAAAATAATATTGCTCATGTTCAACGGTCGGCGCTGGCCGCGCCAGAATGTATCGGGAACCTTCACGATTGCTCTAGAGTATTCTGATAAAACGGCGTGCACAACGCAGGTAGTCGAGTTCGTTCTGGAAGAAACATCACCATCAGCAATAACGCTACAATGTTCGATGACGCATGCTGAAAAAATAAAAGGAACGTGTTTCACCGACCATCAAATTATCGAAATGCGTGCTGGCCGCTTTCATTGTAACTGCGACAGTTACTTGTACTTTGCAGTGTTTCCTTGGCAGGGCACAATCTTGCCCTGACATTAAGTCACGCATCACCAATAGTTCCTCACCGTCACAACCACGTGACAATATCGACAACGCTTACTGTATACCGTTCGCGGGCGGAGGCCTTATAGCATTACGGGTTGAATGCATATCTCAGGCGTTACACAAACCCAACATTACCGGACACTGAACGGGGGACGCCTTACTCTTGCTGAAACCGGTGAGTAGCCGGTCGCCCGGATTGAAACCACCGACCTTGCGTAGCCGAGGCTGGAAGCCCAAACCACTGTACCAAGGTGAAGTCAAGCGATCCAGCAACGTTACTTATAGCTGCCGAAATATCTCGTTTTATCGGCGTGTCTTTATCGCGAAAACAGACGCGTAGCAGTATCTCACCTCAGCAAGACGCTTTGAAGCGTCGTTAGTAGTACACTATTGTGATCCTGAATTGATCGTACGAAACGACTTCAAGTATGATACTCAAAGAGGCTGCGCAAGCCTCGAGAATATTAGATAAGCAAGTGCCTCACCGGAGCCGTTGCGAAAACTCAAGAACTGAAAAGATTACATTGAATCGAAGCATTATTCTTAGAGTGATGTGCTTCACCGTAGCCGTGGCCTAGTGGATAGGGTGCTTGTCTCGGGTACGGAAGGTAGGTGGTTCGAATCCTGCCGCCGGCCACCCACCGGTTAAACGGGAAAGGCGTCCCCCGACCCGGCATCCGGTTGTTCACGGGGTGTATCCATGCCTGGGGAGGTAATCTGGGCTCTGCCACGCTATGGGGTGACTAAGGGTGACATGGAAAACAGAGGAAAGGCAGGGAGGTTAACCAGTTCGAAATATCCGTTATGATAACCTACACTTGGGAAAGGCGGGAGTTACAGTAGCAAAGTGACAGACCAATTTCGAATACTAAGCATGCGGAGCGGTTTACTGTGGGCCGTGCTAGTCTAAAATGCTTTTCGTGTGGCTCTTCCGGCTGCTGTGCGCAGACCTTACCGTGCAGGATGACATGTGTGTATTTACGAATATGTAATGGCGTTGTGCGCCTTCAGGTAGCAGTTGTCAGCCTGTTCCCTCTGTGTCTTCGTGTTTCCTATGCATTTAAACCAAATAAATAAATAAACCGCCAGACAATGAAGCCAAGGAAAGTATCGGGGACATTCATGACATATGTTTCACACATCGGCAGAACCCAGGTCCTCCTTTTATATAACCGTTATTTTTTTGAAGGTGTTTGGGATACATATCTGTGGCGGAGTCGCAAAATTGTGCGAATTGTTCTTATTTGCCATTCAGTTGCTGCTTTTATTAGCCTTCCTTTTGTTGCGCACAGTGCATATTCGAGAGAAGTCTTTATTGTATTCCACTGTAACGCGTGAATTGCAGAGCGTAAACGTGGAGGCCGATCAAGGTACTATTAGTCAGGGAAAACGTAGCAAGGACAACAAAGGTCATTTATATGCAAACGAACTACGTTCCAATAAAGTTTACAACAATGTCTAAACGGATATGTATTCCAGGGTATATACCATGGGGATGTGCCATGCCAACTTCGCCACGACCCTGTGGAAGATCTTATTTTGGCATCTAAGACTAATGTCACTCAGACATACCTGACAAAAGTATCGCTTAGAGCCTAGCTCGAACCGGCATTCAACCTAAACCTACAGAGCTGGCCTTCACTGATATTCAATCTCGCAAAAATTATACGCAGAAGTGGCTCTTTTGCAGCGAACCTCAGCAATTACAACGCTGCCGGTCCCACACATCCCTGCATTCACAATGATTCCTTTTAGTCATTATTTCAGTGAGTTGCATGTTTTAAGAGTGTGGGAGAGAGAGGTAACTTATTGAAAGGCAGTAAGGTCGGCCTGAGTTAGGGCGCTATACATGCCTTGCACCTACGTCACGGCCAGGAATTCTGGGATACCACTGCGCCATCATGGGGGACCGTCCGTGGCAGTGAACGCACGGAAGCGTTTCTGCGATCGCTCGTCATGGGGCTGTGCGCTGTATTTGGGTGCTCTAACCGCAGCAAAACGAAGAAGAGAGGGAAGTTTGCGAACGTGACTCTCTTCCGCCTACCAAAGGTCGTCCACAATCAGTGCGACCGCACGAGAACGCTAAGCGCGAAGCGGCGCAATTTGTGGCTGGCACGTATCAGGCGCGCGGATCTGAACAGCGACCGTGCCGAAATCCGAGTTTGCGGGGCCCACTTCGCATCAGGTGAGCTCGAAAACCTTTTTTAATAAATCGAAATGCTGGGACACCACGAAAAAACGGAACAAATTGCATTTGCAGGCAGACCATCTCAGCTGTGGGACGAGACGAATCCCGATTGGGCACCGACGCTTCTGCTCGGATACAGCGCGCGTCACGAAGACCGTGCGCGCTACGACCGCGTGAAAAGACGGCGCCTACAAAAAGATCGGGCTGATGCGGCGGCGGCAGTCGTGGAGTCGATCGGCAACGGGATCGGCGACACAGGCTGCCCTCGCGAGATGAAGAAAGCGACGAAAGCCGCACAGACGAAAACGAGCCTGGCCAGCCCCCGCGAGAAGACGAAAGCCGCATGGACAAAAATGAGCCTGGTTTGTAGCCTTTCTGAAAATTTCGTGAGCTTGAGAGCTTCATTAACTTTTTTGAGTAGCGCGCTCCGCTTGTCAAAGAGGAGCAATGCGTTTACGAGGTATCCTTTCATAAAAAGTGCTGTGACCTTTGCTTTGTTTTTTCTCAGGAGTTGCTGCACAGACGGACCTAACTTTTGTGGGCCTCCAAGCTTTGGAATCGCAGTGCCTTACACTCAACGATGGCCTGTACACTGCTCGCTGCGAAAACGAACAGTTGCAGCTGTCAAAAGCTGCATTTCAAAGATGTGAGGCAAAGGTTGTTTTTTACACAGGAATGCACAACTTTACACAGTTAAACAGCTTGTTTGAAGTCCTTGGGGCCTATGTGTCACACAATGTAAAAATTCATTTTCGAAGTTTCAGGAGTTAATTTTGTTTTTAATGAGGCTGAAGCTGAATCTGCACAATGTTGACTTGGGCTTCAGATTTTGGGTCTCAGAAGCTACTGTGTCTAGAATTTTTCATAAGTGGCTGCACTGTGCTCACTATCGACTGCAGGCACAAATTGTATGGCCTGAGCGAACACCACTGCATCGTACAATGCCACAGGCATTTTACAATGCATTTGGTACTGATGTGGTAGTCATTATTGATTGTTTTGAACTCAGGATTGAGCGGCCGTCGTCATTTCTGCCAAGAAGCGAAACGTGGTCCCAATACAAGGGTAGCAACACAGCCAAATTCTTAATTGGCATTGCCCCAACAGGTGCTGTTACCTTTATATATGAAGGGTGGGGAGGAAGGGTCAGTGACAGGCACATCACCGAGCACTGCGGTCTCTTGGACAACTTACTGCCTGGTGATGTGGTTCTCGCTGGTCGAGGGTTTAACATATCGGAAAGTGTTGGATTTTACTGTGCAAGGCTCCACATTCCAGCTTTTACCAGAGGTAAAAAACAGCTTTCAGTTGAAGAGGTGAAAAGCACAAGAAAACTAGCCAATGTGCGGATCCATGTCGAGAGGGTCATCGGCCTAATTAGAAACAAATTTGTCATTCTGAAGTCTATACTACCCATTGATTATGTTACCTGCAAACCTGGACACAAATTAGCACCAATAGATAAAATTGTCACTGTGTGCTGTGCTCTTTCAAACCTTTGTCCATCCATTGTTGCAGAACTAGAGGAAGCCAATGACAGCCCTTAAAAGATTTTCAGACCACTGTGCATGCTATTAGAGCAAAAGTGTTTCAAAACTGGCATGGCTGTCACTTGGAAACAAGCATCGACGGCCCAGCGAACATGGGAATCATATGTAGTACTTCAATTTGCCTAAACTTTGTGCTTCTGGCTGCAAACGTAACTGCAGCTTGTTAAATTGGTTCTTAAAAAAGCAAATATTTCCCCATACGCATGATAATACGCAAGAATATGCCAACAAGAAATCAAAGCCCTGTAGTAATTGGAAAGCAAGAGGCTCAGTAGTGCGACTTGCGTCTCTGTAATAAAATATACAGAAGTCGAAAAGGCTTTTTTACTATTCACGATTCCCATAGTAGATCAGCGACAATTCATTTCACAGGTCACTTTTGTGGTATCTGTGTTCAGTTTTTTAGAAAGTCAGAGCTTGATTGCATTAAGAATTTGGCACATCTCCATGAGCTCACTTTATGTGAAAGCTTTTTCATTCCTTTTTGTGCATTCTATCACAGCCCCATATGGCTTGTGTAACATCATATGCAAAGAAACCCTTTTTTGGTTTTATAAGAAGTTGTTATAAAACAAGTATAACAAATGTTATTGTTTAACCACATTGCTTCCTGTGTGACAAGCTAGCCAGCTCTAGCTTTCATATTAATGTTAATATTGCTGCTTGTAACTCACTCGTGAATAGTGGCACACCAGGAGAGGGTGTAACATTGTCTGAACATACATACATGCATGCATATTCTTTATACTGGTGCTGAAGGTTTTGAACAATATGACCGAGTAAAATTTGTGAACAAATACTGTTCGAATAGCAGCACTGCCATTTGTCAACTCTCCATCTGTTGTTTCATCCAATCCTTCCTTGTTCTTTAGTGCGACACGTTTTATTGCTCTGCAGCAATCATTTATTTATATTTTGTAATGCACCAAAACTCTCACTTCATCCAGATTATATCAGCAACGTTATGTCAAGCTCTGTTTAGCCCCATTCTGACCTATTCTGTTGTCATGTGTTTTGTACAGCTGCAAGAAAGAATGATGTAGCACAACTGACTGATGACTGCAGTGGTGAAATTGCAATATGCAGCACTCATGCTTATGACACGACATAGCTTTTGAAATGTGGACCTTAAGATGGACCACTTAGTGCTGGCCACCTCTGCTGTGAAACATGGGAAATGCCTGGCACTGTACAGTCGCGCTCAATATGACTTGCAACACGGCAGCGCGTGGCCTCATGAGTTCCAAGATTGCGCATGGCTTCAACTTGTTTTCATTTGAACAACTAAATGATATTTCCTCATTTGTGATCATCCCCAAGTAAGAAAACGGCGTTTACTTGTGGAAATAAGAGCTAGTGGAAGCTATGCGCAGGTTTTGAACTCTTAAGGCCAGGCGCTCCCGTGTTGCAAGTCATATTGAGCGCAACTGTACACTGTTAGTATGCTGGGGAATAGCACAGCATGTCGTGATTTTGCAGCTTCGCTCATCAGTGACTTTTGCGAATCTTGTTTGCTTCAAGTCATCACATTATGTACTCTCTTTTTATCAGATTGATATGTTGAAAAATAAACTGTGCAGTGTTTGAAGCAGCAAGATACATGGTATCCATAGTGCATAAAGAAACTGGCCCAAGCATAAGTCCTTAGCAAGGAAGATAACACAAATCACACAAGTGTTTGCTGTTGTACACTAGCTTACTAGTGTGCTTTATTTCTACATTCTGCTGCTTAATCACAAAACAGATTGCCAGTAAAGCTTTACAGGCTTAAAAAATGCCCACCATCCAAGATTGCAGCGTACAAGAAAAGAAAAGCAACACTACAGCAGTGGATAAGAAGCATATGTGGATCCACAAAAAATAGATAACTACACATTCCAAAGAACAAATTTACAGCTATGCATAGAAGTCGGTATTTAATAAAAAAAACAGATGTACAGTTTGTTGTGATAGCGCTTAGTCAGACGAATACGTTCTAATTTGCAGGTGCATATCAATTCGAACACGAATGCAAGCGTCATGCTTACGACTAATATTTAAAATTACTTTCCTTCGTTCTTGCACATCGGGCAATACCATTTCTTGGTCTTTGGCGCACGAGTTAGTTGAACGCAAGAAAAATGGAACCATTTGTGTACACACTGCACGTTGTCACACGCAATCATTTTCCCAGTTTCTGGCCCGTTGCAGAAGCAGAATGTATCTTGCGTGTTGTTCTGCTGTCGTGTAAAGTATTTGCTAAATAGTTCTGGAAGCACTCCTTGGCAAAAAACTTTCTCGCACAGGAAAACATCTCGTTGCAAAACTGTGTGTCCCGCCTTATTCGCTCTACGTGCAGCAGATGTGGTGCCCAAACAACGAAGTCACAGTAATCGACATTACATATAGCCATTTGTGTCTGCACCTGGTAATAGTATGCATGAGATTTTTGCAATTCCATTACACCATTCACTTCAGTTAAACAGGTGTTAGCAGAATTAAAATCTTTGGCATTGCAAAGCAGGTACGGGCATTTGAATTCTGCCACTCCCTTACCACAACAAGTGCACGAAACAAGCGCATCTGGCGTGGCTCCAACAAACGGATGCTCAGTGCTCAGGTGTAGCCCAGACCTCTGGCACGTGAAATGCTTGTGCTTAGAGCTCACCTTAGCTTGATAAGCCCTGAGGGCATCTTGTTCATGGTTAATGCCCCACATCACAGCTGGCGTTCTGAGGCTTTGTTTTTCAGGGTAGCACACAATTTTCAGCAAAGACACGTTGGGTTTGTCTACATTCGTGTGACATACCCTTCTCATGACTGAGGCAGTCACTCTGCCGGCCCTTATTGCAAATCAGTTCTGCGGAATCCCGCAAGGTGGCGGAAGGGTTAAGAAAGGGAAAATAGACAACCACCCGACAACCACCCTGGTGGCTTCGTGCTACAAACGGGTGGTTGTCTATTTTCCCTTTCTTTTCTGCCGGCCCTGTGCAGAAACCACTGCTGAGAACGGCTCTGCTGTTTTGTGGAAGCTTCCACACGTTTTACAGTGTCGTCGCTCAACACATATGCCGAAAGAAAGCTCTCTGCCTTCTGTGTAAGTGTCTCATAAGTGCAGGCTGCATAGTTCTCGCTAAATAAACTTCTCAAGTCTGCCTTCTGTGTTGCTTCTGGTTGTTTGAATGCCTCACAATACTCAGGTAATATAGAGAATATTACAGGCACTATTCCCGATTTCTTGATAGAAGAGTAGAAGTTGCGCAGCTCTTCTGGCGAGGGTGATGGGATGTCAATTATTTCCTTACTCTTCTGGTCATCAGCTCGGCTGCCATCTAAAAGCCTTTTTTTTCCTTTAGAAGATGTAAAATCGATGTCTTTAAGGCGTTTGAACTGCACCTTTTCAACATGTGCGGGCAGCCATGCATTCTCTTTTCCAGTACATGTAACATCATTCTTCATTTTCACACCAGTGTCCACGGCAAAGAGACATGCTCCAATGTGTGAGCATGCTTCGCCTACCCCTGCCATGCAGGTGCAGTGGGCGGTGAGAACAATGCCATCGGCCTTGCATAGCACCCACACCTTCAGTGGATGCTCTCCTAATCTCTGAGAATGGTTTACCTGCAATGATAGTAAGAAGATTATCAGTTTCTACGTACACAGAGAACACACTTTGTATCAAGAAGTTAGTACACAATATTTGGGATAATGACGACTTTTAGGTCTGCTACATGGCACCTGAGGTACTACTAGTATGAGAGCAAGGAGGTTAATCTACTAGCCTCATTCACATTGTCATGCCATAGCGCCCTCGCACAGAAACAGTTAGTAAATGGTACGTTGTCTTTCGCATGAAGACATAACTCAGCAGCAGTGTGCGAAAGCACAGGTCATTCACCAATTCGCGAACAAAAAACACTTAACGTGACTGCCACAAAGGGTCAAGAAGACAGTAACACAAGGTGTGATGACCGCAAGAAGGAGCACTAACAGTGGATGCTACAGAATTTTCGACAGATTGTGCCCACTGCAGCACTCGGGCGGGTGAAACTTTCTTTGATTTCTATGATTGATTGCGTTTAACAGCTCAAAGTAGCATTAAGGAGGTAGTGAAAAACGCTGACGGGTGGGGCTCCTGATCAGGTTTGACGACACTGACTTCTTTAACGCGTACGCAAAACTCGAACATTCCAGCATTTCTGCGTTTCCGCCCAATCAAAATGCGGTCGTCGCAACTACGGTTCGAAATCCGTATCTCGCGTTTGCAGCAGCAGAACACCAGAACCATCGAGCAATCGCGGCCGGTCATGCAACCTCTTGTAGCTTAGCATTTAGGATTGTTTACGCGTAATGTGTAGGCGTTGCACTTACCTCCCCGAGCAGGACCACTTTTCCTTCCTGAAGCCGCTTCGTCGACAAGCTCTTCACCCAGCCGCTTGTAAAATAATTATGTGCCTCAAGGGACTTGAAGGCTTTCATTTCCTGAAGAGTCGCGAAGCTCGAGGAGTACACTAGATAGTTCACGATATCTCCGTGCGTTACTTCAGGCAGCGTGTTGACGTCCGTCGTCGTGTCGGCGTGCGGTCGCAGCGTGTACGGATCGATGCCGTCGCACATTTGCACCTTTTCTTCGTATCGAATGCGCGCCGATCCAATTAAGGCACTGTAGTACGACGACATAAGAGGCCCTCCGCTTGCAGCGGACAACATTGCGCCAAGAAAGTCACTAGAACTCCCCCAAAACTTCGATTTGACGAACGTGTTGACAGCACCGTGCAAAACGCGGCGACAGAGGGTCCCCCAAGATGGTCGCCGCTTCAACAGAGGGACGGAAGTGACGTCACATGCAAGGCATGTATAGCCCGCTACTCTGCACAGGGGGAAAGGGAAAGAGGAAGAAAGGTGTGATGATGGGTGATAATGGGGAAAGGAAAGAGATATGCGTATATACAATGACTATGTAACATTGTGGTTTCGCTAGACTCTCGTGTCTAGTTCTGTGCTCTTAAGAGAATCTATGCCAGCCCTGATAGCAGTTGGTGACTTTGTGTGATCGCACATTGCTGACAAAACACCAGTTTCACTTAGCGTTGCCACACCGATTCCTGCCATCGTTGAAGCAACCATATTTCGTTGCGACACGTAAAGTGGGCGGTCACAAAATAGATGTGCTGTTCTTTCGTACACTTGCAAGCGTTCAGAGTTCGTGCTGTCCGCACAGCTAGGATTTGCCTAATTTCTGGGACACATCCGCGCACACTGTACATACGAGAGCGCAAGCATAGCCATATGTATTGTACAGAATAGCAAATGGTGGGAAAGAGACAGGTGAGAGGGTGAAAGCTTAGGCAAGCCAAGGCCAGCTATGTGTCCGCCAACTCTGCTGTGACCCAGCCTTGCGTGACTTAGTGCAAGCTGCGCTAAATTTTATAAATTTGCTAACTTATGTTTCTCATTTCCGTGGGAATTTGAGTCAAATTTTACTTTACCTAAAACTTATTTTAATCGACCCAGTCGTCTTGAAACACTGAAAGCTCTGAATTACTCTTAGCGTGCGTAACTGCTCGTAACCGATGTCCGGCGCCATTTCTTGTGTGTGTCTATGGATGCTACAGCTCGTTAACCGTACTCTGGGAAACAGTAATTACGCCTCTGTAGTTTGATTAGTTTCTGAAGCTACGAGAGAAGTAATCTCCTACTCCTCTTACTAGTTTGCGGGAAGCTACACGGGAAGTCTTCTAGACCATTATAGCTACGAAACTGCGAGAACCCAGTCGGGCCCAGCGAAGTTATATATAGTTCAAAAGTATATAGCCATAGAAAAGACGGTTGTTAGATCTGCTAACTATCGGTTACAAAATGCTTACCGCGTACGTTGCAATCGTTGCAGACAAGAAAAAAGTCACAGTTTCGCCGCAAGGCCGAAGCAATGAATGCGATAGCAAGAAACTAATGCTATACGAAGTGAGGCTCGCCAATGGATACTCTCAGTTTGAACAGCGCTCCTGTTGCAAAGGCGGCCGAAGCAGCGAAGGAAACTAGCGTGCTTCAAGTGTCGAGCTGTGACACTTGATAGTTCGCGCTCGTCTTCCGTTTGTTCGTTTAGCGGCGTCCCTTGAGCTCGAGTGGCTTTCGTACGCTCCGTAACATGAGCGCGGACATCACGGTGAAAGCGTGAAACATCCCTCTTCCCCTCAGCACAAGAAAACCGCGCGAGCAGACAGCGGAAGGGCAAGGTTCTCCCTGCGCAAGTATAAGAAGAAGCGAGCGAGCTCACCGACGACTTTTAAATGCGCCTGTCGCGCTCCTAACGCCATCTCGCTGGTAATAAAGAAACGCTTATAAGCGCAGCCGTCTCTGAGTCCGTCCAGTGGTAAAGGGTGTGTATATAACGCTCGCCGTTGCCTACGTGGGGGATCTGCGTTTCGTGGCGTAGTGGCTAGCGCCAGTAGCTGCGGAGGAAGAGGTCCCTGGTTCGATTCCGCGCTTCGGAAGCATTTTTCTGAATTATTTTTCTTTTGGGCTTTTATATATATATACATACTTATACATATACGGTGCATGACGGCGGCGACGGCGACGGCAAAATCCAGCCGACACTGTCCATATAATTGCTATCGGAATAATATATTCAAACGTTACTATAATGGTGCCTCTCTACCGGCTCCGTTTCATGAGGTAGTTGCCAACTTACCGGATACAGTTAGAAGTCGATGCAAGGAAACGAGATTTTACGAACTTCCCGAACTAAAGAAGGAATTTTCGTTCTCCGGCAGGTACCCATATGATAAATCTTGCTAGCTGCCTGAATTAACGAGTTTGGCCACCAAACCCGATTTAACCAAGTTCTTCGCGAAACAAGGGAGTCAGGAAGCGAATATTTCGTTCTAATTTTGGCACATTCGAATGGTGTGCTTGCCGACGTACGCGCACTGTCCACTTAGCCACGGCTACGGTGAAATACGGTGCTTGAATAAGAATACTTCGCTGCTAATCAACATCGTTTTGTGATCTGTTTTGGCAAAAACATTTCCAGATGCATTGCTTATTAAATAATTGCAGTTGTAGCACATGCCTCGAACGCTAAAATTGGTGCTGTTTTCTTCGACCGGTTAGGAACATGAGAGAAGACAAAAGTTAATGAACAAAACAGTCTTGCTTAGATAAAGGGAGATGGGCAGTCATTTTCGCGATAGTTAAATTTGCATGAGATTCGGACGCCTGCTGCAGAGCGCGGAATAAGCGTTGAATCGGTGTACACATATGGCGACTCCACAGCCGTCATTATACGCCTCGTTAACTCTCTTCATAAGGGTACCGTGACGAGGCCATTGGCTGTTGAGCGGCCGTGTGAAATGACAGTTGGCAATTATGTATATCGCCGGATCTGTCATCATCAGCCTGACTGCGCCCCCTGCGGGGCAAGGGCTTCTCCTATGTTTCGCCAGTGAACTCGATCCTGTTGCTTCCTGTGGCCCCGTTATCCCCGCAAACTTCTTACTCTCATCTGCCCACCGAAATTTCCGTCTGCCCCTCGCGCGCATGCTTTCTCTTGGGCATGCCCTGCCCATGCCCGTTTCTTCTTCTTGATTTCGACTAAGGTGTCCTTAACATCCGTTTGTTCTGTGACCCACCCTGCTGTATTCTTGTCCCTTAAAGTTACACCTATCAATTTCCATTCCATTCCTCGCTGCGTCGTCCTGAATATAAGTTGAATGCCCTTCGTAAGCCGAATCATCGACAGATCGGCGGATAATCGGCGGGAAAATTATTTTTTTTTGTGTGTGCGGAGGTCACACAGGATTTCTATTGGTTTTGGGACTGTTGGCCCTACATTTGGAAGCTAAGTCACGATTTATTAAAAGCAAGAATTGTGTTTTCGAAATATGTATTTATGTGCATCACGAATACGCTGAGATTCCTGAAGATCGCAAGCGGAATTGTGTCATACCTACTAAGCAATAAGGCACGGGCTATGTTCTTGTCGGTTGGCCGAGATATCGAGCTATAAGCGGCAGCACCGTCGCTCCGTTAGTGTGGATAGGTAGCCCGCGCGTTGTGTACGGGATCGCTTTTCCCATATGACCGTCTGTGTTTCCTAACACATAGAAAATGCTTCATTTTCAATGATGGGGTTTCGTTCGGTTCCGCAATACAGCCCATATTGCACATACCTGCGATAAATTTTCATTACTATCGCGGCAATAATTTTTCCATCACCCTGCTGACGTAAACGTCGGTCAATTTTTACGTTTGATGGGGAGTCTAAGGTGTTCATTATTTTATTCACTTGCAGAAAATATGGCCGTACACCTTCCTCTCATCGGTCATCCAATATAACCTCTAATAAGCCGACGACATCTGCACTGCAATATGTGCAGTCAGAACCGCCGGGCTGTCGGCTTGTGTTTCAATATTCGGTACTCATTCCCGTCTGTTTGGCAAGCGTTCGATTTGCACCATCTTCCTTCATTATCGCAAAAACGCCCCGCCACGGTGGTCTAGTGGTTATGGCGCTCGACTGCTGACCCGAAGGTCGCGGGATCGAATCCCGGCCGCGGCGGCTGCATTTTCGATGGAGGCGAAAATGTTTGAGGCCCGTGTACTTAGATTTAGGTGCACGTTAAAGAACCCCAGGTGGTCGAAATTTCCGGAGCCCTCCACTACGGCGTCTCTCATAATCATATGGTGGTTTTGGGACGTTAAACCCCAGATATTATTATTATTATCATTATCGCAAAAACAGATCGGCAGTCTTCTCTTATCTCTGCAAGACATTTCTTGATGTTGATTCGAAAGCTTCTTCCTGGCCTGAAATTGATCGTTAAAAACGGCGTCAAGGTTGATATTCAAGGCAGGTGTGTAAGCCTGGCATTCGGTCAACATGCAAATGTCTGGTCATAGCCAGCGCGAAAACAGAATGCCAAAAGAAGGTTACCTTGCAGTGAAGTACTACTCTTCGAGGGCTTTGCTTCACCGAAGCCGTGGCCTAGTGGATAGGGTGCCTGCCTCGGCTACGGGAGGTAGGTGGTTCGAATCCTGCCGCCGGACACCCACCGGTTAAAAGGGAAAGGCGTCCCCCTTCCTGGCACCCGGTTGTGTAAGGGGTGTATCTCGCCTGAGGAGGTAATCTGGGCTTTGCCGCCATGGGCCTTTCAGATTCGGATCGTTATCCCCGCGGGGTGGTTTACTGTCGGCTGTGTTTCTCGCATGGCTGCCCGGTCGGTAATTGCTACTGCTCTGTGCAGACTATGTCAAGCGCTGCAGTGTGCCGCTTATTGCAAGCGGCACACGGCCCCACAACGCTCGTAAACGACATTGCTCAGAACCTCTTTTTAAAATGTTTTTGTTTTTTATCATATCACAACAGCACATACTTCTGGTACGGTCACGACAATGCGTCGGTCTTGCACTTAATTATTGATTTATTACTTTACCTTTGAGATGCATTGGAGAGAACACTGGCAAAATCGAATGCACAAGCAAAAACAAAAAAGAAACAACAAAAAGAGGCGCCACATAACCAATGAAGAGATTGCCGTTCAAGAAAAATTGTCTGTGTCAAAATGTTGATATGCGCTAACGAAATACGTGATTGCGAATAAAAAAAGAATTGTGTCTGAGGATTGCAATTTCAGAACACCTTCAGAAGCAGAAAAAAGGAAAAAAAACATGCACAAGAACGTAAGCGAAATGCACGAAACACGTGCAGGCAAATCAAAATTATAACAACGCACGAGATAGCTTATTCATTTATGTGATATTGATGGTGGCTCAATGCAGGAATAGTCCGACCTAGCGCCGGGTCTCGCGTTCTCGTTCGGACGTCCACTTCGTCGAGGTGCCCGCTTAAGCGCGGCGAAGACGCGCATATGCAAATAAGCCTTCATTGGCGCATGTCGGTACGTTGGAGCAGCTCTTGTCTACAAGTGACAGTGCCATTATAGTACAATTGTAGTATTTATTCAATTTTATAAGAGGGGCTACATGGCATTTGGTAGTTCAGAGAACCTTTAGAATGAAGGGCTCAGGGGTAAGCCCTATACTTCCCATGCATTTTGGATCAAGTTTAGGAAATGTTTTATGAGTAACCAAAAGAGATATCCACATAAAGCATATCTCATTTTCTGCCAAATACTGCGCTCTTTTGACTGCAGAAGATTCATCAAAATATGACTAAAAGTACTATTTCGGTGAAACTGTTTCCACTAGGACCTAAATTTACTTAATTTGCACATTTGAAAATTTTAACACAAACACCGTGAATTACATATTTACAGTTGTGGCACAGTAGTTGTCTACAGTTATGCCGATGACAAGGACAAAAAATCAGCTGTTTATCTAGGTATATATATAGGAAATAATGGCACCAAATAAGAAGAAAACATGGTTTCGGGATAATTTCGTTTAAAGCATGAGAGAGAACTGTTTATTGAAAAGCAGAGAATTTAGCCGGCGTATGCAAATGCCCGACTTGCTATTCTGCGTGTGGAAGGGGAATGGAGACTGAAAGAGGGGAAAGAGAGACAGAAAATAAAATGAACAAATATTAAGATAGAATACAAAAAAATAAATTTGAAAAAACAGACTGAGCTTTTTGTCTCTTGGGCGGAGACGTGCGCTGACTGAGTCTCTCACTGCGTGGTTTCAAGCGCAACTAAAGTTTGTCGAGCTGACGGACACTGTCTAAATATGTGACAACAAAACGGAAAGTCGGGCTAGTTGGTCTTGATTCATAACGTATGAAATTACACAGCGCGGAATACAGGACGAAACACTAAATATGTACTGCGAATAGAAGCTTCATCGCACGCCTCTGTTGCGTGAGGCAGGCTAAAGGGCCCAAGACACAGTCAAATGATAAAATTTCTTTTCGGTTATCGAATGCATGCAATGTTCATAGAGCGCACGCTCATCGGCATACGCTCGACACTCAAATAAAATATGTTCCACAGTTTCGATGAAGCCACAGTTGTTTGCAGGATGGACTTGCTGCTTGACCGAAGCGGTACCCTAACCTGTTTCCATCGGCATCACTCCATGGAAGCAGCGCGAAAAGCAAGACGACGCACACCGGGAGGAATGAAAAGAACAACCGCTGACTTTCAACTAAGCTTTTTATAATCAGAAGTAAAACATATATACGTCACACCGCCGAACGGTCCATGCGCAAAGAAAATTTTCAGACCCTTTTTTTTCTTCTCTCGCTCAAAAACCAAAGCACACGCAGGGCACATGCTTCATGTTATTCCAAGATATGAAATTTCCTTGTCATGTGGTGTCACCGACGCCTGACTGACGCATGCTTGCGACAGTGTGGAGATGTGTGCGGCCTCAACAAGTTCACGTGCTTTCTGGCTTCTGCGTTAGTACAAAATGGATGTAGAACCAAAAACAGGAATGCACCCACAATGGCGGCAATGCAGTGATAAATGTGAACTTGCCGGGCATTTCAAGGAATTGTAATGCTCCCTTAATCGCACATTAAGTCGCCGCCCCGTCTGCCTCGCATAAACACCGTTACATGACAGAGTAATCGAATGTCCATAGCTACGTATCATGCGGCTCCCAGCGTTGTTTATGTAGTTTCTTTCATTACCAATCAAATTAGGGCCAATTTGCGAACGTGTAGGTAGACAGCAGGGGTGGGCAAAGATACTTTAAAATTGTATCGCGATACGATACAAGATACTCAGGCTAGAAGTATTTCAGATACAGATACAAGATACTAGAATACTGATTGTATCCGATACGATACATTACAAATGTATCTCAAGATACTTCGATGCATTCGCAAATTTGTTATTATATATCTATATAATGTAGCACTAAATGCCTATGCACGAAAATGTTCACTTGAGGTTGTATTACCTGCTTCCAATTTTGTTTCATTTGAATGAATGTGTCTTAGTGTCTCAAAAGTTGTCGACTTCTTGCTCAAGGTATATTAGTTTCATCCCGAAACAACTTATTGTCGTTGCTTCAGCTGCTTAACATGACAGCACTTTATACTCTTCGATGATAGAAGCTTTTGCTTGTCGCTTTTGTATTTCGTGGGAGTCGCTGCTCTGCTTGCCGACCCGCTAACGGGTTTCCATGTAATCATAAGAATTTCAATAAGAAGCCTCCGCACGATGGTACTAATACCACTGTGGAGTTCTACCTTGCCCCTAAGAGCATTACGGTTTTCGCAATAAAGAATCACCGCACAGGCGTACGTCAACAAGAACGGGTGCCACCTAGAAACGATTCAGACTTATTGTACAGTGGCACAAAGCGCCACAGGACACCGCCGCTTTTCAGACTAATTCCACCTATAGTTCCGATTATCTGGTGATTAGTAACAGTAAGAGAATTTACGGAAACCTAAACAAGGAAAATAAATATCTCTAAGCAAAAGAGAAAAGCGGTTGCGTATCAGCCACAGCGAATAAGCATGGAAACACTATACAGGCAGCACCCTCAAGAGCTAATAATAATTGTTGCGTTTGACGTCCCAAAACCACGATATGATTATGAGAGACGCTGTAATGGAGGGCTCCGGAAACTTAGACCACCTGGCGTTCTAAAACCTAAGTGTGAGCACACCGGCCTCTAGCATTTTCCCTCCATTGGAATACGGCCGCCGCGATCTTCGGGTCAGCAGCCAAGCACCATAACTACTAGAACACTGCGGCGGGTAACTCCTAATAGCTATGAGCATTAAATTCAGTGCCTCTGGACAATAGCGTAAAACGGCTCGTTGGGACGCTGATGAGAAAAACGGAGCATTTGGTATGACAATGTTTCTCGATTACCTTTGCTAACATATTTAGAATGGCTCCTAATAATTTGTGTTATTATAATGGAAACTCAAATTCGCGATTTTACTTAGTAGTACGCAGAATTTTCGTTACTGTATACGCCTTGCGCGCCCGGATTATTATGTATTTGTTCTCAACATCAACTTTATATAACAGTAAATTCAAGTGGACTATAAGTATGTAAACAGTAGCAGGAATGACGCAGACAGTCAAAAGCAAGAATAAATCCGAGAGCTTACCTTGGCAGTTCGTTAAAGGCATATTGCAGTACGGAGACCGGAAAAAAACTACACAGAATCATGTGTAATGTATGGGATGAAAAAGAAGGATAGCTAAAAAGAACTTTTACTAATAATCAAATTATGATTTTAAAAACACTTTGAATAAAAAGAAAAATGCGCCAAGATAGCGGTCGTTATGTGAATGCTCGTTCTGGTGGATCCAACATCGGCACCGGTGGTGCTATAGCTGTTGGGATATTATTTGATTATAAGTTAATATTAGTACATGTAAGTCAAACTTGCATCCACGAGATCCTTCAAATCGCCGATGTGTGAAGGCCACTAGACGCAAAGCAATCCCCCATGCTTGCATTCTTCAGACTTCGTAACGAAGCACCACGCAAGGGAAACTTCGAGAGTGACGCTACAGCGGCATGAGAATGTGTGCAAAAGACGCCGCGCGCATTGGAGTACGCGGAACAGGACATTTGCTAAGTGCCAAGAGTCACGGCACTGACATGTCTAAAAAGAAAAATTGATAAAACGAAAGGTAGGCTAGGCGTAAGTTCGCGCGCTTGTCTATTGAGACGACGCGAGCGCCACCACGTGAATCTGCCCCACCAATAGGGACGCTCACAGCTCATCGCCTATTCTCGCTGGAGAACTCCGGTGGAAAGATAAAATAATGTCACGGCCTTTAGTTTTATTCTAGTGACTTAGTGGCAACAGTATCAGCTTGAAAAGCGGGCTTAATTCAGACAACGTTTATTATTTCGCACGGTGGTGGTGCAATCGCGGTATCTTGTATCTCAAAATACACGATACATTCTTCAATGTATCGGAAATACAGATACTGATACACATCTTGCGAGACATATCTCGATACAGATACAAGATACCCAAACAGTATCTGAGATAGTATCTAAGATACATGTATCCTCGATGCTGCCAGGCACTGGTAGACAGGCAGAGGCCAAAAGAGAGAAGAAAGAAGGTTGTGCTGTCAGTTTCAGTTTATTTTCAACATCAAGTTACAACGTGCAGTGATGTTGTGGGCAGTGGACAAAAAGCCTCTAAAATGGGCTTGAAAGCGTCCACTGACCATAGCCTTTGACAGACAGCAGTACAATGAAAGCTAAGAATTCACAGAGAGCTGAGCTAGTTGGTAAGTATTCATTCTAAAAAGACAGGGCGTGCAAACACGGACACAAGAAAGAAGTCAGGACACCACAAACGCCGACTAACAACTGAAGAGACGCACAACGGCTGAAAAGAAAGAAGGCACGAAAACTTATCTGCGCATGCCCATGCAACAGGCGAACCTATCAATGCGGCACGCGTGGCGGTCTACGTGGAAGATAAGTGTTAAGGCATTTGATTTCATCTTTATGCAAGTTAATCGACGGTTGGCTCACGCATGCGCTACCACTATTCTCGATATGCCATGCTTCAATCATTAGGCGCGTTTCTTCATTTCTATGCTGGTACAACACTGCGCATTCATTACAATTTGGCGTGCACTTACAATCTCGACAATGTAAAGATAGATTAGAAGGTGAGCCTCCCGTTAGCGATCTCTTATGTTCCAACAATCTCTGGTTGATGCATCGGCCCGTCTGTCCTACGTAGAAGCGGCCGCAGCTGAAAGGGATCTTATACACCACACTCGTACGGCAATCAGTGAAATTGTTGATGTGTTTTACGAAACAAATATCGGTCCGCTTCTTGTCTTTTACTGCCTCATTCTTCCTCTGCACAGCGGCACAAATCTTACCTAGCTTATTGGCAGCCGTGAAAACAACATTAACGCCGTATCTACTTCCTACTTTCTTTAGCCTGTGAGATACGCGATGAATGTACGGTATACCTACGACACGTTTCTTCCTATCGCTTTCTGCAACCATGCTAGGACTTAATACAATAGACTTCTTTAAACGTTCAGCGACCGTGGCCACTGCATCACGAGGATACCCTATATCTAAAAGACGCGTAACCTGTGCGTTAAAGCTATCACTCATTTTGTGCTCACACGACTTGGTGGTGTATAAGATCCCTTTCAGCTGCGGCCGCTTCTACGTAGGACAGACGGGCCGATGCATCAACCAGAGATTGTTGGAACATAAGAGATCGCTAACGGGAGGCTCACCTTCTAATCTATCTTTACATTGTCGAGATTGTAAGTGCACGCCAAAATTTGATGAATGCGCAGTGTTGTACCGGCATAGAAATGAAGAAACGCGCCTAATGATTGAAGCATGGCATATCGAGAATAGTGGTATGCGTGAGCCAACCGTCGATTAACTTACATAAAGGTGAAATCAAATGCCTTAACACTTATCTTCCACGTAGACCGCCACGCGTGCCGGATTGATAGGTTCGCCTGTTGCATGGGCATGCGCAGATAAGTTTTCGTGCCTTCTTTCTTTTCAGCCGTTGTGCGTCTCTTCAGTTGTTAGTCGGCGTTTGTGGTGTCCTGACTTCTTTCTTGTGTCCGTGTTTGCACGCCCTGTCTTTTTAGAATAAGAATTCACATAGCAAGTAGCATATTGCAGTGCAGCAGTGCAGTAAAACAAAAAATAACAATGTGCAATATGAAATTATTCCCAATTAACAATACAACGTTTTGACAAAAGTGAAAGTGTAGTCATCATACAGGAAGTGTTGAATGAACTCAATAACCTAAAGAAATGAACAAGCTAAGCTTTACGCGCAAAAATTCTGCACCTAAAACAATATCTGGGAGAAAAAAAACAAAAAGAGCGAAAAAAATGAAAAAGATATGAAGCGTGAAAACTGAAGCCGATATGATGCGCACGCTACAAAGCTTATCTATTTATTAGACGTGGTAACTGTATGCACAATCTTTGTTCCCCACACGTAGTTCTGCAACGCGGAACCACCCACATTTCGCGAAATCTGGTTTCACGTGCATTTAGGTTAAGTGTCAAGTAGGCGATGCTTTTAAGGGATTGGTATTTTTTTCTGTGCTCTGTCGTCGTCTGTGTGAATTTTTTGCGCTACTGTTCACAGTTATAAATAAAGCGTTGTAAATAAGAAGCTTCACATTTCTGGGAAGTGAATAACGCACCTTACACAATATACCGGCAACTCGAGCTAATTTGATTGCCGTAGCCTCTACGTGAGAATCCTATGACCTGTGCTCCTCGAAAAGAACACCAAGACACTCAACTGTGGGTGCTAAATTAATATGTGAATCCCGAAACTTGAGCTCAACTTCTTTATGAATTTTACGATTCTTCGGTCAAAAACGAACGGCTTTTGTCTTAGTAGCGTTTATTACAAGGTAATTGGCAGTAGAACAGGCTGATAATTTCCTTAGTGCTTCGTTACCCTTCAGAAGTGCATCGCTTGGGTTTCTTGATGTAATTAATATGGTGCT
This sequence comes from Rhipicephalus sanguineus, assembly GCF_013339695.2. Taxonomy (NCBI): domain Eukaryota; kingdom Metazoa; phylum Arthropoda; class Arachnida; order Ixodida; family Ixodidae; genus Rhipicephalus; species Rhipicephalus sanguineus. Next base: position 84,269,914 of record NC_051182.1, on the reverse strand, counting down.
GTCATCAGCGTAAAAAACGCCAGGCCTGCGCTGAAATCGCAGCACAGTCACAGCGAAAGCTGGAAGAGCGGCGTTTCTAGAGCCCGTTGTAAGCTCTCTTGGGGCTACAATAGAAGTACACTAGAATGGTACCCACTACGCCATAAATCATAATTTTTGTGAAGTTGGGAAGCACCTACTGAGACATTATTCGTCATTCTGCGGAGAAGCGAGGCACCAGCTACACGTGTGTAAGGCATTATGTGCACTTTGTTGACGCGACGACTGATGACGATGAAGCATTATGGCTCAGCCCTTTGTAATGGGTTGGAAGCTTTAAACGGCCCACCAGTTATGTAATTTGCACGCCCGGTCGCTATTTCCCTCTCCCGTCATGCTGTATAACATACGTTGACGTGGGAGAGAGACGGGGGGGGGGGGGGGCGAAGACCTTTACTGAGACCCCGAGGAAATGGATCATGCGCTTATGGGCTTCCTTGGCAACCAATACAAGTGCACCTGCGAGGAACCCACTACACTATAAATCATTGTAATTTTACTGAGACCGCGAGGTTGTGGATCATGCGCTTATGGGCTTCCTTGGCAACCAATACAAGTGCACTTGAGAGGAACCCACTGCGCTCTAAATCATTGTAATTTCACTGAGACCCCGAGAAAATGCATCATGCGCTTATGGGCTTCCTTGGCAACCAATACAAGTGCACTTGCGAGGAACCCACTACGCTATAAATCATTGTAGTTTATGAGAAGTAGGGCAGCAGGCACTGTGCCATTTTTCGTCATTCTACGGAGAGCCGTGGTACCTGCTAAACACATGTAAGGTATTATGCGCACTTTGTTGATGCTGTGCCTGATGACGACGAATAATTATGGGAATGCTTCCAACCCTTTGTAATGGGTTGGAAGCATTCAACAACCTACTCGTTGCGCAATTCGCATTGTGTGACGCCTGGTTACAGAATTCGCGTTGTGCGACACTTGGTGCTTATTTTACTCTTCTATCACGCTATATTGCATATGCTAATGTGGTTCCTTCCCGACATGAAGCCTGTATAGGACCTTTTTGCAAAGCAGTTTCAAGCACCGACATGGCTCAGAGGTTGAATACTGGGCTCCCACGCAGAGGGCCCAGGTTCGAACCTCGTTCCATCCTGGAATTTTTTTCTTATTTAGTTTTTTTTCTTATTTCGAGCGATACTGGTTACGGACACCGGCGGCGGCGGCGGCGGCGGACAACTACGGCGCCAAAAACGGCCGGTGAAATGATCTCATAACAGCTTTCGCTGTAATAACAAAGTGAACGGAATTTTCTACGTTTACGAGGTCATAATGTAAAAGCAAAACAAGAGTAGTCCCAGGACGCTTCCTCGTGGCACTCCAGAGGTTAAAGGTCTTAAGTCAGAGGAATGGTTGTTTACGACCACTTTCTCCTTGCGGTGAAGAAGATAAGAGTGAAGTAATCCTAAAAATACACCACGGAAACCGTAGTGGCTGAGTTTTTCGTTCAAAGTGACATGGTTAATGAGGTCGAATGCTTTGGAGTAATCAACGAAAATACCCAGTGCACATTGCTCGCGTTCAAAGGCATCCAGTATTTTTTCTTTTTGTGTCAAAAGAGCACGTTCTGTCGAGAGTCCTTTCTGAAAACCAAACTGCGACCGTGTTGTTATGTGGTGCTTATTATTAAAAGAAGTCACGCGAACGCCAATTAATTTTTCTAAACCCTTTGAAAATACCGTTAAGATGGATATAGGTCTGTATTGGGAAAGTATATTCCTATCCCCGTCTTTATGTAGAACTATGACCTTAGCAACTTGTAATGCCTTTGGAAAAACTCCATGAGCGAAAATAGCATTAAAAACGTGGGCCAGTGCAGGGGCAATGGTCTCAAGGATATGCTTAATGGAACGGATTTGAAGTCCGTCAATGTCACTGCAATTACTGTTTTTTATAGATATAAATACATGAATTATTTGGTCTTCCTATGTAGGAGCCAGAAACGCACTTTCCTTTTGCCTGTCACTCAGAAATTTTGTGCACTTAGGATTACGGGCTTGACTTATGAGGGATACAAAGTATTCATTGAATGTATTTGCTATGTCCATCCCTGAAATTACATTGCCGTCTATGGAAATCTCTGCCAATGTATTTGCTTTAATACTACGGCACCCAAGAAAGCTGTTCAATCGCTTCCATGCTAGGTCCGTTTTCTTCATTACCTCGCAGTTGAGAAAGTTATTTAAATATTTTCGTTTTTCACTCCGTAATAGTCTGTTTACCTTGTATCTTTGTACTTTAAATTTCTGGAAAGATGGCTCACTTTTTATTGTTAAAAACACCCTGAATAATTTTTTTTGCGTATCTCCTTCATGCATTGCTTCGTTATCCACGATTTTTTGCTATTGCGGTAACGTTTTAAAGTTCTGTATAGGAAACATTTATCGTAGACAGATTTGAACATAGACAAAAAACAGTTATAGGATAATTCAGAATCTTCAACGCAATTAATATTTGACCTATCCAATTCTAACAGTTCCCTTCTGAAAGCATTAAGAGAACGCTCATTTATGTCTCTTACAACTACTTCAGATCTGTCTTTCCTCGTAGCTGTGCATACATTGTTTCCCCAACATAAATATCGGGAGGTGATCCCTGATATGTGCGCCTACAGCACCTGACAAGAGACCTGAATCATCAATATTTGCGACAAAGATGTCAATCAGAGTGGATGAGTTATTACATATTCTTGTGTGTGCCCTTATTATGTTAGAAAAGCCACTGCTTTCGATAGTTCTGCACAATTCCCTTTGCTGCGCAGATACTTTCAGAAGGTCAATATTCAGGTCGCCTGCCAGAACTAACTTGAAACCATTGTCATTAACCCAACTGAAATATTTGTCAACGAAAGAAATGAAACATGGAATGCTTCTCGCAGGGGGGGGGGGGGGGAGGGGGATAAAGGACACCAAACACAACACCATTGCATAGTACATTCAAAAATTCATAATTATCTGTACAACAGGTATAACGTTCTACAGGACGGCAAGTTATGGTATTCTTCACCATGAGCATCACACCACCTCCTAATCGCGATGAACGGTTCAGGAAGTAGGATGTGTAACCTGGTGGCTTAAAAACATCAGAATCATCCCTATACCACGTTTCTCTCATCATGAAAACATCGGGATCAAAACCAAATTCGGCTATCAACGCAAGAATGATATCCGCCTTGTTTCGAGCAGATTGTGCATTCAGGTGAACAAAGGTTAACTTTTCAAGATTCTTGCAGTGCAATCGGTGAACTTCGCTTGGCGTGAGATATATAGTAGTAGCCATCGTGCCATTAGAAGTAGTACGTAGGCAATAGATCCATCATTTATTTCATCTTTTTCAGATCACTGGCATGAACTATGCGCTGCGCACGTGAGGATTCAGTCGGCTTGACGAAAACCTTTCCCTCTTTCGTCCACACAAAGCGCCAGTTCTTTTCCCTTTTCATCGCGGTGGTTAAACCGAGCAATTTTTTTTCAGTTTTGGGCATAAGTGTTCATTGACGAACACGGGGGAAGGCTGAGGAAAGCCAATATCTTGTGGACAAGCGTGCTTTCTTTGTCTTGCTCAAAACTTCGTCACGCTTTGTACGGCGTGCGAAGACGATGTTCGATTTAGATCTATCTTTTGTTACAACCCTATGACAAGCCTCCACATCATCCTTAGTAATTAGCATATTTGGGGCTTTTATAGTGTTGTTCAAAATTTCAGACAGGTTTTCGGTGTCGTTGACAGGAATGCCTTTGATTTCAAGGTTCCTGTTTCTGAAGCATTGTTCCAGTTGCAGAATCCTGTGTTCGCTTTCGAGCACTCGCTTTTTCAGCACGTCAAATTCTGACAGGAGTGATGCGTTCTCTGCGCGAATTTCAGCGTTTTCTTTTCTGATAGTCTTCACTTCAGTGTTTAAGTCTTCAGAACTCTTGCTCAAAAATTCTAGACTGGCTTTTATTCCTCGATTTTCCTTTCTGAATTCGCGCTCTAGTGAGGCTCACATTTCCTTGAGATCCTAACGCACATATTTTAGTGCCTTTGCTAATTGAGCATTCATGTCAAAGATCGCAGATTCACAAAAAAAAGAAGGAAACAGCAAATACTCTGGCAGCAGCGGCAGCAGCAGTAAAATTACACAAAAAACGATATCGGTATCACAAAAACAGTTTCGAACCTGTAAAACAATGAAAATACCAGGGCTTGAAAGCTGTTCACGGTGGCTGCTGCCGCTGCCAAAAGTGGAAAGTGGTGATGCGAACTTCTCCTTTTATGCCACGTTGCTCCTTGCGGCCGTTTGTAGCAGGTCAGCGAAGCAAGCCGTGATGTCCGGAGATGGATTAGCCGCGACCAGCCCAGCTGATATCGATAACTTGAGCTTGGAAAAGCAGATAGTGGCTTGCAGACGATCTGTAAAACGATGAAAATACCAGGGCTTCAATGCAGTGCACGGTTGCTGCTGCCGCTGCCAAAAAGCATAGGAATGAGGCTGTCAGTTGTGCCACGAATGTGGTTTACAATCTGCCGTTGTCTTGCGGCTCTGCTTATACAGGCCAGACGGGCAGATGTGTAAACGTGCGATTACGGGAACACGAGGCCGACCCTACGTTGTGTTAGTTTATCGCACATTTCTCAGCACTGTGAGAAGTGCGGCTGCCCGCCTCAGTTTAAGCTCACAAGCATTATTTCAAGTTATCATGATAAGACGACTCGGGAAATAATCGAAGCATGGATCATTTAAAATAAAAAAAAACAGTCTTGTATCAGCTGTCGCTCAATTGCGCTACAGGATAAAGAAATCCTGTACCTGAATGGATAACTTGCTTTGGCTTCTGTTTGTTCTTTTTGCGTTGTCTGTAACCACGTGTGTGTATATATCTTCTCTGTGCTGTTGAATAAACTGTAGTTGTGTGTCGGCGCTTGTGTTCGTACAGGGGCGTAGCCAGAAATTTTTTCCGGGGGGGGGGGGGGGTTCAACCATACTTTATGTATGTTCGTGCGCGCGTTTGTATGTGTGCGTGTCTATATACGCAAGCAAAATTGAAAAATTTCGGGGGGGGGGGGTTGAACCCCCCCCACCCCCCCCCCCCCCCCCCCCTTGGCTACGCCCCTGTGTTCGTATGATCATTTGGCTTTTCGTCTGCCTTGGTGCGCCGTTCAAAATCCATGCATCCGTACCAACTCGTCCAATTGTCAGTGTTACTTGAGGAGAAGTTATCTGAGGGCGAAGAGGGGAGAAATGAGGAAGGGAGGGGGAGGAGGAAGGTAATAAGCTGTCATCGTGTGGTCTTAAGGTCACTGGAACGGGAACAGTACCGCGACCGTGCGCCCCGCCGCCATATTTGGTCCAGCTTCATGCGGCGGTGCGGTGTTGATTTCACGTGGAGTAACGCATATTTACGCATTGCGTGCGCCTTTGTAGCCCCAAATGAAACATACCGTTGTTCTCTGACTGATTAGGAAAGAAAGAGCTGGAGTTTTCACTTGCCCGCACGCGCACGCGTGCGTAATAACGTGATAAATAAATGCGAACTGCGTGGCATTTACGCTCTCGGCTGAAGCATTTATTAAATACGAAGCATTTCTTAGCGTACTTATGCGACTTTGAACGTATCTATCTATCTATCTATCTATCTATCTATCTATCTATCTATCTATCTATCTATCTATCTATCTATCTATCTATCTATCTATCTATCTATCTATCTATCTATCTATCTATCTATCTATCTATCTATCTATCTATCTATCTATCTATCTATCTAAACACCACAAACGCTGGCGTTTGTGGTGTCCTGACTTCTTTCTTGTGCCCGTGTTTGCACGCCCTGTCTTTTTAGAATGAACACTTACCAACTAGCTCAGCTCTCTGTTATTCTGACTCCGAAACGTTGTGCTAGTTCCTTGTAAAAATTCTTGGATGATAACGTTTTATATTCATAATTTATAATATTTTGTGCAGCTGTTATTGTAAGCATGATATTATACCACTCTGTCCGTAATTCACCGCATTCTACTTTCTTCCTAGGAAGAACGAATGGCACGCTATGGGCAGCGCTCGTCTTCGTTGCTTTCTGTCTCGTGTCTTACCTTGCGCTGTGATCACAATTTGAAATAGAAAAGACGTTGTGGGAAGAAAGGCGGGGAGAGGGCAGGTCGCTCGAGGAGCAACTGTGACCTTTGATTCCAAGGGTACGGTCGCGAACGCTGGCGCGCGCGCTATCTCGGCAGACATCAGCGGACGGCTCGTATACCCTTCTACGTGCTGTGCTCTCAAAGCAAAGAGACTGAGTGAAATCCGCTTCTCTCCTTGGAGCGGCCGTATTCTCTTACACCAGCGTTTTGTAGAGTTACGCGAGACTGGATCTAAAAGAGTTAGCTGCCAGCCTTACTTCGTATAACATTAGAATTTGTTGCTATCACATTCATTGCTTCGCCCTTGCGGTGAAACTGTGATATTCTTTTTTGCAGCTTCCTTCTAACATTTCATCGATAGAATTTTTGCTGTCATATAGTTATAAGTGTTAGGGCTCCCAACTAATGTCCATAATTAAAAAGAACAAGTTTCCATATGGCATCCCTTTTGACCCAGGAACACAAGTGCAACACCTGAATCCTTTCGCTTTCAAGCATTTCTTGTTAAGTATTCCTGGTCAGCTGACACCTGGCGCGTTGGACATTTCCACAAGAACAACCCCGGCTCGCAGTGTCAGTAACATTTGATCGTAATCTTCGCTTAGACAATGTGACGTACACTGCTATTGATACGAAGCAATTAATTTACTAAAAGACTAATTATGCAATAAAAATTACAATGAGAAACTTGAAATTGTCTCAAATTACTTAAAATCTGTCTTGCACCACTGCCACGCAAGAGTACCTTCAAGGTTGTTTATCATAACACGTCTTCCTCTAGACTATGAGGGTATGGAATTTCCAACTACATCATCTTTTACATCATTGGCATCGAGACTAAAGTAGTTACCTTTCCCATACTAGCCTCCAAACTTATGCGAAAATCTTAAATTACTGTTTGACATCATGAATGGAGACAGATATGTTTCCTAAGTTTACCTCAACGATCTTTGAAATAAACTTTACAATTACCAATCTACAATATCGATGCACACTTCGTATTTCTGTCGTTAGTTCAACTTTATAACGCACGTTTTGATTACAAGATCACCTTTAGCAAAAAACTCACAGAATATCTGGATATGCCATGATGGACAATATCGAACAGGCTGAAAAAAAAGAAAGAAAACGCTGGTTTGCAGGCTAAATAGACGCCTAGTAAGTAAACGTATAAACAACATTCAACGTACATTTGACACTGATGAAAGACATGGTGTTCTTGAGCAAATGGGAAATGAAAAATGAGCTGTATGAAAATGACGGGTTTTGTTGGCTGTCACCTTGAGGGTGTCTTTGCAGCGAGCACGTGTATAACGTGCGATGCAGTGCCGGTCTTATACCATGCCGCCGCCCCAAAGCGACTCAGGCTATGAGAAACGCCGCAGTGGAGGGCTACGGATAATTTCAACCACCTGAGACTCCTTAACGTTATTGCTTCCCGCCGCTGAGGTGCGGGAGTTGGCCTTGATTGACGCGGAAGTGCGATGAAGAACGTAGATTTATTTACAATATGAGCATTAATAAAATAGGATGAGAAGACTGCAGATAAACATGGTTTCGGCCGGCAGCATCTCGTACGCTGCGGACCACGGCCAGGAGAACACACACGGCTTTCGATGGCTGTGCTTCTTATAAAGCTTTCCCATACGTCACTTCCAGCCAATCAAGAACTGGGGCGAGATGATGTCAGGTCCGTCCAATTGGCAGTCTCAAACAGGTGGCGTCACTTTCGGCCAATGGGAGACCCAGAGCCTTGTTGCCGGTGGACTGCACTCTTGCGTGTAAGAGCGCGCGCCTAGAGATGCAATGCGTCCTTTCATCATGTTGCATCCCGGTGAGGCCATCGTCCCAGGATCGATGAACGTGGAATACGAACCACCTCGGCTCTGGCGCGAAGGCGTCGCTCTGGGGATGACTCACACTCCCCTGCCTCTGTGGGAATGCCGCACTTATCCGCTGAAAAGCTGGATGCTGCAATGGTGCGCAGTTCGTATCTAACAGCTCCTCCTCGCCCCGGAAGTTCGGAATGGCCGGTGAACACAATTCGCTGGCCATGAAGAACGGAGGTGAAGCCTGTAGCCCACTGGCGGCGACCGTTGTTCGATGACTTCCTTGGCCCACGTCCTGGACAAAGTGTGTCAAACAAACAAAACAACATAGCGCTGCTCCATGCGCAAGCGCAGGCCCTTGACCTTTGACTCGCCAGGCTTGTACATTTTCGAAATCAACACTGTCGTTATGCTCAATTTTGACACAAAAATTCGAACAACCCTTCAAAACAGCTTTCCATTTTTCCTCAAATGCCGACAAGGTCCGCATGCCATTGTCGTTGCAAAGAAAATTTAGAGAAACTGAATGAATAATGAGAAACACTAGAATAATACACACGCAAAGTGTAGCTACGCGGATGAATTCCATTCCTTCTTTGCGAATGCTTACGTTCCGCATAGAATGGCATTCTTTCGCTTCGTAGTTTGAAGTTGTAAGCGTCCGGTCGCTCTTTCGCACGGCGCTCACGGGCTTTCTGTTTACATTGAGAGGAGGCAAGACAACGCTACTCGATCCAGGAGGAAGTATGGAGCCGGTCTCCTTTTTTGTTATTTCAACTGGCGCCATAGCTTTGCGGGAACGGTGTTCAGCGGGAGTCAACTTACGCGCCCCTTCGTCTATCACGCTCTTTGCTTTTTCCGCCGCGGCATTAGGTTCCAGTTGGGAATGCGTTTCCTTACGTCTGGCGCCTATGCTTGTTTCGTCCGCCAGCTGAGCGGCGATTTGGCGGGCTGGCGAGCGCGTGAATGCTTGCACCGTTTTCTCTCCGAACTCTCGACCACGATCCCGTAACAAACGTTCCGAATGGTTTGAAAAGAGATAAGGATAGTTCAATGACAGTGCCTTCGAGACGCCTGCCTCTGTCTCCAGGTCTCCGAAAGGACCGGATACTGTGACTCTCGCTATTGGTAAGCAAACGCTGTGATTTTCTAGCACTGATTTAATCCAGATTACCTTCCCTGTATAGTCCTCTGCGCTTACAAAAGAAGGGTGAACTAGGTCCATGGTTGCTCCGCTGTCTCTTAATACACTACAGGTCTTTCCGTTAATACGTAACTCCTGTAGGTATGGACGAAGAAGCTCAAAGCTTTCTTCGCTTTCGTTCACGTAGGAAAGCACTACTGCCTTTTCTTTCTTGCATTCCGCAGCAAAGTGACCTAGACCCTGGCAGTTATAACATCGGAACGGCCGTCTTTTCTCGAATTCTCGAGCGTCAGCCTTCTTTTGTTTTTCTTCGGGAGTGTTGCTAACTCCGTTATCGTGGTTCCCTTCCTGTGTCTTTTCCGCAGGTTCGGCCCTCTCAATAGCTTTTTCCCGTTTCTGCTTTTTGGGATGGATAAATCCTCCCTGATTATCTCTTCCTTGCGAACACTCATCTTCAGTAGTGAGCTTTCGCCGCATCACATACTCATCAGCTAGCAGCGCCGCCTTGTCTACCGTATCTACGCCATCTCTGTCTTGTATCCAAAGCCTCACTGCTTGTGGAATACTGCGGTAGAATTGTTCGAGACATATACACTCCACGATTTTGTCTCTACTTTGATAGACTTCGGCTCCTTTAAGCCACTCCACGAGGTTTGTTTTCAAACCGTACGCGAACTCAGAGTAGTCCTCATTACTCTTTTTGCTAGCGTCTCTGAAACGCTGCCTAAATGCTTCTGAGGAAATTCGGTACCTCTTCAAAAGCGTTGCTTTTACTTTCCCGTAGTCCTCCGCATCACTCACACTCAATCTTGCGACTACATTCGCCGCCTCACAGGGTAACAACGTCACTAAGCGCTGCGACCAAGTGCTCGGAGAAAATTTACACCTCTCGCAAGTTCTCTCGAAATGGACCAAGAACAACGCAATGTCCTCGCCCATCTTGTAGGGTTTAATCCACTGGTCCATCCGACATGGCTCGACCTCGCTTGGTCTCACAAGGTTGTCCCCTTCGATACCCGCCGCTGCACGCGACTTCAGGATTTCAACCTGTATCTCAGCCATTTCTTTTTCGTGTTTTTGCTGTTGTCGCTCATGTTCTCTCAAGCGTTCTTCCCGCTCTAGCTCTCGCTTTTGCGCGTCCTGCAACACTTCCCAAGCAATCCGAATACTCTCATCGTCATTTTCACTTTCCTTAATTGCCTTTTGGATAGCTGGTTTTTTCATATTCTTGTCCACATCCACTCCCAACTCATCGCACAACAACAGCAGGTCTGACCTCGTCAACCTTCTCAGATCCATTTCAGCTGCTCTGACCGGTGGTTCGAACTGTTTCCTTAAATTTGTGCAAACACTCAGTTGCGACAAATCACCCGATTCCCAGAACAATCAAAATTAACACACAAGTTTTGAAGTCTGGCGAATCAAAAGGAAAAAAGCCACACGCTCACCCACGGATGCAACACCATGCCATTTGGTTCATCCGTCCGCTGCTCCCAGTTGCTCAGGACTTTCTGGGTCGAAGACTCCACTCTGTCTTTCTTCCCAGTTGCTCAGGACTCTGCGGGTTGAAGGCTTCCTCACTCGCCGTACCCAGACGCTCAGTCCTTCCGGAGTCCGTTCCCTGTCGCTGAGAACTTCTTGGATCGAGGGTCCATCCCACCGCTGCCACCAGTTATTGCATCCCGCCGCTGAGGTGCGGGAGTTGGCCTTGATTGACGCGGAAGTGCGATGAAGAACGTAGATTTATTTACAATATGAGCATTAATAAAATAGGATGAGAAGACTGCAGATAAACATGGTTTCGGCCGGCAGCATCTCGTACGCTGCGGACCACGGCCAGGAGAACACACACGGCTTTCGATGGCTGTGCTTCTTATAAAGCTTTCCCATACGTCACTTCCAGCCAATCAAGAACTGGGGCGAGATGATGTCAGGTCCGTCCAATTGGCAGTCTCAAACAGGTGGCGTCACTTTCGGCCAATGGGAGACCCAGAGCCTTGTTGCCGGTGGACTGCACTCTTGCGTGTAAGAGCGCGCGCCTAGAGATGCAATGCGTCCTTTTCATCATGTTGCATCCCGGTGAGGCCATCGTCCCAGGATCGATGAACGTGGAATACGAACCATCTCGGCTCTGGCGCGAAGGCGTCGCTCTGGGGATGACTCACACTCCCCTGCCTCTGTGGGAATGCCGCACTTATCCGCTGAAAAGCTGGATGCTGCAATGGTGCGCAGTTCGTATCTAACAACGTGCACAGACATCGCACAGTACACTGGGCTCTAGCATGTCGCCTTAATCGAAATGCGACCACCGCGGTTGGTATTGAACCAGCGTCTTTTGGGTCAAACGCGTGATTACTGCCGTGAAAAAAAAAATATGAGAAGGTCATACTATTTCATTTCTTTAAGTACTCATCTCGAATCGACCAGCATGAACTCACGAAAATGTTGTACAGAATCCTTAACGATAGCCTTAAGAGACGAGGGCACGAGAGTGTTTCTTTTTGGTGTTTGCGAGTTGCGTGATAAATAACAAGTCAGTTCAAGGGGTAGAATTGTGTTAACATTTACGATTTGGTAAAGTGAATGTGGTGTCAACAACACTTTACACGTTCTCTTCTATTTCGCGACTGAGGCTGTATGCATCAATCAGTATCGCGTATATCGAAGCAGTACGACCGCCACAGAGTTGTGGATGGTGTCATTTAACGGACTCCGCTTGAACCTCCACATTGAGCTCACTGCAGCTACTTAGTGCAATATGACTAGCATGCTGCTGCGACGCTGCCTCCACAGAAGTTGGTGGCCTACTGACACTGCCGACAAGGGGCGCACTCCCCTCGAATAGGGACTTCCCCTTCTGCTGTGGGTATTCCCCTCTTCTGCTTCGCAGCTGCAAGTGGCTACTGCGGCAGTTGTTGGAGCCGGCGCCATTTGCGGCGGGAGAGGTCACGTGCTTTCCGGGCACGGCTTTTGCGGACGTCAGGCTGGTGCGTGCGCTCACCAACGTAGCCAAGTAATGTTTTCGCGGGAAGACACACTACCATTCTTGGAAATGATTGTCTTGTCACACTTGGAAAAGCAAGGCAGTATATTCTGTACAGTGACCGCTGGCTGGCCGCAATAATGTGTCGTGCGAGAACAACCTAACGGTTTCACCATTTTCATGCGAAGCATCGTGGCGTTGCCGCTAAGAGATCAAGACTCGCCGATATACGTTCGAATCGCCTGCTGGTGGCTGCTGGCGAATTGCACATACACGAAGCTGGAAGCAAGCCAAATGTCGGGTCATGAACTTCGAACTCTTCGCGGTTCGAGTGACTGCACTGTTGTGTCTGCACCAAAACCTGTGGTATTTTGTATGTCACACAGGCAGCCTTGGGTTCGGCCGTGTTGGTCGTCTAGGCCAGGGGCTCCCCTCACTGGAATACGCAAGACGCGTAACTACTATTGGCCTCGAGGCCACCACTGAAAACGCCGGCGCCACCGTCGGCGTGACGTGCTTGGCAGGATCACGTGGTCTCAGCGGCCGCGTCGGCTGCTTGTGGAGCGCTGCCGCGTGCTTTGAAAACGAGTTTCAAGTCCCACATGCGCTGCGGTCTGTTCAAATACAGAAGTTTTCTCGCATTTTCTACTCAATTGAAACCATTGTAATAGAGTGGCTGCCTCCGAAGTCGACGAACATGGGGCTCTACCGCTCGGTGCCGCAGTGCCGGGCTTACGCAACGGAGCCCAGTGTCAGCCTGCACCGGTAACCGCGGGACAAGAAACTGCGTGAAGCATGGGTTGTAAAGCTAAGAACCGGCAAGTAGCCATCGTCTACGAGTCTTGTGTGCAACAAGTACTTCCGCGACGAAGACTTTCCTTACTGCGTCGGGCATTCGATGTTCGGTGAGTAGCAGACAGCGCGCACTGAGACGATGGCTCGTGCGCGCTTGCCGCCGGCAAATGATGCTTATCTGCCACAGAATGGAAAAGGCGGTATACCTTTCACCACGTGCGATGCCATCTCAGAACCTTCCCGTGCGACCTCTTGATCGTCGGCCCCGTGCTCAGCGTTCACAAAATCGGCTGCAGATGCGCAAGTCATTGTTTAGATACGTTGAATTAAAAAACTCACAGGGTCCCTTATGCATTCCCCAAAGACTGTCAGTCATCAACCATCAGTGCGAAACCATCAGTGCGAAACCATCAGTGCGAACATACTGCAGACGCTTATACATGCAGAGGCACCGTCAGTCGTCACGAACCCGTGCGATCGCTGGCTTGAGGCTTCTTTCTGTTATGCTCCGTTTGGTTGTACAGGCAGTCAACTCTAACGAAATATTTCACATAATTTGCACTCAGCGAGTGACTGCCTTTCACGCAAGAAGCCGGTTCAGGGGTCTCCAACGCGGTGACCGCGTGAAGCGGGTGCTCGGTTTTCTGCAAAGAGACAGCGACTGTAGACTATCTTGTGCTTTCAGTTCGTCGAAAATGATTATTTTGACAGTAAAGAACACAGTTCCTTTCGAAAGTACTTACAGAAACGCCCTGGAGGGCTTCCGCGAGGCGTTTGTGTAGAGCGCCGACAGCAAAACTTATGGGGAGCGTGCCGGCAGTATCCTACCTAGCACGCAATCGAGGTGCGTCCGATAGAGGGCGACTCCGTAAATCCTCGCCCCCAATACTAGAAAGAGACAGAAAATGGCGTCTCGTATACCTTTTTTCCGTAGCATTTCGGTGGAGGAAATGCTACAGGCCCGTGTATACTGTGCGATTTCAGTGCATGCTAAAGAACGCCATTTGGTTGAGTCGAAATTATGCAGAGTTCCCGACAACGGCGTCTCTTATAGCCTGCGTCTCTTTGGCACGTTAAACTCCATAAACCAACCAAAGCATCTTCCCTACATGACGGTTACGCGTCCGTCTTCTGTATTCCAGCAAGCATGTACCAACTAGCCCCGCAAGAAGTAATACTATGTTAGACAGGGGCGTAGCCAGAAATTGTTTTCGGGGGGGGGGGGGGGGGGTTCAACCATACTTTATGTATCTTCGTGCGTGCGTTTGTGTGTGCGTGTATATATACGCAAGCAAAACTGAAAAAGTTCGGGGGTTTTGAACCCCCCCCCCCAGCCCCCCCTTGGCTACGCCCCTGATGTTAGACGACCATAAGTAACCCGCTGTGGCAGTTAAGCGGCTTTAGCGTTGCGCTTCTAAACACCAAGATTTTGTTTTTTTTTAGGGAAAAATGTGCTAAAAAGAACGTTTCGTTTGCACAAGTCTATTGTGGCGCCGTTCTCTCAGTGATCGCGCCTGTCATGAAACTTGAAACATTCACAGTTTCTTAGTGACCTCCCGTATATCTTCACTACAAAGACAGTTTCAAACTATTATTCCAAGACTGCGTGATCCGTATCAATTCACCCGTTATTTCCTACCTCGGGATTTCTGCATCGAGCTTTAGCCGCGATGGTCTTTCGCGAAAACTTGTGCGACACGAGTAAGATACCAACTAAATTACTCGGAATCAATAATTACATAATTTACGGAATTGGCGATGTTGTATCAGGAATCATTCGAATAATGCGAAATTTACTTTCATTAATGAAATATCACTATTTTAAAGTAAATCGTCCTAAATTGAGCATACTTGGAAATTATGTGAAAAATTGCAGACTTACCCTGACTTACTGGTTCATTCTCTTCGCCCCTCCATTTAACCAACGCCATCAGCTATTTCGCCATTATTCCGTGGTGTGTAAACACCATGCAATAAGGAGCAAAAACAAGAGTTTCAGCGACTGCAAGGACCCTTATTTCAGTGGCATCACGCGCGCAATATAAAACAATTGCAGTGTGCATGTGTGTTCCACATTCGGCCAGGGCTGTCTGTATGCATTGCGAATTGAAAGCATAGCCAGAAGGGACTTGGAGTGTTTTCAGCAAATTGCCTAGGAGTTACCTCACCAACGCCTCAACCTCGAAGGTTATTGAGGAACCTTGCACATAACATTCACCGTTTCGTATACTATGCCATACTATGCCTTATGTACATTTATGTTTCGCTCTTAAATAAATAAATAAATAATAAATAAATAAATAAATAAATAAATAAATAAATAAATAAATAAACATTTTGTTAGGTTATTTACACGTCACGACCATGGTTGAAAGTCAAGAGAAGCAACGTGGTTCGTTGTCCGTTCCATTATTCGAATCAAACATTTTGCAACGTCATCTAGCACCGTTAAATTTCTTACTGAAGCTTTTGTTGTTGTCCGCAAACCATGGCTAATACCCAATGCTGGGGATTGGCTGTGTAGTGGGTGCATTTTTCTATTATTTTATGTACGGTAACGGTCCTACGTGATATAGGTAATATATTGGTTTGAATTGCCAATTATCAGTAATGAATGTTTGAAACCGCCAAAATTTAGCCTGATATTCTTTTAGTCACCATGAGGAATTCCTCAATGGCGAAGAAAATTTCCCTGCGACTGTATCCCATTGTAGTGGCTCCAAAGGAAAGAATGCCCGGTTCGGTTAATTCTAAGCCCAGCGTTCGAAGAGATGGCGCTAGTATTCCTTTCCTTGGAATCGTCAGCCGGCGAGAGGATAAAAAAGGAATGGTCAATCGTTTCCAGCTGATTACGGAAGAGGCACAGAGGGGCGGTCACTAAACCTTATCTGGGCAAGTAAAAATTTTAGGGAGGAAACGCGGCAACGAAATTTCGTGACGGCGACTTCCATCATCTTTGCCACCTCAATTTAAAAATGCCTCCTATTTAAACTGTTAAATCGTGGCAGCACCACAAACGTGCTTTGCGATCCGTTTTATAGTTCGCGTCAATCATTTTCTCAATGAATTCCAGTGTTGTGATATTTCTTGCCAAAAATCAGGCACGACAACACAGTTTGATTCAGTACAAGCTATAACTGGTCCATGTGTTACTTTCTCAGCAGACAAATTGATCGGGCTAATTTGACCGGGAAACTCTTGTGGTTTGTCTTTCTTGCATCCGTCCTTCGTAGAGTGTTGCACTACCTACAGTGATGAATATTACTTTTCGGTCAACTTGATTCTCCACGCGCACGCAAGCGCTGTTGAGGAAGAAGAAGAAGAAGAAGTCTCCCTGTGTTCGACGCACGTCGCGATGTCCGGGAAGGCACCGCCCAAGCTACGGCCCATCTTGAAGAACAGACCGCGCAGAGCTAGTGTTCAACAGGAAGTTCCGTGTACGTCGGCTGGAACGGGAACATCGAGCAGTTCGTTGGCCCAAGTGCCGCTGAGGGATGCCGCGATTCCTGCCTCGAGTGCGCTACCGGGCACCGACAAGTACGCCTTTCTCGGTGCCGAACTACCGACGGAACACACACCGCTGGATTCGGCTGTCCCTACTGCCAGTACGAGCAGAAATCAGACACCGACAGGGCCAACCGGTGGGTTATGCACGAAAGAAAAAAAGTCACAGGGTATCTTGCGCATTCACCTGAGACGACTCGAAGACGAAACACAGGCTTATTTTTCTTCTCAGTCGATGTATTGATTCTGCCCCGCCACCTACTGAAAGCTTTCTGCAGCTAACGTGGTTTTGCACTGCCTCCAGGATCGGAGCCCCCCCCCCCCCCACTGGCTCCGTAATCGGCCCGCCGTTGACCAAGCTGCGATGTCACGTGATGGCGTCATCACGTGACGTCATGATCACGTCATAATGACGCCACGAATTTTTCTGGCTGTGACGTCATGGTGAGGTCATATTGTGACGTCATCACATGATGATTTTTTTGCATACTTTGTGCTGTCCCCGACGCCGCGGGACGCCGACGCTGACGGTCAATTTTCGCGTTTGATGAGGCATCTAAGGCGTTCGCTTTAAAATATTCATGGGAACTGCAGAAGCTTGATGTAGGCGAGTTGATGTAACATACTTAATGAATACGCTGCTCAAAAATACGAGCACCAGAAAGAAACACAACAGACAAGCGTTGTCTGTTGTGTTTCCACAGAACAGCATTTTAAATTGAACGGGGTAGACAACGCGGTGTCTCGCCGGGTATCGAGTAGTAATTGAGGAAACTGTGAATGCGTGTAGTAATGCAAAACGTACATTGACGCATCATTTGAGCAAAAGTATAAGAGAGCAATAGTTAGCGGTAGACGCGACGACGCGCTTAAATATTAATTACCGCTTAGTTGTGCATAATACAAGAAAAAACGAGCCTCCCGGACAATTTCCCTACCTTCGTACCCTGAATTATCGTGATGTATACGTCTCTAATTTGTTCTTGCGAGGTCATGTGTGTAATAGCTTATAGTCTGAATACTTCCACGTCCAACACACCACTTAATGTCGACGTTAGTTTATTGCTACCACAGGGCTTCGTTTTCTGTCCTACGATCAGGAAATAAAACTAGTTGTTTGAGTTAATGAAACCGTGGCACCATAATAATGTAAACGGAGAGCTTTGGACGGTTTTCAGGCCGTTTTCGCGCAGTAGATTTTCCCAGGAAACGACTTGGCAGAAAACTCGCAGGGTCACCTATGCATTCGCCTAAGACGACTCGAAGCTCAAAGCATGATCCCCGCCTTTCTGAAAGCTTTCTGCGCCTAGCGTGCTTTTGCACTGCCTCCGGGATTGGAGGCATTGCAAGGTTTCTGCACCTGAACTGGTTTCGCACTGCCAACGGATCGGCCCACCTTGACGAAGCTACTATGTCATGCAATGACTTCATCATGTGACTACATCTTACATGACGTCACAGTGATGTTCCGGTGACGTCACAAATTCTGGCGATCAGTTACGTCATGATTTCATATGATGATGTCATCACGTGATGGTTATTTTTTGCACCACTCGTCTTGTAGCCGCCGCCGCCGAATGTCAATTTTCCCCTTCAATGAGGTATCTAAAGTCCTAACCACACGTATGCGTGTGGTTAGGACTTCGGTAGACTCGGTGCCGCTAGACTCGGTGGTCGGTAGACTCGGTGCCGCGCCCTCTCCCTATGAAGAGAGAGGGCGCGCAGCCTCGTGTAGCCATGTCTCTCTCCATAGGGAGAGGGTGGGGCGCCGAGTCTACACGCCACGCGCTGACGTGTCGTAACGCGTACGTGTGGTTAGGGCTTAATACTTTCGCCTTAATATTTAGAGCATGGAGTATTAACTGGTGCTTACACGAGAAACCTTAGCGTGGTCTTCAGGCTTTACCACTCGGTTCTTCGACTTGTCAGATATTGGAGCAGCGGTGTTACTGTTTGTCTATTCCGATTCGTTTCTTTTCTGCGTTTGTCTTTCAACGTCGAGTGCTGAAGAAGACACTGATGCCTTTCTTGCGTTGTTTATTGCGCCCACGCCAACCACAGCTGGGAGCGTCGACGAAAGGACCCCAGGGCCGCCAAGAAATGACGACGGAGCCAGCAGGGTCAGTGCGCATTTTCCTGCACCGTTAGTGTCGCAGTTTTATTAGACGGCCACGAAACTGTTAGGCTTACTTTCTTATACACTGCTACGACTACAATACGCCCCATAAAAAATTAAAGGGAAGGCGGTGACAGGTATAAACGGTTCGTTCCGGAGATCCGCCGAATAGTTCGCGCTGAAGTTACATACAGGGTGTTTCAAGATACGTGTCCAAGATCCAGAAACATCAGGGAAATGCGATATTTGTTCAACCCTTTCACAATTGATTCGTCTGTAGCCGCACGTATATTATTACGATGGCTGAAGACACCATTTGAGGCAGTGATTAAGAAAGTTAAATTAATTAGCTTTCTGATTAGTGGTGTTAAGCCGTTATGTCAAATGGGAGAATTGAAGTCCTTCATGCGGTGAACCCGTTGCAGCTTTGAGATGTCGAAAAATCGGCTCTCGTAATAATTGCGAAGTCATTAAAAGCACCCAAATTCGGCGGCGAAACATAAATGCGGAAGAGTGCTTCCGCGGTATCCTTCTGACACGTCCGGAATGAGTGAACGTCCTACACCTCTGTAATCGTTGCCATGAAACGTGACGTCATTCTGGTCCTCTGCTTCTTGCACTCCTCCGTGCTTCGGTTTCGGTTTCGCCGTTGAATCTGAATTTCAGCACGCCACAATAATTACAAGAGCTCGCCTTTTCTATATCTGAAAGCTGCCATGGGTTCTTCGCATAAAGCACTTCAATTCTTCCATTTGCCGTAACCTCCTAACTCCACTAATTAAAAAGTTAATTTATTTGGCTGTTTTAATTACTCTCCCGAATGACGTCTTTAACCATCTTAAGATGCCTGCCGCCACAGAAAAGGCATTTGTGAAGGCAGCGAGCAAATATCGCATTTTCCTGATTTTTGAGGATATTGGACACATTTCTTGAAACACCCGGTATATTGCACGTCTGGGCTGCTGAGCGCACGGCATCACGGGATCTTTTTTTCCTGGAAGCGGTATACGCAGTTCGAGGGATGAAAAATGTAAAAGTGCTTGTACGCCCTGAAGCAAGGGACGTAGAATATAACACAGAAAAATGGACTGGGTCTTGACATACAGTATAGTAACTCCAGAGTACATCTAATTTCATATCAAGAAGCCTCGTGTATGGGTTTTCGAAAACCCTGTCCTTCATTATTAATAATCCGACATTCAGAATCTTCCTTTTTCTCTACCGGCCACGGTGGTCAAGTGGCCATGTTGCTCGACTGCTGACCTGAAAGTCGTCGGATTGAATCCTGGTTGCGACGGCTGCATTTCGATAGAGGCGAAATGCTAGAGGCCCGTGTACTTAGATTTAGGTGCGCGTTAAAGAACACTAGATGGTCAAAATTTCCGGAGCCCTTCAATACGGCATCCTTCATATTCATATCTTTCCTTTGGAACGTAAAACCCCAACAGTTATAACCTTCCTTAATTTCTAAGAGAAAGCGTCATATTTCTCTAAGCGAACAAGCCGATGTCTCTGCCCGCTAAACGGCACCTAAATTCCCATTGGCCTTTTAGATGCGAAGCATCTCTTCCTCGGGGGTATGTCCCGCGGCCTGGTAGTCCGCACTCACACTACGCATGCGCAACTGTCCTTCTTCCCTCTCTCCAACAGATGCGCGTTACTCTCTCCACTTCTCTACCAGCACCTGCTTGCGCTTCTGCATTCTCGCTTCTGCTCTCTCGGCGCATGAGCTACTCTCCTCCTCTCGTCTACTCTCCTTCAAGCGGTAGAGCGCTGCGCGCGTTCAGTCCAGCCCTTGTTTCGGTTGACTCCTCTGAAATGCGGCCTCGACATGCCGAAATTCGCTCCTACGCAGCGCCGCGATGAGCGCCAGCGCATGCGCGTACCCTCCCCCTCTCTCTCCTCTTCTACGCTGCCTCCCTCTCGCGCGCCTGTCGACCGCGTTCCCCGCTCGCCCTGTGAGAATTAAAGGCCAGGCTAGAGGGAAGACACGACGCGCGTAGTGTTCCTCTTCGCGTTCCACGACACGAGGTTGGTAGCATGCCCGAGGTCGGTAGCATGCCCAACGAACGCCAACGGAACGCGATCGTGCAAGTGCTCCGGCTTCGCATCGCCTCATGGTCCCCTTTAGCGGAAGATGGTGTAATTTAAGTGCGGAGCACTTTAGGTGCCCAGGCCTTCGTATGTTGTCGTATGCTGTCGTCGCTTGGCGTAACGCAGGCAAAACAACGTATAAAAATAAAAGAAAAAGAGGAAGCAAGCGAGAAATAGAAAGAGAGAGAGAAAGGGAATAAATAGGAAGAAAAATAGAAATAAATAGGAGTAAATACAGAGAAAGAAAGACAAAAAACCGGAAAAGAGAAAAGGAAAGAAGAGATGAGGAAAGAAGAGATGAGGAAAGAAAGAGAAAACCAAACGGAAACAAAGAAGGCTTCCCAGCTCCGCACTTCTTCAGGCTTGGCACCACTGGTGGAAAGCTGCCTTAGATTTTATGGATATATTGTTACTTCGGCCGGCACTGTGTTTTTGTTCGTCAGCGTACCGCGATGCTTCGAGGCCTAGAGACTGACTTGAGGACAACAAATATCTTCCGTCAAGCAGCATCAAGACGCAAGACGTCAGTCACGAACTCTTTTATCTTCTCAGAATATTGAGCATTGCCACAGATTCCTGCGCGTTAGGCAAAGTCTTAGCTTTTCCTTAGACTTTGCCTGCATCAAGTTATTTTGATTGATATTAGGTAGTGTATGAATGAAAGCTTGCCTATTGAAATATCCAGCCAGAAAAGCACGTCCTTTGAGCTTTTTTTTCTGTGACCGAACAACATAGGCCTTAGCCGTGGGCACGTAAAGTCGTTACCCGTGAGCCTGTGGGAGCCCATAATTAGGCGGACGCTGCAGTGTTCACTTTGGGACACAGAAGTCACATTGCCCTTATCGGGACATTCACAACCGTCTAGACGTCTCGCAAGAAGGGCAGGAATCTAGCTAATCGACAGGGTCTGAAACGGATCACCCATGAACGAAGACTGGGACTTCCATATTCATCATAACCAGGATGCCCTTAAGTGCAATTTTTCTTTCGAAGCCACGGTATGAGCATCGGATTCCGGAATTCTCTAAAAGGGGGGTGGGGGGTCTACTGCTAATCTCATCTAATGCAGTGGTTGGCACATATGGCCTGACGATAATAAAGAAAATTTTCACTTCTACATTGGTTCCTCGATGAGCAAGACGCCATATGGTATTCTTCGATATTGTGCACATCTTCAAGTAACCCAGCTAATGTGATGTACACGTACGTGATCTTTCACAGGCACTTCATAGATGATTACACGAATGCTGAAAATCGCCGGCACCAGAATGAGCATTGTCAGTATCGCAATGCAGCTAGGCTTGTATATAGAACAGTACGCTCGTAATCTTAGTGTCAGAAAACCGGATTCTCTAACTACCGAGCACATCTGTACTGCATGCTAAGGAGCTACTAAACACATATATTTTATTCTATTGCTATATCTTACAGATTTCCAGCAAATCGAAGAGCGCGCAACAAAGAACGCACTCCCACGTCGTCTTGGCGTTCGCAGCTGTGTTATGCTCATTCTCCGTGGTCCTCGCGACGGTCGTCCTGATCATCGTGTACATCGCCGCCACGCAGCCCAAGGTACGGGCCACTTGCGACACCTCCGACTGCGAGAACCACGTCAGTGCCTTGGGCTTGAGCCGAGTCCACGGCGAAGACCCGTGCGAGGACTTTGGCCGCTTCGTGTGCTCGGGCTGGACGCACAGGTATAAAAGAACCACTGGAACCATCGTGCAGGAAGTCTTGGCTGACTGGTTTCACCGTATCGCGGACCTCACTTTGAGCGACGCCACTGCCGGTGCCATTTCGAGCGAAGCGCACAAAATGATGGCAGCCTGCGTTACCAGGGCCGAAGACTACGCATCGTCGCTGAGGGGTCTCAAGAGCTTCATGACGGCTCGCGGACTCGCGTGGCCAGAAAATGAGTTCCACATCGGTCCCCACGAGTACGCCAAGTTCCTCGAACTTCTGATCGACCTGGACGTCAACTGGGCTCTCCCGCTGTGGTTCCACACCGAGCGGCGCAATTCTGGCGCTGAGCGAGGGCGGACATTTGTCATCCGTCCGTCCTTCATGGTGTCCTTCTGGCGGTACTTCAACAAGAAACTCCTGAACCACAGAGGGGCCTACGACTGGTACGTGCAGATTTTCGAACTATGTGTGTTTCGGGACGATATTTCTATCACCCCGCACTTCCACTCTTTCCTCAAGGACAGCGCTGCCGTGCAGATGACCATCTTGGAAGCGCTCGGCAGCGTGGATAAGTCGAGGGTGTACCGGCCGCAACTCATCAGACTGGGAAGCACTCCGACGATAGCGACAAAACCCACGCCCGCGATGTGGATGGACGCCCTGAGCGAGGTGTACGGGAGTGAGTCGCCCGTGATGGTCGGCGACTTCCTTCTAGCGACGAATGAGCGCCTAATGGCAGCCATTGAGAACCTTTTCGCGACCTTCTCTGCGCAGACGCTCTGGTTTCACACGACCTGGTGGTTTCTCCAGGACGTCGGCACCTTCTCGAGCAGTGTGTTGCCGGCGATCATAGCAACCATCAACTTCGGAAAGCTCGGAAGCGCGCTGAACGCCGTCTACTGCGTTTTTCAAACTGAACTCACCTACAGCGCTCTTCTAGCTGCCATAACCAAGTCGCAGTTCACGAACGAGGAGGTTCGCGAAATTCCTCGCTACTTCACTCGGATCAAGAGTGTAGCGATGGAAAAAATCACCTCGAGCGAACGCGTAAACGACAGCACGAAGTCGACCCTACTGAACGTCCTCAAGGAGACAGCTATCGCCGTATGGCCAGAAGGCGGCCTTCAGTCGCAGGGAAGCTTCGACGTGCTCTACGGCGCGGATGACAACGTCCCCCGCGATTACTTCTCGCAGTGGCACCACGCTCGCCTAGCACTGCAGAAGTCGAGAGGCAGCGCCCTCTACGAAGAGGCAGCGAAGACTTACAGAGTTAACAGGAACCGGCTCTTCGAGTACAAGATCATCCAAAACATCATCTCGGCATCCGTAGCCAGTCTGCGTCCGCCCTTGTACTACACGAACGGCACGAGCGCGATGACTTACGGGGGCATCGGTTTCCTCTTTGCGAGGGAACTCGTCGACGCGCTAAGCTTCATGATGTTGCGCCCACATCGCAACGAGTCGACATGGGCAACCGACACGACGTGGCGACTCTGGGAGGGGGTTTCGTGTCCCGTGGTCGATGACAGGGCACTGGTTTATCCCACTCTACCCGCTCTCGATATCGCTTACTCGGCGTATAAACGTCACCGCGACCCGACGAAAGACCTGCCTCTCCGAGGCCTCGACTCGTACACCCCGGAGCAAATATTTTTTCTTACGTTCTGCCACGCTACGTGCAGGGTCGAAGTGCTCACGGGAGCGCAGTACTCTCCCGACTGCACCATGGCGGTGAGGAATTTTGAACCTTTCGCGAAAGCGTTCTCGTGTGAACCTGGATCTCGTATGCATCCTTTGAATAAGTGTCGCTATTTCTAAACATCTCTCATGCTATCGGCATTGTGTTTTTTAATACATTTCGCTTGAATCGTTTATATTATACAGTCTGCGTGACAAAACTACTTCTGAGAGTTATTGTTCCTTAGCGCACATGCTTTGGCGATGCCCCGCGTTACCTAACGGCCCTCTATCCAGCGAAGCCGATGGGAAGAGGCACTCCGGAGCCCATCGCTCCAGGCACAAATCCAGGCAATCCAGAGGGCCCAAGAAAGGGCGGAACATCACGGTGTCCCAGCCCCGACTTGGACGCGGCCAGCGGCTTCCGCGGGTCCCCGATAGGGGTTCCCGCGAAAGCTCCTCAGGATCAAATAAAGTTCATTGTCTGTCTGTCTGTATCGTGATTTTCCGAGTGCAGTGTTTTGCAGTTTCATTAAATGTTGCTCAGATATTTTGGATTCTACTTAAGCTACCGTGTGACATTGGGACCATTTTACAGGATTGTTGGATTTCGGAACATGTGTGCGTGTGCATGTGGAAATTGAAATTTAAGACAAATGAAGGTAACAGCCATGTTCTTGGCGATTAACTTCTAATTTCTGCAACTGCCTTTAGATCAAGTTGATGCGCAAGGGTGCACTCCGTTATTGGATAATGCGACAAGGGCCGATTCTCATCTTTCTTTGTTCAACAGACGCGTAAAAGACCCTAAAATATTAAGGCAAAAAAGAAGGACTAGACCAATGAGGACACAGTAAACCAGTGTTGACATTCCGAATAAGCTGATCGTTTAGTCCGACAGTCTTGTACGTGTCTATGTGCTCGCTTTGTGTTACCTTATGTATATATTCTGCACCAACATACCCAAAGAGAATCATTCATTGGATAATTAATGCAGTACTAGTAGTACTGAACGTTGGGGGAGTTAGTGACTATCGTGGTCTGATCAAACCACCGTTAGGTGTACGCTTCCCTGACGAATCAAAATGGCAGCATGTTACGCTCTCTATAACACCTGAAGGCGAAAGCCTGCAGCAGACAGTCGGGGACCAGACTTCCCGCAAGACGTACGTAATGAGCCGCCGTGTGAGTGTCACGAGTAAGAGCCCCTCGGAGGCAGAAAGACGACGAAGTAGCGTTGGCGTCGGCACGAGCGCGTGCGTGGAAAAATTCTAGAGCTCGTGGCACGTGAACCGAGCCGTGAAAGAACACGAAGCGGAGTGAGCTGGGATTGTCTGGGTGGACTCGGCAGCGGAAGGTTGCATCGCCAGCCTGTGCACTGGCGACGGGAGCGACGGGCGTTCGGGTGTGCGGCTGGTGACGCGGGCGTCCCGAGGTGCGGCCGGCGAACGAGACGGCGTTCGAGCCAGACTCCTCGGAGATGCAGCTACCGCGCACCGCATGTACCAGCGTTCCTGACGCAAGCCCCCTTCTGCAGCAGGCCGCCGAAGGCAATCCCCGGAGCGCCACGTCAGCGGTGGAACGCCACGCCGGGTGAAGCAGCCGACGACGACGTTAGGCCTGCTGGGCCTAGCAGTCAGGCCAGCTACGACGACCTGCTTGTGTACAGGCGACGGCTGCTGCGTCGAACTGCAGAGTTGACATCAAGTGTGTGGAGACATCAGGAGCCACGACAGATGACCCGACGGAAACGACGACAGACTGGACATTGGCTATGTACCATGTCATCAGCAATGCCAAGTAAGGCCAATCCGATGTATCAGTTGTTCTAAGACTGAAGCAGACTATGAGTGGAGCAGTTTAGTTAAATAGCTTATTACAGTTTAAGTTTGATTGTATTTCTGTACGTCTATATAGGTATATATATATATTTGAGTGCCGTGTGTTTCGTTTATTAAATGTGTTTTGGTGTTCAACGAGTCTTGGCCGAGCCCATCACCCGCAACCACCCGAATCCGTGACAGTGAGAGACAGGCAATAGATTAACGTTCTCCGTCGACTCCACTGTAGCTTTCTGCACCTCAGGTGATGTTGCACTGCCTCCGAGATCGGCCCACCATTGGCGGATCGACGATGTCAATTGATGACGCCATGATGACGCGGGCTGACCCCAGCGCCGCGCAAGAGAGGGCGCCACCGCCTCGCAGAGCACACGATTTCTCCTCTCACCGGCTCTCTACGGCACTACATCTGAAGGGGCAAACAACCTGACAGAACTCTCTGTAAACGACATGCGTCTCAGCTGCCCTAAAAAGCAGGAAGTCGATAAAGTGCAGCAAAAAGTAGCGCACATGTCGCACACAGAGTTTGCGAATCTCCCTAACAAGATTCTACATTGGCGTTATCGACGGTTTGGTAAATGGAGCAGTGGGAACTCCACGAACGGGAATCGCTGGGTGCCCGTGCTACGCACTTCGTGACGTTTCACGGTATCTGTATACATAACTTGCAACTACGTCACACCGCGGAACTCTAGGATACGATTCTGTGGCATGCGCCGCCATTACCGAGCACATGGCAGCAGACGACACCGACTCAAGCTGTGCGGCTCTCGCATTTCCCGTCAACGCTGCACATCGCAATGGCGATTTGTGCGATATTTCGCTGCTGCACGAGAAGTGTAAATCAATAATAATAATAGTAAGAAGAAGAAACAGACGCGGGGACGTACTGTTTGCCAAACGTGATCACAAACACGTGCGACCGCACGAAAGAGCTGTCCGAGAAACGGAGCACTCGGACAGCTCTTTCACGCGGCCGCACGTGGCTTACTGCGCGTGTAAACAAGAAGGACCTCAGACGTTGCACAACGTTTGTGTGTGAGGGTGTCACTTCATAACAGGCAAGTAATGCTTCCGAATCTCCTCACCTTTTCGCCGAGTGTATCAGCACGGAGTTATGCGCGATGTCAATTTTTGTCGAAACGTGCAGCACCGAATTTAACACAGTGATCGCGCCTTGGTTTTCGGGAGGCCCTTTTAGCTCTTCGGTGAAATGAACCCCGACTGGGCGCCAAACATGTTATTGGGCCATGGTTTTATGCAGCACTCAGCGATGAAATCTGTGCAGTTTGAGCGCCGCAAAATGCAGGCGGCGAAGAGCGCCGCTGTAGGTGATTCGTGCGAAGTTGTTTCAACCATTACGTGCGACACCACTGACGACACTGCAGGCTGCTTAATGTCCTGAACGATTCTCGCTCGTCATAAGCGCAAAGCAAACAATCAAAACACGCGCACTACGCCGAACGATCCGCGCACGAACGTAAACACTGCGCGGCCACTGAGACGTATGTGCTCGGTGATGGCGGACGGAAGACAGGAACTGACGTCACTTGCAGGTTATGTATTGTTTTCTGGATGTTTTCGTGTGCGTCGACTAGGGCTCGTAAACCTGGTTGGATAGTCTGGAGAATGTGATCTCGGGCAGCGGCGTAAGCTGCTATTTTACTTGCCAGGCATTCGTGTCCAGGTGGCGGCCTTTTGGCTAAGATCAAAGTATGTATAAATGTTTAAGTATTTCCTTTTTTAATTTTGCAGAGCCTGTTCGGGAACGGGACCTGATAAGTAATTTCTCTTGGCTGTTTTTAAGTCCTATTCGCTAGAGCGTCGCCCGCATTCACTAAGCGAAACGTCACTGCAACTTTCTTTAATTCATTATTTTTATCCATTTAACACCACTGGTCGTAGAAACCTCCGCAGACCAGGCCCCTAGTCGGGGGGAGGGGAGGGGGGGGGGCTAGGGGCACGCCTCCTCCCCGAAATTTTGGTGAGGTAGGTGTTTTTACCAAAAATAAATTATGAAAATAGGTTCTTTTCTCAAATACTCAAGGTTTTCAGCAAGTGCCCCCCCCCCCCCTCCCCGAAAAAAATTCCTGGCTACGGACCTGCCGCAGATGTAATGGAGCTGTGCCAAAAGAGGGACGACCATACCTGGATAATGGATGGGTGGATGCAATACTTTATTTAAAATCCCGAGTTCCTTTTTTTTTTGCTTCATTACAATATTAAATCTACGTTTCAAAGAACGTACGACTTAGATAAATTCGAGAGTATTTCCGCAATATTCAGGGCAACACGCGACTCTGAGTGAATCTCTAATGGTCCGGATGATAGTGGCCTGCAAACACTGGGCAACTTCATGAACCTCTAAATGGGCGGCTGGTGTGTGACCCTATACTTCCCGGAAAATTGGTCCAGCCTACGACATTACTTTCTTTACATCGACGGCAGGTGTCTAAATAAAACGCCTGGGATTCACACCTGAGTTTGCAGCATGGGTTTCAGCATGCTTGATTACATTTAATGTGCATGTTTACAAGCAATTGTCTTCGCCCAGAACTTAGTGCCTTTAAATGGATACACGACTTGCGACCGCAGGAGCATCGTCCCTGATTTTAAGAGCGTTAATTTGATCAAAGACTACACGAGGATCACCACTCTGAAAATACGACAGTGAGGCTCCGCCAAAACTGCGTGCGTATTGGTATCAGCCATATAGGTGTCCTCATTTTTAACGGGCACGACACCAGTGTTTGTGTATATTTCATCACGTTTTTGTCTGTAGGGCTTCCTTTTGAAGTACTTTCAAGAAAGACCGCGACAACAGCGGAATTAAGTGCTGTAAACATAAATGTAACGCCATTATCCTTCGGCTAGCAACAGTGACCTTATCTGAGATTTCATTTCAATGTTGGCTTCAGATATCGGAAGAAAAACCTTGTAAGGTTCGCGACCTGTGGTTACCTTTTTTTTTTTCAGTGACAGAAGACTACTTAAGTACACCGCATTGAATATGTTGTCTGCATGCTGATGTTGGTGGCTGCCTATGACTTCTTCAAAACAGAGATTAGGTAGCGAAGTAGCAGGCAGCAGCTCAGGCTTTGGAACTGGCATCAGGCTCCATCGTGCCTAAGGCGACTGTGCCACCTCCGCGGGAGCTTCGTTATTGGCGTACTTGAGGCAACATGCCAGAAACAATAATTATCATGAACCAAAATATTTCTTCAGAACAGCTCTTCAATCTCTGAAAATTAGACCACTATTCTCTCGTTATTCGATAGAAGCTTTAAAGTTTTTATATCCAATTATTAACACCATTTCGCTCTTCCAGCCTTTCTGGCGGTAGTTTGACCACATTTACTAAATAAGGTTATACCCCTAGGTCCCATGCTTTGAACATAATACCTTTCATTGCGCGTACAAATATATTTAAGTTGTTTTTTTTAGCGTATGATTGAGCTATGGAATTATCTGTCAGGTAACACACGCTCCTTACCACTAGTAGATTTTTTAGCTGCCATTGGTGAACATCTTCCTAACATGTAAATTGCTTCATTTTTTATCATTGTTTTATGTGTGTATTTTTCTTTTTGCCACTGTTAGTGTTCTTGCACTTATACACTATTGTATAACCTTCCCACTCCTGCTAAGCCCTACACTAGGGTTGCGTGCAGCATACGTAAATAAATAAATGAATAAATAAGTAAATAAATAAACAAATAATCAGAGTTTGACAGGAACGCGACATTCACATACATATACAGTGAAACCTCGGTGATACGATCACAGCTCATACAAATTTCGGGGTGATACGAATTTTTCGTTGGTCCCGGCCAAGGCCCATTGGCCTGCAGTGTAATGGAGTACGGTTGTTGCGAACCTATTTTTACCCAGCGACGTTTCATACGAACGTACGCTACCGTCCAGGTACGAAGAGGTGCTGTCAGCGCTGTCGCGGAAGACGCGCCAAGCACGTGCGAGTGCGGGAACGCAAGCGTGGGCATGCGCGCCGCACCGCCAAATGGTCAGAATCACGGTGTAAGAAAAACACTTTTCTTATGGTCAGAATTAACCTTCAGAGACGCGTCCCGGCCTCCGAGATTGTGTGCGCGAATCTTTGAGGCTCTTAGGTGCCTCCGTGTGCCTTCGCGTTTAGATTACAGAGGACATTAGCGCCATGCTTTTTTTTTCTGACGCGTCGACGTGGGCTGTTATTGTACTGTGTATACACGTGCCTGCCTCGTGCATCAGACATCCTATGAAAGGTGGACGATGACCGAAAGAAGGCGAGGACGGTCTTGGCGAAGGAGTCAGGCAGTTGACAACGTCAACGTGCGCGACCGTTGAGGTCGCACTTGTGCGGTCATGGCCGTTGATCTCCCAAAAAACATTCCCGATACCTCCGCGATAACAAAATCTTAACACAGGATCGTGGTCCTGTAACTTTGTGGCCTTGATCCATCGCGTCAAAGTGCTTCTTTTGTTACTTTGGCTGCAGTACTCCGGTGTCATGCAAAAAAAGCATACTAAAATTTGGAAGGGGCCACTGATGCCGCGGGTCGCAACGCACTCGGTCCATTAATTGAATACGCACGTACGGGCCGTATATTTGCGACTGCTGGTATGATTGCCGACATCTAAAAACTTCACTGACAATCATTTAGGGTTCTTCTTGACGTTGCTGGGGCCCAGAAAAACAATAAATGAAAATGTACGCCAACTTTCTTTGTCGCAGGCTAATTTTCCATGCTTTCTGGTGATACGAATTTTGGATTATACGAATATTTTTCGTGGTCCCGTGACATTCGTATCACCGAGGTGTCACTGTAGCTTTTTTAAAAGGCAAAAGCCTCATACGGCTCATAAATAGGAAAATCCGGCATCCGGCGGCGTCGTGAACGCGAATGCTATAAGTCACGTGACCAAGTGGTGTCGCCTTATGATGATGTCACGTGACACCATCATAACTGGTTGACGTGAACGAAAGGGGGGGGGGGGGGACAAAAGCAAAGGACTAAAAAAGTCCAAATAGTTTTATTAGTGTCTCGCGAAAGCACGCTTTCGCCTGTGCTCCCCTAACGTTAGTTCGTGGGACGGTCAATGTCTCACTACAATAACCAAGTGGTTGCAAGGGAAGCGACGGCGGTGCGCAATCCGTACCTCCCTCTCCCTCCTCTTCTATATGTTATTCCTATGACATTTTTAAAGCAAATTTCATTATTGCCACCAGAGTTACAAGACTCGCCTTAATAATTTTGTCAAAACGACGACGACTGGATGGCAATCTGACTATGCGACGACGTGACGTCATTTCCTTCCACTTTCCTCTAGCCATGTATTCCAGTTCAAACAAGACAGAATTTTCAGAGAAGGTGGATGCTTGTATAGAGACGGATATTATCGAACGCGGGGTGTCGCTGGAGCCAGCGTTTCCGCAAGTGGTCTTGTGTTCGTGAACACAAGACCCAAGACAAGACCACTCGTCTGGCTTGAAGAAGAAAAAGACCACTTGTCGAAGCGGTGGCTCTAGCGACGCCCCGTATTCAAGAATACGAGCCTACGTAGCTCGGCGACATGCACCGATATGGCACGACGTATACGCCGCCGCAAGCGTCACCGATCTGCGCTGAACAAAGAATCGGCGAGGCGCAAAAGATCAAGCGAAAGCTGTGCTACAAACAAAGCTCTTTTTTTTTCTTTTTTTACCATTCCGGAGAAAAATATGCAGTCGTGCACACTTCTGCATGCACAGGCAGCTTGTAAACACAGCGAATGTCATCGACGCACATTTTTTTTTTTGTCTAATGTCAGACACGACGCACAAGCCTGGCACTGCCTCTTTTGTATGACTTCCGCGCCACGTAAAACCTTTGATGTAATAGAAAAAGTCAGCATATATTATGACTTCTCGATATGTTTCACGTACGCACTGTGCTTGACGAAAGAAGCCAATCGCATTCGTGGCATGTGTGTCCCATTCCTCTAAGTATTCCGGAAATCCTTATAGGAACGCGGCAAGTTCGAGTACAGGAAATCTTTTCTTTCTTGTCTTGACGTACTGGGTGTCAACATATTCTAAACGATCTTTTCTTTTTTCAAATAAGTCACCGAGTCAATTAGCCTTCCTGGGCCACAAAGTGCTCGACTTTGTAGGAATAGAACGATAAATCTGAATGCACACATTACATAAACAAAACCGTTCTTACATCTCGCATTGTTTATCGCAATATCTATTTCCTGCTCAGTTTTTCTTATATAGTGCATCCATCACATTGCACATTATAGCCACGCTAACTGTATTGCTTTACTTGAGCGTTGTAAGTACCACTTTTCTGATTTATTTTTTCTCACTAAATGTTACATGCTACTATTTTGTTTACAAATGCCATGTGCTTATGTGAAACACAAATGCATCTTTACGTGTGGCACTTTTATTGAGATAGCGATTATATGGACACTCTCGGCAGGTTTTCTGCCGTCGGCGTCGCCGTTGCCATCGCCATCATGTCTCGTATATATATATATATATATATATATATATATATATATATATATATATATATATATATATATATATATATATATATATATATATATAAACCACGAAGAAAAATAATTTAGAATAAGAATAATAAAAATTTAGAATAACAATTATAATCCTCGGTCGCCCTGGAGCGCATGACCGAGGACTCGAACATATGACCTTTCGCTCCGCAGCGCGCGGCGTTAAACGACTCGGCCACGGAGCGTACGTCCTTCATCATGCTAACGGCGAGCTATTTATATACACCATTTACCAGTTGCGGTAGGCAGAGCTCGGAAGCGCTTCAGTGTGCTCTCTTCATCACTAGCGACACGGCGCGAAGGGCGCGCTTTAAAGGTCGTCGCCCTGCTCGTTTTTAACCGCCGCTGCGATGCGCGCGCGCCTCCTACCTGTACCACCTGTACTTTGCTCTACAGGGCGTGGTCACCCGTGCGCGCACGCTTATCTCGTGAGGGGGGTGGTTTTTACGCCTTTTGCTTTCAACGTAATGTTTGCGTTGACGTTAAAGAGCCCACGAAGGTCACTTCGCTCGCTGCAGCGGCCACCTTTGCGAAAGGAGAGCTATAAGAGCCAAAGTAGGGAAAGTTGGTTATGCATAGTCGACACTTGCAGCGCGCTGCTCAAACACAAAGAAAAAGTAACAACTGTGACAGCTGTTAGTTCAAGCTTGTCCTGTGCATACCTGTGCGTTCGTTTCGTGCGTCATTTTTTGTGTCTGAGCAGCGTGCTGCATGTGTCGGGCTGTGACAGTCGTTAGTTCGCTCTTGTCCTGTGTGTGTTCTTTTGGAGCATCCTTTGTTCTTGAGCAGCGCGCTGCAAGTTTCGAGCTGCTTGCCGTTCTTCGCGTTACATTCCAATGCGTTGATATCGCATTCATTGCTTCGCCCTTGCGGCGAAGCTGTGAATTTTTTATTAGCTGCACTGAATATGTGTACTATATTTTATATAAGTTTAATATATGTATGTACGCTGATTGTGGTTTCACTGCTGCCATGTGAGGGCCTTCAGGCAGATTCAAGATGTACAGCGCAGCTTTAGTTCGAATATCAAAACAATTCTGGTTCTGAAATGACCTGCGAAATCATATGTTGCTTTTGCAGTGTTTATGGCACCTACTAAAAGTGGGAAGAATGTTCAATACATATATGGCGCTACGCGTCCTGTATTTCGAATTTGTGACCTTGATTCGATCTTGCGTTTTTAGCTTTTCTTTTTTCTTTTTTTTTTTGAATATGTTAATGCTTTTGTTGAGTGCACCAGTCTTCTTTCGACGGGCATGCTTTCAACGTCAACTTGTGAATCTGTAATCAAGCGATAGCGATCTTGCCGTGCTTAAATTTATTACGCCTTCATGTTTCGAGCTGATATTCTCCTATGTTCGAGTATCTTGCGCATGATTGTCATGCCTTACATTAAATTTAATTAGTGTATTTGAGTAAAGTTTAATGGACTTCATTTATTGTGCAAAAATAAAATAATAAATTTTCATAAGTTCAGCTCTCCCTTCTGTAATAAATAATTTTGCACTTGACCCGGTCAGCACTGACTGTATACTCGCTTGATCAGTACAACAATACCGCTGTTTTTTTTTTCCGTAATACACGGAGTACCAGTCTTACTTGGCGCAGTAAATTACGCTTATATCTGATGTGTGGTATGGGCTGTAACGTATAGTACTGGGCGAGTTGGTATATATTCATGTCGAAGCGAAGCGCGAGGAACACAAAACACAGTAAAGAGCACACAGGCCAGGCGCTAACTGGGAACTGTCTCCTGTATTCCTCACGCTTGACTTCGACATGTATAGGCTGTAATGTTTTAATGCTCAGAAACATTTGCGAGTGGGAAAACCTATACATAACAAATGCGAGGGACAAATGGGAGCACAAATTAACAGCATTCAGACGATGACACTGGCTTGCGATAACAGTTACTCTTCGAAACAAACAAAAAAAGTCAGATAGATGATCGCGAACACCAGATAGTCGAAATTTCCAGAGCCCTCCACTACGGCGTGCCTGACGATCATATCTTGGTTTTGGCACATAAAATCCCGGTTATCATTATGAAGTTCCAGAGCAAATACAGCTGAACCCGCATATATCGAACACGCTAAAAAAACGGGGATAAGTTCGCTACATCGTATAATTCAATATAAACCTTTTAGACAATTCACCATATTTTCAGTCCTAATTTCGGTACGCATGTTGGCTTCATGACACTGCTTCACGATGCTGCAAGGAAGGCCGCTTACGGCAATACGCGGGGTTTTTTCTTTAGTTTTTACTTTCCCGCGGTTTGCAGCTGGGGATGCGGTTATATGCAGGCGCGGGTTGTAGGCGAGAAAAAAACGGTATTGATATAAACAGCGACTCAACATCTTCAGACGCAGCTGCGCGTACTCGTTGGGCGCCGGAAACCTCTCGTATTGCTTGGCCCTAATGTTGGCGTTGTTTTTCAATGTCATACTCACAGTACTTCTTGGGATTACGTACTCAGAGGCGACGTCAGACTTTTCTCTGCGTTCGTCTGTGTTGATTATCGCCAGCTTTGTGAAGAATAGCCAGGTTCTTCCGCTTTACGGTCGCCATTGGGTTAACAAAGAGATGTTAAGATGCGAACGGCGATGGCTCATGAGGGCCGCGACAAGTCATCATGGAAGAATTAAAGCACGCGATGGCAAGCGGTAGTTTCTACTTGCTCTGCGCGGCGCCCTCCTAATCGCACCGCTAACTCTCCCAAATGCATGTGGGAAAGTCCTCTTCTGTGAGAAAAAGCAAACTTTTTGCAAGGCAAAGCCAACTGCTCGGGGCGTACTGCATTGCCCAATGTTCGATATATCAAGTGTTTCGGCTATTTTTGTTCGATGTATACTCATACATCTTCCTATACATTGACGTTAAAACATTGTCGTGTTAGAAAATAGTTTGATATAAAGGATAATTCGATGTACCGGAGTTCGCTATAGTCGGACTGCGCTGTATAACAAGGCGGCGTCAACAGAGGCTGACTCGCCATAACCATCTGCCTGATATCAAGCCTCTGTTCTAGTTGTTGCTGTTCGTGCTCGAATACAGCGATGCGTCCACTTGAAAGCTTGCAACGGAACTACGATTCATGATCGAGAGCAACGTTGAAACTTCGGCTTACGCTTACCTCGGCGTTATCGAAGGTGGTGCTGGACACCAAGCATTTGGAAAGTCCGGCAGCTCCCCTGAAGCAACATGAGTACCACCAGAGTCGCACCGGACACTTTGGTCGCACCGAACACTTTGGATCGCGATCGATTCCGATCGGCGTATTTATCTATCAAAAGTGCCCGGTGTGACGCAGGCGCAGTAATAAGCGTTTTACCGTGATGTTGTGTGCCTAGACCAAACTAAAAATATGCCCGCGGCTGTGACAGGAGACAGGTTTTTAGCTCCGGTTGAAAAGCTGAATTGCGCAACTTCCCTGTCCAGCGGATCAGGCAACTCTTCTGCTCGCCACTGCAGTTTCTGCTTTTGTACCTACCCCATGCGACGTCGTCGAGCCCCTTCATGTTCTCTAGACATCGCTATAATCACATGTGAACGAATGCGCCATAAATATTAGAGCAACAGACTCAAACACACCGGGCAAACACCGCCCGGACCGTTGAAAAAACATTACCGGAAGTGCCGTACCGAAAGTCTTCTTGGGGAGACCGTTTGGCGCATGCCAGTTTGTTTACAAACAGTGGAACCGTCTGCAGAAAAAGTAATTATGAAGGCAGCGAACTACTTCATGTCCTTTATTTTTAAAGGGACACAAAATTGAAACAATGAATCGGTTGATAACTCATACTCTGAGAAGTCTAATGACATTAATTGACAATCACATATTTATGAATACAGGAGAAAATCAAGGTCAGAGTATTATCTATAAATTTCGCGCCAAAATCATCGTGCGTAACCTCACGGATTTCTAAGTGCACTTTTCATATTTTGGCGACATTGGCCCAACGAAACTTGATATGCCAAGTATATGGCCCCCTCAGAGGACAAAGTACTTAATTTTTGCCGATGAGGAACGACGTAGGTCCTTGTAGAAGCCGTCAAAATCTATGACGTCATGGCGACTGGTGCGGGAAATACAACGTGGCGTCGCCACGCGCATTTTCATTTTGCTCGTTTTGTGGCAATTACCAAGCGTCTTCTCGCGGTAAGCGTAGTGATATCGGTGTTGTGAAAGAGTAATTTACTAATACGAGAAAAATCGCTTTCCGCTTTAGTGTCCCATTAAAGATTTTCCGACACATGTGATGAAAAATTCAATGAAATGAAGCAATAACGGTGAAAAAACAGGGGCCAAGGAAGCTTGGAGAGGGCGTGCGCTACTAACAACTGACTTTTATTTCGGAAAGGTGTGGTATTTGTAACAAAGACGAAGGCAGCAATAAATGCATCAAACATATTCAGGGCAGCATCATCCAGATACAGCAACTTCCTTCTGATAAGAATGCTAAGAGTAAGAGAGGAGGGGGTGCTGACCCATGGCACCTTCTTTTGCAATCAGATGAGCCTCGACCAACTCCCGTGTATCTTTATCAGCGTTCCTAAACAAAACTACACCTTCATCAATCAGGGGTACCCGTCGATTGTTTTGAGCACAAATGTATGAAATCGCTATCTGGATGGTGCTGGCTTGCATGCCTGATACATTTATTGCGATCCTCGTATTTGTTATAAGTACACGTTTCCCAAATAAAGATAAGTATAACGCACGTCCTGCCCTGATTGGTACCTGTGTCTTCAGCGCTTGAAGGGCTTCGTTGAATGTCAGTGGCGTAGCGTAGGCAGAAAGTTTTTTCAGGGGGGCACCTCCTTGATCCGACATTGGGTCTGGGCAGATAAATGGGGTCGAGTGTCATCTTGTTAACTGCAGACATAACTGATATAGCGCAAAAAAACCACAGACAAGGTAGAGACAGACAGGACGGAGCGCATACTTCAACTGAGCGTTTATTCACAGAAAAAAAAAAAACACGAAAACACAAGCTGCGAGCTGTATGCGCTCCGTCCTGTCTCTCGTCTCTACCTTGTCTGCGTTTTTTTTTTTTCGCTAATCAGTTATGTGTGCAGTTAACACGCACCAACTAGCCCAACTCACGTCTCTAATTCTGCTGTAATCTTGTGCTCTGTATCCCATGGGAAAAAGAAATCGAGGGGGGGGGAGGGGGACGGCCCGGTGTGTCCCCCCCCCCTCCCCGGAATTTTTTTGTGACGATTGAGCTGCGTAATACGGCTCAATGCTCACAATAATACTTTGCCTCGCTCGAGCCTGCCGCGCTTCTGCTTTCGTTGTCAAAAATACCATGGCAACCGCAACAGCCTCGCACTAGACGAAATAAAACAAAAGCTGCAAAAAATACTAGCTGAAAATTCTGCGAAGCAGTAATACAAGATCGAAAATATTGCAACGTAAAAGCGATATTTTAAATTAAAGTATAAATATTATTATGTTTGCTGCGGAGCTGCCGTTCTTGTAATGGCTGCCTCCCATCGGCAGCACTGTTTATTGATCTCCGGCACATGGAGAGCGTAAACAATTCTTCCTCCGTGCTTCGGCATACGGGCCGGGCCTCGATCAAGATCGCCAAATGGAAGATCGAGGCGGGCAGCCGCATTTCCCAAGGCACCGGCATCCTTCTCTACCACAAGAGCGGCGCCGAAAACGCCGACGCGCAGCAGCAGTTGTGCAAACTCAAGTCCGAATGCGACGGCACCGTCGACACGATTGTGGCCCAAGAAGGCGACGTCGTAAAGCCCGGGTACGTCACCGCACGATGCCTTGTTTTGTCGAGCTAGCTACGAGTGCAACCGCCATCGCCGGCTGCCGTGCCGCGAGCAACGTTCGATTCTTTTTTTATCGTGCGACGTTCGGCGAATCGAAGGACACCCGTTTCAAATCCCGCGAGGCGCGCGCGCGCGCGCGCCCGCTTCTGTTTTGAACAACGCGATCAAGTTGTCGAATTTGTCTAATTAGCGGCGAAACGGAATCTACGACCTTACGAAGAAATGAGCGACGGGTTCACTTTGATGCTTTCGCTTAGGCTCGCTACGCCGCGCGCGTTCGATGTTTCTCTGGTTGCTATCGCATTTGTAGCGTGCAGTTACCAACGCGACAGTAAATTTTTCGCTAGCGCCGAGCCGTTTGAAGCCTGCTCTCAGCTCACGCCTTCTTTTCTTGTTTTTTTTTTTTTGTCATTCGCCGATCGCATCTAGTTCAATTGTGTGTACGCGGTCGACGGAAATAACGCGGGGACTTTGTGTTGAATGCGCCTCGAAGACGCGCAGTTGGCGAGTCAATATTGATTAGCTTTTATCGTTTCCTGCAGGGACGTGTTGTTGAAGCTGGCTCTTTGTACGCACCCCGTCGTCATGAAGGACCTCTGTGCTGAATGCGGGGCCGACCTGAGAGAGTAAGTCTTTCTACGCTCTTCTGTGCATCGGCTTACGATCAAAAGTTCCGAAAAAGCAAGGGCATAATCATAATTTTTTTTCGGGAGACGGGGAGGGGGATTGAACCACAGTTTATGTGTGTTCGTGCGTGCGTCTGTATGTGTGCATGTATATACACGCATGCAAAACTGAAAAACTACGAGGGGGTTTGAACCCCCCCCCCCCCTTCCGGCTATGCCATTGCAAAGAGGGTGAGCAGATGCAAATTCAAAGACATAGACACAGGGCTAAAAAAGAGGCCACTGGACATACGCTCATTCAAGACTAAAAAAACCAGCCCTCATCTTCGAATTCACAATCGCTGACCGTCGTCTCTGCACTGCGGAACCGGTTAACACGACAACGAACTATTCAGTGCTGTCCAGTGGCTGGCAAATCCTGGTGGCTCCATGAGTATGTGACCACCACTGAAACCTATTTAAAGGGACACTAAAGGCTAACATTAAGTTCAGGTTCATTGTTGCAATAGCATTGCAGAAACCTCGTAGTGCTTGTTTTGTGCCGAGGAAATGCTTATTTTGAAAGGAAATCACATTTTAGTGGTCCGCACGGCGTTAGCCTACTTCAAATCACCCGCCTAAACGGACCTTCTGACGTAGCAGTTGCTGTGCCCAACGCTGCCCGCCTTTACAGCGGCCATCAACCTTGCCAAGACGCAGCCACGGGCCACTCCGAAACTGTATAGTTCACTGTGACGGAGCTTAGCTTGGCCAGCAGCAGCAGAAGTAGAGTATCGACAGGGCGAAAATAGCGAGAGTCAAGCGCACGCAGCAGTACGCGATACCGAAACTACCACTGAGACGCGCAGCTCGGAGAAAACGGAACTTTTGAACCACTCGCACCGTTCCCCATGGTAGCGCCAAGAGGTTCTTTTTCTATGAATCAAACAGAAACGAACAAGCAGCATTTTATTACGTCTTGTGATCCACAGAAGGTTCTTTTTTATTGCAACTAGTTTGATTAGTGGTGGTTAATTTTACGCGGGACTCTCTGACGTCATCGGGATCATTTCCAAAATGTCGCACTTGTGGCGGACATCGTGTCCTACATTTACCTTAATTTCTCGATTGCTAGAGCACTACTGTTGATACTATTGACATTTTGGACGTTCTCACACATTGACCTTTGACTCTGACATAAATTGTTATTTGCCTTTAGTGTCCCTTTAGCACGAGTTCTTTAAGCTCGCCTAGACATTACCCTGTGGCCTCCCAAATACCACCTAACCATTTTGTGTATGGAAGACTGCATTTTCTCTTGCCTTTCCTTTGGCTAGCTTTCATTCTCGTTCCGTTGAACTGGCAGCTCCCGTGGCATGAGCGAGGTCAAAAATACTTACTTTCCTTAACCTTGCTTCGAGAGAACATTCAGGATCGACGTCTGTCATGACCGAGACATTTTTTTTCGTTTGATAGTCCATAGGATTCTCAAAACTACAGCGCCATTGCTCAACGGAGCATGGCTTTTTTTCTCCTATACCGCCACGAGGTTCGCGAAATTTAGTGAGCCTTGGTAACGAGTGACTGTTGTTTCTGTGCTTTTCAGGCTAGGAGAGACGCTGCCGACTGCTGCCGACGTCGCCTCAGTCAGCATGATTCACAATGTACCTGAACTTCGTGTCACACAGGAGGTGAGTTGCAGTGCAATCTATCCGTTGATCAGGGACGGCAGCAATACTACTCACACTTTTCCTAATGAAAAATTCAACTGAAAACTCCAATAATCGCATATCAAAAAAAGGTATAAGGTCACTTACCCTCGCATGCAAGGATACAAGTTGACCTTTTCACATTTATGGACGTACTGTCTCTCCCTCACTACGTAGTCCTCGTAGTAATGCGAGCAAAATAATGCAGTCTAAAGGGATTCAACATTGGAGCGGAAGCCTCGTGCCTTCGTGCGAGGGTATAATGCACATGGCAGCTAAGGAACAAACTCGCCACTTCAAATGAGAGTGGCAAAAGTGGATAAACACCTTGAGAAATCAGGTTTCACTCCTGGGCATGACATCTGCATTTGTCTTGGCTGGGGGCAAAAAGAAAAGACGCGTATCTTCTTCGATGAATGTTGGCTTTTACGTGCCACAACCAGGGTATGATTATAATATGCCTTGTAATCTATGATACAAGTGTGATCACCTTGTAATAATGTCATGGTTTTGTCACGTAAAACACAACATTGAATTAATCAACGGTGGTATTTGTTCCTTGTAACAGCAAATGCTTTCTGAGCAAGCGTAGAAATGTTGCCATTCTTGGTGGCTGGCGTGATTATTAGGTACAAACTTCTTGGTTCTTACTGGTATCTAGGGATGTGGAGGGAACACCAGTGTTACCACTGACTGGTAAGCCACTTGCTGTTCTACCGTAGAGCAGTAAGAGGCCCTTCTCGCTAGCACCGACCACGACATCCAGACACGGGTCCTGAAGCTAGCTGAAGCCGTCACAGCCCGGTAGGCTACGTAGCTTAGCCTCCCTTAGTCCCCATTCCTTCAATTAACCCTTTCCCCATCGAAGTCGAGCTGAGCTCATTCACATGGTTAGTACTGCTCCTACCAAAGGCAAGCTGGGCTCGTTTGTTCTCAAAGAAGCATCTGGGGGCGCCGCAGTTAAGTTACCCCGCTTCATTTTGCAGATTTCCCTTTGGCTTGAACAGATGGCACTGTAAAAAATTGAAAAATGCGCTTAGAGCATGCATTTTGGTTGAGAAAGAGCTTGATTCTAGTAATAACCGGAATCGAAAAAAATGCCGTCCTCCTCAGTGTGCGAGCGGCAACAGCTCTGTTAAAAATAAAAAATAAAAACGCTTGCTTGCTGAAGTTTTCTGGAATGAACAAGACTTTTAGTTCTCCTGTGAGTCTGGCAGCGACTACACACAGAGCAGCATATTTTCTCTAAACCATCGGATTTGGACAATGACTGCGTCTCAACGCATGTTGGCAGTGGACGCCGATAGATGTAAACACACCCACCGCCTCCCCCGGTTGCATCAGAGCTTTTTTTGTCCATGGGCTTGCTTGTCCTGGCATTTTGTTTGTTAAATTTCAGAGACATTTTCTGCACTGAAGACTGGAGAGGTTAGAGCACTCTCCGTGGTGCAGTGAAGCCAGTCCTTTGCACATTTTGAAAACAATTTTTTGCTTGTATTTTGTGAATAAAGCACCTTTAAATAGTTGTTTTAGATGTTTCAAGACACTTAGAATCAAACAGGCAAATAAAAAAAAAAATTAATGTTCTTGTACCGTTTTTGGCCACAAAACTTCGAAGGGAAAGGGTTAACAAAGTTGTTACCCATTCACTTCCGCTTTTTTGTTAGTGTTGATCAGAGCCTCACTTCACTTTTGTTGTGGGTAGAAGGGGAACATCATGATGAAAGACAATTTTTGGGTAAGATTTTGCTTCTTTACTGGATGAAAGACTTGCGAATTTCATAGCTGCAAAGATGAATGTCTGTCACGTACTGGACTGAAGTTCAGTGGTAGACGGAGGCTGGGCACATGAAGAATTGTTGAACGGGGAACGGTGCTGAAGGCAATGCTTCAACAAGTGGACTTGTCTTCGTCAAGACCTCTCTTGACAAATATGGGTCCACTTTCTTGCTTAAAATATTCCAGCGCGACTTTTGACGAGGACGGGACAGAGAAAGGCATGACAAGACGGGCGCTGACTCCATGTCTATGAAAACCACACGCACTGTACTTTGTCACAAATGAAGGTAATGAACGCATGCACAATCACGAAGAAACAGTAGATTAGGGTGGGCTTTGTACAAAACTATGATTTTTATTTAGTATTTTGAATTCGCCCACCCTAAACATTTGCTTAGTATTCTAAGCCCACCCTAATCTACTGTTTCCTTGTGATTGTGCCTGCATTCATTGCCACCATTTGTGATCAAGTTCAATCCGTGTGGTTCCAATAAATGCAGTTGGAGTCAGCGCCCATCCTGTCATGCACTTTTCTGTGCTGACCCGTCAGAAGTAACGCTAAAATATTCAAAGTAAGAATGTATCACCAACTAGCCCTGTAACGTGTTTTGTTAAGTGAGCCCACTTGTGAACCATTGGATCCAAGTGCCATTTCGTGCTCCACAATTTCTTATCATATTAAGCGTCCATCTTCCCCCGAGCTGCCTTGTTTGGATTTCATCGTCAATGTGTCTTATGTACATGCTTGAATGTTTCGGTGGGACTTTTTCACTACAATTGTTTCAAACCTTCACAGCAAGCTCGTCAGCTGGGCAAAGCCGATGAAGAGAGGCTGCGCAGCCTACGCAAGCTCGTCCTTCTGGTGGACCTCGACCAGACACTCATCCACACCACAAGCAATTACGTCCCGCCGGACATGAAGGTACCTCGTCCTTTGGTAGCATAATGATTTGGAGAGCTCAGCTAGTTGGTACGTATTTATGTTAAAAAGGCTGGACTTGCAAAACATGGATGAAAAGCAAGAAGTGAAGACTCCAATAACGCAGACTAACAACAGCAAAGGCGCACAGCGGCCATTAACTTGCATAAAGAAGGAAATCAAAATGCCGGAACAGTTATCTCTGACGTAGAAACACCATGCGGGCTGGATTGATAGGTATCGCCTCTTGCCTGGGCATGCTCAGTTAAATTTTTGTGCCTACCTTCTTTTCCGCCACTGTGCACCTTTTCGGTTCGTTAGTCGGTGTTTCTGGTGTCTTGACTTCTCACTTGTGTCCGTGTTTGCACACCCAGTCTTATTTTAACGTGGTTTGAACAAGTTGGTATATTCTGACTTCACATGCACAGAGCGGGTTTATTTGCAGAAAGGCAGAGAGGTTGGCCTGAGCAATAGTTTGTTCCTGAAACTCTGCACTGTGGAAGTGGGATGGGAAATGAAAGGCGCGTTAAACAATAATGATAAGATAAGGAG
Organism: Rhipicephalus sanguineus; assembly: GCF_013339695.2. NCBI lineage: Eukaryota > Metazoa > Arthropoda > Arachnida > Ixodida > Ixodidae > Rhipicephalus > Rhipicephalus sanguineus. Next base: position 84,226,153 of record NC_051182.1, on the reverse strand, counting down.
GTGCATATACAGTGTAGCCCCTGTTATAACGAAGTTGACGGGAATCCGAAATTACTTTGCTATAACCGCTTTTTTGCCGTATCTGGACTGCAGAAAAATTCAAACATCACGCAGACCAAGTAGAAACTTTTATTTACACCCTCTGGGAAAAGTGGTCAAGGGTCCCCTGCACGCATTTCCAGAGCGCGTTTTATAATTTACGCATTACGCATTGGTGATGATGACCAACGACAATAAAGATGACGACAAACACGTTGAAGTAGAGCTGTGGGCAAGCAAATGGGCATTGAATGGTGATATGATGGTAATGATAATAGCGTTGAACATTGATGATGGAAATAATGAACAATGAGGATGGAAGTGTTGAATCAGAACCGTTATCAAGTGGCCATGTGAACATTTATGATGATGATGATGATATTAATGATGAACATGTTGAATTGATGATGGAGGTGTTGATTATAGGAAGTAGTGATGATGATAATGATTAATGCGTTGAAACAGAGTCGTCAGCAAGCAAAGTCCCCTTGTACAATGAAGAAGGATGGTGGACCTGGCATAATAGACATATGTGGACACTTTTCTTCTAAAACTAAAGCTAAATTTTCCAGGTTTTTGGTTTATTCCCACTTTCGTACGTACCACTATTACATATATATGCAAAAAGAAATATTTATTTGCGCAACTGGATGGGCTGTGGAATACGAAGGGTCAACTCGATGCTTACTGCAAATTGTCGCTCCTTCAACAACTTTTGCTCTTATTGTTGCCCAAGAGTGGCTACATTGTGCTCAACCTGTTGCATCCGCGACACACCCGGTGTGTGCCCAGGGCGTGCACCACTTCCAGCTGTGCGGACCCCAGTCGCCCTGGTACCACACCCGGGTGAGGCCACGGACGCAGCACTTCCTGGAGCAGGTGTCGCAGCTGTATGAGCTGCACATCTGCACCTTCGGGGCGAGGCCTTACGCGCACGCCATCGCCGCCCTGCTGGATCCCGATGGGCGGTACTTCTCGCACCGGATCCTCTCGCGAGACGAATGCTTCAACCCCACGTCTAAAACTGGAAATCTCAGGTACGGGGGCGCCTTTGTCGTTGCGGTTTCAAGGGGCACTGCAACGCGTTTCCAGGGTGGTCAGAAAACACTGCCGATCGGTAGCCTAGGCTCCTGCGAACATGAGAGCCAATTATTATAGCGCAGCACACGGCAGGGAATTTACAATAAAATTTCAAAGTCAGCTGGAAGTCACTTCATTTCATTTGATTCATTTATTTACCTTAAAGACTGTGGAGGGGTGTTACATAAGGGGTGGTTTTATAAAGAAAAATTACAGTATTAACCACAAATAAATCTTATTTCTTTCATGAAGGCAGGTGAGGTGGCACTTGCTTTTCTCTCAAGAAATTATGCCATATGCCCAAAATCAACTGCATCACATACCCAAAAGACACGGCCATTGGCTGATTTGAACATCGTGAGCTGCAGAGTCACTGCAGCCGCCGTGGTGTGCGATGACACGCCCGTGCAGTGGCACGTCATGGCGTGGGCAGGCAAGCCGCGCGCCACTTTTATGCGCTGGCCACACCCATATTCAAACAAAACAGGAAAGTTCTCGAGGTCATGACGTGTGCTGACGTACGGAGATTGCTTCTTGCTCTCTTGTCACCTCCCCAGCCGCCTGTGTAGCTTTCAGTGCACTCGCTACAACGAAGGGAGAGAGCGCGCTCAGAGTGTGCGACAAACCCCTGTAACTCTGCTTGTACTTGACGAAATCTAAAAATTTTTGTGGCAGTCAATTAATGAGTCAATAAACTCCGATAGTGAGGTCATTTGATGATTACTTAAAAAACTGTTGCAGGGCCCCTATATGGCACAGTAAATTTTAAAGTGGTTTCGACTGATAAAGCAGTCTGGGCCTGCCGTTGTTACTCGGCACTTGGGTTATCGCGCTGCCACGCTTGAGGGCATGGGTTTGATTCCCACCTGCAGTGGTCACATTTCGATCGGGGTGAAGCACGAAGAACAACAGTGTGCTTATATTAGGTCACATTAAAGAACCTCTGGTGGTTGAAATAATCCAGAGTGCTTTACCTTGACATACCTCATAATCACATCATGGTTTTGGCTCATAAAGCCTCAACGATTAATATTGATAAAGTATTATATTTCTACGGTGCCATACAAATCCGTGTAATAGCCGCTGGCTTCTTTTTCCCCAAAACTTGGGGTGAAAATCGTTGTTGCCACCATTACAGAGAGGAAAACGTGCAACCTTTTTTCTAAATATTTTTGTTGGCGCTTGTTTCCACTAAACTGCAGTACTAGTGCGTACTGCAAGAAGAAAAACGAAAACTTTTGTTGCTGAAAATCGTTTGCAAGAACTTCATTCTTTGCCGTCTTCTTTCTTTTGTTTTTTTTTCTCCAAACTCGGGTCTTCAGACTTGCCTCTGTTTTTCTTTTAGTATTTTCTCTGAACTCGTGTCCTTAGACTCACCCTTGTCCCATGCAGTAAAAGCTCGCTAATTCGGATTTCACAGGACCAGAAAGAAATGTCCGAATCAGCCACATTGCTCAATTATCGAATGCATCAAGAAAACAATAAACAACTGTATGTTACATCAATACGTTTTTATTTTCTTAATACAGGAATCTCGTACTCAATTTGCTTAAGAGCGGTGCAAAAGCCGCAATTTTAGTCATTTACGACTTCATTCACAATGCAACCGCGACCCAAGATGCCCGTGTCTTAACCCGAAACGTGCTCTGCACCGGTCCCTCATTACTTACCGCCACCACCAACACCACCGCAGGTACCTTGTGGTAATTTTTTGCCGGCAAAGCGACTGGCAACATACTGTTCGTCCATTGCAAACAAAGTATGTGTCAGCATGCGAAATGGTGTTCACTTGTCAGTTCCGACCATGTATTGTGTTCTTGCTTTCAGAGCGCTGTTTCCTTGTGGCGACTCCATGGTGTGCATCATAGATGACCGCGAGGACGTGTGGAACTTTGCGCCCAACATGGTGCCGGTGAAGCCGTACCTGTTCTTCGACAAGACGGGCGACATAAATGCACCGCCATGTGCCCAACCAGAGTCCACTTTCTTCCCCACACCGGTAAGGGCACTTGTCATGTACTTTCAGACACCAGTATGAAGAAGCAGGTTTTTTAAAGGGGCCCTGCAGCACTTTTTCAGCATGGTCGGAAAGCGCTGCCGATCGGTGGTCGAGGCTCCTGAGAACACGCGAGCCAAACATTATAGCGTAGCACATGGCTTGGAATTTACAATTAATTCTCAACGTCTTTTTACAATTAAAGTCGACTCCCGATAATTCGAAGTCGCTTAATTGGAATTATCGGTTAATTGGAAGTGGAGTGGGGGTCCCGTCAGTTTTGCATGCAGTTCAACAGGAAGATATTCTCGGTAATTGGAAGCTAGAGGTCTGAAATTTCGGTTAATTCGAATTTATTTTCAATCGAATTCCCGGAGGAAATCGTAATGTTTGTTAAATTTCCTATTGTTGAAGTGCTAAACAACAATGCGTGTGCGACCGGCACCCAAGGGCATCACAGTTGACCACAGCGCCGCAGCTCAAAGCGTCAGCTGATGGCATCGCAGTTGCATGCAGCGCCCCAGATCACGAAGCGGCTGCTCCGGCGGTTCCGGTTCCGGGCCTCATTGTTGATCTCGTTACCGTCGTGTGCGGACTCAGCGTTTCCACGTGCGACGAAGCTCCACGTGCATTTACTATGGCAACTCGCGGGCCTTATCGGACGCTTGACTTGGCGACGAAAGTCAAAATTTTGAAAGAAGTTGAACAAGGAGGCACCGCCAAGCAAGATATTGCGCGGAAATACGGCATCAAGCCTAATACCCTGTCTAACATCCTGAAGAACAAGCGCTCGGTACTGGACGCATTCGAAAATGACCAGTTCAAGATGTCTTGCAAGAGAATGCGCACCGGCGCCCACCCGGAGTTAGAGCAAGCGCTGCTCATCTGGATTCGGGAGGCTCGAAGCAACAGACTTCCTCTCAGCGGCGATATCGTTGCAGCGAAAGCGTCATCGCTTGCGATTATGCTAGGCATCAAGAACTTTGCTTCGTCCGATGGGTGGCGTGAACGGGGAAAGGGCTGCCGTCAACGCTGCAACATGTGCTACGTGGAGGGAAAATCAGCTTCGCAAATACTTGGGAGAGTATCGGCCGGAAGATATCTTCAATGCCGACGAGACAGCACTTTTTTACAGAGTGTTGCCAGAGAAGACGCTGACCTTTAAGGACGATGACTGTGCTGGAGGGAAGCGTAGCAAAGAAAGAGTGTCGGTGCTGATGGCGGCGAACATGACGGGCACTGAGCGATGTCGCCTGCTCGTGATAGGCAAAGCTGCTAAGCCTAGATGTTTCAAGGGCGTGAAAACGCTGCCTGTCGACTACGCGTCTAACAGGAAAGCGTGGATGACCGCAGACCTATTCAAGGATTGACTGACAAAATTGGATCGCAAGTTCGCGTTATCTAAACGCAATGTATTGCTCCTTGTGGACCAATGCAGTGCACACATGAATGTGCCGCCCTTGAGTGCAATACGTGTCGCCTACCTGCCAGCGAACACCATCGGTGTTACAACCACTGGACCAGGGGATCATCAAAAACGTGAAAGTACTGTACAGGAAGCATCTTCTTGAGCGGATTCTGTTGTGTATGGACAATGCATGTCAGTATGAGGTGAGCCTTCTCAGTGCTATCCATATGCTTGCGCGAGCGTGGGGTCGCGTAAAGGATGAAACCATTGCGAACTGCTTTAGGGCGTGCGGCTTCATTCCAAGTGGTGCAGATGATGACACGTCTTGTACAGTGGGGGAAGAAGACACAAGTGAGCTTGACGTCGACGGTGTCCTGCCAGCTCTCGGCGATGTCCCTTTCGAGGAGTACGTTGCCACTGACAGTTCGGTAGAAACGTGCGGTGCACTGTCGGACGCTGAGATCGTGGAGATGGTTCTGCCCAGCGAGCCTAGTCACGAAACTGAGGTTGACGACGACGACACCGCAAGTGAGCCACTACCGCGGGCTGCTGATGTAGCCGCAGGCCTTGCCCTCGCGCAGCGGTTTTTCACTGCTGAGAGAAACGCCGAGGAAGCACTCAGGCACATATACAGCCTGCAGGTCTTGCTTTCTGCTGCAAGATTCAGCAAACAGAAGCAAACGGCAATCACAGATTTTTTCTCATAAACTGCTTTGAAATAAATGTATTTTTCGTTCATTGTGGTTAATTGGAATTCCGCTTAATTCGAAGTTTTTCGCGGTCCCCGTGAACTTCGTATTAACGAGAGTCGACTGTAATTCTCAACGTCCGCTAGAAATTGTTCTCTCTTCTTTCTACAAATGATGCCATATACCCAAATTCACAGACATTGGCTGACTTTAGCATCGTGGGCCGCAACAGGCCGTCACATGCCAGCGCGCGTGCTCGCGCTCACACGGAAAGCAAGCCCCACGTACGAAGGAAAAAGAAAAGAAAAAGTTCTCTAGGTCATTACGTAACTTTTTCTATTTCAGTTAGCCTTATCGTTATCATTCATACCTGGGTTGATTTCTTTTTGTGTTTGTTTTTTCGTTTGTCATTCCTCACATGGTCGTGTTGGTGGTGTCTTGTTAAGTGTGCTCCTGAGACGGCGTGCACGTTGCATGTTCTCTGCCATTGCAGTTGCTCAATGGTTACGGTGCTCAGCTGCTGACCTGAAACATGTGGGTTCTATTGTAGCCACAGCAGTCACGTTTTGATGGAGGCAGAATGCTGAAGGGTCGCGTGCTGAGTGATATCAGTACAGGTTGAAGAACCCCAGCCCTCCATCACCGCATTGTTAAATCCCGCCAGCCAACGGAGACGTGTACATCTTTTTGCGTCTGAGTTCATAATTTGTGGGCTTGGTGCCACGAGGCCACCCCTGTGCCGCCCGCAACGGTCGGCAGCAGCGATCGCTAACATGATGACGTCACTGTGGCCCAAATACAACCAAATCTGCTCGTGTGCAAGCATAGCATGACGCAGGGCATTACTAGACATTTTCTTAGGCTGCCCTAATCCAAATAATCTCTATTTTCATATCTTAACAACATTTACGGACTAGTATTTAGCGGTCCCCGCCAGGTCTGGAAAATCGGTTGGCGACTGTATTTCCCGCTGTTGCTACATAGAAGTGCATGTAGTATTTGTGACCTCTCTGTAACAAAGTGTTAGCGGGAGGCACCCTTTAAACAACGAATTCCCCCCGCTGACCACCTAATAACTTTTCTCTATATTTTGTCACTTTAGCATGAGCAGCAGTCACATGCATCATCTGTGATTGCCTGGCCACGGCGGAGCGTGAAGCGGCGTCATACGCACGCACGCACTTAGCCCCTGCGTCACGGCGCACTCATGTGCATGCAAATGTGCACGAAAGGTGAAAGAAAGCGGCAAAATTCACTAGCAATCTGCTCGCTTTGCCATCTAAGCAGCCGGAAAACCATGCGGCGAGTGTGCTTTTTCCGCAACGCGATAGTGGCACGCCTTTCCGCTTCACTGGGAAGTTGTGCTGCCTGTACTTGATTCAAAATGGCGGCGAAGGGGTTGGTGGAGATTCTCACTGGCGCAATTGCAAACTACCCGTGCTGCACACGAAAGGTCAGGGCCTCTACAACGGTCCCTTTATGAATGAACGTGGTGGTGTCTATCTTGCACTGAGAGGTTCCGTGGCACCCATCGCATCGAGACCTTGAACATACCCAAAACATTGAAGACAGTAAAAGCACTGCCGTAAGAAATGTTCAATTTTCCAGCAACTTCGGACACCTTGATTCGGTGATAATTCATGATAAGGCTCTCTGCAGAGGCAGAATGGTCCAAATCGGTTGAAGTGGTTGGCCGCCCTGACCTTGGGTCGTCTTTCACATGCACATGGCCATGTTTAAACTCATTGAACCACCGAGTCACTGTACAGGGATGCAACAGCTGCGCCAATTGCGCCAATTTGATACAATTCCTTATTTTTGCGCCAAGCTGAGCCAAAACCGTGAAATTGGTTAAAATTGTGCCACGCTGCGCCAAAACGCCCGACCAGCTTAAAATTTTCTCAGTTGCGCAAATTTGAGGGAGAAATGGCGGCCGCATTGGTCATCTGCAGCGTGGGCATCGTCATCCAATACAGACGCGCAGACCCTAACCCTAACCCCTCGCGAAAGAAAAAAAAAAAGCTCAGTTTCACCGCAAGGACGAAGCAATGAATGCGATAGCTACAAATTGTAATGTTATACAAAGTGAGACTGGCAGCAAATTCTTTTGTATCCGATCTCGCGTAACTCTAAAAAACCATTGGTGTAAGAGAATACAGCGACTCCAGGGAATGATGCTCTTTCTGCACAGTGTCTTCGCATTGAGAGCGTAGCACGTAGCAGGATATACGAGCCGCCCGCTGATGGCTGCCGAGTTAGCGCGCGCGCCAGTGATCGCGATTGCGGCCTTAGAATGAAAGTTCAAAGTTGCTACACGAGCGACAGCCCCCCCCCCCCCATGTCCCGTCTTTTCATGCTCGTTCAAGACGGGCGGGGCGTTTCCTCTATGCTTCGATGGCAGGCTTCCCGAGTGGAGTGGTGTTATCGCATGCGCCCTCCGAGCGATGGAGATGGGCTGGCTCGTTTGATATCTGCTTCAGCCGCGTTCGTCGCCCGCATTCGCGCGCTTTTACCCGCGGTAGAACATACTATGCACAGGGTTATCAATTTGGACTTTACACGGGAGGTGACGGGAAAAACTCGTCGAGAGTGTCCATATAGTTATCGCAATAGAAAAGGACAGTAGTTCTCAAATTTCCTGATGCTTGTTTTATTGCGTGCAGAACGCTTTTTAAGCCACTTTTGCCGCAGTACAATGGTGTCCTGCGGAAAAGCATACTGAGATTTAGAAGGGGCTATTAGGGGGGGGGGGGGTACTAGCTGTCAGGGACACAGCACATTTTGTTCCTTAATTACTCATTCGTGCACGCGCCGTGCAATTACGAGTACTAGTATGATCACTGAGGTCTACAAAATTATTGGCAATCATTTGGAGCTGCTGCGTATGGCGTTTCTGTGGCCTTGAGAAACAGTCGACAAAAGTGTATGCCAGTTTTCTTTTTTCGCTACCCCCACTTGCTCCTGCTTTACGAATCTCCCAAATTTCCATGTTGCCAGGTTTGCAGGTCCACATTAGCATTTCCAGTGCCTGTCAAATTATTCGACAGGTGCTGCAAATGCTAATGTAACTTAGTCATTGTTCGCACTGTGGGGTGGCTCTAAACGCTGCTTTTATTGAAATAGCGGTGTTCACGTGCACTGTGCACGAATTAGGTGATGTTGAATGGTTTTTACATATTTTTGTTTTCCTTTCTAAAAATAAACCTTCTTTGTTATACTTCTCCAAATTTGGGGATTTCGGGCTAAAAAATTCAGGTTTTTTTTTCGTAACCTGCTCCAAATTTGGATTTTTGTGCTCCAAAAGCAACATTTTGCTGCTCCAAAATTTGCTCCAAATCCTATTTTGGCTGTTGCATCCCTGACTGTAGCATATGAGTGACATTCACTGCCATACACATTCACCATCCTACTGTGGATTTATTTGGTGGAACTTTCTTCTTTGCACAAAAATTTGATAACGCACCGGTACTCGAGCTTGAAACCGTGGGAGGATGCCATGTTTGAGTAACGAACTGGAAGGCTTGATATTCAGATCTTGCCAGGCTGCAGAGATGACCCAAAGATAAAGTAGAGAGAGATTACTGTCACATATTTGGTTATAGCCTAGTTGCTGAACTTGTTGATCTTCCCTTCTAGCTTCTGCTGGTGTATCTTTTGAAACAACAGCTTGAAAAGGTGAAAACTATTTCTGTTTTATGTTTTGCATGCATGATTTGAATTCAATACGAGATAAACAGCTGTAAAAATGGGCAGAGTGGCATGCATTCACTTCATTTTAAACGGAGTAGGTAGAAGTAGCAAAAGCAGTGGTGGCGGCATTGCAGTGTAGGCAAAATGTGAACATTTTTTACACGCGCGTACAGTCAAACCTCGTTAATATGTGCCCGCTTTAAGCGTACTAACTGTTAAAGGGACACTAAAGGCAAATAACAGTTTATGTCAGAGTGAAAGCTCAATGTATGACAACGTCTAAAACGGCAATATTATCAACAGAAGTGCCCTACTTACCGAGAAATTAAGCTAAATGTATCACACAATGAAAGCCACAAGCAGCACATTTTAGAAATGATCCCGATGACGTGAGTCACTCGTAATCAAACTAGCTGCAATAAGAAAGAACCTTCCATGCATCAAGATACGTAATAAAATGCTGCTTGTTTGTTTCTGTTTGATTCATGGAAAAAACAACCTCTTAGGCATTGCCATGGGGAACGGCGCGCGTGGTTCAAAGGTTCTGTTTTCGCCAAACTGCGCTTCGCCCAGCTCCCTTCGGTCACGCAGTCGCGTCTCAGTGGTAGTTTCGGTATCGCGTACTGCCGCGTGTGCTTTGCGTGCTCGTGAAAGTCGCTCTGACAGAAAGTTCGACAAAATGCCGCATGCATGTGATGTTGCCGGATGCCCGAATGGTGCACGCCGCCAGTGCATGCCGCCGCGCAATAAAGGAGGGCAACGTTGGGCACAGCAACAGTCACGTGAGAAAGACCGCTTTCAGGCGGGTGATTTGAAGTGTGCTAATGCAATGCAGACCACTAAAACGTGATTTTATTTCAAAATAAGTACTTCCTTGGCACAACAGTAGCACTACGAGGTTTCTAGACCGCTATTTCAACAATCAACGTCGACTTGATATTTGCCTTTAATATCCCTTTAAAACGTAGTTGGGATGAATTCCCAACCGAGTCTCCTAGAGCCTAATGCTTTCGCTGACCGCTTAAGCCGTAATGCTTCGTCCTACGCCTACCGGTTAGTGCGTACCCTGCATACCGTGATAACTTTTTGTGCCATAAAATTTTACTGTGCTGCCGAGCTTCCCGACGACACAATGTGCTGCCACAGGTTTTCCGTCTTTTCGAGAAGTGCGTGGATCGGTCGATCTTCCGCGCGATTGCGGCGACGCCTTTGCGGGGGAGCATTTACGGGCTATTAAGAGTGGGGGGTACTAATTTGACTGAGCATTGCGCGAGTTGCGATGCGTGTGAGCCGAAACTAGATGAGATAAAAATTCTGGGCAGAGGTAGGGATAAGATGGCACGGGAGCTACTGGAAGTGTTTCGTATCAGGAAGATAGGGGGTAGGTGTGTCAGTGACACATCGATGAAGCTTTGGAAGGCAGAAACGGAATTTCTTGATTATTTTACTGATTTGATTACGGGTTTGTGACAATGCATTTGATTTCTGCGCATGTGTATTCTTCATATACAGTAGACTCTCGTTAAACGGAACCTGAAGGGACCAAGAAAATGTGTTCCATTTAACAGGAGTTCCGTTTACTGAGAGATGAACAGGAGTGCAGAATCCAAGTATGAAACCAATTACATTAGATGCAGTTGTTCCGTTTAAGCAGCAGTTCCGTTTAACAGATTTCCGTTTACTGAGAGTCTACTGTATTTGCTGGCGAAGCCGCAAATAAAGTTAGATGAAAGTAGCGCCCGTCTTGTCTATCTCGTCTTGTGAATTGCTGGTGGAAAGTGTCCGAGATCCCGGTGACGACGACGGATCTTCGAAGGTCGACTCATCACATGCCTTGCCTTCTGCGATAAAAGTGCTGGATGTCATTGACGTTTTGTGCCAGGTTGTGAGCTCACTAGACAGTGACGGAGCAGCATTGTGTTCCTTTATGTACTACAAACGTCCGGTGTTGCCACCCCTCACAGACAAGCAGTAGAGCAAAATAGTGCAGTTTCTTGTGGCTAAATGATTGTTTTGGGTGAGGTCCACCCTTAGTTTCCCCTTTAATTTGTGCGTTTCTTTTCAAATTTTTATGCTGGAGCCGCTTATAACAAAAACCTTTTTCTAACGAAAATTTTGGGAATTCCTGAATTCTGTTATATTGGCCATGCGCTCTTCTTTTTTAAATTTTTATGTAACTAGTACTTTGCACGCGCAGCCACCACCTTGCGCAAGCTATGCCCTAATGTCTGGGAACCCTCCAGATTATCTTAGAATCTTCTTATAAGCTTGAGCGTGCAAACAGTTGAGATTATTCTCGAACTAACGCGGCCACCAGTGATAAGGCTCGAATGTTCGATGCTGCATGTATAAATGCCGACACGCCTTACCGCAAGGCAGTTTATCGATGGCCGACGCTCTGTTCGCCGCTATCAGTGTGCAGTGTCTATTGCTGTAGTTTGACTTTCCTTTTCACGGGCACAAGTTTGGCCAAATAAAAAGTTTCATCTTGGACACGCCAACTGCTGCCTTCATCGACGTCACGACCCCGTGACAATATCCAGCTTTAACTGTAGTTCCATTTTCACTCGGTGCTCGTAAGCCTGCATTTGTGCTTCCAAAACTGCGTGGACATTGGAGCGCAGACATGTGTAGACATTGTGCAACTCGGTGCAGGAGGCTGTTGCCGCACATTCATAAACACGATATTTTTGGCCCGCTTCATTCATTCCTTTTGTTTATCAGGTGATTGATGATACTTTGGACTAACTGTTGTCTCTGTTTTATCTTTCTTCAGGAAGACATTGCAGGGGCTCCCAGAAGAGAAAAGCCAGTGGAAAGTAACGGCACAACTGAAAAGTCCGAGGCAGCCGGAGGAGACGCTGCTGTCTCGAAGGGCGAGGAAGGCACTGCCGAGGATCCGGCTCAGAAGGAAGACTCTCCGAGCCAAAGCAGCGATCCCGATGGCAGTCCTGGCTCCCCCAGTGAAACGCTGACCGAGCCATCCGGTGATAAAGACCAGAGGCCGGACGTCGCAGAAGGTGCAGAGGCGTCAGCCAAAGAGTGTGAGGAAGCATCCACAGCCGACGATGTGATCCGGGAGAAAGACACGGAAAAACCGAAGGAAAGTAACGGTACCGAGTCCAATCCTCCATCTGTTGCACCTGGAGAGCCACCTGGGGGCAGTGACCAGAAACGAGACGGCACGGAAGAGACCATGGATGTGGAGGCTCATGGCAGCAAAGAAACTGCAGACAGTAGCGAGGCTGGTCAAGAGAACGTGGCTAGCACGAGGAGCGTGTCCGGTGATGAAACTCCTGTTCTTTCATCAGCACCGTCCACCGATGAGCCGGTGATGAAACACCAGGAGGAGCTGAGTGTGACAGATGACGCCACTTGTGCCACCGAGTCGTCTGTCGCAACAACAGGCAACTCAGATGGCAAGGAGGATGCAACGGCAGACGAATCGGTCATCAGGGAAGACTCAGTGGCAACGGGTAGCCCCGACGCCGTGTCCGATTCTCCGCCCTCTGCTACTCCGGAGCGACCCGGTAGCCCCGACGGAAGTTTGGGAGACAAGAGCCCCGAGAAGCAGCGTGACGATGACGAGGACTCCGACGACTACCTTCTGTACCTGGAAGAGATACTGCGAACTATCCACTGTGCCTACTATGCCATCTATGACCAGATGACATCTGAGGAAGGGGGCCGCATACCCGACCTCAAGCACGTTGTCCCCTATGTGCGCCGGAAGGTTCTCAAGGGAGTGCACATTGTGTTCTCTGGAGTGGTCCCCATGAATCAGGTGAGTTCCCGTTTGGCCGGGTGTGTGGCTGATGAAACTTCACACAGAATGAAAACGGCCAGTATGTTGTTTTTAATATTATAGTATTTTTAATTTTACTAGAACACAGCCAGGGCAATGTAATGATCCTATTGCAATGCCATTGTTTGTTGCACTTCATCACAGGTCTTTGCCGGCATCGTTCAAGGGATACTAGAGGCAATCACAATTTATACTACATGGATAGATTAATGGCTAGGGACATATGATACTCTCTAATGCCTATTCGAGCATGCAAATGTTTTGTTATTCCTTTGTTGTCCACACTTCCTTGTGATATGCACATGTGTCAGGCTGAAAGGCCTTTAGCACTCTTGAAGCAGCATGGCGGTCCTTTCACCAATGATGAATGGCCATGGATGATATGCTTCACTGTGTGGCAGTTCTTTCTCTTACCTATTTATATTCAACACATTCATGGCTGTGTTGTGGTGAGGCTTACTAAATGAAACCCATCATTGTGGGACGCAAATAAAATCGCTGTTCCGTGAGCCGTCTATACTTCGACGCTCGCGCCTTGTTAATTTTTTTGTCTGCATTTTTGCTACCCTTTTGGTTAAATCCGTGCTTGTCTGCACCTGGCTTAACAAAGCCATTATGTTGATGCGCATCTTTCCACTGATGCAACCGATTGCAGGCCATTTAGAAGAAGCACACGCGCACGGTTGCAGTTGAACACAGTGTTCAGTGTTTCGAATGCAGAGGTCAACAGGAATTCGATTACGATGAGTACAGTGGTATACTTTTGGATGGTGTTTCCATGGGGATATACTTACAACTGTTGGATAGAGAGTAATTTCATACATCTGGGTTCGGCCTATCCGGATTCGATAGGGTATAGTATATACACACAAACAACATCGCATCGAACTCGTATCTGACATGGAAATGGCTTCTACACAGTTGAAACCCTTTAGAAGAGATACGTTGTGGGGAGCAGTTCTTGTCTTTGTATGAGTTGTCTCTTATAAGCAGGGTACCGTTTTCTTATTTTCAGTTCAACCCCTATTTCAGTGTAGGCACACTGGTTCCCTTCTACCCCGATTGTCTCTTCCATCAGTGTCTCTTATAAAGGGGTTCAACTGTGAACGAAGATTCATTACAGGCACATATTTGCGACACAGTGTTAATGGCAAGACTATTCTCTATTTACTTCATTGTAGCCAATAATTTGTTATGTCCAGGTTTCAATGTATAGCAGGTGTGTATGCAATTGTGTGCAAGTAGCAGGTGTGTGTGCAAGAAATCTTACGGCTATGCCCTTGAGACATGGGTGGCTTGAAACTTTGGCCACCCACATACGTTTTGACGCATTGAGGGACGGGTTCAGGATTCAATGTTAAGTGTGCCTCAGAAGGAGCCCTTATACGTCTAATTCAGTCGTTGTTTGCTGCCTTCCAGCAAGTGCTCGTCTACATGTTTCTTAGGCGTTTAGTCGCTTTCACTCAACGGTCATATCCTTGCGCGTCCTTGTGTGTATTTGCATCATCCCACCGCTTAATTAGCCATTCGTTTCCAGCAAAAAACATGCAGTGAGGTTTCCCTGAATGTTAAGGAGTGTTCAAGATATGCATAGTGTTACGTGGCTGTTGGTGCCGTGTTTACATTATCGTCATAGTTTGAATGAAAAGACAGTGCACTCTTATATAAATCTACATTGGTTTAGCAAGGCAAGAGATTCACGTTCTGACTGCTCGAGAACAGAGAGTAGGCTGTTGTTTATTGAAAAGCAAAAACAAGCTTGCTGATTGGATGCGAAGGCCTCTTAGTGTAGGGGGCATACCTCGATACAAGGAAAGATCAAGACTTCAAGGTGAGAGGAACTGGCTTTCGGAGGAGTGAGAAGAATGTCCCCGTAAATAGCTGAAGAACACAAAGGTCCATCGATGGGTATGTGACATTTAGTGGGCCGAGAGAAAGAAGCAACGGACAGTTGTTACAACATGTGTGCCTAGTAACGGTGCCTCTGGAGCGAAAAAGAGGAGCTGTAGGAGAATACGACGACGAGGACTTTGTTGTTGCTTCCGTAGCCTCACCCCATCCAGTGCTCCATCACCGAGCGTTCTCAGTAAATGCTTCCTGACTCGTAACAATATCTTCAACCATCAATCTTCTATTCTCTGTGTATGTTTGCCTTGTACTGCACCTAGGGTTGCCACCTGCCTGGTTTTAGACCAGCCAGGCTGCTTGTTTAGGCAGTGGGCTGGTTAATGGTCCGCACCTAAGACCGGCCATCATTGGCCACTTTTTTTGGCCATCTTATCGCGATTATTACTTTTTTTTGCATTTTATTAGCTTAAAATTCAGCAACTTCAAAGATGCTAAATATTTTTCGTCAGATTACCAAAACTCTCACGCAATTTTCAACCAATTTCTAACTTGTGACTGGAAAACGCTTCCAGTTAAACCTGTCATTTAACTAGAGTGAAAAATCTGCATCAGTGGTTACGTGCTTGCATCGTGAGTGCAAATTCCCCGCCTGCAGCGAAAATGACGTCAATGTCTGTTCCGAAACACTAGATCTCAACCTGAGAACGAGGGCTAGTTCCTGGCCGTGCATGACATAAATTAATAATAATAATTGCTGGGGCTTTGCATCCCAAATGGACAGCATAATTGTAGACGACATTTATTTTTATGCCAACAGAATAGTTGGTTAGTACTGCTTTGTTTTTTTTTTTCTTGTACATGTACATTGCGTTGACTTCTGACTAGGCAGGCAATGTTACAATGTAATGATGACATTGCATGTCAAAGACTGAACATGGCGTCTTTTTTTTTTCAGCCTAAAGTCAACCACCTCTATAAGTACCCCCCCCCCCCGCTCCTCATAAGGGCCGGGTTTTATCTAGTGATAAGGGTGGCAACCCTATCTGCACCTTGACTGCATTTCCTCTTGTCACTGATCCCAGGTGTGTGTGCGTGTGCGCACGGAACTTGGGACCAACTTGCCAAACGGCTCAACTTTGTCGGGTTGCAGTCAAAGTTAGCCACATTCATTCTAAAAGATCATCGCAGGTGGTTTCAGAAAAAAATTGTTTGCTTTATGTCTTTTTTTTTTACGCAGCCTGCCGAAAAGAGCCGTGCATGGCAAGTTGCGAAATCTTTAGGCGCTACCGTGTCACGTGACCTCTGCCCCGGTGTGACCCATCTCGTGGCAGCGAGGCTTGGTACAGCAAAGGTAATGAATAAGTGTGCACAAATATCATAGTCCTCAACATTTGGTCAAATGTTATATTCAACATTTGCTTCAGCTCGAATTGTAGTTTGAAGTTTTCATAGTATTCAGAACGAATGAAAGTGGGTATTTTTCTGCACACAAAGCTTCTGAAAGTGTGGTTCGATAGCAGCGTGGGCTGATCTTTTGTGAAACCAGCCTTCCAGGCAGAATTCACACTGTCATGAAGCCATACTCGATGGCAAAGTTTGTGTAAAATTCACACAATTTTTTTTTTGTGGTGAATTTTAAAGTGTACTGTGCTTCATCGCTTATAACCCACACCACGAATTGCAACAGATGGGCAGAACAAGTGTACATGTAAGCCATGGAAATAAGTGTATACAGTTACTCCTTATACACGTTTGTCTAGCTTGATTTTTTTTTACATGCCCACATGCGATATTTTTAAAGAGAGTACCATTCAGTTGGTTTGCACGTCATACTTTTGCTGGTGAGGTCGTTATTTCTTATTTTTTTTCCTTCCCAAGAGCAGTACAGTTGTTGCAAAAAGATTTCTGTTCATGGGGAACTCAACTGTAGCATTGGTGGGAGGTGCGCAGCAAAGTAGTACTCCTTTGGCTTAACAGCCAAGGCAATGGGTGGAAGCACCAGCAAAAACTCACAAGAATACAGTAGTTGTTTATGGTACCAAAACAAAAAAAGAGGGACTGCATTTATTGCCAACTGTGAAGTTGCGTATGGCAAGATCATGACATAGGTAATGAAGCTCCTTGGCATGACTTCCAACATAAAAGGGCACTGAAGCATCTCAGAAAACTTGTCTGGACCTACGTAGTGGCGATAACCACCATGTGCCCATGTCGTGTGCTTAGGTGCTGTGTGGAGGTGGCTAACAAAAAACCTATGTCATTGCCATACCTGTGGCTTTGGCCAAGTTTTTTTGATTCCTATGTGCAACTCGCCAATGAAGAATTTTTAAGAAATCATATTTTGTAGTAGCTACCATATTAACACGATTGTAGGTCAACCCATTTTTTTCTAAACTTGATAGCCAAAGTTTGGGGTTCGACTTACAGTTGTAACTGAAGCTAGCACCGCCAGTTACGCTGTGAAAACAAGAAATCAGGCACGCTATGACACGGTTACAATATTACGCTTGCTTTCCAGGTCCACATGTAGCATATAAGTATTCCGCATGCGTGCTTTTAAGAAACTTTCTTTTTCAACTCTTACGAAGCCACTGTTTGCCATCAGCAGTGCCGCTACTGATTGGATAGGCGGTGCTTCCTTCAATGATTGACACTTAAGAAAATGCCGCACGGCTCTTACGGGAGTGTCGGTCGCTGATAAAAGAGGCGCTGTTCCAATCAACAGCGGCACTCCTGACAATGAACAGTGGATCAGCAGCGATTTATTTTGGGGGCACTTTAAGGCCAGCAGGGCCTGGGCATTGAAGTTCGTGAAGAGGGCTGGCTTCACGATAAATAAATTTAAATTAGGATATATACGCCCATGCTTTTTTTTTAGGTGCGATTTTGGAGGTTGGGGGTCGAGCTACATTCAAGTCCACTTGCAATCGTGTAAATATGGTAGTCTTGAATGACTGCACCAAAGTTTCACTTCGGTGGCCTATCTTCGGTGTTTAGTGAACGGTGACACTTGTTTGGTCCACGTTGTTCAGGTGAACAAGGCTCGCCGCATGCCCGGTGTTCACGTCGTGCACCCGTCGTGGCTGTGGTGCTGTGCCGAGCGTTGGGAGCACGTCGCTGAGGCCCTCTTTCCCCTTCGGCCGCCCAGTCGAGACGGCGCCTCCGATAGACGGCCCCTGCAGGCCACCATCAGCCAGCATCCCAAGGTGCGTGTGGGTGCCTCTTACGCTACTGAGCAGTGCTTCAAGTCACATGAGATAGGTTTCGAATCACTCTTAGACAATTACATGATCACTACAAATGCAAGAAGTAGAACAAAAATTTCCTGTGTAGCAGGGGAAAATGCGGGGTTCTTACTAGGCTTGTGCGAATAAAACTTCAGGTCTGAAGCGAATTCGAAGTGAATGGTGATTTGGTTGAATAATTTGTAATCGAATTTGAATAGTGTATATCACATATTATAAAGAAAAGTGAGCACATTTGTCATGACCCAACTAACCTGCACAATATTTTTTTTAAATTGAAACAAGGCATGCGCAAATAACATTCTTTTTGGTTCGAAGAAATTGGAAGCAACTTTGAATAGTAGCAGGATTTGACTTTCAGTAGAATGCAAGTGATAACCTGTAAAATATGTTACGTTTTAAAATTTTGTATACTTAGGGCATATAAGCCGGTATAACAAGTTTCTAAACTTAAAAAATGATGAATTAACCTTGAAGGGGGGCTTCGTGGCAGTGTGGATTTTTTCTAGAAAGGTGTGTTCACGGTATAGCTCCCCTCCACTGCAGTGAAACCACCTCTACAGGGGGTTACATGCGGACTAATATGCACCTATTAGTTCGTTTCGAAAACTGCGAAATTTCCAATAATTTAAATTTCAATCGAAGCGAATTTGAATACTGTAATACAGTAGAATCTCGATGATACGAATCCCGCGGGGTCACGAAAAATATTCGTATTAGCCGAAATTCGTATCACCGAAACACATGTAAAACTAGCTAAATTAACAGTCAGAGGCAAACTCATTTTTAGGAACACATAAAAAAACATTTATTTCTTGCAGAAAAAATCTCTAATGTCTTTCTGCTTCTTTTTTTTCGCGAAGTCACTCAGCAGACTTCTTTGAAATCCGTAAAAACGCGTGCACGTGTCGTCGCTGATTTCATCAGCGGCCATAGCACGCCTCAGGACGTCGAGCGCGTGCAGCGTTTCAGCCGCCGGTGGTGGTCCTTCACCATCGCCCTCGTCTATGTTGTCGCCATCATCGCTGGAATCGGCAACCTCGCATGTGGCCTCCTCAACAATATCCTCCACCGTGCGCGCACCACAAGTGGCGAGGTTGTCATCCGCCGTGCAGAAGTCTTCAGCTGTACACCCAGCATCAAGCAGTTCCCAACCCTCAATTGGCTCTTCCTGCTCTGAGGGCACCTCTTCGGAACTCCTGAAGAAGCCGAATTTCGCAAAGCAGTTTGCTATGGTAGTCGGCGTTACTCGATCCCAAGCCATAGCGATAAAATGGATGGCGTCCAGGAGGCTTATTCGCAGGTCGCCTTCGTGTTTTCTGTCAATATTGGCAAGTAGGCGGCGCACAAGAAGGCCCTTGAAATGATGCTTGAGGTTTTTATTATTCCAGCGTCAAGCGGTTGCAGGTGCGTCGTCGTGTTCGCGGGCAAAAAGATCAGTTTGACGTTTTGGAGCGTTACTTGCCTCGGGTGGGCGGCGCACTGGTCAAGAATCAAAACAATCTTCCGATTCTTGCAGGCCATCCTTCTGTCAAGGAGCGACAGAAATTCTTCAAACAGGGCCGCCGTCATCCACGCCTTTTTATTTGCACGATAGACGCACGGCAAATGGCTCTCGCGCTTGAAACACCGAGGCTTTTGGGATTTGCCAATTACCGTCAGCTTAAGTTTCTCCGACCCGTCGGCGTTACAGCACAAAAGCACCGTAATTCGCTCTTTGCTTTTCTTGCCTCCTTGGCACGCTTCGCCTTTTAAGCAAAGGCTCTTCTCAGGCTGAAGGTTAAAAAACAGGCCAGCCTCGTCTGCGTTAAAAACATCACGCGGCTCATACCCAGAGATGAGTGACTGCAGCTTCGCGAGCCAGTCGCTAACAACGGTCTCGTCAGCCTTCTTTGCTTCCCCACAGACGCTTTTGTAAACGAGACCGTGTCTTGTCTTGAAACGGTGCAGCCACCCACCTGAGGCCTGAAATCCGTCGATGCGCAGAGCAAGTGCGATCTCGTCGGCTTTCTCACGCAACACTTTGCCATCGATGTTCACACCAGCTGCAGTAACCTCCTTAAACCAGGTCAGAAGAGCTTCTTCAAGCTTCACGTGTTGGGCTGTCTTCGCTTGCCTCGCGTTGACGTTGAATGAAAGCACATTCTTCATTATTGAGTCCCGCTGTCCAACAATTGTGCTTAATGTCGACGTTGCGAGGCCTAGCTCCTTAGCCAACTCCGTGCGTTTTCTTTTGGGATCCTCATCGACCTTTCGAAGAATGTCCAGTTTCTCCTTAAAGGAGAGGGCTTTCTGCTTGCGAGACATAGCTTGCTGCCACTCGGCAAAAAAGGCACAATCACAACAAAGCAAGAACGCGGGCTCGAGCACAGCAACGACAACCACTCCGTCCGACGGCACGCATAGAAGAAAGAAGCTCCCGCAGGCCGTGCCTCTCCCTCTCCGGCGTCTCCGCCTGCCGGCCTGCCTCCGCACCAAGAAAAACAAACAAAAAAAAACGTGGCCAGCGCCATCTGTAATCTTCAAGAGAAAGCAAAAGGCACACTCCGGCCTCCGATACACGCAGATATGGTCCCTTGAATACTGGCTAGTCTACCGTCCGCATGGCGCGCCGTATGGGGAGGGGTTGACGCTTTCTAAATGACCCCGCAAGGGGCGCTGCGCGCTTTCGGAATGTCACCCGCTCATTGCTCTCGCCTGCTTGTTCGTTGTGTTGTGTTGTGGTGCTGCGGATTGTCCGTTGTGACACTACGACCACAACTGCAACGGCGTGTTTGCTGGACTACGTGGACCTCACCTGATCAATCTGGGACTGGGAACGAATGACAATCCAACTGCAGCAGAATTTTTAGTGATAGTTCGCTAGCATTTTATAACATTGCAAAACCACATAAATCAGGAAATTGTGCCCCAGAAGTTATCACTGCTCCGACTTCTCTTCCTGAGGTACAAACGGAAAGCAAGATTGCTGTACTGGATAATTTGATTGATGGAGGAATGTTTGGTGATGCTCAACATGCACTGCAAGCGCTTTGCGCAATATCAGTTCGTCGGACCACGCGTCTTCTGTGACGGCAAAAAGCCATGAAATGCTTATTTATGGTGTGGCAGGGTACACAGTAAGAAAGATCCTGAGGAAGACTTCCTGTAATGAGTGTACATTGCTGCTCTCTGTGGAAATTAAAGCGCGGTGCTGTGGATCATTCTTCTGAATCCACACCAAATTTCCACAATTGAGGTTTGATGTACCCTTCGGGCTCTCTTAAAGATATTATAACCGTCCTTGAGAACAGCTTCACGACATTTTTCAGCGTAAATAAGCTACACGAGCAAAGATGACTCGATCTTAAGGGCTCGTTTTTTTTGTGTGTGTGAAACACACTATTTAATGAGAATTCTAACAGACAATAATGCCATGGAAAGTGTACGGGATGTTATTTGTAGTAATTAGGATATAAATGTGAAGAAAGTAAAGTGGACGAAAAGATAACTTGCCGCCGGCAGGGACTTTTCTTCACATTTATATCCTAATTACTACAAATAACATCCCGTATAGTTTCCCCGGCATTATTGTCTGTTAGTTCTCATTAAATAGTGTGCTACACGAGCAAAGCATTCTCGACTTTGCCGATTTCATTACGTGGGTACAGCTGCCTGCACTAACATGCACAGAGCATGCACAGCAAATTACTTGCCAAATAGTGAAGTTTTACATTCTTCTACGGCTGCGCTTTTTTGTGAAGGCCCACTAACAATGAGAGAACAACAAAAAAAGAGCAGCTGAAGCATTTGAAAATGAGAAGATGTAAGTAATTTCCCTACCTGTGCAACTCTTCATATTTATTTGCTTTGATAACCACTTTCGTTTCCCTGTTTTAGTTTTTTTTTTTTGATGCTCATGCCAATAAAATATTTGGAAAAAAAAAGTAAACTGGTTCTTTCAATGTCAGTTGGTGCCGTTCCACCTGAGAAACAACCTACACACGTACTACCATGCATTCCATTGATACATGTGCCTCGGCAAAGCAAGCCTTTGCGCACGAAAGCACGTGAGAACTTGTTAATCGAACCGGTTAGTATTTGCCATGGGCACAATTACGCTGCAGCAAAAAAAATATTGCAAGAAATGGTCTAGCTGAACTATGCTGAACGTGCGCCTGCGCTTCGGCGACACGCAGCTGGTCGGCGGAGCGCCGCTCCCCAGCATGAGGACTGCTCGAAGCGCCACCACCCGCATCATTCGGTAAGCGTGCTCGCTCTCCTCCGCGGACGGCAGACTAGCCAATATTCTAGGGACCCTAACGCAGATCTTGGAGGCTGTCGCGCGCTGCTCGCCGGCGGCGCTGGCAACGTGCCAAACCTGCCAAACCGGCGGCGCCGCACGCATTCCAGCGCCGTAAGTGCACGCTGCTATCTTCCGCGGCCGTCGGTGGGGCCAACGTTACGTTGGGTGGGGCGGCGTTTATTCGTATCAAACGACGCGGGTCAAAAATCAGTTCGTAACAACCGTACTCAAGCACATTGTAAATTAATGGGCCTTGGCCGGGACCACAGAATAATTCGTATCATCCCGAAATTCGTATTAGCCGTGATCGTATCATCGAGATTCTACTGTATTCGTTCGAATATTCAAAGTGCTCGAGTATTTGCACAAGCCTAGTTCTTACATTTTTTTGCACGAAATAGGAGCGCACATATACATTGCTGAAAGGGCCTACCAGCTTGTTTGGGTGTTGCAAACGAACGATTGCACCACATAGTTGATGCAGTGACAATTGTGCAAGGTTTGAAGTGGCTGCCTAGTGAGGAAATTGTCAAGATTTTAAAGAGAATGTCCCACGATCTTCAAACAAAGAAACGTTGCCTTTGCGACATTTGTGTAAGTAAAAAAAAATGTTAGAAATCCAGTACTTAGTGTAGTGCTAATCCTGCTCCAACCCAGTGGTAATTCTGCAGTCAATGTAGCTCTATGAAGTTCTTGTGTAGGCCCAGTGACGGGCTAGCAGACGCACGCACGTAAGGGTCTTTCCTTTCTGTCTAGCCTTGTACGCCATCGGAGGGCTCACATTGTTGTGCAAATAAATATTATTATTATATTATTATTATTATTATTATTATTATTATTATTATTATTATTATTATTATTATTATTATTATTATTATTATTATTTTTAAATCCTGCGCTTAAAGGGACACTAAAGGCAAAATTAAGTCGACATTGATTGTTGAAATAGCGGTCCAGAAACCTCGTAGCGCTGCTTTTGTGCCAAGGAAGTGCTTATTTTGAAATAAAATCACGTTTTTAGTGGTCCGCATCGCGTTAGCGCGCTTCAAATCTCCCGCCTGAAAATACGACTCTCGTACGTCACTGCTGCCATGCCCAACGTTGCCCGCTTTTACTGCGCGGCCGCCGACACTAGTAGCAGCCGAGCGGAAGTAGCGGAACCCACAGTAGCAACAACGGCGCTGCGGCAGACTTGCTCGGATGGGCACATTCAAAGCCGTCACCAAGTTGCGGTTGGTCTCGTAATCCTCAGTACGAAAGTGCAGCGAGCACACACGCAGAGGTTTTGACTGTTTAGCACACTGGCGCAATGGCATGACACTAAGCCACTTCGAGCGTAAGGGTTCATTCCGCGGCACCCAGTGAAAAGACACACCGGTTTCCTTGCTGCAGCACTGGCGTTGTGCACCATTCGGGCATCCGGCAATATCACACGCATGCGGCATTTTGTCGAACTTTCTGTCAGAGCGACCTTCACGAGCGCGCAAAATACGCACGGCAGTACGCGATCCCGAAACTACCACTGAGACGGGCGAGGCACAGCTCGGCGAAAACGGAACCTTTGAACCACGCGCGCCGTTCCCCATGGCAACGCCACGGATGTTTTGTTTTCCATGAATCAAGCGGAAACGAACAAACAGCATTTTGTTACGTCTTTTGATGCTCGGAATCTTCTTTTTTTACTGCTGCTAGTTTGATTACTAGTGATTTATTGTAGGCCGACTTCCCTACGTCATCGGGATCACTTCGAAAATGTCCCACTCGTGGCGCTCATCATGTGATACATCTAGCTTAATTTCTCGGTAAGTAGGGCACTGCTGTTGATAATATTGCCGTTTTAGAAGTTGTCATACATTGGGCTTTCACTCTAACATAAATTGTTATTTGCCTTTAGTGTCCCTTTAATGCAGCTCCACTACCATGAAACCTGAGGAAGTGCATAGCATGGTAAATCCAGTGATTCTCTTGGGAGTCGCGCGCTCGCCGAGGCATTGGCACCCTCTCTTGCATGACACGGGTGTCAGCCGGATGTTTCGGAAGCGGTTTTTTTGCGATTTTAGGTAAATTATTGCGATTAGTTCTTGGTTATTTCTGTAGTTTATACAGTGGAACCCCGCTGTTACATTCCTCACTGTTGTGTTTTTCCCGGCTGCTACGTCGTTTTCCACCGGTCCCAGCATAGCTTCCACAGGATCCAATGTGTCGGAAACCCCGCTGTTACGTCCCAACTGTGGAACCGTTCCTGTATCATACGTCGCGAAGTGCACTCCAAGCTGGCCGAGCAACCACGGAAGAGAGCGGCCATGTTGGCTTTTCACGTAGCATGGCTTGATTTGACCGTAATAGCCGTATGAGACGGAAGCAGGTACTTTCGATTGCCACGAACGAAAACATAGCCTTCGAGATCCGTATTGCAGAGATGGCGTCCATGGCCTAATTGCTCGCGAAAATAAGTGCTTCAAAGTTAGCGTTTGCTTCCACAATCACATTGGTGTGGACTCATCATCATCCTTATTTGTCGGTGTTGGAGCTGGTTTGGAGTTCGTGTTGTTTTCGCACTTCGCGGTCAGACTCGTCGCAGTGGTCGTGTTGCGTGTGCTTAGTCCTTTCATGCCTACCACTGTTGGTGCCAAAAGAATCGCATACGTTGATTACATTTCTGTGGACGACGGCATTCCCAGCTCTGCGTTTCTATCCGTCGACTAGGTCGTGCCTGAGTGCGCCAATGCGTGCGCCAGTAACAAAATTTAGGAGTTGGTGGAGCAGGGGTCATCTTCTTCGACGATCGCTTTGAGGGGCACTTTCACTTTCACAAAGCGTTCAACCGTCTACTACGAGGCGCAGGGGTCTAAAACTATGCCAAAAGTGCTACAATATTGCTCGGAGTAGCTGACGCATCCGGCGACAAGCTTACGAAGGTATCGCCATAAATGATTCGTTGCCAGATGTCGGTCGTAGTGGCGCTAGATTTCTTAGGATATGACACTGCTGGTGCTCAGAAAACATTTCGTGCTGCTTGGACACGAGTGAATGCACCAGGCAATGTTGCACGATCATTTCGAGTGTAAGCATTGAAATAAAATTCGGTACCACTAAATACTTTTTCTTTTTTCCTGTTTCTCGGCTCTTGCATTTCCCGGCTCGTACGTTTATTTCTTACAGTTTCTTCCAAAACATATCAGCGGGAATCTACTGTATTATTTTAGACCTTGTTTGTTTATTTTGCACTGGTGTTGAGCAATGTTAGCCGTGTTTTAAGCTTGTATTGACCACTGCATGACCATGCGACATGAGCCTTAAAAAAACAATATGTGAGCGCACAGCAAGATGCATGTCCACTTCGTATTTGCACCGTTCGTGTGAGCTGCGCTGCAGTAGGGCCGCGAAGAAGGGTGACACACATGCTCCTCATCGGTCTTGTGGCGATGTCCCTGCCCAGCATGCCTGATCTAGATGTGGGGGGGGGGGGGGGGGAGAGATGCATGAGTAGCCTTCGCTTCTCGTTGGGGCCGGGACCAATTTGACTGCTTCTGCTCGCTAAGTTTTTGGTTCTTGTACTGCTGCTGTATTTCGAAAACCTCCATTGCACTGTGACTATACTTCGTTGCATGGGTTCAAAGCTTCATTCCACATCGCTATGGATCCGACTAGGCTTTCACCTTCACATTCTTAAATGGGACATGACACCGTCACCCAACAATTTGCGGTTTTCGGCAAATAATAAAAGTAAAGAGTTTGTTATGCCTATACATATATGAAAAATGGACTGTAAATGAATATTTCAGTGCAATATAAGCCCTAGAAATCGCTGGCTCTAAAACTCACCCACTGCCGGTGACTGCCATTTTGGCACGGTGTGTCCGACGTCATGTGCTGCACGTAGTGGAGCTGTCATTTTCTACCAAAGTTTCATCTTCAGCAAATCATTCAACTTGAATGCCAAGCTGAAGAAATCTGAGATAGCTCGATAGCACGCGCAGCTCACCACAAAACAATCATTCGCCGGAATGCAGACACTCGCACGGCAAGCAGCTCTTTATGTCACGGTTCGCGAGCACGCCAGTGTTGCCAGACTCTCAGGCCGCTGGCCTTTTTATTGAAGTATTCAGTGATAAATTAGGTGCCCGACCAAATGCGCTAAAATTTCACTGGCTCATTTGTGAACGCACAGGGTTTAACCCACATACCACAGGTTGTGATTGAAAATCAGGTGTTATGGCCCACTTAAGAAGTTCTAAGCATCCCTCGTAACTCCTTTCTCTCTTTTATTACCTAGGAGCCTGTGGCTGAAGTAGCCCTGCTGCACGACAAGCAAGTTGAGCAGCCGGCCGAATCTCCCGTGTATGACGCGGTGACCGGGAAGAGGATATGGCGGGACAGGGAGCGCACCGCGGGCTCTGGGCCACAGGCGGCAGCAGCCGGCAGCTCACCGACGCTGGCGGCCTCGGAAGAGTGGACCTGGTGAGTAAGTTCTACAAACTTGAGTGCAGAATTTGTCATGAAATCTTACACCCCTGTCACACTGGCAAAATTAGTGTCATTATGAGCCAGTGCACTTATGCCTAATATGTGTCACGTTGACAGCACACTGCTACATTAGAAAATGAATGCACTTTGAAAATGACAGTGGTGATTCATAATTCAGTAGCACAACATGTATTGTTTATGCATTTCTTCATTTGTCCTGACGGCACAGATGGCACGCGTGGCGTCTGAGCCGTTTCAATAGATTGGGGGGGGGGGAGGTGATACTTAAAAGGAAGAAGGAAATGAAAATGGAAATTGTGTGTGGAGTGCACGATAACTGTCTCTCAAGTGAGGACACCTCAACCGATGCACTCACGAGGGATTGGGGATTAAGGGGAGACACTGGTCTGAAAATTGCTTGTCTCAATTTTTAGTATTTCTGGCTGAAATTTACACACAATATGTATTTTCGACTGCTGAAAACAAATATGCAATTACTTTTTGTCTATCGTGCACGGATTGTAAGATATTGACTGTTCCATACACTTACATTCTGCCCAGACTTTTGACAGCTTTCTCACAAAATACCTTTATGAATTTGATATCACTGCATCCTATAAAGACCATAGAGTGCAACATAACCATAACTTAATTTTTAGCTGTATCCATTCAAAAGTTATGGCCTTAACAAGTACACTAATGAGAAATCAGAAATTGTTGCTTAGTTTTACTGCTAATTAAATCGCAGTTATTAATAAAAATATTGTAATTTCTTGGTTTTCTTGCACTAATCAATGCATAAGCTTTCAAATACCGCAAAAATTATCAAAATCTGACCGCTACATCAAAAGATATTGTGGGCAACAGCCTATAATGTGATGAAAAATGTGGTTTTGAGAAAATGAGAAAAGAAGTTTAGAAACATGGTGGGCACTTATTTTGAACTGGAAAAGGCCTGAGTTGGTGTTCTTAGGATAGTAGAAGCCACCAGGAACATAGTCATCATTATTCTTCTTAGTATGGTTTCTTTTCACTCTGGTCTCGCTGGTGATATGCTGCATTCTTGCAGCTGCCAATATCACTTCCTCCCGAATGCATGAGCAATTCTGAACTTCTAACGACTACCTGCCATTGCACTGTCATCAATTAGGCATCTCCGCAAAATGGCGGACAATGTGACGATGCACCGCTGTCTAGCAGAAGCATCCTCAAGCATCCAAGATGGAAGGAATAATTTACCCCGTGTGATAGAAATGTACCAATGCTGTGCGAGCACATTTTTTTTTTAAAGCGCAATGGCTTCGCCTCTGCTATATGAAAAGCGTTCTTGTGCTAGGAACAGCTAATAGAAAAGTGTGTGTTTCAAATGAGACCAAAATGGCTGTGTTACTTAATGTGGTTCCTGCACGATGCGCTATTGAATGGGACTTTTTGAGGTGCTTTGGTGAGCAAAAATGGTCATGAAACTGACTTCAAGACCAAATAACTCGACAAGTATGCATTACATGTCTGTAATATTTTGGAAATGACTTTTTTAGACCTTCTAGATTATAAAAAAAAAAATATTTCAGAAAATTGTTTTTTTCAAAATTTTTCCGCCTCCCAGACCAGTGTCTCCTTAAAGGGACAGTGAGAGTGAAAAGAGTATGGTAAAAGAAGAAAAAGAAAGGTATGAGTGGAAAAAAAAAACAGTGAGGGGGTGGGGGGGGGCAGGAGAACGGGCGTCCGAGTCACCGTGGTGAGCGGCTAGAAAATTCGTTCGACTAGGCCGGCATCCTCGAGAAAAGCTAGTAGGGCCGCAAGGGCTGATCGGCGACGGTGTACGTGGCCGGTGGGATGGAGCAAGTCCTGTAGGGTCGCACACGGCAGTCCGACGAGGCGGTACTTCATGGCGAGCCGCTTCCGCGCAGTGTTGAGAGACGGACAGTCAAACAATAGGTGGCACAGGGTTTCGATCGCGCCGCAATCGGTGCAGTTCGGTGCAGCGGCGCCGCGAAGACGATGCCTGCGTTCTGCGGGCCACACAGAACCGGTCCTCAGGGCAAGAAGAAGCGCGCGCTCGCGGCGAGTGAAACCAGTGGCTGGGATGGGAGGAGGGGGGTGTCCGGAGGCGACCCGTGCGTCGGGATGCTCGCGCACAAGCTCCCGGCGAAGGTTGTTGCGTGCCGAGTCGAACGACCTGGCGTAATCCGTCAGCGAAGTCTCGGAGGAGTGTGCTCGTTTTGCAAGTTCGTCTGCAGCCTCGTTGCCCGCGATGCCGACATGTGAAGGGAGCCACTGAAGGACCACATGACAGCCGTGTTCCTGGAGGGCCAGCAGGCTGAGAGCGGCGAGCTGTCGCAGGGCAGGTTTCGAGTCGCAGAAGATTGCTGAGCTAGTGACGGCCAGCGAATTGTGCAGGAGGTTGACAGCCAGCTAGAGCCCGACTAGCTCAGCTGTTGTCGAGGACGCACAGTATCGCAAGCGGCACTGTCGTTCCGAGCTGAGCTGAGGGACTATGCAGGCGGCCGTGGCGGAGCAATCCTGCAGGACGGACCCATCGGTGAACACTTGCGTCCTCTCGGCCAGGTCCTCTGCTGTTGAAGAATACCTTTTCAAATATGTGCGAGAGCTTAGGTCCACCCGTATCGCCGTGCCGTGAGACCTCATTTCTCCCTGCAATGTCGACAAAGAGCTTCAAGAAGACAGGGCTGTTGAATGCACTCGGCGGAACTGAGGAATACGCTTGGCGGAACTGTTTTAGGAGGGCAGTGACAGCGGTTGTGGCAATGATTCCCAGTCAGACTTCTTGACCAGTGATTCTGACTAGTCCGTGCATGACCGGATCTGGCTGTTTAAAGTACATGCTAATTCTGTTAAACAGGTACCCTTTGTTTGTGCTATACAGTATAACCTCATTACAACAGACCTTCATAGTGAAGAGGATTTTGGTCTGTAGTAAAGGGAGTATGTAAAATCCAAGTACTGTTACAACAGACTTATATGTAAACGCTCAATGGGTCTGTTATAACCGGAGAGAATTACGAGTCACAAGCGTGGTCTTAATTTTAACGGGGGACCAAAAATAAATGCGATTTTTGGAAAATCGCATTTTCAGTTTCTGTAGCCCATTTTCTATCTGATTCCAGAGTATCTTCAATTAAAACTACGTAGAAGTGCTATAAAATTTTTTTTTTGCGTCTGCCGACTTGGCGAAAATTGCAATAGCAAAAAAAAAAAAGCATTTTTCAAAATTATACCTCGGCAACGGCGCAACCAGGCGCCACCATTTTGGGCTAGTCGTAAAGAGCATTTCTCCCGTGTTCAAGTTCTCCGTTTCAGCTGGCTCCTCCATTCAGTAACAAGCGTACAAAAAGCGCATGTTTTGGCTGCTTCTGCCGTGATGCTTGCTTCGGGATTGTCGTCTGCTGCTTGTGCCTCGCGAGGTCGTGGCTGTCGAAAACTGCGCTACTTAGTGACGCGTTCGCACTCGTTCTGTGTTCATGGGTCGACGATAATTTAGAACGCTTTAGTTGGGCAGCTGCAAGCGGAAGCTCAGTCATCAGATTACGATAGCGCGCCGCACTCGTCGCGAATATCGCAGCAATGTTTTACGCACCTCAAGAAAAACCTGTCTATGTCTAACTGCGATTCGGTAGACCAGGCATTTCTTCAGGAAGAGGAAGCGATTGATATCTTGAACAGGGGCGCCCACCTTTCCTCTGATGCTTGTAGGCGAGGTTGTAGGCTGCAAACTGCGTACACGTTAGCCCTTTAGAGTGCGGCATCAGCCCACTTTCGCACACGCTAGACACAAATAAAGTTTGAGAATACATTTTTCTTGACAAAAAGCCACCAGAGCAAGGTTTTTACTGCAGCAGAATAATTCAAAGTGAGATTTATGCACAACGCAAGCTGATAACAACCATCAGTCAAACTGAAGTGAGCACACACAGCAAGGGTCAATTTGGCGCGTTATATCTCGTGAACAAAGCAAATGAGGACATATTATATTAGATCCGTGTGTTCACTGACATGAGCGCTCTTCGATAAAAAATTGCCGTCAAAATTGAGACCGGAGATTTTTTTATTTTATTTTTTGAAAAAACTCGCTTCTTTAACAATTTTTTTCTTTTTCACGCTGCCCTTAGGAAAATGATCTTCCGTATAAATGTTCAAAGGCTCTTTTCTATATTTGACAATGTTTTGAAGTTTCTGTTTGAAATAGGAAAGGCGCCAAGGCGCCTCAAACTTGGCACACTTTTTTGATTTCGGCCGTGTTTGCCATTTTTTCACATTTCCTTCCTTTTGAGAACGGCACAAAAAAAGAATGGATGTAATTCACAGTAATGCTTATTAAAACAAACAAAAAATTTTTTCGACACATCATTTATAGTTCGCGTTAAATTCAGCCGCGAAATCCGAAAACATTGCAATGAGCAGAAACAGGAGGCCCGTGCCGCCACCTTCAAATATTTTTTTGGCGCGCTGGGAGCGTTTCCTGGAAATAAAATGTTTGGTTCCGTGCCTGTTTGAATGTGCCCACATAACATGTAAAAAATCCAGGCAAAACAAAAAATGCGACCGGACAGGCATGTTCGATCTTTTGTGGAATCACCCTGCTTCCGAGGCTGCACACCTTGATGCAGCGAAGTGAATTTGGCGAGTGCACTTGCTGGCAAGTGCATTTTGTGGCGAGGGTCACTAAGCGTTCCCACGCGACCGTGTGCAACTGACACTAGAGACGAAGTGCACTGGCTCGAGTGCACTCATGTTTGCCTCTGTGAGAGGGCTATTAGCCAGTTAAATTACAGCACGCCCCAAAGACCATTGCAACTTTTGAAGCAACCGCTGCTTCCACTCTCTGTTTACTCCTCTCCTATCCACTCTGTCTCCCCTTAACCTTCCTCTACGGCACTTTGCAGTTTGTTCGCTTACCCAAAGACAACAAGATGTATTTCTGTTCATCACCATTACTTTCAGAGAGCGATTTATCGCTGTTTATAGACCACCGCCTGCATTCCGTTTTGTGACAATGTGCGAGAGTTCGGTGCCTTTCGAAAATAATGAGAGGGCGACGACAACGAGGACTCCAATTTTTGGCATGAACACTCTCAACAGAACAGTGATGGAAATGCTGCTCCAATTGCTCCAAACTGCTCCGAAAGAGAAATGCTGCTCCATGCTGCTCCAAAGTGTAATACTATTTGTTAGTAACTGCTCCAAACCTGCTCTAAAATGGCATTGGGGAACAAGAAACAGTGAACTTTAACCGTGTGACCATCCAGCGATCCTAAACGAAAACAAAAATAAGCTGTAACAGTGGAACCTCGTTAATGTGTACCTGCCGGGAACGCCGCATAACTACGCATTAAACGGTAGTACGCATTAACCACCAAGTAAAAATTTGCATCTCCTCGCGAAGGCCATCGCCGCCAGCAAAGAAATATATACAGTGCCACAGCAAATATTGCCTAAAGTACCCACTGCAAAGCCTTTTCTTTGTTTTTGCCAAAGTGGAGAAACGATTCTGGCACTCTCGCACGACCGTCCGGTAGTGCCCATAGCGCGCGGTGGCGACGCCAAGGAGCATTTCGGAACTATTACAGGGTCCGGTATACGCAGTGATCGACATAGCGACGGAACGGACAGTGTCGGCTATGTGTGTGTGCGTCTGTACCGCGATCTGCTACGAAACGAAAACTGACACAGTTTCAGTGAAACGAGGTACGGCTGCGTGGAGTCGATCGTCTCCTGGATAGTTGCGTGCAGCGCGTGGCCTTCTCGGCTCACGCCGTCACTGCCGGGCCGCTTGCTGCCCTGCACGCGCGCATTTGTCGTGGGAGTGTTCTTCGTACCCACTTCACTCCAGACCGTGCACAGATGCGGCGAGTAGCTTGTTCAGTTAACGCGGCGATGACGAACTTCCTGCAAGCGATACGCACTCTGCGACGCTCTAGCGGTGCTGGCAGAGGACGGAAGCGCGTTTGGGTAGTCGCCCAATAAAAGCGTGCAGTATGGTTACAACAGCGCTACGCTTGCTGTACGGCACGCGTGCGTTTAGCGTGATAGCGTCAATGCAAAGAGGTTTCTCGTATCCCGCGACCAGCAACGCCCAACTCCGCAACAGCGAGCTGCTTTCGTTTCTACAAAGCGGCGCGCACTTGAACACGGCCCCGCACAACGAGGCGGGCAGCGATCGGCAGCCCAGCGCGTTCAGATTGTCGCCTATTAAAAACGTGCAGTAGGCTTAAAGTAGTGCTGCGCCGCACGCGGGCCCGAGCAGATATCTTAAAGATACTTATTGTGATAAGGTTGTCGGCGCTAAGTCATGGTAGCGCGTTCGTCGGTGGCCGCCACCTCACCTTCGTTCTTTCCCGGTGCTTACTCGCAAAAGCGTCGTCGCAATCGCGCGGAAGTCGGAATCAGCGATCGACCGATCTACGCGCTTCTCGAAGACGGAAAATCTTTGGCGGCACATTTGGGGGTCGGTAAGTTCAGCGACGCAGTAAAATTTTATGGCACAAAAGCTTATCGCGGTACGCAGGGTACGCATTAACCGGTAGGCGTAGGACTAAGCACTACGGCTTAAGCGGTCAGCGAATGCATTAGGCTCTATGAGACTCGGTCGGGGATTCATCGCAACTACGTTTTAATCGTTAGTACGCTTAAAGCGGGTACGTATTAACGAGGTTTGACTGTACTGTCATATAGAATGCAGCTTGTATACTAGCTGTACACTAGGACATTGACAATGCTAATGTATACCGGCATTGTCGATATAAGGGTGTTTCAAGAAATGTGTCTGAAAATCCTTAAAAATAAGGGAAATGGAATATTTGCTCACTGCCTTCATACTTACTTTTTCTGTGGTGGGAGACGTGATGACCAGACACAGTAATTACGACATTAATAAAATAAAATAAATTACTTTTTAATTAGCGAAGAGAGACGGTCGATTCAAATGGGAGAATTTCTGTCCCTTCCTGCGAAAAGGCCATTGCCGCTTTGAGATTTTGAGAAATCGGCCTCCGGTAATTATTGCGGAGCAATGAAATTCAACCAAATTCACTGGCGAAACCAAAACCAAATCTCCAATGAGTGCAACTAGCAGACGATCAGAATGATGTCACTGTTCATGACGGCAATTGCAGACGTGTTAGTTCTTCTGCATTTGTTAACGTACGTACGCCCTAGGTGGTCTAATCGCAAAAGAAACCCACACAACCACAAAGCGAAGTGAATCGATGGTTGGTACAACGATGCTTGCTCATTCTAGACATCTTGGAAAAGTGTGGCTGTTGCGCTCTTCCTTGTTCCGGTTTCACCGGTGAAATTTGTCATGTTTCATTACTGGCTAATAATTGCCAGCGGCTGCTTTTTGTGTGAAATCTGAAAGTGGCAACATGCCTTTCGTGGAAAGGGCTGCAATTTTCCCATTTGACTCGACCACCCCTCTCTTCTAATTAAAAAGTTACCGTAATTTTCTTCCTGTTGTAATTGATGCCTCTATTCAGCTTAAGATGTCTGCTGACACAGAAAAAGTAATTATGAAGGCAGCGTGAAAATATCTCATTTTCCATATTTCTGAGGATTTTCAGGCACATTTCTTGAAGCACCCTTTATATTTGATTTAGTTGTATATTTGTACCTGACAAGCAGACTATTTTGGTAAAATGTGTGTGAGATTAGTTCATTATCATAACGATTACTAACTGTTGCCGTGATGATTTTGATGTGTGACTGATTACATTTTGCACTTTATCAGCTTTGACCTCATTTATGCCACAAGAACTGGCATTTCAAGTGTATAGCTCATTTAGCCTATTTTAGTTTTGAAATTTTCAGTGCTGGCTATTTTGGCAAAATATGAAAATAACATATTCAACTCGTACCGATTATAAACTGCTGCTTTGGCAATAGATACATGTGATTGTGGCTTTATTTTGTAATTTGATGCTCAGCTTTATCACTTTTATATCATTTCTGCCACAAGTACTGGTATTTTAAATATATGTTACTCATCTTAGTTTCTGTTCAATGACCACCCATCTGCTTAATTATTCGTTTCTTGCAGTTTAAGGTGATTATTATATGTGCAATAAATATTAATATTTATGAGATACTTAAATGATGCTTTAAACTCCAGGAGTCATTTGGAATATTTTGCGATCTGCTACGAAAACACCAATAGCTGCTCCAAGCACCATTTTTTCTGCTCCAGAATCTGCTCCGAAAATCAAAATGTCGCTTCCATCACTGACAGAAGGTTGTTAAAAAGGCTAATATGACACACTGTGCCTGTGACACTTAGTGATGTGAGAGGTGCACACCAGAGTGTTTCCGAAGAGAAAGAGGGAGATTTGGGGAGACGCGGGTGAGAGTGACAGCCGTAACTGGGCCTGGCATGATGGGCATGCAAATAGTGGCCACTCGAGCTCTAATCCTGTCACCACAGCAGGCTCCCACTTGGACATGAGCATCTGATTCCGACATCCATCTGATCAGCGTCTTCTGAAACATGGGGATCACGGGCAGTCTTCCGTCCACCGGTCAAGCTACGGCTGTTGTACATTGTCATGGCACCCAGTCACTGCTAGCTGCTCCACTGGCTTCCACTGTTCCACTTCATGCAGGAATGTACTCCCACCTGTACCTCGTGCCCTTATCGCGTCGAATGAATAGCTTGGTGTTACTTCGGTAAATGTTTCATATTCAGTATTTTGGGCACTTGCACAAGCTTTCAGCTCCCTCTGTTGTGCGTTTTACATTCTGGGGTCTGATGTGCTCACAACATAGTTTATTTTTTGTGCAGACATGCAGTTGTCTTTTTCTCTTCAATGACTAATATTACCTTATTTACTTCCATGACGTCATAGGGCGACGCCACCACATGTTGATGATTTTTTACATCACTTGTGTAGATGCCGACGGTCACCTTTAACACGAAAGTATTTTATGTTGGGGTCCACCACGGCTACACTGACGTATTTCCGGCACGGATATGACGTTGTAAAATATAGAGACTAACAGTTGGCAAAGAAAACAAAAAACCAGAAGAAAAATTTCCGTCACCGGGAGTCGAACTTAGGACCTCTCGCTCCGCAGCGCAGGGCGCGAAACGATTCAGCCACAAACGGCACATTCCTTGCCACACTAACGGCGAGCTATTTATATACAGCATTTGCCGGTGGTGGTACTCAGATATCGGTGGTACATCAGCGTGTTTTCGTTATCACTAGTGAGATGGTGCGAAGGGCTCGAAGAGCGCGCTTTAAAGGTCGTCGCCCCATGCGTATGAGCGCACGCCTCTACAGGGCGTGGTCGCTCGTGGGCGGAACGAAGGTCACTTCGCTCGCTGCAGCGGCCGCTTTTGCGAAAGGAGCGCGCTGCTCACACAGAAATAAGTTACAACTGTGGAAGTTCGCGCTCATCCTGTGTATGTTCGTACAGTGCACCCTTTCTGCTTGCGCAGTCCGTTGCAAGTTTCGAGCTGCTTGCCGTTCTTCGCGTGACATTACAATTTGTTGCTGTAGCATTCATTCCTTTGCACTTGGGGCGAAAGAATGCACAACAAATGCTCAACTACGTCTGTGAAGACACGTTTCACTTCCGTGTTATACCGATTCCTATGACAGAGTGATCAGCCATGTTTATTTTTGCCTTTGTTTAGGCATCTAAGGCTTTAGCCTGATAGCTTCTGTTGTGAACATCTCATAGTTGCAATGGCACTGGTGCTAATTCTCGCAGTAAGCTGTTGTATGTGCCACATACGTGGTTTGGGTTCTGCATGCAATTGCACTGTGCAGGCCTTTTTTCAGAGCAGTTTTATGATAAAATATGGTGCACAAGAATTGTGTCATTCTGGTCGATATTCACTCGGAGCTCCCACTTTCACTCTGAAATTTTACTAAGGCAGACTAAAGAATAATATTCTCAGGAGGCGATTATGTGTCTAGTGCATTTAGTGTGGCCTAGTATTGCCATAATATACGGTGAAGCCGTTGGGGTCACCCTAGGCGTTGCTTGCCTGCTGAGCAGTCAACCTCAGTGAAAGCCAATTATACGCAGAGTCAGAGTTCTTGAATATGTACAGTAAATGAGGAATTCTTTTTAGCTACTGCTGACATGGTACAGAATGAGATGGAGTGAAGGTGTTGTCAGTAAAATATTAGCTTGCACTCGCTCAAGTTAGCTAGTATTGTCTTTGATGTAATTTGGCACTCTGATGTTTGGAAAAATACTCCCGTTTTTTTTGGCAAAGCGAATGAAAAGTAAGCTCTCCTGTTCAGTTTGTTGCCAAGGCTGTCTGAGTCGAGACCCTTACAATTCAGAAAGCAGCAAATGCCAGGCAACCATATTACTCAATCAATGATTAGTTACAGTTGTACGGATCTAGCAGGCAATAAAGCGAAAGAAAGCATAGAACTATCTCGCTGATCCTTTAATTGAATTCTACATTTTTGCTACCTTCATGCAGCACAGCGTCATCCAGCAAAAACGACCACCCGCAACTCGACGAAAAGGCAAATCCGTACCTGAGCATGTCGTCAGAGCAACTTCTGGAGATGGACCGCGAAGTTGAGGACGAATGCAGCGGCGACGATGATGACGACGTAGAACAGAGCAAAGAGAACGCGGAAAAGACGCAAGACGAAGAGTCGAGCCAGGACTCTTGCATGCTGGGTGGTACTACAAAGAATAACTCAGAGACCGAGTCGTCAGCGGAGTCGCTCTCGGGGGGCGAGTGTCCGCGCGGATGGAGCAAGCGACGGCGCCGGAAAAGAGGGCGCGAATGTCTGACTGAAGATGAGGAAGCATCGCAACCACCAAAGTTTCCGAGGAGTGAACTGCCGGAGGACAGTGATCGGTCAAACACAGAGAGGTCCACAGACGAGTGGTCAAACGGTTCAGTCGGGTCGGTCGATGAGGAGATGGCCGCAGCAGTGGAAAGGGAATTTCTGGGTCTTTGAGACCTTTGTGACAATGCAACTGCATGTATCTTTGGCGCCTGCTTGTGATGTGATTATGCCGTAGCTAGTAAAGTCTGAAAAAAAAAAAAGATTTTAAGAAAAAATGGTGCTGTGCAGAAGTATACCTTCTTTATTTAAAGGCTGTGAATTTTTGTTTGTTCTGATACATGTTTTAAGTGACTTTAGGAGCTGTGAGAAGTTCACATGCTTTTTGTTTGTAAAATGATGACACTTTGCATGTACATATGCAAATTTGCAACTCTTATTTTTTTTTATTTGATGCTCAAGTATCGATCAAGGCAGATTCTGACGGCGAAATTCACTGGCTTGTCGCAGTAAGGTGAGACATAAAATTGAATCCAGTTACTATATCAAACTCAGACAGAATCGCAGAACAGTTCAATATACTACTCTTGCTACTATGCTATACTATACAGGGTGTTTCAAGAATTGTGTCTGAAAACCCTCAAAATTAAGTGAAATGAAATCTTCGCTCGCTGCCTTCATAATTTCTTTTTCCCTAGCGGCAAACATCTTAAGATGACATACTCATGACAGCATTAATTACAGAAATAAAATTGACTATTTTTTTAGAGGACATACGTTTTCGGGTCAAATGGTAGAACTGAAGTGCCTTGTGCCAAGAACCCATGCCCCTTTTAGATTTCCAAAAAGCGGCCTCTGGTAATTAATATGTAGTGCTGAAATTCAAGCAGCTTCAATGGCGACACCCAAATCGAAGTGCCAATGAGTGAAAGGAGCAGATGATGACATCACTCTTTCGTAAAATGACTATAGTGTTGTTAGCACTGCATTCGTTAACATACATACACTATTCGTGTTATAATCACAAGTGCAGGACACACACACATGAAGCGAAGTAGCCCCATGGTTGATCT
Organism: Rhipicephalus sanguineus; assembly: GCF_013339695.2. Taxonomy (NCBI): domain Eukaryota; kingdom Metazoa; phylum Arthropoda; class Arachnida; order Ixodida; family Ixodidae; genus Rhipicephalus; species Rhipicephalus sanguineus. Next base: position 84,187,750 of record NC_051182.1, on the reverse strand, counting down.
ACCGACGCTCGCTCATTTCGGATGCCTCTGAAGAGTGCGGCAGTTGCACTTTTGCGTTTCAGTTTCACTGCCGAAATTGCTTGGATTTGATCACTCTGCAAAAATTACCAACAGTTTCATTTTGGTAGTCAGAAAGCGGCAATGGGCTTTTTGCAGGAAATGCTCCAATTCTCCCACGTAACCCGACTGCCTGTCTCATTTAATGAAAAAGATAATGTAAATTCTTTTATTGATGTAATTGGTGTCTCTAGTCATCTTATGTTGTCCGCCGATCCAGAATGAGTAAATTGAAGGCTGTAAACATTGTCCCTATGTTTGAAGATTTTCGGACACATTTCTTGAAACATCCCGCACATATATTCTATGAAATGAAAACATGCCTCTGTGAAGCTTACTGAAATCTCATCTCGAGCAGTCTCGCGAGATAATGACAGGTAGGAGTTTACCAATTAAAATTTGCAACATCGTGACGTCATGATGACATCACGTAATGATGTCACCACTAGACGTCGTCACTTGGTCAAAGGGGACCATGAGGCGATGTGAAGCAGTGTTTCGGCATGTCGAGCCCGCGTTTCAGAGGGGGAGTGAAGAGGGGGAAATGGGAGAGGGGAGGGGAGAGGGGGAGTGGAGAGGGGAAGTGGACAGGGGGAGGGGAGTGGAGGCGTGTAAAGAGGGTTTGCACATGCGCAGTAAGGGTGGTCACGCCGCACACCACCGGTTAGAACTCCGCCATAAGATGCTTCGCATCTAAAAGCTTGCAGTGCCTCAGATCCTGGAGGCAGTGCAAAATCACGTTAGGTTCAGAATGTGGCGGGGGAGAATCACTACATAGACTGAGAAGAAAAAGGAGATGGTTTTCGCCTTCGAGTCGTCTTGGGCGAATGCAAAAGGGACCCTGTAAGTTTTTTTTCCTCTCTCCGCGTCGCACGGCTGTGTTGCAGGTAAGCTAAGGCAAATGGACCATTAATAGTATTGTGCAAATATCACATGTTGGTTCAAAGCGAATGGTAATTAGTATGAAATAATTTGAAAGCTAATTCAATAGGCTTGTGCGAATAGTAAATTTTAGGTTCGAAGCGAACTTGAAGAGAATAGTGATTTCAGTTGAATAATTTCGAATCGAATTTGAATAGTATATATCCCATATTTAAAAAAAAAAATGAGCATATTTGTCATGACCCAACCAACCTGCACAATGTTATTTTAAAATTGTAACAAAGCATGTGCAAACGTCATTCTTTTCGGTTCAAAGGAAGTGGAAGCAACTTTGGATAGTAGCGGGATTGGGCTTTCAGTAGAATGCAAGCGATAACCTGTAAAATATGTTGCGTTTTAAAATTTGCTATAGGGTGATTCCACGTAAGATTGAACAAACGATGGCTGGTCGACCTCTCAAATTTATTTGAAAATTTTATATATTATTGCCTGATGAGTGGAAAGAAGAGATACGCAATTTGTTTTGCCGCCAAAAATTTTTTCGAAGCACAGGAAATCAATAATGACGAAGAGGTGGAGTGGAGCGCTCATCCGCTCTGCTGTTTTGGCCAACTTTCGTTATGAATTGCACAAAATATATTAAAGTTAGGTAGCTGAAATTTATTTACCTAAATATATGCATGTTTTTGCTTCTGCTCAGGTATTTTTAGTTTTTGTGTGTAGTGTAGATGTTTTTATAAAAAAACCTCAAAATGGCCCAATTGGCAAAATTTTCTTTACTTTGAAGGTCTTTATCTCAAAAAAGTCTTGCAGCAGAGCTACAAAAATTCCGCATTACGTTCTTCGCATGCTTATTTACCAAATTGCCAAATCTTGTATTTATATAATTTTTCAGTAAAGGGATATGATCGGGCTAAGTTCAAGAAAACGCCGAACAATGGAAACTTCTGACGACAATTAAAAAAAAACCCCATTTTTTAAATTTCTTAAACTTTGTCCACTTATTGTCCTCCACATCAGCTTTCACAATCATTAAAAACATGTTGCATAATGTCGTTGCACTAATAGTTACGACCCCTCCAATGAGACCCTTAGGCAAGGATGGGCAATTCCTACTTCTTGCCCAGCAAGTGTATAAAATGCAGGCAGGATTGAATTTCTTTTTATTAAAAGGCCAGCAGTACCGAAAAAGGTGTCGCCGGCACTGAAGGCGTTAATTTTGAAATTATTTGGTCACTGCAGCGGCCACGAGCGCGGGGCTACCGATCAGGCGCGCGCGCACCTGATATTCGAGCGAATACTGTATTCGCTCGAATATTCGAAGTGCTCGAATATTCGTGCAAGCCTAGAATTCAAGCAGTAGCAGGATTTGAATAGTAGTAACGTGCAAGTTACAGGGAGTAAGATACGCGAAGTTTTAAAAATTGCCCAGCTTTGCCCATATAAGCCTGTAGTATGCTTATAAACTAAAGAGATAATAATCGTGGGGCAGGTGGTATGCCCACTCTTCCTCTAAGTGAGGCAGTGCGAATTTGCCATGAATAAGGGAAACCCGCACCGTGGAGGGGCGCTGCGGTGCCGGGAAGAAAAACCAGCTCTCATTAACTACCGAAAGGGCAATAACGAAATAAAGAGGGATGCATTTTACGACAATTCAAGGGGAAGCGCTTTACTGTTTGAAGCGAGGTCGGGTTGCTTTAGAACGCGTAGTTACAAAGCGAGATTCAGTGAAGAAGAACAATGCACATGCTCTGGTGAAACTGAGGAAACGACGGAGCTTGTTCTGATTGAATGTCGAGATATATATCCACCTAGGTGTACGTTCCTACGCGAGCCTGCATGAAGCCTTGGGTTCTAGGGACAACAATGGAAAGCTGAACACGCCCACGATGGAAATAAGCTAGACACGGTTGCAGTATTGGCGGCAGAAAACTGGAGAGAAAGAACAAAAATAAATAGTGGGGAAAATAAGGACGTTCTGTCGTAAGGGGCAGAGAACTAGGTTGTGAATTTTTTTTCCCTTTAGCAAGATTGATTTAATCGAAGTAGACAAGGCATTAGGCCAACATAAAAAGAAACGAACGTGGTGGCACGCGTGTCACCGCCCCGTTCCATCCATCCTGCCGCTGAGTATGGTATGGAGAAAAAAACTCGTTATGCGACTGTACACCTCTCCGCTCTCCCCTTGACGCCGCCTTTAACAATAATATCGGCTTTTACGTGCCAAAACCACGATATGATTATGAGGCACGCCGTAGTGGGAGTGCTCCGGCAATTTTGACCATCTGGTGTTCTTTAACGTGCACTGACATCGCACTGTGCACGGGCCTCCTAGCGTTTCGCTTCCATAGAAATGCGACCGCCGCGGCGGGTATCGATCCCACGACCTTCGGGTCAGCAGCCGAGCACCGTAAACGCTACACCACCGCGGTGGAGATCACGCCGGCTTGAGTCCCCGTAGCTTTGCACGCACGTTGCAAGCGCTCTGCGCCGCGTCGTCTGCTACGTGTCCGCCTACGGTCTCCGATGCGTTGCTGGCACGTGTGTAAGCAATTTGCAGGCAATACGGGGGATTTGTGGAAACGATAGTACTGCGGAAAGGCATTAATGCGTGATCATGTTTAAACAAAAGACATTTTTTATGAGTTAGAGTCTAACAGCACTAAAGTTCGATTCGCCACTTCACGCTGTTATCTTATGCTGCTGTCAGAAACCGCTTTTAAACGCGCTGCGACCGCTTGTTGGCATAATAGTTGATTTTTGCAAACTGGGTCGCTTGACACTGGCTGATCTTGCTCTACAGATGCAAAAGAGCGCGTTTGCTGAGGCCTTAGTGCAGAGCAATAAATAGTGGAAGATCGAAGGACCATATCACTTGGCATTGCTGCTCTTCGGGAAGATTTGCGCGGCGAAGTTGTGCCGCCTCGAAACACTCATTATGCAGCAATGATAACAAAATTCTTGGAGGACATGTCGACAGTGAAGATAATCAGTTCATAAATGACAAATAAATACGCGATTGTTGCCTCGAGGTTTTGATCAAGGTGCATGCTTTTATTATCTACCGTTATTTCTCACACGTCTTTGGCAGGCCTGCTGGGGCATGAGAGCATAAACTAGGAAAATTATCATTAAATACGTTTAAACAAAGCAAATGTCGATATCACTGTGTGGCTCAACTTGACAAGTGAGGAAAAAGCACGAAAGCAGAATCTACATCAGAATGGGCAGCAAGAATGAAGCAAAATGAGTTTGATTAGTGGTTTTGTTGGCGCGAGGCCCAGGGTTGGCCAAAGAGCGCCATGTCTTTTGATGTTGTGTTAGCGTTGACCAGCACGTGCATTTCATGATGGGTAAAGAGGCCCTAAATCAAGCGCTATATCGAAGCGTAAAAGATTGATATGGTATAAAGTAATGGCAGTTACACGTGTAGTGATCTATGGGTGTTGAATGAATGACGGGTGATCGTGACTTCAGCAAGTGAGAAATGATAGAACAACTGCCTCCTCAAGGTCTCCGAGCCCAAAGGCAGCGAGACAGGTGCTTCCTTGATAAAACTACCTCAGTAGCAGGCTCTGCTAAGAGGTCGCGCTTAGAATTGCCAAAGAATATAGCGTGAAAACTATGTATGTATCTTAAAAATCTAAGAGGTTGCCTGCCTACAAACACAGCAGGCCGAGTGAGATTTGATGTCGGTATGGTAATGGAAGGTGCTTTCTTAGCGTCTAGTTTTGGACATTGCAGCAGGATATGAAGCACAGTAAGAGTCTCGCTACACTTGTCACAAGGGTGGGTCACTACTGGACAAGAGGTATGAGTGTGTGCTGTGAGTGCATCATATCCTAAGTCTGCAAAGCAGGGGCGTAGCCAGAAATTTTGTTGGGGCGAAGCTCCTTTGAGTGTGGGTCTGTCCCTCCTCTGTAGTATGTAGTAGTAGTAGTAGGTAGCCACCTCTAGTTCTTGGAGTGTTCACTGGATGGCGCTGTCATAGCCACCTCTAGTTCTCAGAAAGATCCCTAGATGGCGCGGAGGCGCTCGCTGCGTTGCAGATGCGTGCTCTAGTCCCCCCCCCCCCCCCTCTCGCCTCGCGACGCCGACGCTCCGCGCTCGCTGCGTTGCAGATGCGTGCTCTTGTGACTCAGATGACTGCTGCAAAGTGTTACTGGTGTAACTTCTGTAGGGCGTGTCTTAGATATCAGCGGCCAGTTACCAAGATGCCGCTTGATAATATGTAGCTTATTTTGGGTTTCTCTGTACCATAGGCGCTACCAGTAAGCCCTGACCTTCTTTTTTATGAAGAGCTTAAGGTCCGTTACAGGGACAGCCATGGATGAGTTGACCGCGCTTGCGTGGATGGACGATGCGGCTATAGCTGTTCTGCCATCACATTTCCTTCGATGTCACGGTGTCCTGGCACCCAGCACACACTAGGACAAGCTGTTTAAGTGCGTAAATGGTGCATAGGAGCGAATACAGATATGCAATTACAGGATTACGTAACTAGTGGGTCGTTTAAAGCTTCAAACCCTTTACAAAGCGTTCAGCCATAATTCTTCATCGTCATCAGCCGTCGCATCACAGAGTACTCACAATGCCTTACAGATGTGTAGCTGGTACCTCGCTTCTCCACAGAATGACGAATAATGGCGTAGTGGGTGTTTTCCAACTTCACAAAAATTATGATTCATTGCCTAGAGGGTAACTTGCTAGTGTACTTGTATTAGTAGCCCCAAGAAAGTTTATAACGGGCTCTAGAAATGCCACTCTTCCAGCTTTCGCTGTGATGTGCTGCGCTTTCCGTGCAGGCCTGGCGTTCTTTTTAAATGCGAAGCATTTCTTCGCGAACCTTTGACACTTTGAGCGTTTCTATCTATCTATCTATCTATCTATCTATCTATCTATCTATCTATCTATCTATCTATCTATCTATCTATCTATCTATCTATCTATCTATCTATCTATCTATCTATCTATCTATCTATCTATCTATCTATCTATCTATCTATCTATCTATCTATCTATCTATCTATCTATCTATCTATCTATCTATCTATCTATCTATCTATCTATCTATCTATCTATCTATCTATCTATCTAGCCGCCTACGTCTGGGTGCTCTCCAGATCGCCTCCTTAACTTAGTGTAGACCAAAATTGGCATGGGAGGGTAAGAGGATTTGACGAATATGACTGTCGGGTCATGACATGAATAACGTGAAAGTCCTGTAGCGTGCGTCGACAAACCCTTTCCTCTAGACACGTGCGGCACATACCCATTTACCACGGGCCACAGTGTACGGGTATGCGCCACAGGTGATTGTTTATATCTGCCCAGGAACGCCGAGAACAGACATTGGTAACTTAAATGCGAGAGCGTCAAGAAAAACCGACATCAGCAGCGTTGACCTGACGAATGGAAAGAATGAAAATTAGGATCTCAGCAGGAATCGAACCCAAGCATTCCGCCTGGCAATCAGGTATTCTACAACAGAGCCACGCCAGGGGTTTAAACTGGTTTAGAAAAACTGCCTGTGGAGGCGTAATGTCAGTGCAACGTCAATTGTGGTTGTAGTGGTGGCTATCTAATTTTACTACATAGCAATAAACACTACATATGTCCTCCTACGATGCAGGCGTCATATCACATTAACATCTGTGGTTCCAGTGCTGGCTCCGCTTTTATAGCAGTCTAATGAACATTACATTTGTGTTCCTATCATTCAGCGCTACATTAAAGCATTACTCGACCCCGGAGGAATATAATAACGAAAGTTACGCATGATATTCACACCATCGCATCGTAAAGTGGACTTAGTCCGCTAGAACGACGCAGTGTCCTCTTCATTTGTTACGAGGCTGGGCTATGGCCTCGTGCTGACCGAGGATGATGACAGATTGATTGACAGCCGCTTTGCAGACTAGGCTACGTAGGTCACATACGCCCAGGTAGTCTACGAATACGACAAGCGCCATCCACTGATGATGGTCTACGTAGCACTATCCAGGCCTATCAACCTCGACGGCCTATCAGCCTCACCAACGCGAAGGGTGACTTCAGGTTCCGACATGTCACCGGCTCTATCGACAGACAATTTTCGACGAAATGACCGAGGCATCCACGATTTCCAACAGCTGTACTATACCTCATACTTCACTACACATGGGCCCCTAGTCACCGCGATCAGGACCGTATCCGAAAACAAGTCATGACCAGCTGCTTGTGCTCATTGATCACGGTGATGATGACCTTGTTCAAGAACTGTCAAGAACCTCTTCCACACATGCACAAAGGTTTGTGAAACGTGCGAGCGTTCTCCATCATGAGGGACAAGTATAAGCACTTTAGCTTACCGCTTCTGGTGTTGGTAATAACCACGTTGCTGTTGGCAGCATTACACAACTGTAAACAACTGGTTATAACGCATATAACGCATTTGCGGCTCTACAACATATACGTGTGCGTATAAAATTTATACAAATCTTAAGCGTCATTTTGTAATGTTTGGGTCAGTAAAAAAAATTACGCTACAGTCATCTTCCCGCCACATGCTTCTCATAACATCGACTCCCACGGTACGTGGGATCTGCCGAATTTTTCTTTCTTTTTTTTGTTTCTTCGGTACAACTGGGATCGTGGCGATGCAGAGCCAGGACAATTTTTCGGGCGCAGACATCACAACTCTTACGCCAACTTTACCACCATTTTTTAAAGATTGTGCGCGATGTAATGCATGCAAAGGATAACCGCCATGTTTCTAGGTTGGGTGGTTCTCTGATGATTCCCGTTATTTTCTTTTTCACGCAGAGCAGCCGCGGCTTTCTGCTCTGTCAGCCGAAGCGCATCAGCATCAGACACGATATCCTATGGGTAACCGGCCACCGTTAGGCGACGCATCTGCGCGATGAAACTTTGATCAGTGCCGTGATTGCACGTTTTTAAATGCGAAGCATTTCTTAGCGAACTTCTGCGACTTTGAGCGTATCTATCTATCTATCTATCTATCTATCTATCTATCTATCTATCTATCTATCTATCTATCTATCTATCTATCTATCTATCTATCTATCTATCTATCTATCTATCTATCTATCTATCTATCTACCTATCTATCTATCTATCTATCTATCTATCTATCTATCTATCTATCTATCTATCTATCCGCCTACGACTTTGTGCTCTCCTGGTCGCTTGGTCAATTGAATGTGCACAAAACTTGGTATGGCGTAACATGACTGTATGACGAACATAAATGACAAGTCATAACATGAAAATCATGACGCCCATGTCATGTACAGCATGATTTACATGCCACGCTCATGGTGCGCTGGCGGCCGTTTCGCTAGCTTTATATACAGCAAAATTGGTATCTTGCGACGTGACTGTCTAACGAACATAAATAACACGAGTTAACATGAAAATCATGACACGCATGTCATGTACAGCATGACTTACGTGCCACGCTCATGGGGCGCTGGCGGCCGTCTCGCTAGTTTGATCTACCCCGAAATCGGTATTGCGCGACGTGACTGTGTGACGAACATAAATAACACGAGTTAAACGAAAATCATGACACGCATGTCATGTACAGCATGACTTTCGTGCCACGCTCATGGGGCGCTGGCGGCCGTTTCGCTAGCTTGATCTACCCCGAAATTGGTATTGCGCAACGTGACTGTGTGACGAACATAAAAACACGAGTTAACATGAACATCATGACACGCATGTCATGTACAGCATGACTTACGTGCCACGCTCATGGGGCACTGGCGGCCGTTTCGCTAGCTCGATATACACCGGAATTGGTATCTTGCGACGTGACTGTCTGACGAACGTAAATAATAGGACTTAACATGAAAACCATGACACGCATTTTGCTAAACGACATACAAGACGATGTATGCAGCTCTTTGCTGGCTGCTTCGCATTACATCGATTCCCACAATAAGTGGGATCTGCCGGCTTTTTCTGAGCGCATTATCCAAAAAGGAGCTGATTATGGCTGCCTTCACCTATTTGGTGTGAGCGGACCTAAAGGGCAGTAATTGTTCCTGGCTACGTGGATCGTACAGCCAACATACGTCAGTTTTTGAAAACATGAGGGAGAGGTCTAAAAGCTTTAGACGGCGTTGATTGGGCAACTCGTACGTGACCACTAGGGGTCTTAGACATTCTTCGAATATTGCCCACGTCTGAGCCGCATCACAGGAAAAACATCATCAGCGCTGTTTAGCACAACCAAAAAATCGTCCACATATCGAAACACTTTTAACAGCCTTGTGTCTTAACATTTAACGGATCAGCACACGCGTGAGGTTCTGGAGGCACCCCAAATGCAACGTGAAGGTAACAGTTGCGTAAGCATGACCTCAATATCGTTGACAAAGAAGGAAATGGCCTTCTTAGAGGGGGCGCTACATCTGGGGGAGTACTTAGTTGATGCACGCTAGTACACTGCGCACCTGTGTAATCCCTTCTTCAGTTCTGTCACACATGTATGTATATATGTCTCACCTTGATAATAAGTTCAGTTGCAAGTTTCCGCCTGTCTGTGCCTGTTTCATTCGTCTAAGAAAATATTTTAGAGCAAGAAGTAGTAGAACATGGAGTATCAATCCTAGTAACACGCTTTGTTGCCATAATGTTGCGGCAATGTTACCTTCCTACATTGCCTAAACGTGGCAATGCCCGCTTTTGGTCGCATTCCGGTAACATTCAAAGGCAACATTGTCACAACTGATGAAACATTTTTGCAACGCTGCTTGAATGTTTGTACAGCATTGAGGCAACTTTTAAGTAACCTGATTGCACCGTGCATCAGTGTTGATGCAACGTTTTTGTAACGCTGCTTGGAAGTTCCTGCAACATTTTAGTAACCTTCGAGTAACTGATGTGCAACATGTAGCAACATTGATGCAACATTCTTGCAATGCTGCTTCAATGTTTCAGCAACATTAGGGCAACCTTTGAGTAACTTAAAGGGACACTAAAGGCGAATAACAATTTATGTCAGAGTGAAAGCTCAATGTATGACAACGTCTAAAACGGCAATATTATCAACAGGAGTGCCCTACTTACCGTGAAATTAAGCTAAATGTATCACACAATGAGCGCCACGAGTGGCACATTTTGTAAATGATCCCGATGACGTGAGAGAGTTTGGCTACAATTAATCACTCGCACTCAAACTAGCTGCAATAAAAAACGAACCTTCCATGCATCAAGATACGTAATAAAATGCTGCTTGTTCGTTTCTGTTTGATTCATGGAAAAAACAACCTCTTTGGCATTGCCATGAGGAACGGCGCGCGTGGTTCAAAAGTTCTGTTTTCGCCGAACTGCGCTTCGCCCGTCGCCCTGCTTCGGTCACGCGGTCGCGTCTCAGTGGTAGTTTCGGTATCCCGTACTGCCGCGCGTGTTTTGCGCGCTCGTGAAAGTCGCTCTGACAGAAAGTTCGACAAAATGCCGCATGCATGTGATGTTGCCGGATGTCCGAATGGCGCACGCCGCCAGTGCACGCCGCCGCGCAGTAAAGGCGGGCAACGTTGGGCACGGCAGCAGTGACGTGAGAAACGCCGCTTTCAGGCGGGTGATTTGAAGTGCGCTAACGCGATGCGGACCACTAAAACATGATTTTATTTCAAAATAAGTACTTCCTTGGCACAAAAGTAGCACTACGAGGTTTCTGGAACGTTATTTCAACAATCAACGCCGACTTAATATTTGCCTTTAGTGTCCCTTTAAGTGCTACATGCAGCATCATTTTCGCCATGCTTCTTTGATATTCCTGCAACATTTAGGCAACCTTTGAGTAACTTAGCTGCAACATACAGCAATATTATGATAACGTTGCTGGATGCTACTTCAAAGTTCCTACAGCCTATGAGAAACCTTCGATTAACTTGCAACGTTCAGCCACATTCACATCAAGGCATTGCTGTGGCTTTCACGGCTCCTTTTTCATACATTCTGTCCAGTGGCGTAGCCAGAAATTTTTTTCGGGGGGGGGGGGGGGGGTTCAACCATACTTTAGGTATGTTCGTGCGTGCGTTTGTATGTGTGCGTGTATATATATGCAAGAAAAACGGAAAAATTTCGGGGGGTTTGAACACCCCCGCCCCTCCACCCCCCTGGCTACGCCCCTGATTCTGTCCCTCTGTCATAGGCATCTCGATTCCGTCATGTCTATAGCAATAGCAAATGACAGAGCGGAGCCGGCAATGGTAGAGAGCACAGTACATTAAATGATTAAATTTACATGACATTGCTACAGTGAGAGATTTATGGTAATGATTCTTCGCATCAGGGGTCATGAAACCAGCTTCACTTGAACAGATTTCTTACAAGCAGATCTACTTGTTGCCAGTCACTGGTTACTATAGCAGTAATACTTGCCAAAAGGTGTAAACAAAGCTCTTTATAATAGCCTAACATATATCACTGGGCAAAGGGAAGAATTATTCATCCATGTTTATTATGCAATAAATGTATCTCGGTGCTTGCAATATGTTTTTGTCGGCAATACAGCTTTCAAGAACAGCAGCAGGTTAACCTACAATAGCTGCGACGACAGCCAGCTTCCTGGTGGCATGGAAGTTCCTAGACATGAGTTCATCACTCAGAGTGAATGGATGGAAACAACTTTATTGTTTGGAAACAACTTTATTGCTCAGAGTGAACAACATAAAAAGTAATGCATAGATTTATTGCACATAAGAGAAAAGTTTTTATATAAGCAGAGTTCCGGAATCAAATCAGCGCTATAATGCTTTCTACGAAAACCATGCTTACATATTGTTCAAATAAATGTACAAGTCCCGAACAGCAATATAGCAGAAACATTTGCATTCACCAATGGGGATCACAATCTTTGATGAGGGACATATTGCGGCTTGCTGTGCGAGATTTGCAATGAAAAGGACCACCAGTGCTGATGATCTAGAGACCCTCATTTCTTGCAATGAACAAAACCACATTGCACAACTGAAAAGGTAAACAAAAAATAAAAATAATGTCTCCAATGCTTGCTGGTCTTGCAGTAAAACTTGCAATATCAAGAAATAGGAAATACTGTATGCAGTAACCTTACACAATAGTTATGAACAAACTTTGTATTTTGAAGGCATCCTAGTTGTTTTGACTAGACAAAATGTGACACAGAAATAGGTGAGCAATAACCTTGCAAGGCTAATACCGATAAGTGTGTGACGATTCATCAAGCGTTCTTAACATTAACAAACCCGCAAAGCCAGGCTTGATTAGACACTATAATCTTACAAAACAGCATGGACAAACTTTAGTGCAACCTTTTGAAATATCTTAGACAAAATATGGCACAGGATAACATAAGCAATAATCCTTCAGGACTGGTGGCCATAATTTCCGGCCACTCGTCAATTAGGTGTCTTAACATAAAGAATTCTGTAAAGGCACGCTTGATCAGATAATGTAGTACTACAACATGACATGAATAAACATAAGTACAGCTTGCTATTTTGAAGCTATCTTAACTATACAAAAATATACACAACAGAAAGAAAACATTTGATTAACAATGAAGGTGAGGGATGAAGGCTGAATTCAGGTCGCCACTGCCTCTCTAGAAAAAAAAGGGTGCAAATTAAATAGGCATCAAAAAGTAAATGCTTGATTAAGACTATTGTAGTACTCAGGAATACTCAAAGAAAGTCTTGCTAATTCGTCTATAAATCTGTGACACCAAATTGACTCAACCTGCAATTGCGTTAAAAGCCTGACGAAAACAAAAATTCGGCAGATCCTACGTACCGTGGGAATTGATGTTATGCAAGCATGCGCGAGAAAGTGAACGTGGCGTATTTTTTTCACATTGAGCGAAACGTGACGGAATGGCGCTAGAGAAATGTGCAAATGGCATAGGCACACACATATGCTGAAGAGTCACACATGTGTTATATAACCAGTTGTTTACAGTTACGGAAGAATGCCAACAGCAACATTGGTGTTACCCACACCAGGCGCGGTAAGCTGATATGTAATTCTTATATTCTTCAATACGGGATAGCACGAATTCGGACAGGACAAAGGAACATAGATGCACAGGACAGCCGCTACTCGCATTCAGAAAAATTTCTCCGGATATATACACAGCCGAGTGGCAAGCGCAGGCGCACTGCACGTAGACGTTACAGTCGAAGTTGTAGGTGTTACAGTTGAGCTCGAGTTGTTACGCTTATACTTGTCCGTTATGACGGACAACGCACGCACGTTTCACGAACTCGTGTGCATGTGTGGAACACATGCACACGACAGTTCTTGACAGTTCTTGAACAAGGTGATCATCACCGTGACCACTGAGCACGAGCAGCCGGACAGGACTTGTTATCGGATCCGTACGCGATCGCGACTAGAGGGGTCTAAGTGTAGTGAAATGCGAGGTATAGTACAGCTGGTGGAAATCGTGGATGCCTCTTCTGAAGAAATGATCTATGGTGCCTCCTGTCCTGGACGTGACAACGAGGTCTTGCGATGCCCTGTTCACATCCAAGCCGTCTTTCATGCAGTGTAAGCAGCAGACGTTGTTGGGTTTTGATAAACCAATGTTGAAGTCACCGGTAATGATAACGGGCATGGTCCTCTCGGCAGAGTTATTGTAGGAAGCATTGACCCGATTTTTGCGTAATGCACGTGGTCCACGCTGCGGACCACGTGGACGAGTGGATGGTAGTCGAGCGTCTTCCAGGGGTGTTCTGTGTTCAGATCCCTCAATTTCTTTGCGTCCGCCGCGGTGGTGTAGCGGTTACGGTGCTCGGCTGCTGAGCTGAAGGTCGCGGGTTCGATCCCGGCCACGGCGGCTGCATTTCGAAATGTTAAAGAGGCGAAATGATAGAGGCCCGTGTACTGTGCGATGTCAACGCACGTTAAAGAACATCAGATGGTCATACCTTCCGGTCCCGTCCACTACGGCGTCTCGCATAATCCTATCTTGGTTTTCGGACGTAAAACCCCAACAATTATTCTTATTATTATCACTTTCATTGCTTGTGAATGTGAATTTTCGCGGTCGCTGTGTTGATTGAGACTCTGCATCACCTGTGGCACATACACGCATAACATGAACTCTGGTATGCGGATATGTGCCACACGTGACTGAGAGAAAGGGTTTCATGACGTACGCGACAGGTATTTTGCGTTATTCATTTCCTGACCAGTGAATCGTGTTCCTCATACACTGCTCCTCTGTTGTGCGAACTTTGGTATATTACAACCCATGGAGACGACTAGGAGAGCGCCCAGACGTAAGCGGCTAGATAGATAGATAGATAGATACGTAGATAGAAACGGCCAAAGTGTCTGAGGTTCGCTAACTAATGCTTCGCATTTAAAACAAAATGAATATATCCTGCAGCTCGTGTTCCCCTCTTTCCTGTTGGTGGTTCTCAATATAGCACCATTCAGTTTCATTCATCAGAGGTGAATGCATTGCCATGCATGAGCACCAGCAAAATTTATCAACATAGTCATTGTACAAAGCTAACAGTCAAACTGGCGACCACTGCATTGTGTAACTGCTGTGGCTACGAAATTACTGAAGCATTATGGTGCTGCAAAGTGCAATGAAGGAAATGTATTTAGATTTCGCTTTTTTTCGGCAACCACAGAACCCATACCCAGCCATCTGTTTCAGTGTATCATACAGAGTAAATGGAATTTAGGACACTTATTCGCATCCATCATAACCATAACAATAACCCACTGTTGTGCTTTCTGACAGCCACATTTTCAAGGTAGAAAATGCAAAAACAGTGACTCTGCGGACTTGTCCTATCGCCTCCGGAGCTGCTAGAAAACACGTGTTCGGCGTTAGGCAAGGCGGAAGCGCCTGATCCAGAGCCCGACGAAGAAAAACCACGTATACATCACCTTCGCCCGAGGCCGATGAGCAAGACAAACTGACTGCGCCGTGCGACTGAGGGAACCGAGCACATGGGTTGCAAAGCGGAACTTTATCCCATCGCTCTGGCTACTCGTTCGCCGAGTTATAGTGCCTAGAATAAGTATATTCTAGGCACTATAGCCAAGCGATCGTCGCTACGACATTCGTCACTTGAATCAAAACAGCTAGCGAGGTCATAACGGGCAGCTTCAGCTATTCTTGGACGCTTTTGTCTGCCGCCTGCTTCTCTCAGTGAGCACATAACCCGCTGCATTTTTCGCCGGTATCATAGGGCAAAGCAAACCACGGAATATTTCGTGAGTGACCACTAACCGTACCACTAAATGATGTTATTTGTATACATCAATAAAGAACTTACCGTTTTTTTCTATGCCAGTATGCGAAGTCATCAGCTGAGCGCCACGAAGATCAAAAACAGCGCGCACAATTGTCCGCGGAAAAAAAAATCTTTGCACTCGGCCGTTGAAAATCAGGAAAGGCTTCACTTTTCGTTTCGGTCTTGCTTTTATACGCCGCTCGCCTCTGAGGCACCTCAGCGCGAGAATCAAATCGTAAGTAGGATAATCTATGCAAGTACATATTTAAAATGAGGTATGATATAAATTTATTTGGAAGATGCGCTGTGCACGTGTACGCGCGTGCTCCAGATACGGCGAGCAGTGCAGCCATGGCATAGTAATTATGGCCAAGCAGCTGTGAAATATTTTGAATTGGTGCATGCCATGAAAATAAGAATGGTTTTGCAGGAAATATCCGCAGTTCCAGCGGCTAAATCTCAGCCGATATGGACCATCATCTGTCAACATTTGACAACGTTGCTTTAACATAAAAATGCAACATTACCTCAACATCGTTTGCGCAACATTGCTGAACATTGTTGAATGATCATCTCACAACATTGTCACGCTGTTGCGAAATGTCGCGCAACATTCAACAATATTCGCTACGTTGCGGCAACATTGCGTCAACAATTCGTGCTACTTGTTAGGCTTTTTCTCGGTGAGGAGGTCGAAGGTCGTGTTTGAAAGGTTAGCGCAGCAAGAATATCGATGCGTTTTAACGTAAACAGCCGGCAGGCTTTCGACTGAATCTTCCTTGCGGCAAGTGGAATAAGCGCATTGAATTACCACTCTTCCCGAAAGAGCATCGAATCGATGCTAAACGAAGCATTTACGCTTCATTTTGCGTACGTGCGTCATACATGTGCGAAGAAGTGCTCAGCGGCAAACTATACATATTGACAATCTGCCCAATAGAGCAAGGCAGTAAGTGATGGATAAGAAAGATAAAGAGAAAATACTAATTGCCGGGAAACTATGCATGCTATAATGTGCAGTATGGCTTTACCCACACGATGTGCACAATCGCAGGGCCATGCTGTCGGCGTCGTGGTGCGCGAGAACGTAACTGACGTCAGAAAACTTATAGGGTCCCTTAAGTACCCTCCTAAGACGAAGAAGGGGAAAGCCATCATCTTTTTCTTCTCAGTCGATGTATTGTCCCTGCCCCGCGACCCTCCAAAAACGTTCTGCACTTAATGTGGTTTTCCACTGACTCCAGGATCGGAGGCGCCTCACCTGGTTTTGCTCTGCCTCCTTATCGGCCCACCGTCGACCAAGCTTCGATGTCCTGTAATCTCGTCATATTGACGTCACATATTTTGGAAATCTGTGACGTCATGATGACGTCATACGGTAACGTCATCACGTGATCGAGATTTTTTGCATCAGTCGTGCTGATACCACCGACGCGGGACGGTCAATTTTCGCGTTTGATGAGGCATCCAATGCTTTCGCTTTAATAATAGTGGGCTGAGCTAGTTGGTACGTATCCCGTTAAGTGACAGGGCGTGGAAACACGGCCACAAGATAACAGTGAAGAAACCACAAACGCCGTTTGCGGTATCTTAACTTTTCTTTTGTGTCCGCGTTAGCACGCCCAGGCTTTTAGAATGTAACTGACGTCACTTATTTCGGAACACTTCGTCAGGACCAAATTATGGGCTGCGGTTTTCGGGAAGCCTTTTGGGGCAAAGGGGCGTCCACGTTAACACGTGGTCACCCGGTCGGCATTTGACCAGCCGGTGGCGAATGGTGGTGTATCGCGTGCCAATGCGTTGTTGCGTTCTCGCGTATTCACTTCGCCTGCTTTCTTGGCACCTTGAACAAGACACTCGGCTTCTTCGTCAAGATTGTCGAAATTCTTGCATGGGAAGGGTTTTTCCAATCGTCTGGACTTCGCGACCATAAACAAGACGAAACGGCGGGAAGTATGTGGTCTCTTGGGCAGCGGATTGGTACGTCCGCAGTATTTCATCCGACTTCTTGAGCTGTACTTCTACATAGTGCACACACAGCATATCAATGAAATTTTATTTGGTCGTTTGTTCATCTTCTTCAATTGTGTTTGGTGGTGCTTGTCGACCGTAAAATATGTATGCAGTGTAGGCTATCCGCTTTGTAATCATGTAATAACCATTACATGTGTACCACTATGACTTGGTAAACTGTAGCCCAGTGTGGCTCGTTTCAGCGAGGATACGCCAACGAACGCTGTTCACACTTCATTTCAATAAATGTGGCTGTGCTGTGACATCAGTGCCGTTGTTTTTACAAGCTAATGTTATCGACGGGTCTGGTAAGTACACGATGCGCATGCCACTGAATTTACTCCAATACGTCGATTGGGACAAGAACTTGGCTCAAAGCGAAAAAAATCAGCATACGAAGCTACTTACCGACTGTTTCAATTGAAAATCGATTCCCACAATGCGTGGGATGTAGTGGAATGTTCTTATCAAACGTGCTATGTAAAATACAAAGAAATGTCTGCGCAAAACATTACACAATTCAAAACAAGAACGTATGAAGAAACTTGATTTTATTCAACAAGAAAGACCACGTAATATCTCTACTATGTAAATTGCATGTAGTAGCTTCAACAGAAAAGCACGCAAGAAACATACTTATTTGGCAGCTGCTTGTTTATTATATTAATGTGCATTTCCTGACAAGCATGCAACGCATTTGGAGCAAAGAGATTCTGAAATTATTATATATATCCTCCTCATAAGGCCGTAGTAAGAGTGCAAAGGAGCAGTTTCATTAGCGTGTAACAGCCGACTTGCATGCTGTTTTGTTGTACCTATATTTATATTGTCCATAATCGCTACAGTTTTTATAAAATGCGTTCACGCACTCCTTCCGAGTAGTGTTTTCAGCGCTTCTTTGCAGCCAAAGTGTGCAGGAAGCATTTCCTGGAAAATTTGAACAAAAAGAGACAATGTGAATGAATGTGAAGAAATTGAAATGGACGACAAGGCAACTTGCCCTCGGCAGAAACCGAACCAGCAACCTTCGAATAATGCGCCCCATGCCCCACCAACCGAGCAACGGCCGCAGTAGTCCTGCCGTACGCTTTATCGAGAATAACTCTGCATTTAAACCTGGGAGTGTTAGTCAGCGCCGCTCGAAGCCATGAGGGCGAGTGCGGAACACTCTTCCTTTGCCTGCTGGCGTCATGTAGCACGCGGTGTTTTCTGAGCGATTATTCTTCACATTTATATAATAAATATTACAAATAACGTCGCCCATGTTTTCCTTGACCTACTTGTCCGTTGGTTGTCGTTAATGTTGGACCAAACAAAGAAAAGACGAAGTAGCCGATGCTGCCTCATGCGAATTCTGAGCGCAGCTGTTTAGCTGTTTTGATTTTGCGATAAGTTCAGCCGCGACTGCCTCGCTTACCGCGAGACCATGGAAAGCAGCGCGTGGGAGCCTTCCACAACAGCCGCCGCAGACAGGCCTCCATTCATGCAGCGCTTTATTTCCATATACACTAAAGTATGTGGACGCCCTCGCCACATACCTTAGTGATGACGTCATCGGCGACCGCATGACGGCGCGCACTACTGTGGCGCCGCGGGCGGCCGCCGCGGAACCTGTCGTCTCGTTCTCTCCTCCTCACGTTGTGCTCGCTATCGCCGTCTTTCATCTTCCGCTGCTCTCCGCGTTCGCTCTCTTTCGTCCTCGTTCTCTCTGCCGGTTGCGACGATGCCGACGCCGCTCAACGCAGGAACGGGCGCCTAAGAGCTGCGCTCTAAAGCTTGTTTTTTAAGGGCGAAGTTGTGCGCAGAAAACTAGATGCAAAATCTAAGAGTCCGCTAGAGCTTGTCACACACAAAGTGTCCCTTCGACCAACGCACGTCTTCTTCTCCAAAGCCTCGCAGGTCAACCAACTTTCTCGTGCGCGTGCGCGAGAGGCATGCGTTGCGCTGCCACAAGGAGTACGAGCGGGCACGAGGCATTGCAGGCGCTAACACCTCGGCTCGCTGCGCTCCGCGTTCGCTCTCTTTCGTCCTCGTTTGTGCTTTCGGTTACCCCGACGACGGCGACGCCGCTCAACGCAGGAACGGGTGCCTAAGAGCTGTGCTCTAAAACGAGCCCTTAAAATTCTCCTCGTTTCGTTCATTCATCCATAAAAAGTTCAGTTGGGCAGACAAAGACAGATGTAGCTTACATACTATAGTACGGTACTTCTCCTGGACGTTTGTGTGTACCATGATGGATATTTCAAGACACGTACCGGTGTCTATGTCTTAGATACTACATCGGAACTATCTTTCACTATTACATAAACTGTGCACACAGCGAAATGGACGATTACATTGGAGTCACTGGGCCAAGCAGCTGACGCCAGGTGGTTTTGTTCCAGATGACAAGTGTACGTTAACTCATCCGCATTGTAATCACCAAATCACCCTTCAGAAGTCTTGATAATCTGTAGCTGGAGAGTTATTATTTACAAATCTTCAATAGATAATATTTTAAAGAGCATGGACAGGTAAATTTTCCTAAGAGCGTGGCCACTGTCGATCTGTCATATGTTTGTGAGGAACTATGAGACCTTACATGTGGTGATTGTGTCAGATTTGTTTAAATGGGCACCACCAGGAATCAGCGGATACTATGCATCAGAACAAGAAGATTGTCCTCACCATTGGTGACCTGCATGATATTTATTCAATAGCGCAGCGCCATTGCTATTTAGTGTCTGTGCAACAAGTGGCAGCTTTCCTTGGTAGCTAATAGTCAAGAATATTAGAGTAAATAAATTGATATTCGTAGACATCAACTGATACGAGCCTGTCAAAGGCTCTGAGGATTAACGAGGAATACAGATATCTACGTACTACGCGTATACTTCTCTAAAACACGCCTAAAACCCTAGCTATAAGTTGTGGCAAGCCTTCTTTCTCCTATCCACAAGGCCTGCTTCACCACTTGAACTGAAGAATTTGGTAGTCCTGCAAAACGCTATTCGCGCCAAGAGCGCCTTCACGGCAGTGCGAAGCAACAGGGTGGAAATATGGCGAGCTGTATCGAAGACGTCTTCGACGCATGCGAGCGCCTTAACCCTTCCGTGTTAAAACAAGGAAAGCATAAAAGAGAAACGCCAGGCCTGCGCGTAAAGCGCAGAACTGTCACAGCGAAAGCTGGAAGAGCGGCATTTGTAGAGCCCGTTATAAACTGTCTTGTGGCTACTAATACAAGTACACCAGGAACGTACCCACTATGCCACAAATCAATTTTTTTGAAGTTGGGAAGCACCCACCACGACATTATTCGTCATTCTGCGGAGAGGCGAGGCACCATCTGTAAGGAATTATGTGCAGTATGCACTTTGTTGATGCGACGGTTGATGACGATGAAAAATTCACCGCCATATCCACGAAGTGAATGATGTTAGAGGAGCTTGCTCGGAGGTGATCGGGTAACCCGCGAATGCTCGTACTCATTCCTCTACCATCATATATAGACGGGACAACGTTGTTATATATGCATTACATACACAATGTTTATTAATGTACGGTTGGATGCAGTATATACATTTTGATAAAGTATATATACATTTGGATGAACTATAAACATTATATGTACACAAGACATGTTGTTTACCAAGTTCAAACACATTCCTCTACCATCATATATAGACGTGACAACGTTGTTATATACGCATTACATACACAATGTTTATCAATTTACGGTTGGATGCACTATATACAGTTTGATGAAGCATATATTCATTTGAATGAACTATGAACATTATATATACAGAAGGGATGTTCTTTTACAGAGTACAAGGGCGTCCCTTGATGAGCTTGGGGACTCGTTCCCCATTAAAGATTATGGCTTTATGATCAGTGAAGTATGTTGCCAAGGGATCATCGATGATGGGACGCAATGGAAAGTTTGAGAAGGCAACATCGATACAGGTGCCCCTGATGGTGGTGGGACGTTTGCAGTCGTACGATACGCATCTAAGAGCGTAACGTTACACCATGTGTTGGACTAGCCAATCGCTTTGCATGATGTCAACGTTCAGATCTCCGACGAGTACGAAGGGACCGCGTTTGAACTCGGTGCTGTATCGATGAATTGCCTCCTCGATGTACTTGGTGACGTCTCCTTGTGACAAGTTCGGTGCCAAGTACATGGCCATGAATGCTATCCCTGATGAGAGCTTCACAGCGGCGTGGCATATAATTCACAGAGCATGGCATATAAATCATGCCCTACACGGCACGCATGCCATCATTGTGATGTTGCCACCTGTCATTTACGTTCGTCGTACATCACGTCATGAAATACCAGTTTTTGATGTATAACAAGCAAGCAAAACAGGCGCGAGCGCCCCATGAGCGTTACAGGTAATCATGCCCTACACGACATGTATCACACGACTTTTATGTTACCACCTGTCATTCATATTCGTCATAGCGTCACGTCACGCAATACGAATTTTGGTGTGTATCAAGGTAGCGAAACCGCCCCGAGCGCATTATGAGCGTGGCAAGAAGATCATGTTCTACATGACATGCATATCACGATTATTATGTCACCACCTGCCATTAGTGTTCATCATGCAGTCGCGCAGCGCATAGCAGTTTCGGTGTATATAAAGCTAGGGAAACGGCCGTGAGCGCAACATGAGGCTGGCGTGTGCAACATGATGTACATGAAATGCATGTCATGACTGTCATGTTACCACCTGCCATTTGTTTTGAGCATACAGTCGTGTCGCGCAGTACCAATGTTGGTGTATGTCAAGCTAGCCAAACGACCGCGAGCGCACCATGAACATGGCATGTAAATCATGCCGCCCATCACGTGCATATCATAATCGTCATGTTATCACGTGTAATTTATGTCCATCGTGTAGTCACGTCATGCAATACCAATTTTCGTGTATATCAAGCTAGCGAAACGGCCGCGAGCGCGCCATGAGCATGACGTTTAAATCATGCCCTACACGACATGCATCTGATAATTTTCATGTTTTCCTGTCATTGATATTGGTCATACAGTCACGTCACCAGATACCAGTTTTCGAGTATACCAAGCTAGTAAACCCAGCCACGAACGCTCCAAGAGAGTGGCATGCAAGTCATGCTGCACATAAAATGCAGGTGATGATTGTCATGTTACACCTATCATTTATGCTCGTCGTACAGTCACGTCGCGCTATACCAGTTTTGATGTGTATCAAGCTAGCGAAACGGCCGCGAGCGCGTCATGAGCGTGGCATGTAAAATCATGTTCTACATGGCATGCATATCATGATTTTCATGTTACCAAGTGTGATTTATGTTCTTCATGCAGTCTCATCATGCAAATTCAAACTTAGTACATGTGAACATAGCGAAACGGCCGGAAGCGCACCATGAGAGGGGCATGTATATTATAGCGTACGTGACATATATATCATGATTTTCATCTTACCGCCTGTTATTTATTTTTGCCATACAGAAATGTTTCGTGGTACCAATTTTGGTATATATCCATATTATTAACGGTAGCGAGCGCCCCGAGACATGTCATGTAAATCAGGCTATGCATGCCATGCGTGTCATGATTTGCGCGATAGGACGTGCCACTTATGTTTGCCATACAATCTTGTCACGCCATTTAAATTTTGGTATATATCAATTTAACGAACCGGCCGCAAGAGCACCAAGACCGTGGCATGTAAATCATGCCGTCCATTACATGCATATCACAATTTTCGTGTTGTGACCTATTACTTATGTTCGTCATACAGTTGTGGCGACCACTGCGCACAGACCTACGCAGCCTCCGTCTCGTCAGTGATTAGCCCGGCGTGACACAGCTACTTGCTGCGACACGCTTCCGATAAAAGACAGCGCCACGCAGTTTCGTCGGAGGCTTACGTCACCACTGCTGGCTATATAACCCAAGCTACCAAGCTTGAATTCATGTTTTTGTTTCGCTAACCTTCTGAAGCGCAGCATCGGCATGCTTGCCCTGCTGCTGCTACTACGTTAATAAACGTCGTTTTGTTTTATGTTGGGATCCGTCCTTCACCGACTCCGCATCCCACATCTGGTGACCCGGAAATCGAACTAACCGCACCGCCATGGCCGACCCAGAAGACCTCACCGCTCTCCGCCATCAGGTACAACAACTCCAACAGGAACTACTGACCCAGCAACAGCAGCAGGCTCGCAACGCTTCCACAAACGAGGCCGTGCCCACCGGACCCGCAGCTGCTGAAGCCACCCCGCACGCTGCTTCCTGGCGTGTTGCGGTCAAGCTTCCGCCGTTTTGGGCGGACTCACCCGAGGTCTCGTTTGCCCAGGTCGAGGCCCAGTTCTCCCTGGCGCACATCAATCAAGACCGGACCCGATACGACTACGTCGTCGCCCACTTGGACGCACGTTACGCCAACGAGGTCCGGGATATCCTCGCAAACCCGCCAACGGCTAACGCGTACGAACACCTCAAGAGCGCACTTATTCGTCGCTTATCACTCAGAAGAGCAAAAGATACGACAACTGCAGTCCGCTGAGCTCGCTGAGCGCAACCCTTCGCAGCTCCTGCGCCACATGCGTGCACTCGCGGGCAACATGCACGTACACGATTCTTTCCTGCGATTGCTGTGGCTCCAACGACTCCCGCCGCACGCCCAGGCAATTCTGCAGGCACAGATCAGGCTACCTCTCGACGAACTTGCGGAAATTGCTGATCGCGTCGTCGAGGCCTCCTTATCGCAGTTGTCGCCCACCACCCAGGCTGTCGCCGCACCGCGGAACACCACGGAGCTTGCGCGCCGTATCGACGACATCGATCGACGGCTCACCTCCATCCAACAACACCTGAGTGAACGTCTTCCGACGCGACAGCGCCACCATTCGCCAAGCCGCGACCGGAACACCGCCTCATTGCCGCAACCTGACATCAACGGTCTTTGCTACTACCACCGACGCTTCGGCGACAAAGCCCGCCAATGTCGTTCACCTTGTTCGATGGAACATGCGGAAAACGACAACGGCAGCTCGTAGAGACGGCCGCAAGCTGCCAACCCGGAGGCCGTCGCATCTTCGTCACAGACCAGATCACGAAGCAGCGTTACCTGGTCGACAGCGGTTCCGACATTTGCTGCTACCCGCGATCTCACCTTCAAGGCCCTCACCCGCCGACATCTTTCGAGCTCAGCGCGGCAAACCGGTCCACAATCAAGACGTACGGCTCGCTGCGCCTGCACATCCAGCTCAAGAACTTACGCCGCGACCTCCACTGGAACTTTGTCATCGCCGACGTCGCCGAGCCAATCATCGGCTCAGACTTCCTGGCTCACTACAACCTCCTTCCGGACTGCCGCAACGACCGGCTCATCGACGCGACAACGGGACACTCCACACCAGGCCAGCGAACGACCGCCCAACAGCCAAGCATCAAGGTCCACAGTGTTGATGATCACTCGCCGTACCATGCCATCCTCGCCGAGTTTCCCGGCTTGACGCGCCCAAGCGGACTGCCACGCAAAGTGCAGCACACCACCGTGCACTACATCCGGACCTCTCCAGGCCCCCCAGTTTTTTGCCGTGCCCGTCGCCTTGCCCCAGACCGCATGCGCATAGCCAAGGCAGAGTTCGAAGCCATGCTCCAAGAAGGCATCGCCCGTCGCTCCGACGGCCCATGGGCCTCGCCACTTCACTTTGTCCCGAAGAAGACCGCTGGCTGGCGACCATGTGGGGACTACCGCGCCCTCAACGCACGCACCATCCCGGACAGGTATCCAGTCCACCACATACAGGACTTCGCCCATCGCATTCATGGCTGCCACGTCTTCTCCGTGCTAGACTTGGTGAAGGCTTACACGCAGATACCCGTCAACCCGGACGACGTCACGAAAACTGCAATAATCACCCCGTTTGGGTTGTTCGAGTTTCCCTTCATGAGTTTTGACCTTAGGAACGCTGGGCAAACCTTTCAGCGCTTCATCGACGAAGTCGTCCGTGTCCTTGACTTCTGCTTCGTCTATCTTGACGACATATTGATCTTTTCACGAGACGCCGAAGAACACCACGGGCACCTTCGTCTGTTGCTCCAACGCCTCGACGACCACGGCCTGCTCGTCAACGTCCAGAAGAGCACGCTCGGCGCTTCCACCGTCCATTTCCTCGGCCACGAAGTCTCGTCAGAGGGAACTCGACCCCTGCCTGATCGCATCTCTGACTTGCAAAAGTACCCTCAACCCACCACCGCTAAGGACCTTCGCCGTTTCCTCGGCATGCTGAACTTCTATAGACGCTTCTTACCGCACGCCGCCGACTACCAGGCGCCCCTTCATGATGTCCTGGCTGGTCTACGTGGAAACCAACCCGTCACGTGGACACCGACTTTAGTGCAAGTTTTTGAGGAATGCAAGACTGCTCTCTGCACCGCCACGCTCCTCTCCCATCCCGTCCCAGACGCTCCCTTGGGACTCTTCACGGATGCCTCTGGTTTCGCCGTCGGCGCCGCCCTGATGCAACGCGTGGACAACACCTGGCACCCCTTGGCATTCTTTTCTAGGAAACTCTCAGCTCGGAAGGTGAGCCCTTCAATGGCCAGTTCCACCGACGAAACCACGACCGCTGCCCGTTCGAGTTCGCCAGCTTACTACAGAGAACTTCTGGCGATATACGAAGCAGTGCAGCACTTTCGCCACGTTCTCGAAGCGCAGCACTGCACCATCTATACCGACCACAAACCTCTAACGTACGCCTTCTCTCAACGTCGCGACAAACTCCCGCCTGTTCAGCAAAACCAACTCTCGTTCATCGCACAGTTCACCACCGACATCCAACACATCAGCGGGAAAGACAACATGGTCGCCGACGCGCTTTCACGGGTGGCCACCATCAGCTCGGTGCAAATAACAGCAGACATCCTCGCCGAGACTCAGACCACGGACGCCGAGCTGCAGGAACTTCTCAAGGGCACGTCCTCACTTCAGCTAAAAGAAGTCCCCATTCCAGGGTCGGCAAGAACTATCTGCTGCGACATGTCGACAGGACGAAGCAGGCCCTACGTGCCCCTGTGCCATCGCCGTGGTCTTTTCAACCAGCTCCACAACCTCAGCCATCCCGGCATACGTGCCTCTACACGCCTCGTGGCTGACCGCTATGCCTGGCCCTCCATGCAGCGGGATTGTCGCACGTGGGCGCGCTCCTGCATTCACTGCCAACGTGCAAAAATCACCAGGCACGTCACGTCCCCACTCGGAACATTCGCTCAGCCCTCAGGTCGGTTCGAGCACGTCCACCTCGACATCATAGGACCATTTCCCCCGGCAGGACCCTACCGCTACTGCCTCACCGCCATCGACCGCTACACTCGATGGCCCGAGGCATGGCCTCTCGAGGGAATCACCGCGGAAGACGTCGCCTCGGCCTTCTTCTCCGGCTGGATTGCCCGTTTCGGCGCTCCCCGCCGCGTAACCACCGACCAAGGGCGACAGTTTGAGTCTCACCTTTTCAGGCTCCTGGGATTGACCATCGGGTTTGAACGCTCGAGGACCACGAGCTACCATCCCTGCGCCAACGGAATGATCGAGCGTTTTCACAGACAGTTCAAAGCCGCCATTATGTGCCACCCGGACTCATCCTGGCTCGAGGCCATCCCAGCTGTCATCCTCGGCCTTCGCGCCACCTTCAAGCCGGACATGCATGCTACGCCAGCAGAGCTCGTCTACGGGGAACCACTCCGTCTGCCAGGTGAATTTCTCGCAGCTCTGCCATCCAGAACTACGACGTCAGACCCCACCGACTTCGTCGCCCGGCTCCGACGCACCATCGCTGCCTTACGCCCGTCCCCTGCAGCCCACCATAGCAAGCCCACACCTTTTGTGTTCAAAGAGCTAGCATCGTGCACGCATGCTTTCCTCCGCGACGACACCGTCCGCCGGCCTTTCCAGCCGCCCTACAGCGGACCCTATCTAGTCGTCCATCGCGACGACAAGAACTTCACCTTGCGCTTGAACGGGAACGACGTCCGCGTCTCGATTGACCGACTCAAGCCCGCATACATCGCGGCGAACGAACCTGGCAGCGCCACTCTTTCAACTGGCGTCCTTCCACCGACGTCGCAGCCCGCTCCTTTCACGACACGCTCTGGACGCCTGGTACGCCTCCCAGATTTCTACAGACCCTGAGGGCTCTGCACTCCGCGGGGGGGGGTGATGTGGCGACCACTGCGCACAGACCTACGCAGCCTCCGTCTCGTCACTGATTAGCCCGGCGTGACACAGCTACTTGCTGCGACACGCTTCCGATAAAAGACAGCGCCACGCAGTTTCGTCGGAGGCTTACGTCACCACTGCTGGCTATATAACCCAAGCTACCAAGCTTGAATTCATGTTTTTGTTTCGCTAACCTTCCGAAGCGCAGCATCGGCATGCTTGCCCTGCTGCTGCTACTACGTTAATAAACGTCGTTTTGTTTTATGTTGGGATCCGTCCTTCACCGACCCCGCATCCCACACAGTCATGTTGAGCCACACCAATTTTGGTATACGTCCCATTAACGAAGCGGCCAGAAGACCACAAAGTCGTAGGCGGCTAGATAGATAGATAGATAGACAGATAGATAGATAGATAGATAGATAGATAGATAGATAGATACGCTCAAAGTCGCACAAGTTCGTTAAGAAATGCTTCGTATTTAAAATATCGAGGAACACGGTGCGTTCGTGTCTTTACTAGCCCTCTTACTGCGAGCCCATCATGCTTCGGGTAGAGCACTCGGTTGGTGTGCAGGAGGTGGCGAGTTCGAGTCCTCGTGGCGGAGGCATTTTTTATATGCGAAGAAGCTTTCGCTCGGGGCTGTGTTCGGCGGCTGTGGTGGCGTGCGAGCTCCTCTGCGCGTGCGCCTACTCTCTCTCCCACCCTCCTCCTTTAGAGAGGTGTTCGGCAGCCTTCTATCCTCTCCTGAAGCAACGGAAAGCAACGGAAAGCAACGTACAAACATAACGTAATGAATACAAACCTCACACACCAACGGAAACGCCAAGTCAACTTAACGGAAACTTGGTGTGCGCCCCCAATGCTGCTTCGCATCCCCTCATGGTTCCCTTGAGTGAGAGATGGTGTAATTTTTTTTGTTTTTTAAATTGCAGTAGGTGCTTGTTTCTATATCCCTTTCTTTATTGATATATTTATGTATGACATGTAGGCACGACCGTTTAAGCGCTCTAGAGCAGTTTTGCGCTTGACTACCCAGCGCCTCCCAGTAGAATGCTGCTCCAGCGTCCCAGTATTCGGCGTGGCACTGGGCGCCTAATTAGGCATGGTGCTGGACACTAGCGCATATTGAAGCATGGTTTTGCAATAGGGGAATGCTAGAATTAATTCTGGAACCCGGCCCTCGACAATAACGCGGGAGTGCTCGATGCCGCAGACATGAAATTCACAGTTTTGCCGCAAGTGCGAAGCAATGAATGCGATGGTAACAAATTAGAATGTCAAATTAGCAAGTGGAGTGACCCCTCCACATCTCCTGCCGCAATGCGGCGTTCGACGCATTGTTTACTCGGCGTTCCACATCGTCAGTGGCAGAGCAGAGCCCACTTATTAGTAACTCGTTAGCCCACTTGCGCATTTGCATATTGTACATTGAGAGTGTCGAGCGTGAGGTGATTGTTGTGGTTGTGGAATCTCTAGAGGCCTATTCGTTAGCCGGGTCATGTAGTCGACGGACTGTCTGTCGATAGAGCCCGTGGCATGTCCGAAACTGAAGTCACCTTTTGCGTTAATCTTTCTGGCGTATATCGTGGTTACGCTGGTTCGCATTACCAAGGGCACCAGTTTCAAATCTATTGAGCGGTGTGCGGTAGCGATATCCTTCGTCCTGGCTGGGACGACAATGCCTACCCTGGATGTTGGAAATTCAAGCCACAGTCGCAGGAGCTTGCCGTGTTCGTCACGCTCGATATACCACAATTTCACAGTCTAAATCAACACAGTAACCACAAACATACACATTAGAAACGCATTGAGGGATCTGAAGGCAGAACTCCCATGGATGACGCTCGAATGCCATCCACTCATCCACATAGTCCACCAGAATGACGCGGTTTTCTCTTCATTTCTTATGAGGCTACGTGATGGCTTCATGCTAACCGAGTATAACGCCAGATTGATTGAGAGCTGCTTTGTGACACCCGAAGAAGCAGTCACTAAGTGCCCTGACGGCATATGCCAATACAACAACAATGCGGACGTCGACCGCTCTAAAGGCTCTGATATACTCCAACGTAACGTCGACGCGCGCGTGCGCGCGTCACGGCGACGTTACGCCAGCAAAAAACAGCCCTCTATAGTCCGGCGTCGGCTGACCGCCGACGCGGCCGACGGCTGCTGGCGCTCGGGCGTCGCTCGGCTCCGAATAGATCCTGCTGCATTTCGCGCCAGACGCGCCGAACTCGCATGTACAGGAACGTGCTTCGCGAGCTGTTTCGTCGGTTCCTGACAGGTGGCGCGGGCGTTCTTCGCTTTACTGCGCATGCGCTCCTCTAGATGCGATCGCATCGGCGCGTTCGTGCCGGCTCGACTGTAGCGGAGACAGATTTGCGCCTGGCGTAGCGTCGCCGGCTCGGCGTGACGAAACGCAACGTCCTCGCGGGTGCTCGCGTCGGACGTCGGAGTATAACACAGCCTTAACGCACGTTGCCTCGATGCTGCAGACAACGTGTTATGTCATCCCGCAAGCGATAACATAACTGGCAATAATAAAAGAGAAAGTACACATGGATGCCTTCACCAAGGTGGCCAATATAAACGGAAGCGACATCGGTGGACTGCCGGCCTAAATTTGCCTGAGCATCGGCAAGTCGTACATGATCACAGCCAGCATCGACGTAAGCGACGGCCTCGTTAATTGAAACGCGGGCATCTTGAGGTATATCGAGCGTGACGAAAATGGCAAGCTCCTGTCACTGTGGTGTGAATTTCAAACATCCAGCGTAGGCATTTTCGTCCCAGCTAAGACGAAAGATATCACTACCGCACACCGCTCAAGTGATTTGAAACGGGTGCCCCTGGTAATGCGAACTACCATAACCACGACATACGCCAGAAAGGTTACCGCAAAAGGTGGCTTCCGTTTCTGACATGCCGCGGGCTCTGTCGACAGACAGTCCGTCGACTACACGACCCGGGTAGCGATTAGGCCTCCAGACATTGCCTTGAACCGGGCTACCACCATCATTCGATGCCACAACCGCAACAATCACCTCACGCTCGACACTCTCAACGTACAATCTGTGCACGCGCAAGTGGGCTAACAAGTTACTAATAAGTGAGCTCTGCTCTGCTCGCAGAAACAGGTGTGTTAGCACTTTCTGAAACCTGGAGTGATGAGCCCACAGTATCGTCCACAGCAAGCGGCTTCATTGCAGGTGCGAAGGTGTGGCAACATATTGGAACACGTAGATGCCTAACTTCACGGTAGGCCGCATCCCACTTCGCCGGCCGCCAGACACAGATCACCGACAGAGAAGCAGCGGAATTGGCGAGGCCTGCGTTGCGCGCATCAGTTAGAATAATAGACATTCCGCTCGTCGCCATCTACCTGAGAACTCTCAAGAACCCCTTCCACACATGCACACTGGTTCGTCAAACGTGCGTGCGTTTTCCACGATAACGGACAAATATAAGCACTGCATATGAACTTATCGCGTGTGGTGTTACCCATGAATACCCATGTTCCTGATGGCACCGTTACGCAAATGTGAAGAACCGGTTATATAATACACGTGCGACTCAACATATGTGTGTGTGTATACCATGTGCACATATTGTTAGCGTCATTTCGTAATGTTTCAATCAATATAAACAATTAAGCCACAGTCACTTTCCCGCCGCATGGTTCGCATGACATCGATTCCTACTGTACGTGAGATCTGCCGAATTTTCGCAGATGGAAGAAATGTAAGGTGTAAGAAATTCTTAATATCCTGAAACGCAAACAAAACTTCGCTGGTCCCCTTTCATTGCAGACAGTACTACTCAACGCCAATATACCTTCTGAGTAATGAATGGGCTTGCTGAATGCCGTCCGCAGTTCGAGGAAGGACGACATAGGCCTCAACGAACAAGGAAAAAATTCGGCAGATCCCACGTACCGTGAGAATCGATGTTATGCGAAGCATGCGCGGGATTGTGGCGTAATTTTTCACATTGCGCGAAACGTTACGGAATGACGCTAGAGAACTGTGGAAGTGGCATACCCACACCACTCATATACTGAAGAGTCGCATATGTATAACGTAACCAGTTGTTTACAGTTGCGTAACGATGCCAACAGCAACTTGGGCGTTACCAACACCAGACGCGGTGCGCTGATATGTAGTGCTCATATCCTTCAACACTGCATAGCGCCAATCCGAACAGGACAAAGAAGGAACACAGACGCACAGGACAGGCGTTACTCGCAACTAAGCTTCATTCAGGAAAGTTTCCGTAGATATATGCACAGCCGAGTGGCACACGCAGGCGCACTGCACATACGTTACAGTCACAGTTGCAGTTGTTACAGTTGCGTTAAAGTTGTTAGGCTTATACTTGTCGGTTACGACGGAGAAGGCATGCACGTTTCACGAACCTGTGTGTACGTGCAGAAGGGGTTCTTGACAGTTCTTGAACAAGGTCATCATCACCGTCATCAGTGAACACCAGCAGCTAGACCGGACTTGTTAATCGCATCCGCTCGTGATACCGGCTACGAAGGGTCCAAGTGTAGCGAAGTGCGAGGTGCAGAACATCTGGTGGAAATCCTGGATGTCTCTCAAGATGAAATGATCTATGATGCCTCCTGTCCTGGACGTGGCAGCGACGTCTTTTGATGCGCTGTCCACATCCAAGCCGTATTTCACGCAGTATATGGACCAGGCGTTGTTTAGTCACCGGTAATGATGAGAGGCCTGGTTCTCTCGGCAGATTTATTGTAGGAAGCATTGACCCCGGTTTTTGCGTAATCCACGTGCTCCACGTTGCGGACCACGTGGACGAGTGGATGATAGTTGAGTGTCTTCCGGGGCTGTTCTGTCTTTAGCTTTCTTACTTTCCTTGCGTTCGCCGCAGTGGTGTAGCGGTTAGGGTGCTCAGCTGCTGACCTGAAGGTCGCGGGTTCGTCCCAGCCGCGGCAGACGAATTTCGATAGAGGCAAAATGCTAGATGCCCGTGTCCTTTGCGATCTCAGTACACGTTAAAGAATACCAGATGGTCAAAATTTCCGAAGCCCTTCACTACCGCGTCTCTGATAATCATATCGTGGTTTTGGGACATAAACCCCTACTATTATTATACTTTTCCTTGCGTGTTAATGTGTGTGTTCGCGGTTACTGCGTTGGTTGAGACTGTGTATCACCTGTGGCACATACCCGCAAAACATGAACTCTGGTATGCGGGTATGTGCCACACGTGACTGAGAGAAAGGGTTTTATGACGTACGCTACAGGTATTTTGCGTTATTCATGTCATGACCAATGAATCGTGTTCGTCATACACTGATCCCCTGCTATGTCAACGTTAGTATATTACAAGTTATGGAAACGACCAGGAGAGCACCCAGACGTAGGCGGCTAGATAGATAGATAGCTACGTAGATAGAAACGGCCAAAGTGCCTGAGGTTCGCTAAGAAATGCTTCGCATTTAAAACATATATTAGTATGGCTTGCGCATAGGGCACGCAGTGGGATGGCGGTAACGACTGGTTACTTCGGAGGCTTATGAATCGCTACCCCCGGCGGCGTGCAGGCTGCCCCTTTTAAAGCGGGCAGGTGAGCCACGTGCATCGCCCCCCGCGCACCCTTGCCCTACCTGGCAAGCTGGTGCACGTGGCTCCCACAACCATTTCACGACTGCAAGTATCTAGGTGTCAATTTGTCTTGTAACTTAACATGGTGCCGTACCATAATGCATGTTGCTAACAAAGCTAACCACGCTGTTTGCTGTCGAAGCAGAAACCTTTATCTAGCTCCTACCTCTGTGCAGTTACTTGCCCGTCAGATACTAGTCAGACCTTAACATGAGTACGCATGCGTTGTTTGGGACCCTCGCCACTGTAACACCCCAAAACACTAGAAACTGTGCGAAACCACGTAGCAAGATTCATCTTTTGAAATTACTCATTCTAGTCAAGCTTAACTGAATTGAAGTGTCACGCTAATATTGTGGACTAATGTTGTTGTTGGTACAGCTCGTATGTGCATGTTTTTATTGCGATAGCAATTTTACAGACACACTAGGCGGATTTTTGCTGTCGCCGTCACCGTCGCCGTCATGTCATCGATATGTATACGTATTTATATATAGACAAACGCCGCAAATAAAAATAATTCAGAACAAAAAATTCCGAAGCGCTCGACAAATGATTCGAACCTATGACCATCGCTCCGCAGCGCGCTGCTTTAGCCAATTACGCCTAGAGTTATTCGTTTCCCGGGATACTTATGCGAGACGCGGGCCATGCTGCATCATTGCCCAAGGTGCGTTTCCGTCGTTTTGCTGGCGCCCCAAGCTAGTTTTCTATTTTGGGGTCGTAGCGCTGCGCCACACGTGGCCAGTCGGCAAGAAAAAAAAGAAGACCGTCCCGTAGCTCGTGGTGGCGCGAGCTAGTGGGAACACTTTGGCTCTTGTAGACTTATACCACAGGAGGGAAGAAAAGAGACGGCTGAACCAGAATAACGGCGTATATTTTACACCGTGAGCAGAAACAAAGTTAAAATTACAGCGCAAGCGCACAAGACACCCACGAAAATAAGAAACGTACGACGCAAACGCTGACTAAAAACTGACTTATACGTTCATCGGCCAGTGCATCGGCCAGTGCCCAAGGATACCTTACCGCATATGCGCACACAACAATAGCGTTAAACCAAAAACGTGTAATAAGGTTGATCATGTATTAGGTACGTGAAGACATGAAATCACATTCGAATGGGTTCAGGGCCAAAGCAGTGAAGAAGTAAGAGGAACAAAGAAATGCATTCGCGCTGTAATTTTATCCTCTTTATTATTTTCCAGCTGTACCCATATAAAGTTTTAATTTAGTGAGTGATTTCTTGCTATCGCAGTCATTGCTTGATGCCAAACTGACTCTTTCTAGTTTTGTGACGCATCACCTCGCACTCCCGTCCCCAGGTCATCGTCATTCTGACCACATCAACAACGGGTAAGGTGGGCACCCGCCAAGCGCTCACAGCACTTCGCACCTTTCATCCTTTTATTTCAAGACAGCACAACACTGCCCTTCCTACTGGCGTTGTGCACCACTAAAGCGTCATCACCTTCAGAGCAGGGATCATGCATCTGCACATTCACCACATTTGATTAGTCCACCCTTCATGCAAAACGCCTTTACCGGGGCATATGAGGTATTGTAAATAAGTAACTAGAAATCACAAAATCATGCTTTCAGGAAAGCGGCAAGGGAATTGATAAATCTCGTAGATATTGCGAAATAGTAAGGCGGTGCCATCCTTTTTTATTTGTGATGCGGTCTTGCGTGCATGATCGTGTTTGTTTAATATATTGAATGCTATTGAAGTGCCCTCGATGTCTAGGTAGCATTAAACTGTAGTAAAACACATTTCCCTTGGACGGTAAGGCAAACCTCTTCTAACTGATCGCGCTCTTACATATTTTTTTTTTACTTTTCTTTTGCGCAACACTTAGATTTTGTTGCCCTTGAAAGACAACCAGCAAAAGGGGAGTTTTTTTTCTCAAAATGCCCGCACGGACGTATGGAAATACAACTGCTTCACAGCCCAATTATTGCGATATTTTTATTATGTCAGCTAAGCATTCACATTTCAATGCACGTAAAGTGACCTAAAGTGACGTGATGGTTCTCAAACCCTCCTCCACAACTGGAGGTCCAACAAAAATTGGATGATGAAGTGCTTTAGCAAGTTTAATAGCAAGTGTAAAACGATAAGAAAATTGGCAAACATTGTTGTAGCTGCACTACCAGCAAGCAACATTTTCGCTTTTTTTTGCTTTGTGATTCTGAAACGGAATAGATAATGCTTCTCTTTGTGCTCATTTGTGACAGGTAGGCCACGTTTGCTGATGGTTCGCACAATGGCAGGTGTCGATATAAATATTTCTTAGGATCTATTAGATTGACATAACTTTTTATGCATATAATCAAAATTCTTTATACCGCCTCAGTTTGATCGAATGAAACATTCATGCTTAAAACCTTAAAGAAAGCTTTATTTAGGCAAAAAACCTAAATATTACATTCGCTACCCCAAGAAACGTATTAAGGACTCAAAATGCACTATTGAATTCTGTACAAAGCTCCATAAGCATTTAAAATGTTTGTGTATATCAGGCAGATTCACGAATGTATTTCATCTTCGAATGTTCACTTGGAAGGCTATAAGAAACATTCAAAAACAATATCTCTTAGTATCTCAGCAAACACTGAAGCAGAGCCGACCTAAAAAGCTTACAAGATTTCTTGCGGCGCAATAAAATCAACTGTAATTTGCCCACCACGGTATAATAAAAAAACACAGGCCATTCAGAGCCAAGGGGAAAAAGCAGGGCTGGGCAGTGTCCTGATACTCGTGTATCGCGATACTATCTGAGAGATACTTTTGAGTATTTGCATTTCTTCATCGTGATGCATCTAAAAATGTATTTGTATCTGAAGACACAAATGCTTTTACAGTGTATCGATTTTGTTGCGATGCTGTGCAGGACACGGCACCCGGTTGCGTTTTTTTTCGGTAGAAAACGAGCTCAAGCAAAATGGCAAAACCTGACAACTCGGAGAGCTTGCTCGTGCAAGTGGCAGAAGTGCATACATTACACCAAAAGGGCACATGCGGAGAAGTGATGGTCCTAGGCGGTGTTGAATAACGGCCTTTATCAGTTTAAAGTTGGAGGCAATTCGACTTAAGAACGGTCAGAACAGACCTACGTGACAGCGGTAGTATTACGGTACCGAGATGACCCGAGAAGATATATCATCATCCTGCTGAACTTTCCGGTCATGAGGGCGGTATTTATTTGCTATGACATAAGGTTGTTTTTGTATACAGCTGTAGAGAGCCTTCTCGTTCGCGAGTCTTGTGTTCAGAGAGAACCGAAGATGGCGTGTTTTGAAATGATGCTGTCTAAATGCAATTAACGCAACAACCTTGTCGGAAAAACAGAGGTGAGTAAATATATGTATACTTTCTCTAAATTCTCTGCTGATCGTTAGCGATCGGAGCGTTATGTTTGACTTATAAGTTCTACTGCACTGCAACTGTATTCACAATATTATGTCGCACTTGATAAATGTCTTTGTACTGGAGTCGTGGTTCATCCGACACGCCGAAAATAACTTGAACCGTTGCAAAGGCAACCTGCCGTCAGTATGCATTCACGGACTAACCCCAGCACGAAAACCAAGGCAAACCGAGTCCACAGTGAACTAAACCAACCATGGCCGCCCCCAGCCCATAGGCCCTACGCAACCGCAGCAACCACATCATCAACACTCTCACCAACAAAAAAGACGCGCCTTCCCTTCTCCTTCGCAGCTGTTTCGTGAAAGACGTTAAGGTTTCACCTGGATACCTCCGCTGTCACTCCCCCTCAAAAACAATCGGGTTGATTTCGAAACGTCGAGAAATAAACCCATTTTTTTGGTTGGAGTCCTTTGAAAGTCCTAATTAATTACCTAACCACACAGGCAAACCTGTCAAAATTTTCAGCTTTATATCGCAGTATCTGTATCGTACGCTCTCAGCACATGTATTTCAAAATCTCTATTCCGGAATACTTTAATGTGTATCTGTCAGTACCAAAACATGGTGCGGGCTTTGGGACGTAAAACCCGAGATATTATTATTACAAAACATGGTGCGCTCGTGACAGCGGTGCGCAACAGAATGCCACACAAAGCATGAATAAGGAATTATAAAAATTTTCGTATTGAAATTTTTCGAATGGTACGAAATCTGGAAATATATTATAGCCAGCCACAACATAAGACGGCTAGAGGGGCCCCGCCCATACGACCGAAGAGCGGCAGCCGTTTGCCTCGGCGACCTAAAAATATCCCGGTCATGCTGTCGGCAATGCTTTCCACAGGGAGGGTCACCGGCCGCCCGGATCATGAAGCGAGTCTGCAGAACGCGCCCATCGATGCAGGCTTCTTTTCATCCGCCTTTGGGGAGGAATCGCCTCGGACTTGTATCCGAGTACAATTATGTTGAATCCGAGTATAGTTATGTTGGTATTGAAGAATGAACAAAATATTTTTAGAAACACACACCTATTTCTTATATTGAAGGTTAGGTCATTTTGTTGTGGTTCTTTTTAGAATGAGGTTTAGCGAGATAGCCTGACACACCTACTTTCACACCTACTCAAACTCATTGGAACTCAATAGCTTGATAGGGAGGTCCAGCAAACAACTCTGGTATAACTTGAAGTCAGATACACAATTTTATTGTAACATTTTCAACGAGTGGAGTACGCTTTCCATCGCGAGGACTATTCATAAGAGACTGAAAAGCAATGAAACGAGTGTAAACATATTGTTGATCGGAAAAGTATTGCATGCAAGAAATATGTCTCCTGAAAAATCAGCTTTACTTACTCAAGCAGTCAGGGTTTATTGATGTTACGGTGATGGTGGGTTTATCGCAAAATTGTTTAAATATAAAGTCGCAGTCAAATGGAATATGTCCGACAAGACTTTTTGTAACCCACAAAGAACAACCATATTTTCCTAGAAAGAAAGGTCACAAGGTGCAACAATAAAGTTGCGCTCACAGGCTTCCATGTGAAAGTAAGTTTTAATTGGTTGAATTTTTTCGTAAAACCTACGTGACAGTAAACATAACGCTAGTCAAAAATTATTAACAACCGAGTGGTGAAGGATTGGCTTCGGGCAGTGCGGTAAAATTAGGCTTTCACACAATAAAACAGGCTTTTGGAGTGTTGTAAGCCGATCAGCATCACTACGGTTTTCAGAACGCATTGTTGGTAGAGCTCATGACAAAATAATTGGCATTGATAACGAGGTAAAAGCACAGATTAGGAAAGACACAGAGCAGAAGTCCCTTAGCGGTTGCGTCTTGTGCCCATCGTTTATCACACGGGCTAAAAGAAGTTGCCAACCGGTGTGGTATTGAGGTTGCACTCAGCGACCTTCACTAAACGTATAAATTTTCTAATGCTGTAGCAAAGATTGGCAAAACAGAAGAAATAATTATGTTGTGAATGATAAGGAAAATTGAATTTCATAAAATGCAACACAGACGTAATGTACATCTATTGGTCGGCGAAAGCCGTCTTCTCATTATTTTCGCTCCGTCAATTGCATTGATATTTTTCTCTTCCTGAAGCTTTTTTGTACCTGACGTGGTGTTGCACGTAAGGTACAGAGTGGAGGCCCATCTCTATACTTCACGTGCAACACCATGTGAAGTACAGAGATCGGCCTTGGCACTCCAGCAATCTGGCTGTAACGAGCTGTACGACGAGACAAAGCTCTAGACGAGACGCTCGTATTTCTGTACGGAGAGTCGCGATGACTTAATCGTCATTGGGCAGTAACGAGACCGTTTATGCAATCACACAAAAAAATGTATTTACAAAAGACTAGAAAGGTCTACTAATAAATGAAGTTAGAAAAAATATAACATTCTTGGAATGCTGGTGTAAGAGTCACAAAGGCATAATAAAAAAACAGAAAGAGTTCACCGGAGAGGAAAGCGGTGGTCAAGTACCGGCGGCAAACTCGACGCTGGGAGGGGACGGCCGGCGCTTCGGTAGAACGGTACGTCCGATGACAGGCGCGGTCAAGAACGCGGCTCACTGCGGAGGTCGTTGACCTGGAGCCCGCAAGGCGTTTGCCCTGCCCATCTCGAACGCTGGCTGGCCCTCGCTGCCGTAGATGCTGGACTTGCCTGGCGGAAACGTCCTGGCGACGTTTCACCCACGCCAGGCCCGAAGCGCACGGACGACTGGTATGGTCCCAGGTGGGAGCCTGCTGAGACCTCGAGTCTGCAACCCGACGGGTCACAGCTCCCACGCCCTTGTTCTTCGACCTCCAGCCACGTCTGCCTCACTTCTTCTCCTTCTCCTTCGAACCATCACGTTCCCCTATTTTCGTGCGTCGTCTTCTTCGATGGTCTCTGTGGCGCGCACTTCAAACATGATTACGCCACTTCGCCTCACGCACGGCCACTTCACTTATCACACTGGCCCAGACCTGACCCTTTCCGGATACTGTCCCTACGTAGGTGGCACCACCACTTCCCTTCTGGTGCATAAGGCGTACACGTCGACTCAGATCGATCTCGATCTGGACCTCCCGTACGACTAATGCATGGTCTCATTGCTCCCTCTGCGTAGGAAACAACCCTCGATCTATATTCTGGACGTGTACTGCGCCCTAATCTCTCGGGGGTCTTCTACATGCAACTCTTCTAACAGGCCCTGCCTACGGCGGCCCGTCAACGCCTTGTAACAGTTGGAGACTTTAATGCCCCCAGCTATTACTGGGGCTACCAGCAGGGCTTAAAGTCAGGGGGGACCCGAGGGAACCGACCCCACCCCTCCATTTTTTAAGTGCTGGAGTTGAATTTTTCGGCAGTTGTGCTTTGTGCCGGGCTTCAGCAAAACAAAAGAAAACAGGTTTCGCCCTACTGCTGAATGGAATTAACTGAGACACTGAACACCGCGGGCAACGCCTCCTGAAACCATGGGTCACCGCCCTGTTCTACAGAGCGTCTTGGCACAGCATACTCTTTCACGAGGCACCTGAGCGTGAAGTTACCTGCTCGTGAATCAGTAATGGTTCACCTTGGTCTGTTCAGTTTACCACACACTTTTCATTCTTTCAGTAGTGAATTACAAGTGTGCTGTAATTGCAAAGACGCATGTATTTTGCCTACTTTATTAGGCAAGTGGTAGTGAAAATAAGATATAGCATTGTCGTGCCCACGGTGTTAGAATAGTTTAGGTGGAGCGACGGTGCGTTGGAATGAGGAGAAATCAGGGACCTCTTTCCCTTTCTTGCCGAAAGGAGGCGTGCGCGCGGGACGGTGGCCGCCTGGATATACCCAGCGCGAACCTGATGCTTCTAACATTCGATGTTTTAGCGATATCGCAAGGCCCTGTGAGGATTGTGTGTTATTGTAATATAGTACACTTAAGTTAAATATAAAGACTTGATAGTGCTTTATGCATGACGGCTCGGCATGCGGCATGAAACTCATAAACACCTTCGGCCTCGGCAGCACCGTGGCCTAGGCGATCGTTCCCGTATTTTGTCTATAAAAGTAAATTGCAGTTTCGTGACGCGTGTTGAACTCAGCCTTAATTTGCCCTCGAAAGAATAATTGATGTAATTATGGTCAGCATCATATAAAGAGCGGGTATCATGCGTAAGGGCCATTTAGCATATGACATCAAGTGACCCTACAGAATCTTTTACTACGAACCACTGAATTGCAAATTCCGTAAACATTTGCTAGATGACGAATGCTTTAGTGTAATGGAATAGAATAACTCTATTTAGGTCTTTCGGGGCGTGCACTAGCACGTGACGCGCAGCTTCCATGTCGGAAAATACAGGATTGAAAGAATTAAGAAGTTGAAATACTTCCAGCCACAGACTTCTGTCGAAATGTTTACATTTAAGGATTGAAAGAGAATGCAATTAAGCGGGCGACAGCTTGTGACCGATGGCTACGAAGCCATTCTTTGATATATTCAAAATAAATAGACTGCAAGATATATACGTTATGGTGTGCCAAAAAGTTTATCACAGTATTGGCACGTCCTAAGAATTTTACATATTTTTGCGTGGAAAAGCAGCTTTAGCTCAAGTACTGTATGGTGCGGCTAAACGACACGAAAGAATGTAGAATGATACGCCAAAGAATTTTTCAAGAACGTCCTGGTTGAATTGAACTCTTAGCACATATTTAAAGCCACACTGTTCTAAGAAATACTTTGAAAGCTGAATTTTAGAAAGTATTGTTACTCGCATACCTTCAGCAGTTGAGACAGGAAGTTGTGAGGATTTACTTTACCTAGACTGACATCTTTCTCCCAGTTGTTCAGCCATTGCAATGTTGATTCTAGGATGCTGAAATCTTTGCTTCCTTTCCTGAGGCCTTCCTTGGGGTGCTTGCGGTCGAAGACATCAAACAGGTTATTCATTCTTACCGTAAAATTAAGCGTCCCTTTTACATTGCATAAGCCAAGCGTTCCCTTCTGCGAGTAAAATTCTAAACCGTTTGCCACACTGAGGCTGAACAGCTGCTTGCAAGCTTCACGCGCATATTTTTGGTGTTGCTTGGGTTTACATGTGAGGAAGAAAGTTTGGGCTGGCGAACGTATCGTCTGGCGAATAACGTATGTGCACCAATCGGGCCCCGTCTGGTTTGGCGTGTTAGTTTTAATGGGTCAGACAGTGACGTCACGGAATATGGTGTGACTCTCAAGTTCCGTCATTGCCGAAAGAAGAAACTGGAAGGCAAGTGGTTAGGACGCTGAAAAGGAAACGAGCACGACCATTTCACGTTTGTGCACCCAGAGCAGGGCAGGAAGTTCTACTGCTACTGCAACAAGCAGCATGTCTGTTAACGAGAGGGCCAATCAGAATGGCACATGGTGAGTTATGATGGATTGCTCGTTAAACGGGCGTTAACCTTCATTACCACGCGCCAGCCAGCACGTGTAAACGTCGCAAAGACGGCTGCTTGAATCCATCCGATATGGTGCATGCACAACGACAACCCTTGAGAGGAGTTTCTAACCTACCCTTGTCAAATGTGTGGCTTTCTTTTAACAACCATCATTTAGCGAAAGGTCCACCCCCCCCCCCCTAGCGTCCGCTTTCTTTTCCAGGGAATGCCTTTTGTTTTTGACTAAGCCAGTTCGGGTCCGCCATGGTGCTCGGCTACTGACCCAGTGATTATTACCCCAGTTGGTCACGGCGGCCTGAGCCAGTTTGCCACGGTGGCCTTATTTGTGCACGAGCTAAAATATTTTTGAAATTTGTGTTAACCTCTAAACTCATTATCGTTGTTCGCAGAAGCGCAGAATAGATTTCCCACCTGTTTCCATCTGTTGGCTACCGCCCCTGAATTTTCTTGATGTTGTGCATTTGCTTTCAAACCAGAGTGATATGTGCGGTTACCCTGATAAAAGACGAACGGCCAGCAGTTGAAGAGTTGTCACAAATGCAGCTGTGTAAACGACGCGGCCCCCGTTGAAGCGGCTGACCTGAAGCCTCGATACACCCAGCGTAGCCTGTCGGAAAAAATTCGAAGCGCGTCTCCGTGTTCGGCGGGGAGGCTGCGCGGCGGAGGCGGAGCGTCAGTACACCTAACCTATTCTAACACCATGGTCGTGCCTGAGGTTCTCAATCCAGTCAGTAATTGTACTTAATTGGTGCTCACATACCTTTAAGCCTTTACTTAAGCCTTTACTTAAGCCATTCGTGGCAGCAGTGGCAGTAGTGCTTGCGCACTGGCTTACGCATTCTTCTTACTTGCACAGAATTTGGAGCATCTGCTGGTCAACCCACACGTGTCGACCATCGGGCTTTCTTGTCAAGCGTAGCAAGATCTACTCTCAAGGCCACCAGACGGCGCAGGGTTGTCCCGGCATCGCTACTTAAAGGGAGCCTTCACCTACCATCGACCATTCGTGGCAGCAGTGGCAGTAGTGCTTGCGCACTGGCTTACGCATTCTTCTTACTTGCACAGGTTGGTTTCGACGGCTTCTGTCGTTTTATTTATTATCCGATTTCTGCCACTGCTGCCATGAGCAGTTTTTAGCTGCTACTTGTACCTTTGTCTTGTATCTACAGTGCTTTGTATAGTTTCGTGCTG
This sequence comes from Rhipicephalus sanguineus, assembly GCF_013339695.2. Lineage (NCBI taxonomy): Eukaryota > Metazoa > Arthropoda > Arachnida > Ixodida > Ixodidae > Rhipicephalus > Rhipicephalus sanguineus. Next base: position 84,144,672 of record NC_051182.1, on the reverse strand, counting down.
CTAAGATGCCTACCTGTGCTGAACTTGCTAAGAGGATTGATGAACTGGAGTCGAGGCTGCTCAGCGAATCTGATCGTATGACTGATCGCATCGTTGACAAGATCACTGAGAAAATGAAGTCCTCGGGGGTGGATGTGCTAGAGCTAAAGAAGCACGTGGACAGCCTCGAGTCCAGTTTAAAATTCCTGAATGATCTGGTTGACAAACTAAACAGCGAAAATGCCTCACTGGTAGCCGAAAACAAAGCCCTCAAAGTTGAAAATTGTTCACTGTCTCGCAAGGTCTCACAGCTCGAGCAATACTCGCGCATGAATAACGTCGAGGTAAGGGGCATCCCCTGCACTCAGGGTGAAGACTGCGTGGCCGTAGTCGAAAAAATAGCCAAGATAAAAATAGCCAAGCCAGGTACTCCCTCAGATCTCGACGTTGTTCATCGAGTTTCTACTAAAGATAAGGGAAAGAAGAACTTAATCGCGAGATTTTGCTCTCGGGCAAAAAAGAATGATTTCGTCAGCAAGGCACGAAAGGCAAGGCTCTGTCTCAGTGACATCGGCATGTCTGACGGCACCCATCCTATTTTCGTTAACGACCACTTGACACCTCAGAATAAGGCATTATTTTCTAGGGCACTGGCATTAAAAAAAGCGAACAACTGGAAGCACCTGTGGACTGATAATTGCCAGATTAAGGCTAGAAAAACTAATGAGAGCCGTGTCTGTCGCATTGCTGATGAGTCTGACCTTTCCGTTTTCAACTAATAGCTTCTATCACACGCATAAATTCAGTCTTCACCAACCATGGCGTCTTATCTGACACCATCCGCGCTGAATAAATTCATGGCGTGCGACTGACATTCAGTAATTCACTTGAACGCTAGCAGTCTTCGCAAGCACCATGATGAATTTGATAACCTTTTTTCGACACTTAATAAGGCCTTTTCATTAATTTGTGTCTCCGAAACATGGCTTGGTCATGAAGATAAGGACCTATATTGTTTTAAATCTTACTGCTCTGAATACTCCCATCGAGTGACGAGTGCTCACGGTGGCGCGGCTATTTTTGTTTCACCTACTTTTCCGTATAAACGTCGTCATGACTTTGAACCTAATATTCCCAACTGTGAATCTGTTTTTATTGAATTCGATTCTCCTGTCTTCAACATTGACAGCAAGAACTTACTGGTGGGCTGTATTTACCGCTCGCCTTCTTCATCAATTTCTGAGTTCTGTAGTGCTCTCGATCATGTTATGGAATAAATATCGCATGCTAAATGCAATGTATTAATATTAGGTGACGTCAACATCAACCTCTTAGATACTGCTTCACCTAATTCTGCTAATTATTCTAGTACTTTTCATAGTTATGGTTACGAATGTCTGATTACTCTCCCTAGGCGCTGTCCAATCAATAATGATGGCAGCTTGATTGATCATGCATTATCTAATTTACTTGACCAACCTGATGCAAGAATTGTTACTACTGATATAACCGATCATTACCCTATCGTTTTACGCTTCCAGAATCTATCACCTTCAAAGAACAATACGTATTGCAGATTTACACTTGATAAACCAAAGCTTATTGATAGCATGGCTAAAACTGAGTGGTCGGAAGTTCTATCGTGCATTGACCCGCAGAAAGGTTTCTCACAGTTTTTAGCTACACTATCATTGCATTTCAACTCGCATACTCATAAGCAAAAGTGCAGAAAAAAGATTGCATCCCCGCAAAACCCTTGGCTTACAGATAACCTTCTGAAAGCTATGCGGCCTCGGGAAAATATGTATAAAAAAACAAAAAACCAACCTTTCAATACCAAATTACTTGCCCGTTATAGGAAATTTTCTAACTCACTTTCCGCTCAGCTAAGGAATGCGAAGAGGATTTATAACGAGGTAAAGATTGCTGAGTGTGGTAATAATGCTAAAAAGAAATGGGAAATCGTGAACGCTTATCTTAACCGCAGTAACCAGAACGCTATATCGAGGATTGTGCATAACAGCGTGATATACAGTAATTCATTGGATATTGCAGATGCCTTTTGTGAAGCTTTTTTTAATAATGCCTCTGGTTCAGCTTCATGTTGTGAAATGTCTTTGAACCGCCTACCTCATTCATTCTTCCTTTTCCCGACTACTCCTGATGAAGGAGGAGGAGGAGGAAGGAAATGAAGGAAAGGCAGGGAGGTTAACCAGACGCGCGTCCGGTTTGCTACCCTACGCTGGGGGGAAGGGATGAAGGGATTAAAAGAAAGAAAGAAGAGGGAAGAAGGCACTGTCAGGGTACATATGCACCTGTCCATTGAATGCCTACAAGCGGTCGTTTAAGCCGGTCGATCTTAAAAACAGCAGTAATGCTCGCGTCGCTTTGCTGGCCTGCGATGCGTAGGGCCACGATCCGAGGATCTTCTCTTCGGAAAACGGTCTGTCGTCTAACTTGTTCAGCGTATCGCGCAGAACGTTTCGTTCGTTCACAAAACGTCCACAGAAACACAGTAGATGTTCTATCGTTTCGTTGCTATTGCACGAGTCACATTTTGAGGTGTCTGCCATTCCTATGCGAAAAGAGCACGCCTTCGTGAAAGCTACTCCTAACCACAGGCGGCACAGTAAAGTTGCATCACGGCGGGACCGGTGCGATGGAACTTGGAGCTTCCTCGATGGGTCTAGTTCATGCAGGCGACGGTTCCAGACACTGGGGTCACTCAACCAAGTTTGCGTCATGGTGTCAGCGAACGAGCGTAGACCCTTTGCAGCGTCTGTCCTCGACAAGGGTATTGGGGTTGTCTGGGCATCCTCGTGAGCGGACCGAGCAGCATCATCAGCGAGGTTGTTACCCACAATACCACAATGTCCCGGCAGCCATTGGAACACAACGTCATGTCCCTTCGATAAAGCTTGGTGAAGAGCTTCTCTCATTTCGTTCACTAACTGCTCGTGTACCCTTCGTCGTAATGCTGATTGCAGACTCTGAAGGGATGGCTTAGAGTCGCAAAAGACAGCCCACTTTTGAGGCTGGGCTTCCGCGATATAAAGGATAGCAGCACGTAAGGCGGCAAGCTCCGCTGCTGTTGATGTCGTCCCGTGTGACACCCTGAACTTGACAGTCACTTGGTAGGCCGGAATAACAACAGCACCTGTGGAGCTGTCGGCTAAGACTGATCCATCGGTATAAATGTGTGTCCTTTGGCCATACTCCTCGTTGAGTAATGACAACGTCGCCTGTCGTAGAGCCACTGTCGAATGACGGCTCTTCTTCGTTATTCCCGGAATTGTGAGGCGTACCTGTGGTTGTTGTAGGCACCACGGAGGCGACAGTGGTCTTGCTGCTGGAGTAAAGCCCGACGGAAGGCATTCTCTATGAGTCGAAACAATCTTTGAAAACATGGCTTGCGGTCTCTGAAGTGGCAACGCAGCAGTGATTTCAATTATTAAGGCCCTTAAACCCACGAGTGCTGGCCTTGATAATATTAAAGCTCATGATATTAAAATGATTGCTGAACACATTGCTCACGTTCTTTCATCAATCATCAACCTCGTTTTTAAATCTGGTATTTCGCGTCATTCCTGTTTTCAAAAAAGGTGATCGTACTTTGTTGCAGAATTATAAACCTATTTGCGTTCTCCCATTTCTAAGTAAAGTTATCGAAAAAATAATCGAGACGCGCATTACAAAATATTTATATAAATTCAGTATTCTTTCCCCCCATAAATTCGGCTTTCGCTCCGGTTTTTCGACAAATCTAGCGCTTATAACACTTACTGATTACCTCAAAAAGGCGATTGATAGAGGTGAATTTGCAGCATCGATATTTATAGACTTATCTAAGGCCTTCGACTATATTAATCACCCCATTCTTTTTGCTAAATTAGAGGCTATTGTAATAACCGGTCCGCCTTTGCTTCTAATCAAAAGTTATCTTCAGGACAGAAAACAAATAGTTGACATTTCTGGATCTTATTCCAAAGAAGCAACAACTAACATAGGTGTACCGCAGCGGTCTATCTTAGGTCCCGTACTCTTTTTAATTTATATCAATGACTTGCCGACTAGCCTTTCCTCATCTAAGTGTATTCTATACGCGGACGACACGACAATATTTAATTCTAACGGCTGCCTATCCACACTAACTAGTATGCTTAATGAAGATCTTTTGAAAATCTGCTCGTGGTGTACACAGAACAAACTGCAAATCAACCATACTAAAACCAATTTTGTCATCTTTACCTCACGCCTACGTCCGTCCGATCCTTTTTAATCCATTTCCATCAACAGTCACCTTATCACCCCAGTTGATCACTGTACTTTTTTAGGTGTGGAACTCGACTGCCACCTTAAATTTCATCTTCACGTGTCTAATGTAAAAAAGAAAATGGCTCACGGTATACGCGTTCTTATCAAAGCGCGATTGCATTTCTCCTTTTCTACTCTCTTATCCCTTTATTACGCTTTTTTTCATTCTCACCTTAACTACAACATTGAATCATGGGGTAATACATACAACAGTCACTTGGAATCATTGCAGACCATTCAAAACCGGGCCATTCGTCTAATAACGCTTTCATCGCGTTCTGTTAACGCAATTCAGTTATTGCACTCCTACAATATTTTAAGTGTGTCCGATCTTACTAAATATAATCTCGCCATTTTTGTTTTTAGGGCACTGCAGAACGACATTCCAGTGTTCATAATATCTAGGGCATCCCTCGTTATTACTAACAATACTAGATTTGCTGGAAACAATAATTTCATATTACCGATAGTTCGCACGAATTACGGCAAGCAGTCGCTACATTTCTCAGCACTTGCTTTTTGGAATTCGCTACCATCTACTCTAAAATCACAAAATGCTCATAGGTTCCGATATGAACTTAAGCATTTTCTGATTGATTATTCTGATTCCGGTTCTTCACTGCTTTAGGTGTTCTCATTCAGTAGTTTTTTTCTATCTTCTCATCTTTCCTCATTCGTGTATCCCTTTTCTGTGATTTGCCTTATTTGTTATTTGTTTTTATATTTTGTTTAAAGGTTTGAGCTTTACTATGTTTTATACTGCATTTCTGTTTATTCCCTTTGAAATGTCTCCCACTGTCCTTACTCTCATTGACTATGGCACCTTACTTGTTCAATGCTTTTTGTGAAAGCTGTTTATCAGTGATTTTCTTACTTGATTCGCTTTAGTCATTATTAGTATTATTATTAAGTCCATGAACTGCCAATTTACTTGTGTTATTCATTATGTTATCATGTACAGGAGGTCCCAATTCAGTTTGTAACTCTGGGACCTCCTTCTGTATATACTAATCATGTATTCTCTCCTTCGTTTGACGCGAAAAAATAAAATGATTCTGATTCTGATTCTGATTTGCCGACTTATTTATGAAAATTGTTCCCAAAATGACTTCATTTATTGCTTGATTAGATTGAGACGTTGAGTAAATGCCGGAAATACATTGGAATTATTATATGTATTTTTATAACATTCATAAGCATTTGTTCACTTCTAGGGACAGTTGGTTTCACTGCACTTTACCATCGCAAACATCTCTCTTAACGCCTTATCTATAGCATACGTATATACAGTGGAGGCTCGTTGATACGATTCTGTGCAATCCGTTTTTCAGCCTTATACGTTTTTGTTTTTATTCCCGGCCAATATCGTTCGGAAGTAATGCATTTTAATGTGTTTAATACGACTACATTTCTGCCCAAAATTGAAATGTACGACCGCGAAAGTGAATTTTGACCGATATATATACATATCCTGTGTTTATTCTTCGGTGTGCTAGCTCGTACCACGTTCCAACCCACAATATCTCTCTCTCGCTGTATATATATATATATATATATATATATATATATATATATATATATATATATATATATATATATATATATATGTATATATATATATATATATATATATATATATATATATATATATATATATATATAATATATTACCGAGACGTGCGAAGCAAGAGGTCTGACTGTTTACTGCGAACCCCAAGCATCATTCCTGAACGCCGCCATTCTTGTCCTTTGCTCTCTACGGCAAATACCACCGCGGCTCACACGCAATATCCCAACGTCTTCTTTTCCGTCTTTCCCTTGGCGTCGACGCAGTTGTTATCCAGATGCTACGATATATATATTGTAAGGAAGAAGAGAACAGAGACAGCACCCTTGCTGCGGGCCGGCTGTTCTATTTCTCTAAGCTTCGTCCTTCTCTTCCTTGCACTACCCAATTCAGCGCGTGCGAGCGCCCAAACCACGGTGCCGCTCTTCGTCATTACACTCGGCCATGACTGCGAGCGGCCGCAGTTGCCGACTGTGTCTCTGGTGGGCGGCACTGGCTGCATCTTGGTGGTCGGTCCCGGCCACGCTCTGACTTGGTTTGGAGATCTGCCAGTGTGTTCTCTGGCGGGCGGAATTGGCTCTGTCGCTGTGGTCGGTTTTGTCCATAGTGCAGCGTCTTCTGAAAACTTGTCGGCGACGTCTCTGGTGGGCGGACCCGACTGTTTCCGGATTGCCACAGGTCCACTTGACGCTGGTCGCGCCGCATATCTATCAACCGGGCAAGGCAGTGCGTAGTCGCAACTCTTGAATGTCGGATCGTGTAGAGTTGGTGGCGCTGTTCGCGGTGGGTCGAGCTGGGTCGTTGTGCTCTCTTACCCATGTGGGACGAAGTGCGAGCGAGTTTCCGAGCTGATTCTTGATGCAGCTCATGCTCTTGTGGTAGTATTGCCGTCATGTTCCCCAAGGTGCTCGAGGTGACTGTCCTTGCCAAAGGGTCGCAAACATTTGAGCCGTACTGGTCAGAAGCCGTGTCATTAGCTTGAGACATGTCCTGAACTGGCAAGTCTTTGGCGTCAACGAACCCAGCTGGGATAAGCACCTCAGCTTGCTTTAGGGAATCGGTGCTTGGATGGGGGCGAGCGTCCGCACACTCGGCCAATGACTGCGGTGACGGTCAACGCGGCATTGAGTGAGTGCAGTGCTGGCAAGGCGGCAGGACACAGCACGGAGATTGACGCTGCCAAGGCGTTCACCGTGACTCGGAGTCGCGTGATGGTGACGGAAAGCTCGGCGGCGCTCTCGGGCGAGCTCTCTTCATGGTCTTGCGAGGCGGCGGCGGCCAAAAGCAGCAATGAGCTTGAAGCTCCACTCCGCCCAGGACTGCTGCCGCACGCCTTCGAATCTATGCCACGCCGCGGCAGCATGCCGAAGGCGGTCAATGGCCACGCACCATTTCCGTTGGTCCGTCCACGCTTGACGAGCTCCTAGAGCGTTGACGATGACCACCCAATGGTCGGCGTCGTCCTGGAAGCCGCGGAACTCCGGTAGTTCGCAGGCAGCCGGTGATGGTGATACGGCAGCCGAAACTCCGGAGCATGACGACGCCAAGCAGCCTAGTTGGTATGAGAGCTCCGTGAGGGCATTCAGGAGCTTTCTGCGGCTCTTTCGTCGGCTCTTTCGTCTCCCGACGGTGCAGCTCGGGCCCCCAACACCCTGCCCTCTCACGGTGACCGAGATCATGAAGGGCATGGCGCAGCTGTGTCTGCTACCTGCTCCACGGACAGCTTCGCGGAGTGCCCCGCGGCAGTCGTTGACACTAGCCGAGAGGTTCACTTCTCCCTACAGATGTCCGACTTCGTATCGGTACCCACCAGAGGACCAACCAACCAACCAACCAACAATTGAACAGGCGTTGTGTCTATGTGTCTTGTTTCTCGGCATCACAATATATATATATATATATATATATATATATATATATATATATATATGCCGATTCATGAGGGCCTCCTCTCCAATGAAGGGAGGCTTTAAGCAATGGCTACCACTTTGAGAAGACGCGGGACCGACAGCTTAAGGAGCTCATCTCCTCACGTAGCTCACTGAACCTCCGCATCCCACATGTTCAGGTAACTCGGTTTTGCGGACAGTTTTAGGGGCGAAGCTCCTTAAAGGGACCGACAACCAACTTTTGTGGTACTCGTTTTCTTGAGTGCAATGGGAAGCTTACCGGTCAGAGCTTCTAATCACGGAGTGGTAACGCGGAGAACGCCGTAAAACATTTGTAATCAGAGTTTTTCGATCTGCAGCGATTATGCAGTCTTAATATCACATGCTGCAAACAGTGAGAGGTGAGCGCGATAGCGATTATACGCCAGCAGTGGTGACAAGTCATGCCCTAAGTATGAAAAGGCAATGTTACGTTTGCAAAGCCTGCGGTGCCGCGACTACTGCTTTCTAGCCTATAAATTATTTTACAATAGTTATAGCGTTTTTCTGGGGCTTCTTATAGAAGTACTTTGGCCGTACACAGGTCGCTTTATCACATTTTAGTCAAGCCAAGCCAAGCTAAGCCTTCGAAAACGAAACAAGTGGTAGGATACACCAGCATTGCTGTTCATGAAGTCGTAGCAATCCTCCACAGAACAGTAAGCCGATGGCATTTTGCGAGCAGCAGCGCAAACTCGCGTGCTACTAAGTCCGATACGACGAGAGCAGACAAGAGTCGAGCTACGCGGGAAACGCCGCCGGACGCGGCGCGCATGCGCCGCAGCCTCCGTTTCACTGGAAGCCACGAAAGCAGCGCCGCATCTCATGCTTTACTTCTTTTACCTTAGAAACAAACGGGAATTGACAATAACATACATATTCAAATTTTCAGCCCTCGTTCTGGTGCGTGTAAAAGCATTAGACTACGTACAACAAAGTGCTTAAGACTGCATACGTCTGGCTCATGGCGCTCGCGCTAGGCTGCGCGACATACCGGTTTTCGTTACTTTTAAACGCGATTTAAAAATATAAATCCTACTCAGATCGCGAAAAGTATTCTGGAATCTGTCACTATAATTCACGGCCTTTTCATTTCCACCAGGATCTAATCACCCGTTCTGGCCAGTTGTCGGTCCCTTTAAGGCGGCACACGTTCGTCCCTCGTAGTCGTAGTGGTGCGTAACCAGTCGTAACGCTAGTACCAGATCTTGACCTCCAAGGTGGTGCCGGTGGGAGATTTTTCCTGTGCGTTGTTGAACAAAAAAAAATTCGCAGCGTGCGCGTTAAATAAAAGCCGAATTCTTCTGTCTCTCATTCCCCATTAGCAGCCATTGGCATGTTCCAGTAGGAAACGTTAGTAGAAGTAGAAGTGTAAGTGTTAGCTAAAAGCCGACTTCTTCTGTCTCTCATTCCCATTAGCAGCCATTGTTTACCTCCAAGGTAGTGCCTGGTGAGATTTCTCCTGTGCGTGATTAAACAATAAAAATTTTGTTCAAAACGCCGTTGATTGATGAAATAAGCCAACGAAAGACGCCAGATGTTTTCTAAAAGCAAAACGAAAAGACGCCAACAGCTTAACGAAAGACGCCAGATGTTTTCTAAAGCAATGTTTTCTAAACAATGAAAATTCACGGCGTACATGTAAAATTAAAGTGAGCTGCAAGTCGTCATAACTCATCGAACCTTTAGTATAAACGCGCCCGATCTCACGTCGGTGATGATGTACTGGGCAGAAATCACGGAAGATTCACGGTTTACCGATGAACCTCCGCAGCTTCGCCCACTCATCATCATTCACTCCGTGGATATGCTGTGATATTTTTTCCGACGTTTCCTTGCCCCGTAACATCCGAGATGCTATGTGGGAGAATGTCGGTGAAACTCTAGGTAGGGACCATTGTGTGCCCCGTTTGCCGTCAAACAGTGTCCGAAAGTGCGCCAACACTGGCGCCAGGTCCGTCATAAACTGAACAATCTCAGATCTGAACCCTTCCCTCTCATGCCTAATTGAGGCGAATACGAGGCGTGGACATCCTATGCCATTCATACGCAAAGAGCGTATACTAAGATACTTGCTTCCACTATTGTGGCTCCCGCTATCGACCCACACCTCCTGCATATCTGGGATGGTCGCCGCGGCTTTGGCGGCGAAACAAGTTGAACCGTAAACACCACTCCCGCATCGAGGATCTCAAAACAGAAGCGGCTGCATATTCGCTGCAGCCTGCAGTCTCCAATTAGATTGACAATTGCACGAAGGCAGCAGGCCAGTTGAGCTCTAAGAGCAGGTGACGACTTTTCCAGAGCCTTGTGGACCCATCCACCACTCGTAGAGAAACACAGCGTGAACTCATTCGCGCTTTGCAGAGGATTGTCGTCTTCTACCGCGGCGTGCATCGTCGTCTGTTTTCAGGATGGTCCCTTTGCTTGAGCGCAAGAGAGTGGGGCAAGAGAGAGCAAATAGCGTGCGTTGTCTATGGAAACGCTCTTTCTGCAATGAACGCTGAACTACCAGGTCGCAAGGAACGAGAATGTGCCCTGACCCGCGAGATACAACGCCGACGCAGGCAGCGTCTGCTAGCGAGTTTCTTGAATGAAAAAACCGACTGCTCGCGATGAAAAACCGCAATGTAGTGCCGGTGAGATATTTCTCTTGTGCGTAGTTGAAAAAGTAAGATTCGCAGAGTGCATGCTAACTAAAACCGAACTGTGGGTATCTGTGTCTAATCTTTGCTGTGGGAAACAACGGCGCACATTGCATGCTTCACCCCTCCACAGGTTTCACGTTAGTGGAGCTGAAACATTTGTAGACGTCGCGGGCGTTGCTTGCGTAATAATTTTGCGTAATCACGAGTAAACGGAAACAAAGGCACATCTACAATACGAACTTGTATATTTTAAAGAAAAGCGTTGCGAGGCGAACGAGGCAGCAGTGACGAGGCCACTGACGTAACTTGGGCACGGCCGCGGTGTTTCCAACGAACGTGCTTGGCTCGTAAAGAGAGACGATATGCCAAGGTCAGGGATGCGCTGGCATTAGCTTGAGTTCACCGGTCACATTCGGCGCCAGTGCAGGAAACACTACATGACGTCAACGCGTACTTCGAGCCTTGAGCACGCTCGCTCGGCGCTGTCGCTATACACTCTTCACTACATGCTTCGCCCCTTCCCAATTTTTTCAATGAGGCTGCGGGTGGTACACGCTTGTCAAGTAAAATAAAGAAAGGCGGATAATATAAATGTAGCGCCTTTTTGTTACTTTTTAATTTTTTTCCGCTAGATACAAATGCATTGTATTACGAGATGACATAAAAGGTTCCAAGCACGTGGACATTCGCGAAAGCGTTCGCGTGCACCGTGATGCGTTGCCGCCTAACGATAGCAAGAGCAGCTGTAGGATGCGTGTTCGCATGGGTGAATGCTGACGGCATCTGTTTTCAGGATTGAATCACGTGAGGGCCGAGCCCTGTACCCCCCGCGCCGAGCGTAGCTCTGGTTTATACGCTCTCTGCCAGCGTGCTCTCTGGTTTGAATTAATTTCCCTAAAAAGTTTAATCAACAGAACGTCAATCATAATTCTGAGAGAACAACACAAAACACTTAGAAGCAGAAACCCTTTATAATAGTAGGTGATTTTAACGTAGAAATTATGGACCTAAGGACCTAGATTTGTCGTCGACGCTCACTGTCCGCTGTCATGGTGATTAGAAAACCGATGCTATAGTCGAAACATATGTGTGTATGTGAATAAAAAAAAGGTTCACGATAGATGAACAACAATCATAATTGTGATGAAAGAATATAAAACACCTACAAGCACACACCCTTTATACTAGTCGGTGACTTCAACGTACACATTATGGACCTTAGAACCGAGCTTTGTCGTCGGCTCTTTCTATCACTTTATGTCACTCAGTTTATATGGGGCAACGCTCGTGTAACATATGAGAAGCAAAAAGGCTGAACAGTACACTAATAGAAGTCATAATTGTGAGAGAACCATATAAAATTACTACAAGCAGAAACCCTTTATACTCGTCGGCGACTACAACATAGACATTATATACTTTAGGACCCAGGTTTGCCCATTCGTCATCATTCACTTCGTAGAGATGCAAAATATGACGTCTCGATATGGTCGAAGATGCATCTTATATGACACAAGCAAACAACCAACACGGAAACGTGCATACACCTCGTCTTTGCCAACTTCAGGGTAGGTGCGATGGAAGAACAATTGTCTCAAGATTTCACGGTCCAAAAAGCAGTAATAATGAAGGCAATACGGAATCCACAACTCAACACGACATACGAGTTATGACCAATAAAACACATTGCATGTAACTGTACACACGCGTTGTCACTCATTTACATGCGCGAGTGGGCAATGTCACGGGGGATACACGGTTGCCGAACGATCTCCAGTGCTTCGCCCACTAATCATCATTCACATCGTGGAATGCGTGAAATTTTTAATTCGCACGGACGAGATGTGCTTTTCAGTGATTTGAAAAGGGTATTTTTCTCGCCACACTAACGTGTTCTTACATAGCCTTTCAAGAAAAAAGTGTTTCAGTGTAGGTATTTTTACTTTTGTGCAAAAATATTGTCACATAGTTTGTGAACTTTGCAAAATCAGAAAGCTCGTTCTAGTTCTTTGTGCCTCCAAGGTTTGTAGTTTAGAAGATTGGTCTAGTCAATTTAAAAACTTCGTGATTATGCATGGTTTTCGTTGCTGTCTCTACGTTTTACCTTGATTCAGTTTAAGACAGTTACAGTAGGCCAATTGGAGTAAATCCGTGAATAATCTGTACCCTTTTCCAGCGGTGTGTTCATATATTAACTTCCAGGTGCTGTTTATTTCACACCCTCCACCGCTCGCCACCTGCTCCGGTTGCTAGGCGCGGCGCAGCTGTTGCTAGGGGCGAGGAGGAGCGCGCGCGGAGAGATCTGTGCGCACACCGGCCAGGGACGCAGGACAACCCCCGACTAAGAAATGCATTCGCATTTAAAACACCCGGAAAGATGAAGCCTGCTTGCTGAAGTCCAGCCGTGGTGCTAATTTGTCCCGTTGCCTGGTGATTGAAGCTTCCGAATTGCTCATCTGTGTGGGCAGTGTGTGCCTGTGTGTGCGCGGCTGTGTTCTTTGCGCTTGACGTGAACGGCGTGTAGCGACGGCAGTGGAGCATCTCGTGCTCTGAGTGTGTTGGTTTCGCGATGGTCGAGAACTCAAGCGAGCTTGCAGCTGCATGTTCGGCCAACACCTTGTTCGGTAGAGTCGGGATTACGAGCGGTAAGTGGTGCTTCTGTTATCTCTGTTTCGCCTCTTATCGATATTCAGGTCTGTAGTACTGGAGTGTCTCGCGTGGAAAGTACGATGAAACAGAGAAAATAAAATCATTATTCTCACATATGTGGGAAGCCTCACTGATGCACGTTTAAAAAACTTTTTTTCGAAAAAAGCACAGGCTTTGCACTGCCAGCCTATCGAATCGCGAGCACGCCTCAGTAAAGAAGAGCTGTGCTATATGATTTCTTCGCTCGCCATAAAGCGTGAATGCGGCAGCATGTTATCAGAACATGTACACCTAAGCTAAATCCCGCGGCTATCACGCCGTCATATGTGCATTAAGGACAACTTTTCTTCATTTTATTGAGTTGTCACACCTGTCCATTTCGATGGTGCAGTAGTTACGGTGCTCGGCTGCTGACCAAAAAGTCGCACCTTTAATCCAGGCTGTGGCGGCCGCATTTGTATGGCGACAGAATGCTTAAAGCGCGTGCACTCTGCGATGTCAGTGCACGTTAAAGCACACCAGGTGGGGAAGCTTTGGGAGCGATCCATTAAGGCGTGCCACATAATCGTATGATAGTTTTACCACGTTAAACCCAGCTAATATTGTTACTAGTTGACATATTTATTTGTTTGCGTTTTTCCCTCAGTCTCAGTGTCCACTTGTGCGCATTATTAACATGTCATCGCCGTGCATTCTCGTTTTCCAGAGGTTAGGATCCGGAGGTTTTCCAGAGGTTAGTGAACTAGTCTGGCCGTCCTTGTTCTACCGCCGTGCAACTGTAGATTAATTGAGGCCAGAATATCAGTAAGTGAGAATACTTTCTGATAAGAATTCTGCATTACATACATTGCCCGTGTCTAAGACAAAAATGAAGCAGCATACCATGGGGCAATAACGTCAATACTTTGGATTTAATTGGCTAGACGGAAGAGCTTAAGCTGCAGAGATATCATTATGATTATATTATGTGATAGTCGTCTGCTAAGTGACCACATGTATTGCGAAGCCCATGAATTTCACGGTAGTGTCTGTTAATTAGTGACGCATACGAGCCCTCGAACTTTATTTGGTTTCATGTCAATATTAGCCATTAAGGGATGCGTGAGCTGTGTCAGACTAATTCAGTAACATATGTGCAAGCCAGCTCAAAGCAATCCTCATGGAAGCGGACAATCATTAAAAAAAATTGTGACTCACACTAGACTATATTGAAGCTTTGAAGCAAGGCTAAGCAATCATTACCATTGTTGCAGTAAAAACAAACAGACCGAATGTTCAGTGAGAGCAGGAGATTTTTTGTCATTTTTGTGGTTTACTTCTGCTAACAGCACGCGAGCTTCTTACATTCACGCTTTTTGATGAATGCAGTTATTGAGTTTAGCGGATCATCAGAAAGCAGTAGAGACTGGCCCACAGGTCACCTGACTGTATCGCAAATTCAGAAAAGAGTTGCTGTTCAGCACCTACTTCATTCTGTACCATGCTTTGTTTAGAGCTCTTTCAGTAGCACGATACTGGCACACAACGTAACTTATAGGAAACTGAAAGTATGCGTTTTTGACCATATAATAGGTGCAGAGGGAGCTTAGAACTGCAAGTATTTGTTTTTTGGCCTCACTGACACAGGCAGTGCAAACTTGGTTGGGTGCAGTTGGCAACACTACACTACTGAACTTGATGGGTATATTTAGAAATACTCCAAGAATTAAATTGGAGGAAGGGAATAAAGAAACAGATGGGAAGACAATTAGGCTAACCAGTTGTAAAACTGACTGGCCAATCTTTGCAAAGGACGGGGTTACGAGGAATAAGATATTTTAGAAAAGAAACTTACAAGAAAAAGAAAAAAAGTCTGTCTTCAAGCTCACTTTTTCCATAAGAAGCGCGGCAACGCTTTCAATGCTAACATTTAGCGGGAGCAGCAATGAGAAAATTCTAAGAGCTGTGTAATTTGTTTTTCCTTAGTAAAAGAAACGCTTTATCTACATTCCCAGTGTTGTGTCATGCATTTAATTAGTTCTTGATGTTCCAATGCCTTAGGATAATAAATTTCAGAGCTAACAAATTGTGTCATGCATAGACGTCCAACTGAATTTATGCCAGATCTCTGAATTAGATAGTGATGAGCTTTGCAGCTGATCAGTACAACGTGAAATACTGAGTCACTACAAAAAACGCGTACAATTCTTTAACTTTGTATGTGGTGCTAAAGATGGCACATGCATTGCTATGCAGCTATGGGCAACAACAGCTTTCTAAGAACTCGTAAAGTCATCTAGATGCTCCACATAACCTGTGTTCGTAGCAGCAATCTCGTTAGGGTAGTGTTATCAAACAGCATGTGTTTTCGAATTCTGCAGTGCGCACCAGTTAGTAATCAAGGAAGTCATTGATACAATACAATATTGAGAGTAACATTGTTTTTAGTCAAATTTCACGGTAGCTCTTATCTCAGCGCCCCTGACATAGTAGTACACAGAATCTGCACCTTGTTATTTTGCTACGTGTATCAAACATGGCAGTAGAGAGCGATGGAAATGTAATGCCGAAAGGCAGATAGGTTATCCAAAAAACACACCTGGTTTGCTACCCTGCACTGGGGAAGGGGTAAGGGGAGACAGCAAAGTAAGGAAGAGATGAATGGGAGAGGGAGGGACGGGAGCACGGACACACACACACAGGAGCGTCACAGTTGTTCAATGAGGCGGGTCGCTCGCTGAAACTTCAACAGCACCTTCGTTGCTTTCTGGTGTGAAGCTCGACCTTTCTGACATTCCGAGATTGACTGCTCAGAAAGCGGCTGGTCATCATGGCGAGCAAAGACTGCTGAGAGGGACTGTGTCTGAGAGCTGTACTGAGGGCACTGACGCAAAATATGTTGAATGGTTTCGCCATTGCCGCAATGGTCACATGCAGCGCAGTCCCTCATTGCGATGCGGCAATCAAAGACGTTCGTAAAAGACGCCCTAAGCCACATGTGGCAGAGAAGGGTCGTCTCGGATCGGGGTAGGCCAGATGGAATAAAACTTGACAAAATGACATGACGGAGCAAAATATGGACAAGCAAATGAGCCCCGTCTTTCTGTACCACATCTTTCCAGATATTACAAGAATAAAAGTGTGTTGCACACTCATCGAATATCTCACAACAAAATAGTTGAGCATATGAATATTGTATTTTTATGCTTTTTTCGGTCCGCGGGTCCCCAATGAGAACCACTGGTATATAGTAGAATGCTTGTGTCTTTCAAGTTGGATTGAACGAATGATTCGCGCAGAACATCTTGCCAATAAGCGACAGGCATTAAACGGAAACAGCTAAGCAGTGATCGAAGATGGATGGTTTAAAGGATTAAAAATTTCGTGTGAATACTGGGGGTGGCTTCGCATATTAGAGCCATGGGCTCGATATGGTGTTAGGTTTAATAAAATTTCAACAAGCTCTGAATTGAGGCTGTAAAAGTCAAGAATCAGGTGTAGTAAATTGAATTAGTTTACATTCAGGATATTTTCAACAAATGCAAAATATTCAAATGCATATTCTTTTAGGAAATTTACACATAGCACCGTGCATAACACAGCGCAGCAGTCCAAGTCCTAAATGTTCAGTCGGTAATATTCTCATCGGGCGAGATCAACGGAGCTCTGACAATGTCGTCCAGACTGCAGGAGAGCCAATGTAGCCACTCCTCTTTCCTTGTCTGCTGCCTGGCATCTGTCACTTTCTCGCATGGATCGCGAAGATCACCACGCCACCTCTGTCCGCATTCACCAACATGCTGTGAAACGGGCGGCGCTGCATCGCTTTCGAACGCTTTTCGTACACTGTTCTTACCGGCAGGTAGCGGGATGCATGCATTGGAGGCGCTAGCGTGAGATTCGGTCGTGTCTACAGTATCGCCCTGAAGCCAGTCCTTGGCAGCCGAGACTGCATCGCTTAGCAGTGACCACAATGCCCAACCCGCCTACGAAAGCACTCACTGTATGTAGCTCGCGCGTGCTTCGCCACCGTATGTTCGCCTCGAGGCCTTCCTAGGGACAATTACCACAATATATTGCCACGCCCACTTGTTCTTTTATTTTGATGTATTCGGATTTGACCAGCAAGGACGGTTACCAACGCTCGACGCTGTCCGAGAAGCAGTGTTCGAGAAACTTCGCGATTGTAGTAGATCGTTTTGTTAAGATTGCGTGCCGCACGCGAATGTTCCAGCTTTCTCGATAACGCCGCCACCAGCGATATCGCTAGAAAATTCGACAGCGCCTGTATAAAAGCCGACGCGCTTGACCGCTTGTGACTTTATCGACGGCCGACGCTCTGTTCGCCGCTATCAGTGTATTGCCTAGCTTTCAGTTTCTCGGCCACAAGTTCGGCCTAATAAAGAGTTTCATCTCGACGTGCTGACTGCTGCCTTCGTCGACGTCACGACCACGTGACATCTGGTGGAGGTGCTGTTCGTTCATGTTCCGGACGCCCCCGTCAAGCCGTGAACCCAGCCCTCAGCGCAGAGAAGACATCGACGTCAAGGCCGGGCAGCGAGCAAGCCGCAGGCAACAAGGCCTGCCGCCAGAGCACGGGCCTCTACCTGAAAAGACCCGGCGAACAAAGACCCTGACCTCGACCACAGCCACGATGACAGACGCTGTGCCGCCCGCACCTATCCTTCTAAGGAGCCACCAACCGCCTAAGGAGCCACCAACCTTCCGCGGATCGTCATTCAAAGACCCGGAAAAAGTTGGCTCGAAGCCTACGACCGAGTCGCCGTTTTCAATGCCTGGACTAGCGAAGACAAGCTACGGCATGTCTATTTTGCTTTGGAAGACGCCGCTCGGACCTGATTCTAGAACCAAGAGCGAACCCTGACGACATGGGACGTTTTTCACACCATGTTCCTGGCAACATTCACCAGCGTCGTCCGCAAGGAGAGGGCCGAGGCTCTGCTCGAAACCCGCGTGCAGCTGCCAAACAAAAACGTGGCACTCTTCACAGAAGAAATGACGAGACTGTTCCGCCACGCAGACCCTGACATGCCCGAGAAGGAAGTTCGCTTCCTCATGCGAGGAATCAAGCAGGAACTGTTCGCGGGACTGATCAGAAACCCACCCAAGACCATCCAAGAATCCCTCGCGGAGGCAACAACCATCGAGAAGACGCTCGAGATGCGCACCCGGCAGTACAATGGCCGCGCATTTAAAGACAGCGCAGCTGTTCACGCCCTCGGCTCCGACGACTTGCGCGAGGCGATCCGGGCAATCGTGTAAGAGGAGTTGCAAAAAATTCTGCCTTCACCGCCGACGTCGTGCGCCAGGAGATCCAGCAGTCACTGGGCGCGCCTCAGCTAACAGAGCCGCAGCCGCAAGCAATGAGCTATGCTGCTACAGCCCGACGCGACGCCCCCCCCTCCTCGACCACGTCAAGACGCCGCGCCGCCCCAGCAGTTCCGCCGCGAGGCACCACCGCCGCCGCCACTGACGTCATACCGCCTGCCCGCCGGCCAGCGATACACGCCGAGGAAGACCAACGTTTGGTGCGCCCCTGACAACCGCCCGCTCTGCTACCACTGCGGGGAGGCCGGCCACACGTACCGCCGCTGCCAGTACCGACAGATGGGGCTACGTGGTTTTGCCGTCAACACGCCGCGCCCGCAGCCAGGCGAACGGCCTCGCGACATCAACGACTACCTCACCGGAACACAGTGGCAAGAACGACGTCCTTCCCGCTCGCCGTCGCCCGGCCGCTAAATGTCACCGCACCGCCGGCAGTACAATGGCCCAAACCGGGGCCGGTCGCCTAGCCCGTATCCGGAAAATTAAGGGCGGCAACCGATGGAGGTGCGGTTGCTGTACAACGAGCTACCGAAGATCCTCCGCCGCCGACGATACCGCCGCAGCGAAACCTAAAGAACACGCCGGAAACCGAACGAAGCCCTGACATAGAAACTTCACGGCCCGAAGAAGACCTGACGATGCAATGTCGAAGCAGTGGAACAAACCGACGCAGCCGTGACCCGACGCCACGACCCAACCGCAACGAAAGACGACGAACTAGCGACCTCGACGTTCTCATCGACGGCCACAACGTCACCGCTCTCGTCGATACTGGAGCCGACTATTGCGTCATCAGTGGGCCCTTCGCCACGAAGTTGAAGAAAGTTAAGACTGCTTGGGAAGGCCCCGAAATCCGTACCGCTGGAGGCCATCTGATAACGCCGTTTGGAGTCTGCATAGCAAGAGTGACAATCAATAATCGCACGTATCCTGCGAGTTTCGTAATCTTGCAACACTGCTCCAGGGACGTCATACTTGGCATGGACTTCTCGAACCATCACGGCGCCGTCATCGACTTCAGAACCAAGTCGATAACCCTATCGTCGGACAAAACGACACCGCCGGATACGAATCCATGTCAACATGCCCTGAACGTGCTCGAGGATCAATTAAGTTACCATCCCGCTTCACTCCAGCGTCATAATTCCCGTCAACACCGAAAAAACTGAGGACATCGAAGGTGTCCCCAACAGCTAAGCCACCCTTCGACGTAAACCCAAGTCTTCCCGCTCGCCAACAGCAACAGCTTCGATGCCTTCTGCAGGAATACAAGGACTGTTTCTTGTCGTCATCGCGGGTCCGACAAACGCCCCTTGCTAAGCACCGCATTATAACGGAAGTAAATGCTCGACCACTACGTCAGAGTCCCTACCGGGTTTCGACGCGTGAACGAGAAGCCGTTAAGAAACATGTCAACGAAATGCTACACCACGACATCATCCAGCCGTCCGAGAGCCCGTGGGCGTCTCCCGTGGTGTTAGTGAAAGAGGATGGGACCGTACGTTTCTGCGTCGATTATCGTCGCCTGAACAACATCACAAAGACGGACGTGTATCCTCTCCCACGGATAGACGACGCCCTGGATCGACTCCACAACGCAAAGTACTTTTCTTCGATGGCTCTCAAAACCGGCTACTGGCACCTCGAAGTCGACGAGAGAGACCGAGAAAAGACTGCCTTCATAACACAGGACGGCCTGTTCGAGTTCAAGGTCATGCCCTTCGGTCTTTGCTCGGCACCTGCGACTTTCCAACGAGTCATGGATACAGTGTTAGCTGGCTTGAAGTGGCAAACTTGCCTTGTTTACTTGCACGACGTCGTTGTGTTTGCCTCGAACTTCGACGAACGCCTCCGGCGCCTTGAATCCGTACTTCAAGTAATCAAGAACTCCGGGCTCACCCTGAAACCACAAAAGTGCCGCTTCGCGTACGAGGAGCTCCTGTGTTTTGGTCATGTGATCATTAAGACTGGAGTGCGCCCAGACCCGTAGAAAACAGCTGTCATCGCCGCTTTCCCGCCACCCACCGACAAGAAGGCCGTGCGCCGATTTCTAGGCTTGTGCGCCTATTACAGAAGCATTGTCAAAGAATTTTCACGGATCGCCGAGCCACTAACGCAGCTCACGAAGACCGACGTCGAATTCAGGTAGCAAATAGCGCAAATCAAAGCATTTTATGAAGTGAAATGGCGCCTGCAGACTCCTCCGATACTTGCGCATTTCGACGAATACGCCGCTACGGAGATTCACACCGATGCAAGCAGCGTCGAACTCGGCGCCGTACTTGTGCAGCGGACGGAGGGACTGGAAAGGGTTATCAGTTATGCTAGCCGGTAGCTGTCTAAGGTAGAGGCCAACTATTCCACAACAGAAAAGGAGTGCCTCGCCATCATCTGGGCTACGTCAAAGTTTCGCCCCTACCTCTTCGGCAGGCCCTTAAAAGTTGTGAGCGACCAACACGCCTTGTGTTGGCTAGCTAACTTGAAGGACCCTTCAGGTCGCCTCGCACGGTGGAGCCTAAGACTTCAGGAGTTTGACATTACCGTCGTGTACAAGTCCGGAAGGAAACACTCCGACGCCGACTGCCTGTCTCGTGCCCCCGTCGACCCACCAGCGCCCGACGACCCGGATGATGACAGCTTCTTGGGAGCCATAAGTGCCGCCGACTTCGGCGAACGACAGCGAGCCGACCCGGAACTGAAGGGTCTAGTAGAATACCTGGAGGGCAGGGCCATCGTTGTCCCAAAAGTATTCAGGCGAAGATTCGCATCATTTTCCTTGAAAAACAACGTCCTCGTAAAGAACTCTCCGGCCCGAGCCAGCTACCTTATCGTTGTACCTTCGGGACTGCGACCAGAAATTCTTGATGCCCTGCACAACGAACCGATGGCTGGACACCTCGGACTCTCCCGCACGATCGCACGAGTACAGGAAAAGTACTCCTGGCCGCGCCTTGCCACCGACGTCACTCGCTATGTAAGGACGTGCCGAGGCTGTCAGCGACGGAACACACCGCCCACAAGACCAGCCGGCTTCCTTCAGCCGATCGAGCCTCCTTGGCGACCATTCCAGCAGATCGCTGTTGGACCTCCTGGGGCCGTTCCCAACGTCGACTTGCGGAAATAAATGGATCGTCGTGGCTACCGACTACCTTACCCACTACGCCGAAACAAAAGCCCTGCCCAAAGGCAGTGCCGCTGAGGTAGCCAAGTTATTCGTTGAGAGCATCGTCCTTCGACACGGCGCCCCAGAGGTTCCCGTCACCAACAGAGGTACGGCGTTTACGGTTGACCTAACTCAGGCGATCTTGGAATACAGCCACACAAGCCACCGCCGGACCACCGCGTACCACCCACAGACCAACGGCCTGTCCGAGCGTCTTAATAAGACCATCGCCAACATGCTGGCCATGTACGTCGACGTTGAGCACAAGACGTGGGACGCCGTCCTTCCGTACATGACCTTCGCTTACAACACGGCCGTCCAAGAAACAACGCAGATGACGCCGTACAAGTTGGTCTGCGGAAGGAGCCTGGCGACGACGCTCGACGCCATGCTACCGAACGTCACCGACGAAGAAAACCTCGACGGCGCCGCTTACTTACAACGTGCCGAAGAAGCTCGACAGCTCGCCCGCCTGCGCATCAAGACCCAGCAGTACACCCACAGCTGTCGCTACAATCTTCGACGACGCTTCGTGGAATACCAGCCCGGCGACCGTGTTTGGGTCTGGACGCCGATACGCCGACGTGGGCTTAGCGAAAAACTCCTTCGGCGATACTTCGGGTCATACAAGGTTCTTCGACGTCTCGGCGCTCTTGACTACGAGGTCATCCCGGACGGCGTTACGAGCTTCCAGCCACGCCGCGCACGACCTGAAGTCGTCCACGTCGTGCGCCTTAAGCCGTTTTCTGCGCATTTGCGAACCTGGGGACTGTACTTTTTCCTTTGTTATTGTAATTTATTTATGTATGCACTTGTTTTTTTCTCTCACTTCTTTGTTCTTTCACAAGCATCGGGACGATGCTGTTTCAGAGGGGGGCAATGCCACGCCCACTTGTTCTTTTATTTTGATGTATTCGGGTTTGACCAGCAAGGACGGTTACCAACGCTCGACGCTGTCCGCGAAGCAGTGTTCGAGAAATTTCGCGATTGTAGTATATCGTTTTGTTAAGATTGCGTGCCGCACGCGAATGTTCCAGCTTTCTCGAGAGATAACGCCACCACCAGCGATATGTCTGGAAAGTTCGATAGCGCCTGTATAAAAGCCGACGCGCTTGACCGCTTGTCACTTGATCGACGGTCGACGCTCTGTTCGCCGCTATCAGCGTATTGCCTAGCTTTCGGTTTCTCGGCCACAAGTTCGGCCTAATAAAGAGTTTGATTTCGACGTGCTGACTGCTGCCTTCGTCGACGGCACGACCACGCGAAAATATACAATATTTCACTACAAAAGATTGTGCGCTGGGGGGGGGGGGGGCAGAGGTACGTTTCTCACAACTCCCCTATGTCTACACTTGTGTAGTATTTAACACGAAATGAGTAACAGGGAAATAATAAGTGTTCTGGTGCATAATACAGGAGGGTTGACGTGATTGTGTGAGATGTCTATTATTCTAACGGGTAAGTTGCGAATGTGCACCATAACCATACATGTTTGCACGTTTCATTTAATGATCTTAAGCTAAATAGAGCGTACACAAAAAATTTTTAGAGCTACGTTATAAAAGCTCATTGCACCGGTAAATACTTCCAGTATAAATAGGGACGCTTTACGGAAACATAATATGACAGGTGGACTTGTAACCTAACAGTCGACAGATCCCACATGTTGTGGGAATCGATGTTATGCGAAGTAGACGGCGGGTAGTTGCCTATGGCGTAATTGTTTACATTCCGCGACATATTACGACGTGACGTTAAATACATGTGCGAATGGTACACGTACGCACACATGTTGAAGATTCGCGCGTGTGGTATATAGCTAGTTGCTTACAGTTGCTTAACGATGCTAACAGCAACATTGGTATTAACAACACCAGACGCGGTAAGCTGATATGTAGTGCTTATACTTGTCTGTTATGATGGAGTACGCACGCACGTTTAACGAACCCTGTGCGGGTGTGGAAGGGGTTCTTAGGAGTTCTCAGGTAAATAAGGGCGAGCGGAACGTCTTTGTTATTGTAAATGATGTGCGCAACGCAGACCTGCCGCTTACGCTGCTTGTCTGTGTTTGTATTCTTTGTCTGGCGGCCGGCAAAGTGGGATGTGACCTACGTTGAAGTTGCGCATCGCCATGTTCTTATATATACCCACGCCTCCGCACCTGCAACGAAGCCGCTTGCTGTGGACGACACAGTGGGTTCATCGCTCCAGGTTTCAGAAAGTGCTAACACGCCAGTTTCTGCGAGCAGAGCATCTTTTTCGAGGTAGTGCACGTGCGCGTGCCCATACTGTACATTGAGAGCGGCAAGTGTGAGGTGATTCTTATGGCTGTGGCATCGAGTGGCAACCCGCTCCAAGACAAAGTCTAGTGGCCTGTTTGCTAGCTGGGTCATGTCGCCTACAGCCTGTCTGTCGATAGAGCCGGCGACATATCGCAACCTGAAGTCACCTTTTGCATTGGTGAGGTATAGGCCGACGAGGCTGGTAGTCCTGGTATGTGCCACGTAAACGAACTTTAGCGGTTGGCGCTTATCGTACCCGGAGACCACCTGGGTGTATGTGGCCCTTCGTGATTTATATATAGTTATGGAGTTTTCTTGCGCAAGGGGAAACTGTGTCCTTTACACGAGATATTTTTCTGGCTTATATCATGGTTGTGGTGGTTCGCATTAGCACAGGCGCCCATTTCAAATGTATTGAGGGGTGTGCGGTAGTGGCGTGCTTCGTCCTGGTTGGGACGACAATGCCTACCGTGAACGTTGGAAATTCAAGCCACAATCACATAATAGTGTTGTATTCGTCTAGCCCAATATACCACAATGTGCTCCTGTTTCCATTAACGAGGTCGTCGCTTACGTCGGTGTTGGCCTTCATCATGTGCAGCTTGCCGATGCGCAGGCAAATTTAGGCCAGCAGGCAATCCGTGTCGCATGCGTTGATATTGGCCACCTTCTCAAGGCATATCTGCGTGCCTACCCTTTCTTACAGCCAGTTATGTTATGGCATGCTGGACGACATAACATGTCCGCAGCGTCAAGGCAAAGTGCGTTAGAGCGGTCGACGTCCGCATATGCTGTATTAACGAGGAGGCGCTAGCTGTATTATGGCCGTATGCCATCAGGGCACGCATCGGTGGCTTCTGACGTGTCACAAAGCGGCTCTAAATCAATCCGACGGCATGTGGCCATTGCCCAGTTTTATAAGAAATGAAGAGAACAGCGCGTCATTCTGCGAACCACGTAGACAAGTGGATGGCAGTCGAGCGTCTTGCAGGTGAGTTCTGCCATCGGCTACCTTACTTGCCTTGCGTTTCAATGTGTATGTTCGCGGTCACTGTGTTGATTGAGACTCTGAATCACCTGTCGCACATACACGCATAACATGAACTGTGGTGCTCGGGTATGTGCCACACGTGACTGAGGGAAATGGTTTCATGACGTACGCGACAGGCGTTTCGCGTTATTTATGTCATGACCAGTGAATCGTGTTCGTGATACGCTGACCCCTTGTTATGCCACTTTTGGCATATTAAATGCGAAGCATTTCTTAGCGAACCTCAGGCACTTTGGCCGTTTCTATCTATCTATCTATCTATCTATCTATCTATCTATCTATCTATCTATCTATCTATCTATCTATCTATCTATCTATCTATCTATCTATCTATCTATCTATCTATCTATCTATCTATCTATCTATCTATCTATCTATCTATCTATCTATCTATCTATCTATCTATAAAACCACGATATGATTACGAGAGACGCCATAGCGAAGGGCTCGTAAAATTTTGACCATCTGGTATTTAACGTATACCGAGATCGCACAGTACAGGGGCATCTAGCATTTTGCCTCCATCGAAATTCGAACGCCGCGGCCGGGATTGAACCCGCGACATTCGGGTAAGCAGCCGAGCACCGTAAACACTACACCACCGCGGCGGATGCAAGGAAATGAGGAATTTGAAGACAGAACAGCCCTGGAAGACGCTCAATACCATCCACTCGTCCACGTGGTACTCAACGTCGACCACGTGGATTACGCAAAGACCGGGATCAATGCTTCCTACAATAAACCTTCCGAGAGAAGCAGGCCTCTCATCATTACCGGCGACTTCAACATTGATTTATCAAGACCAACCAACAACTGGTTCCTGCGTGAAAGACGGCTTGGGTGTGGGCAGGGCATCAAAAGACCTCGCTGTCACGTCCAGGACAAGAGGCATCATAGATCATTTCATCGTAAGGAGTATCCAGGATTTCCACCAGCTGTACTTCACTGCACTTAGACGCCTCGTAGCCGCGATCATGAACGGACCCGAATTAACAAGTCCGGTCTAGCTGCTGGGGCTCACTGATCACGGTGATGATGACCTTGTTCAGTGACTGTCAGGAACCCCTTCCACACATGCACATGGGTTCGTGCGTGCGTCTCCGTCATAACGGACAAGTATAAGCATAACAATGGTAAGAACTGCAACTGTGACGGTAACGTACGTGCAGTGCGCCTGCGCGTACCACTCGACTGTGTATATATCTAGAGAAAGTTTCCTGAATGAAGCTTAGTTGTGAGTAACGCCTGTCTTGCCCATCTGAGTTTCTTCTTTGTCTTGTTCGGATTCGCGCTATCCAGTACTGAAGAATGTAAGCACTACATATCAGCTTACCGCCTCTGGTGTTGGTAACACTCATGTTGCTGTTGGCATCGTTACGCAACTGTAAACAACTGGTCATATAATACATATGCAACTCTTCAACATATCAGTGTGCGTAAACCTCTTCAACATTTCTCTAGCGTCATTTAGTAATGTTTCGCTCAATGTGAAAAATTACGCCACAGTCACCATTCCGCGCACTCTTCGCATAACACCGATTCCGACGGTACGTGGGATCTGCCGAATTTTTTATTTTACAAGTTATGGAGACGACCAGAAGAGCAGCCATATGTAGGCGGCTAGATAGATAGATAGATAGATAGATAGATAGATAGATAGATAGATAGATAGATAGATAGATAGATAGATAGTCAATGTTCCTCAGGTTTGCTAACAAATGCTTGGCATTTAAAAATTATGGTTGGCCGCTTGACCACTGGCTTTGTGGAGCGTGTTTTTGGCCTGTAGTAGAGCGGGCAGTGATATGACAGCTCGGTAATTCGGGCGGTCTACAAAGTTGCGCAAAATTAGGAACCAACAAATGTTTGCAGTGTTTGTAATCTATCTGCTCCGAGCTAACTGCACGCCGCACAGAGCATGCATTCAACCAATTTCGCCTTCCGTAGCCCTTTACCAGCGTGGCGTAGTGCACTAGTTGCGTAGTGCACAAGTGGTGTAGTGCACTAGTGGTGTAAAGACGTGGTGTAGTGCACTAGTGGCACAATGGCAGCGACAGGGCGGATCTGGTTACCATCGAGCTGGTCCTCGTTTTCCAGGTTATGCCGAAGTTTTGATTTGTCCATCTGCATTCGGCTGTCCCAGTTCTCATTAAAGCATACCAACGTGGCGCTTCGCAGCAGTTCTTCTTGGTTAACGTTCGCTGCGTGGCTAGGCAGTGTCCTCACGTTGAGAAAGGTCAATGTAAACTGTGTCTTCTCCAACCTCAACCAAGGCGGCTCGGCAAGCTCGTCTAATCGGCTCGTCGCGACTGGCGGTGCAAACTGATTGCGCGTAGTGTGGAGGCGGGTCGGCAGAGCGAACCGCAGATGGGCGGCGTTGACGGTGTATGCGCAGTTGCCGCGCAGCTGGCAGTAGCTCGGCGGAGCTGTTTGTGGGTTCGCCAAACAGGCGTGAAGCTATGCACCGCTTTGCCTTTAGTTGCGACGCAACGCGCGGTGACGTGATCGCTGCGAGGACTTTTTTGTTTGGCACGGACGGACCATCCGTTGCCCCAAGAGCTTCGTTGTGAAAAACTCGCGGTAGGGGTAAGAAACAAACAGTAAACATTTGAGAAGGTCACGCAGCTATTGGGCTATGCAAACTTGCGTTCATGTCTTTAGTGCGGCAAGGTAATGCTATTTTATTCAAAGAAATTTCTTTTATGTGCCACCGCATGAAGCATAGAAAATTAAAACCAGTTACACATCTGCGCAACCTCAGTAAACAGCGGCGCTGGCAAGCAAGCGGCATCACCCGGCGAAGGCCGACGGATTGCTTGCATTTGTCTTCGCCTACTTCTTCATTCTTTCATGCTTCTTTCTTTTCTTATATATTTATACATTTCCTTTCCTCCCCCTTTCCTTCTCCTAACTCACTTCCTTTCACCCTCGCTCCTCTTTTTCACGCTCCTCATGTGACTTCCCATTCCGCCCCACTGATATATTTTCTACGCATAGCGATGCGGAGTCGCTTGGCACAAACCCCATTTCTGTGGAGCTGGTCACGCGAATCGGATGAATGAAAACTTGAAAAGGTGAAACGGCTCCTTTGTTAAAAATAGGCGTAAGGATGACGTGAAATAAACCCAACTTGGCGGTAAGCAAACGGACAAAACTTAAAGTCATATTTTCTTTTGTCCAGCTCATTCTCAAAACACTCGATTAGGGCTCTAGACTTTATAGGCAATAACAATGCAATAGATTGATGAAAACACTCACCGTTTGCACCTCTGTTTGCGCCTGTGATGAGGCATTTGTCAGTTGCATGGACTACAGTAAGCGAGTGGGGTATTGTTACTCCCTCTGGCGTTGGCCCTGTAATAAAAGAGTCGCTCATTCAGGTAAATACTCGTTCACTCCGGCAGGTGAAAGAAATAGTGATACATCACCGAGTATTTTCTAGAGCAAATCGAATGAAGAGGCAGTACTTTCACCTAAAACAATGCTTCTCAGACTTAACACCTTGCGAGGGATGAGAAGAGAAATGACACAAGAACAAGTGAATAAAACAAACATAAAACGCGAGCAAGGAGTAGAAATGGAAGACGAAAATTCGGCAGATCTCGCGCGCTTTGAGAAACGGTTTCATCCGAAGCAGCGAGCGAGTACTTCTATGCTGTATTTTATGGGTTTGAGCCAAGCGTTACGAGGTGGATCGACGTGTTTTTGCAAGTGTAGTACATATGTGCACATTGTGGGCTTACCAGGCACGTCGATAACACTGGCGTTTAGAGGGTAACTTATGGTGCGACGTAACATCAACCCTCACGTTTAGTACGTACGTCAATATTATCGAAACTAAATGCACTTTATGGTTCAATCATGCGGATATCATACGTAACGTTCGTTAATACATCCCTCCTGGGTCCAGCAATGCTTCAATAGAGCTTGCTGGATCATAGGAATACAAATTTGATGTTTATTAGACTGCTCTAAAAGCGAAGCCAACACTGGAACCGCAAGCGTTATTCTGATATGACGCCTGTATCGTAGGAGTACATATGTAGTATTTGTTGCTTTCTTGTAAAATTAGATAACCAGTACCACAACCACAATTGACGTTGCAACGACCTTACGCCTGCGCAGGCTGTTGAGTAGTTTATAGACCTGGCGTGGCTCTGTGGTAGAATACCTGATTGCCACGCAGAATGCTTGGGTTCGATCCCTGCTGAGATCGTAATTTTGAATCTTTCCATTCGTCGGGTCAACGCGGCCGATGTCGGCTATTTGTAATGCCCTCCCATTTAAATTACCCATATCTGTTCTCGCCGTTTCCGGGTAGATGTAAACTGTCAATCACCGTGGCGCATACCCGTACACCGCGGCCAGTGGTAAACGGGTATGTGTCACACGTGTATGGAGGAAAGGGTTTGACGACGTAGGTGACAGGGTTTTTCACGTTATTCATATCATGATCCGACAGTTATATTTGTCAAATCACCTTACCCTTCTATGCCGATTTTTGAGTACATCAAGTTAAGGGGTTGATAACGAGAGCACCCAGAAGTAGGCGGCTAGATAGATAGGTAGACAGAAACGCTCGAAGTGTCAAAGGTTCCCTCAGATATGCTTTGGATTAAAAAAAAATTTGCCAGTTCCCCCACGTTGTGGGAATCGGTTGCATGCGTAGCAGTCAGCGAGTACTTCTATGCTGTATTTTATGCTTTTGAGCCAAGCATTACAAGGTGGATTGACGTGTTTTTGCAAGTGTAGTAGCTGTGTACACATCGGGGGCTTACCAGGAACGTCGACAACCCTGGCGTTTAAACGGTAACTTATGATGCGACGCAAGGGCAGCCCTCCCGTTAGAGTACATGCGCCAGTATTATCGAAACTATGTGGACTTTATGGAGCAATCATGTGAATATCATACGTAACTTTCGTTAATGTATTTATCCGGGGTCATGCAATGCTTCAATGTAGCTTGCTCAATCATAGGAATACAAATGCAATGTTTATTACACTGCTATAAAAGCGGAGCCAACAATAGAACCACAGACGTTGTTCTGATATGACGCCTGTATCGTAGGAGTACATATGTAGTATTTATTGCTTTCTTCTAAAATTAGATTGCCAGTACCACAACCACAATTGACGTTGCACCGATAGTACGCCTGCATTGGCTGTTTTAGATGCGAAGCAGCTCTTTGACTCACGTGTGTAACGCCGTACGTTACGTGCGCCCGTACGAATGCGTAGCAACGCGTTCCCCTCGCCGTAGGTGTTGGAGCGTTGCCAAGTAGGTCACGCCACAGCTTTGCGTTGACGTCACGCTCCCCTCGCACGCTTCTTTCGCGGGTGCGCGCTGACGTCACTCTCACCATCGCCCGCAGCATGCTCGCCGTTGCGCCCGCAGCTGCCTGCTGCTCCGCCCGCTCGGAACACCTCTGAACGTGTCACTTTTCTCTCGCTTTACCCGTGGTAGTCAAAGCGAAACGCGCGCCTGCTCCGGTCCAGCGCTCGTGTCTCGACTCTGAAGAAACAACGACTCCGAAGTCTTGCCAAACGCTTTAATGAAACTTACACGAAACCCAACCCGCCTCCCGTGTCTTTGCGTTTCAAACAAACGTTTACTCGAGTAAACGCTACACCGAGTTTCGCTTCAAACCGTTCTTCCAGCACCCGCGTCGACGCCCGTTTCAACCGGGTCAACGCCGTGCGCACCGCTGCTGCTTCGCATCCCATCAGGGTTCCCTTCGGAGAGATGGTCCAAGTTTTTTTTTCCAATCCAGTCTATAGACCTCGTGTTGATCTGTGGTTGAATTCCTGACTGCCACGCAGAATGCTTGGGTTCGATTCCTGCTGGGATCCTAATAATTATTATGTTCATCCGTCGGGTCAACGCTGACGATGTCGGTTTTTCTTATTGCTATTGCATTTAAATTACCAGTGTTTGTTCTCGTCGTTCCTGGGAGGGAGGAGGAGGAAGGAAGGAAATGAAGGAAAGGCAGGGAGATTAACCAGACGCGCGTCCGGTTTGCTACCCTACTCTGGGGGGAAGGGATGAAGGGATTAAAAGAAAGAAAGAAGAGGGAAGAAGGCAATGTCAGGGTACATATGCACCTGTCCATTGAATGCCTACAAGCGGTCGTTTAAGCCGTCGTTCCTGGGAAGATATGAACTGTCAATCACCTGTGGCGCATACCCGTACACCGCAGCCCGTGGTAAACGTGTATTAGCCACACGTGTCTGGACGAAATGGTTTGACGACGTACGCGACAGGATTTTCACGTTATTCATATCATGATCCGACAGTCATATTTGTCAAATCACCTTACCCTTCTATGCCGATTTGTGAGTACACCAAGTTAAGGAGGCGATCATGAGGGCATGCAGACGTAAGCGGCTTTATACATAGATAGATAGATAGATAGATAGATAGATAGATAGATAGATAGATAGATAGATAGATAGATAGATAGATAGATAGAAACGCTCAAAGTACTAAAGGTTTCCTATTGCAAAAACCAGTGCCGTTCCAGTACCCCCAGTGTGATACCAATACTTTTTTGGGCACTGGATCGCACTGGTTACACTGGTATACGCTCGGATACACTCGGACTCCGGTGAAAGTCCTGGGAAAGAGCTGGGTCGCCGGCGCTCACTGGGAAACGCTGGAGACGCTGGAATGTTTACTGGCGGGCGCTGGCACATACTGGAGCCTGCACTGTTTCGACCAGTGCCGCGCGCTGCTTTCAGTGTTGTGCGAGGTGGAATGCTTCGGTATCCTTGAATATCGCATGCTTGATTTGACGGTACCGATAGATGCTATCCTAACAGGTCGCAGACATGTGCCACAAATTCTAGCTTGGCAGAGAAAGACGATGAGATGCGCACTGTTTTCATAATGTACGTGATATGGGAAATCACGTTCACTTTTAATGTTTCCCTGTCCAATGTAGACACAAATACGTTAATAACCCAAAACATCCAACACTGATCATTTTGCTTTCTAGCTCGCGGTTTTTTATTCATGCAGTGCCAATAGCGTCGTTAATTCTTAGGTAGCACGCAGCAGCAATGAATACACATTTCGTGCATGTCGCGCATGCATATCAGTTACACATCCGTGATGTGTTGCGGTAATGACTTCATATTGTAATGTTTATAAGTCTGGAGGCGTCAGTCTGAACATACAGAGCAAATCGTTACATCGCCGTGCAGTTGACAAGAAGTAAATGAAAGCTGGCTCCGCGACCTCTCCCAACGAAGGCCAGGAAAACAGCCGTCGTTCGATGTCGCCACACAGGAAACGCATTTCGGGCCATTATTGCACTTCCACTTACTTTAGCTATACGATAGGTAACAGTTAAAAAGGTTCTGACGTCAAAATGCAGAAACTTCAACCATTGCAACTCATCTGCGCCGAGATCGGTCCTACCCAGTACTCCCAGCGAGCGTTAGGCCTAGCGTACCGGCGGAGTCCGTCTAGATGCCACCGGCGCTTCTTGGTTTAAGTACAAGCAATTACAACATGTAAGAATTACTGTAAAGTATAGTATGAACATCCGTTAACCTAAATTAACCATTTTGTCTTGTTTACGGTGTCCGCACAAGGAGCGGTGACCATCGATGCGACGTGCTTTCAGCAACAGACACAGGGTCACCAAAAGCCGCCGGCCGCGCTCGCCGGCACTTCTCTGACTCATACGTCAGAGTACATACCTGTCAGGTGGTACGCATTAGTGAACTAACACACCGGCATGTTTTTCAACGAATTGTATTTTATTTATTTTTATTTTTTATTTACAGGGTTTGTGCTGGCTTCAAAATGAAGGCATAAGCAGGAGTGGGTAATATAATTATAGCACACTGAACATTTTCACAATATATTACGCACAGAAAATGCCGCGAACACACAGTTTCGAACGCGGTAAAAAAAAAGAAAAATATACAGTGCACGGCATGCAATTGCATATAGCATAATACCTATATAAATGGTTTGGTTTTGTTGAGCGGTTTTATAGTTGTAGGTATCGATAGAACTGCAAAACAGTATACAGGCACGCCCGCCCCACAGTAATATCGTCGCTCGCGCGAGAAAACTACTCAGTATGAATTCATGTAGGCGCGTGTTTATCGAACGAGTCATCATAAAGCTTCTGTACATGTTGATCATTAGCGAGGGCGAGAAACGGCTATTAAAAATCGGCAGTAACAGCCGTCAAACTGTACGCTGCTCCTCGATCTATTTGATATTTTTCGGACTTAAGACGGGAATTCTTAAAGAAATTTATCGCTCTTCCCATTTTGGGCATTTCATTTGTTCTTTTGTTTTTTCTACCCCAAGAAATGCGTTCCTTCATGGTTGGCTAGGGTAGAACCCCTGCTTACTATGAAGGAATTTTAAATCGTAATGTTGGATATCCAGTGGTTGGCGGTAGATGTGTGCATACATGTTTGTGGCGTCTTGTAGCATAATCTTTTTGTCCCCGTTTGTGTGATGTACAACCGGAAACACAGAGAAAAAAAAAGCGTGGCGCAGTAGTAGCGTACTCGGTTTGAGATCGAGATGTGGCGAGTTCGAATCCTCGTAGTGGAGTTTTTTTTTCATACGGCATTTTTTTATTGCACTAATGCTTTCTATTTGCTAAGAAATGCTTCGCATTTGAAAGAAGCGCGTGGGTACGCGAACTTGCAGGGCTGACGCACTTGGAGGAACGTGGTGGCCAGGGAGATGGAGCTCAGGGGAAGACAGCTGAACATCGCGTAGTCGGCGCCCTGCCCCTGTTCTGCAGATGTCTAACGAGAGCCTACCCAAGTACCAGCCTCGGTGAGCTCTTTACCACCAGCTCCAGAGATTCCCAGAACGCTGGTACTGCATCTAGCTGCAGTCAGTGCTTGCGTCGCTGAGCGTGGAAGGGCAAGGGCACGGCTAGGACTGGCTGCCGACAGTCCGGCCCACCACGCACTCACGGACCACCACATTGGGCTGGGCGTGCTAGGAGGTCCAGCCGGCACGCGTTTCACCCTCCGGAGTCGGGCGACGGCAGAGCACCTCCCTTCGTCTGCGAAGACGCCAGCTGAGACGCCAGTGACACCAGACGCAAGGAGCGACGGCTGGGTGGCAGCGTCCGAGTGCAACCGTAAGCGGCCAACGAATTCACACATATCCTAAGTGACGCGGTGTGAGAGACGCATGTATTTTCGCTAGACTCCGGACGTGTAAGTTATTTACTTCTCGGGATTTAGATGCCCACCCTTCGTTACGTGTTCGAATACAGTGGATACCTGGTCACTCGGGGATCAGAGGGAATGAAGTGGCACACGCCATGTCCCGTGTAAGTCTCCCGGGCCCTCCCCTGTGGTGGCCGGATTCCCTGAAGCGAACCGAATTACTTGCTATGGCGCGTTTAGACAGGCGCGAACGATTAGACGAGAAGCACAACAACCACAGGGTTTATCCCGATCCACCTCACTCCATGACGAGATGCGAGGCAGCCCTGGTGAGGCGCGCCCAAACTCACTCTTTGATGACACCCCACATTCAGCACTACATAGAAGGCAAGGACGGGTCTCCTGTTTGCGTGGCATGCGGTGGCTACCCGGATAACGCTCACGTTTTGTGGGATTGTCCGGGTGGCCATGCAGCCATGGGCGAGAGCCTTAAACACATACCTACGAATCTAAGACCTGCGGCACTGGAGGTGTGGCTGGCGGACTCTTCCCCAGATATCATGAAGCCCCTACTCGGACATTTGAAACTTTTAGGCTTGTCTGATGGCTAAGCCTTGCCTTTTTTATTAGGGGACCCGGACTGGGGTTCGTTTATTTTTTAATAAAATTGTTCTCTCTCTCTACGTCTTGGGACAGGCGCTACCCATGCCTATTTCCTCTTCATTTGAACTAAGATATAACTAACATAAATATTTTCTCGGATTCACTCTTCTCTTTTCTTGCGCCTTAAGGTTTCACATCCTTTTGAGTGCCTGATACCAACTCAAAGAAAAATTGGCCGCGTATCTGCGTTCTTCGCTGGAAATGTCGTCTAAAGACGATAGAAGAGGCGCTGCATGAGATATGGACACCATCTGGCAATACGTCGGGAAACATGTGTGCTGTGTTGCGGGCTGGTAGTCCCGGCGCAGCAGCAGGCGAAGACCGTCGGTGACCAACGCGACCGGCGGGACGCCAGCCAGCCCGAATACGCGGTTTGGCGCGAATCGCCGAAGCAGAAGAAACGCCCGCACTCAACGAGTACTTTCCACAGACTCTTTTATTTACACGTCGCCTGGGTAAAACAGGATTGTCAGAGCGGCGCCCCATAGCATTCGTACAGTGCAATACAGAACCGAAACCGAAACACAACAATGAGCTCGTGCAGAGGGCATGGAGGAAGGCAAGTTTCAGCGCAGTCGCCATTTCAGCTCAGCTTAAGAAACTAGGGTCTTTAGAATTACGTATGTATGCATTTTCTATTAAAGGAACACACCACCTAATGCTTACCTAGTGACGGTGCGCCTCAGATATGCGTAATGTTTGCTTTTCGATTGACAATGCACAAGTATAAACCTAGTCAGCCGTTCAAGGTGGCTGGCCCTTGGGCAAGTGGTTCAACTTTGGCCGAGTGGCTGAATCGAGGGACGTGCCGACAAACAGAAAGACAGACAGAAAGACAGACCAAAATTTCTCCGTCTAAGTATCCTAAGAAAGGATATCTTCTTTAAAAAACTGTTGATCCCTACCTCTTTCAGGTCAGATGACAGCCACTACAAGGGCTACAAGGGCTACAGCCACTACAAGCTAAACGAGGAAGTAAATAAGCATTCACTCCAGTGGTCAGGTTTGTACACGAGCCCCTACTCTCGGAAAGTGAACGCCTTAAGGAGTAGGCCGTGGCACTTTTAGATGCGAAGTATCTTATGGCGGAGTTCAATCCGGTGGTGGTGGTGGTGTGCGGCGTGACCAGCCTTACTGCGCATGCGCATACCCTCTCCCCTCTCCTCTACACTTCTCCTCTCCCCTTTCCATCTCTCCACATTCCCTTTCCACTCTTCCTCTGAAACACGGGCTAGTCATGCCGAAATTCTCTCCTGTGCAACGCCGCGATGAGCACCAGCGCATGCGCGTCCCTTCCCCACCTTCCTCCTCTCCTACGATGCCCCCCTCTCGCACGCCTGCCGACCGCGATCCCCGCTCGCCCTGTGAGAATTAACGGCCAGGCTAGGGGCAAGACAAGACACGCGTAGCGTTCCTCTTCGCATTCCACGACGCGAGGTCGGTAGCATGCTCAAACAACGCCAACGGAACGCGATCGTGCAAGTGCTCCGGCTTCGCATCGCCTCATGGTCCCCTTTAACGGAAAATGGTGTAATTTTTTCTTTATTGACAATGCCATGAGCCATGCTTTTCAAATACGAATATATGTACACCTAAATGAATGGATTGTAGTCGCGGTCAGTGCTATCGGTTTTTGACTGTGACTATTTAGTTTCCGAGCCTTTGTCAAGCTGCAGACCACAGGCTTTAGCCCTGAAAAGTATTCCTAATGTATTTGAAAAATAAGAAATTCAGATCTGAAGCACGACGTTTATATCACAATTCAAAAGCATAAATGAAAAATTTTAACGCTTACCTTTAGTATTAACGCGAAGAATATCCTTTTTCCCACTTTCCAACCAAAATACAAGAGCAATTTCTCTAGAAACAAAGCAATCGAAAATGTCTTTGAGATTGCATCATATATTTCAAACCAATACACAGCACGACGTTAAAAATATAGTATTTACTAAAGCACTTATTCATTAGGTGCTATGTTAACATCTTTATGCGAAACAAATGTGCAATTTACAGGGGTGGAAGTGCTGCGCCATTTGCGCCACGCTGCGCCAATCCGCTTCTGCGGCGCCATCCTGCTCCAGAACGCAATATTGTGCCGAAACTGCTCCCAAGCGGTCTTTGGTGCACGGCCTCCGCGATGGGCTCCGGTGCGCTGCCGGAACCGGGCTACGTTTGGCGCCTTCATGTGCCGCTGTCATCCGTGTCATGGCGCGCCTGTGCGAGCCTATATCATCATCACATCACTTGGCGCGCTCTCGTGACGTTGTCGAAGGCGCGAAAAACCTAGCGAGCCTGTACAGGAGCTAGCTACAAGTAGAGTGTACTAGAACAGGGGAGTGCTCGGAACGGCCGCAGCACCAATGTACAGAAAGTGAAGCCCAAACAGGGTCAATCCACCTGCAGCGCTGCGATCGGTAGTCTGCAATGGGAGACCAGCGCTGGATAGGTGGCGCGCCGAAAAAATGCGCCTGGCGGGAAGTCGCGGCATAAGTCCGCCGCTCGATCCGACGACATTTGTTGCAGCTCGCATATGTTTCGGCTGTGCGCGTCGTTTCGCTTCGGTTCAAGCTTCTGAGAGAGACAAAATAAAACATTAACAAGATTCTGCGAATGCTCATTCAGCTAGCGCCATCAAGCGAAAGAATACTGAAGAAAATTTGCAAAGCTTTATATATTTTTCGCAGTGTGCCGCGGCGAGCGCGCCTGCGTAAACCCGCTAGCGTGGTTCCCGGGTTCGCGGTCCCGTGCTTAAGTTGTCGACAGCTATGGCGCCAGTTGTGCTCCGCTATGGTTTTAGTAAAATAACATGGCCTGAGGACCACTTCCGCAGAAAGGCACTTGAAAACGGGGCGAAGGTGTGCAAGGCGAAATACGTGTACGATGTGGAAGAGACGGTGTAGTGCCGTGACAGCGATTCTCAAGTTGCAGCGAAATGCCACTCGCAAGTACATCAAGCCAGCTACGATGTTACACTTCAGGTAAGCGAGCATTTGATGCTAGATCGGTTATTACCGCGTGTTCCTGTCCTGTTTCTTTACGGCGCGTGTAGTTGTGTAAAATAAGCGCGAAGCTGTACGCAGTAAATCGCACAGTTGGTTTAATCGTACAGCGAGTTGACTTCCGTGCGTGATCGCAACGCTGGCACTACATGTTTTCATTTCGAACGAAAACTTGTGCACGTTTACTTAATGCAGTTTTTTTGTGTTCGCCTCTAGCTGTCGTCTCAGCGCCTGATAAGTAGGGCCACCTGTTCCTGCAAGGCCGGCAGCGACGGCGCCTGCAAGCACGTCGCAGCGGTAGCACTCGAGCTCAATAACTTAGCCGATGCAACGTCGTCAACTGACGTGCCTCAAGTGCTCCCATAGCTGGCCGTCTTCACTGTTGTATAAAACAATGAAACACGCGAAATTCGCTTTAGACCCCAGCTCGACGCCGCCAGAGAGGACCGAACGTACCCCGCTCGCCTGACAGCTTGTATCCAACGTTGCCTCCGTTCTTGCTCGTATGGTTTCGCAGAAAAGACGTAGAAAGATATATCACCTCTCATTCCTACGTAGTTATGACACTTATATACGCTCCAGTAACCGTCCGCCTCCTTTTTTTTTTTGTTCGGCGTTCAGTGCCCGCACCGCCTTCGCTAGTAGCCATCCTTGTGCGTGTCGTCCGCGGGAGCGGCTGAGAAGTGCGCGCTTTGACCGCCAGGGCGGCACGGAAACTCCAGCGCTGGTTCCCTATGTGTCGTCGTGTAAGAGTTGCGCGCGGCTCCGGCAAAGTGGTGGAGGGGTAGAATGCCCGCTTCCCACTCAAAAGGCTCGGTTTCGAATTGCAGCTGTAGATGGTGGGTTTTTATTCGTAGTGTCACCTTCTATAGCTGTGTTGGTTTTTACTTTCTTTCTTAAATTTAGCTTAAACGACGACACATTGCAGACTACCGATCGCAGCGCTGCAAGCGGATTGACCCTCTTTGGGCTTCACTTTTCGAAGCTCATTCCGGGCACTCCCCTGTTCTAGTACACTCTACTACAAGAAAGCAACGTTTTTAGATACAAGGAAGTGAGGTTGGGGCCATATTTCGATGGCGCCGGCGGCAACGGAGTTTTTTGGCGCGCTGCGCGCGAGGCGGTTGCTGTCATCGTGGCCTGGGATTGCGAACATGAATAAAAGTGCGTTGACGCTTCATAATGTCCAAAAGGTTCTATTTACTGCGAATATTTAATTTGATGCGACGCCATGAGGATAGTGCGAGCAGCTGCCGCGGACGTAAACGCGCGACCATGATTTAGAAATTTTGCATTAAGGAAACTGCTGTATAGCTGAGTGTGTAAGATGGATTTTGTGTCATACGTTTGCATGAGAAAGAAAAATTTGTCTTATCCGTTTGCGGTCAATGAAGCCACTACCAACCACGAAACCACTCACAAGGCTTCGGTTTGTGTAAGTCGGTTGGACCATTTCTGAAACTCATTTTCTTTAATGAGAGCGTGCCATGCGGAGAATTTTTTGCATTGCACACAAGCCCTTAGACGTTATAAATGCAGCATGTAAACGCGCTCGTGCAGCGACGAGCTTAGTCTCGCCAGTGCGATCGGTCGCGTTGTTCGATTTTTGCTCGTCAGAACCTGCGCTCGGCTCGTGGTTGAGTACGCTGTAGCTCGTACCATCCGCTCGCCGCCGTTGCTGTGTGTGGTTTGGTATACATGAGGTGGCGAGTGAAGAAATATACAAAAAAGAATAAGATAGACACTTGGAATGCTTATTACTCAGACGAATGTGAGGTAGTACGAAAACAGAACCACGCGATATAAATTGTACGCTTGCGACATCCAGTATCATCGCAGCTCATGTACCTTATTTGCATGCATATAACCGACACCAATA
Organism: Rhipicephalus sanguineus; assembly: GCF_013339695.2. Classification (NCBI taxonomy): domain Eukaryota; kingdom Metazoa; phylum Arthropoda; class Arachnida; order Ixodida; family Ixodidae; genus Rhipicephalus; species Rhipicephalus sanguineus. The sequence goes on along the minus strand of NC_051182.1, from coordinate 84,105,066 downwards.
ATTGACTAATCTTGGAAGGGAACTTGAAGGGAAAAGATGGAACCGCATAACGCAGTTTTTGGCGCGATTTATGCGCGTTTGGAGGGACGCGCGTGTTTTTTGACGAACGCCTTCGCGAAATCGCGCTGTTGCGTCCCGAATGGCATGATTTCATGCGCGACTCACGCGTGGTCGGAGGGTCGCGAGCGTCATTTTGATGAACGCCATCTCAAAATCGCGCCGCCGCGTCTTCCTACTCGAAAACGCCTCGTGCGGCGCGTCGCTCGCTCGTCCGACAAGTGGAGTTTAGGGTGCAGACGCGTGCTTGCTTGATTTCTTTCAGTGCCTCCAGACGGCGCTGACCTTCGCGCATTTCGAAGGAACAATTTGAAGCCGGCGTAGGCTTTTGACGAAAATGTAGCAACCCGGCAAACGCGGAGCGAGAACGCCGCTGCTGAAAAATGTTCATTACCATGAACGTTTTTCATTTGTCAGTCTAGTCAAGTGTAGCTATTCAAAACATCGCTTATCTCGTTTTCCAGAGTCATTGCTCTATCGCAGCTGTGATGTTTTAATGATAAGACGTACGCGTGTATATATATATCATTTGTGTTAAGTGTGATTGGTTCATCAGTGTTGAATGTTTTCTAAAATCGTTGGAATTTCTAGTGTTTACCAGAAATAAAAGATTAAACAACAATGATGTTTGACCCTAGAATTGTGCTCCAAAACTAACTTGCATTGCTCCAAAACGCACATATTGGTGCTCCAAAGCTGCTCCAAAACAGCATTATGCCTGCTCCCTGAGCTGCTCCAAAACACTCAAGCCCGCTTCCACCCCTGAATTTACTAGCCATTCGATATTCCGTCTTAAACATTATAAAATAATTTTGAATGTACATCTGGCACTAATGCGAAGTAGTCGAGCCAACTCGCGAATAAAAAACTGGGCGCACTAAGGCAATATTATTTTAGGCCAAGCACAAGAACTAAGCGAAGTTCTTCATATCAGTTGGCATTTGGAATTTCTTTACCTAAAAGTTGCATTAAGTTTATACTCCTAGTATACAAAGGGAAACGAAAGCCGCCACAGCGGCAGTAAAAACGCAACATATTCTAGAACACTTTATCAGATGCAGAAGCTCATAGGAAGATTGCATAAACTTCGCTGCGTTCAAAACAGTAATAACGGAAATTGTGCCTCCAGTTTTCTCTGCAAGTGTCCTAAGCACGTACTTTTTAAATAGGGCATATGACCAATTCTAAATGCCCCTTCCCGTGCCCCACGCAGCCGCGCGCTTCACCTACACTTTTTCCTGCTATAGATAAACAGCTTATTTTTTATTAACTTGTATCAGCATCGCCTCGATGAAGAGAGCGGTGGCCTCCTGGAGAACGAGGCTGGTGCGCGAGACTCAAGTCACGAGCGCCCACTGCCGTCTTATTTCGGCTTTTCAGCGCACCAATAAGTCACAACTGAACTGTTAGCAGCTGCTTCCTGCTTGGCAGAATGTATTCGCTGTTGCAGTGGATCGGTGTTATCACTGGCTCCCCAGTCACAGGTTTGGTGACCAAGGACAGCGGATGTGGCTGAAGAAATTCACAATGCTTTCAATCAGCTCAAAGCCGAAACAACAAACGATTGCGATCGAACGGCCCCTTCACCACAGCACGACGTGGCTGCATCTTCATTGTGGTTACCCCAGTATTGGCCACCCGGCCCGTAACTCTGGTTCGCTCAAGATGCACGTAGTCCTTGCTGGAGTCATAGGCGTGCGCAGAGGGGGGGCAGGGGGGCGGCCGCCCCTCCTAATCATCTAAGAGGGGGGGGCGCAAAATCTGCCCCGTACATTGACCCTTTTAGTCATCGAAGAGGGGCGGGGGGGCGCAGAATCTGCCCCATACATGGACTTTTTAGGGTTAGGGGGCGCTGCGATGAACCTTCGCCCCCCCCTAATGAGGAACCCTGCGCACGCCTATGGCTGGAGTCACTTCGTAAAGTGAAATATTCGATAACATGTTATCATCGCTAGCACCTGAAATAGCCACCGAACTTCGCAACCTAATTCTTGGACCCGTTGGGGACCAACACTTTCGATACCTTTACGAGCAAGGTCGTCAAGGAGACAAAAGTGTCAGAAGAGTCATGACAGCAGCAGGTTCTCAAACCCAAACAAATACGTGATCGCAAACCATCGCAGATACTGAGTTGTATTCAGTGGTTCCTCCTGAAAAAAGCAGCCTCTTTCGACCGAGTTTTGAATCCATCATGGTCCTGCTGACTGCGGCAGCTTGCCTGAGTCCGAGCTAGCCGAACTCGCCGATAGAGCCAATCCTAAGTCGTCTTTTTTTCACGCGTGGAATATCCCAAAGCGTCAACTGCGCAATATTTACGCGCGCTGTTGAGCCACTACAGAACATCGGGAAACAGTTAAATCATATCGCTGCTTTATGAACTTCACGTAAGCCACTACTTTTTGTGCTCTACCGCTCTACGCTTTCTGCCGCGCCGTCGCACGCCGTAATCTGCATAGCAAAGCGAATCTTTGTGAAACAGCGCGAAAGTGTTCGGCACCCTTCACTTTTTGGAAAAGCTCCCCACCGGGCTGCTCGGGAACGACAGAAGTCGGCCACTGAATTTTTGTGACAAACATGCGGACTGCGCAGCATCTTCTTGTGGACGCCGGACAAAACGCGAGTGTTAGACAACCTTCAGCTGCGGTACGCAAGTACAGGCAATACCGAAGGGTATTTTTATGAAATTTTTTCTTTCCGGCAAGTGCGTACATTATCCTGAGTGCGTATATCTTAAATAGCTAGAATTTGTTAATTTGCATCAAGCGGAAGCGCCTCTCCATGCTACGAAACACCATTCTGCGCTCGATGTGGCATCGCGAGAACCACTACCAAGGGTCTACAGCGCATTGCCGAAGTCGGGCTACCCCAAGATGGTCAGACGATTTCGATGTTTCCTTCGACATCTCAATATCATTTTGCCAGTCATCCGTCGCACTATCTTAAGAGATCACCTATTAATGGTACACGTCGTCGCTTGCCGCCTCAAGGATGCATAATCCTACGCGACGAATTTAAACAGCTGCCCGAGGAGGGTCACGTGGCCTTAATCAAGTGTTTACGAATTCCCATTGTACATAGTGCCAAATGCGTCGCCCGAAGAATGGCGCATGCCCAACAGCAGCACTGTTCGGGACCAATTCCCACATCCACACATTCCCGAATTCTCTGCTCCGCTACACAGGGCGACGTTCTCCAAGTCAAGTTCGTTATCCAAATTATACCTCACGATTCCTGTGGAGAAGGCGGAATTTCAAGACGACAATCATCACGCCATTAGGACTTTTCGATCAACTCGACATACCTTTCGGCTTTCGTCAAGCTACACAACCTTTCCAACCCTAGCGAAAATTCTTATATGACACATATGCCTCGTATCCAATAATCTCGTATGAACACATATGAATCATATGTGTTCTCGTATGATCATACGAGATTATTGGATATGTGTCATACGTGTCATATGAGATTTTTCGATAGGGAATGGTTCCTCGACACACTGATGATATTATTTCTTTGATGTGTTACTTGTGACAAGGGTGTTGGAACGGAACAAAAACCAAAAACTAAGACCGAAAAAAAAAAATTTGACCGGAAAGAAAACGTATCCTAAACTTTACCTATTATTTCGTTCCGGAGTGAAAACAAGATTTTTTGAATCGTTTTTCGGTTCACGAGAAAACTTGACAATCCGGAACAAGTGAGGTCATGCAACGTGAGCAATTATGCACATCTCAGAGTACAGTATTAGCGCGTACCTCAGGCTCGAATTCAAAAGCAAAGATATGTTGAAATTGTGCGAAAAACGAAAACAGTGGCAACGAGAGATGTTTATATTAACGCAAGTGGATCTTTGCGCGCCTGTCACGCAGGCCAGCGTGGAGAGGGCATGGTCGGCACCGAAGTTTGTTGCAGCGAAAACTGTTATGAGATCACAACAGCCGAGTTTAGCGCCATAGTTGTCCGCCGCCGCCGCCGGCGTCCGTAACCGCTATTGCGTGAAATAAGAAAAAATGAAATGAGAAAGAAATTTCTAGGATCGAATTGGTTTTTAACCCGCGCCCTGTGCGTGGCAGTCGAGTATGCAACCACAGTGTCACGCTAATGCTTGTAACTCCTTCGCAAAAATACTCTATACAGGCGTCATGTATGCCAAGGAATCGTGTTAACATATGTAATACAGCGTGGCAGAAGAGTAAAATGGCAACATGGTGTCACACAATGCTAATTGCTCAAGGAGTCAATTGCTGAATGCTTTCAACCCCTTAGAAAAGGCTCAGCCATAATTCTTCATCGTCATTAGCCACAGCACAAAGTGCACATAATGCCTCATAGATGTGTAGCAGGTAGCAGGATTCTATGAAGAATGGGGAAAAATGGCATAGTGGGTGCTTCGCTACTACAGAAAAATTATGATAATTTATGGCTAGGTCTCCGCGTTTTCGGAGTTTATATTTCTTGAAGATCGTTGGGTGTTCATCGGAGTGTATATTTTTGGCGGAAATTCGGCGTTTATCGGGGTTTATTTCTCGGAAATCCCCAATTCTCCGAAATTCGAAGTTTTGCATTGTTCTCAAAACCCCAAAACTTTGATCGATTCATATCTGAATACTAAAACATCAAGACACACGAAGCACATTTTGTTTTTTCTAGAATGTTTGAATGCACAAAAACATATATTCACAAGCGAAATACTTGAACACAAAACACCTGCATTTGTTCGTATGACAACCTTAGCTTAAAGCTTATTGTAAAACACGCGAGCATACCATGCGAGGCTGCTGTCAGTTATGGAAGCGCGCTCCTTTCGACTGACTCTCAACTTTGAAAATGCCCTTTGAACGTTAGCGCTAGAACCAGGAAGCGCCAGAAGACGCAGCGAGCAGCGAGAAAGCACTGGCTACTGGACATTGTGAAGTCTCCAAAACGACAGGGGTTCAACAATGTTACATATTTCATAGCACTGATAGTTCGCAAAGTCTCTCGGGAGCTGGCTCATGTTGTCAATTTCAAGGAGCACCAATTTAAAAATAGGCGCATAGGTTTGGAACGCGCAGGGCAGCTCATGCTTCACATTTGGATTCACAATATGAACACAGTACCAAAACTATTCTTTGGTGTACTGGAGTTGATCGCGCAGGTTCCCCTCAGATGTCTGTCTCCACTTTTCGGCGACAGCAGCGTAGTATCCTTGAATGTCTGCGACATTCGTTAAGCGGTCAGTCTCGTCAAGGAAGTCCAACAGACTTGTTACATCTCATGCAAAGACCTCGGTTGCATCACGTCATTGACTGATGAGTGGGTGCAAACGAACCCCCAGTATGGGATAAACATTGTGTATCAGGGTACTCTCTGCCTCAAGTTCCTTAATGATTGAGAGCATGGCACACGGATTGGTCTTCAGATATTTCATCTTAACGAGCAAGTCATGCACAGCTTCAGGCGATGAAATAAGACTCTTGAGCTTCTCACACATCGTTCCCTTGGCTTTGTCGCTTCTCAAGAAGGACAAAATGGCACGCTAGTAGTCCGAGATACCTTCTAAACATTCATAAAAAGAGAACCACCTCGAGGGACATACGGCTTTCAGCGACTTCATGGTCATTCCCTTCGCCAAGCACACAAGACCAAACTGACGGCGCAGCTCCCGCGACGACTGTATCACCAGTGTTGTCTACTCCATACCCCTGTCTTGCAATCGTGTATACGTGGGCCAAACGGGACGATGTCTAAATGTTAGACTTAGGGAACACTATAATTCTATGAAAGGCCACTCTGGCCTTCATTTAGCAGCGCATTGTAAGAAATGTGGCTGCTCACCGCTCTTCAGTGACACTTCTGTGTTCTTCCGCCACAAAAATCAAAGAGCGCGTGAACTTGTTGAGGCCGCGCACATTGATAAGCAATCTGAGTCTTGCGTCAGTGTTCCCTCTGTTGCATTACATGAAAAAGTTATGTTACCTTGGTCCTGTATGACGGGCGTGCTATGGTTGATGTGCCCTGGGTTTTTGTTGATATGGGTCCCTCTTGGCTTTTCCTCCTCTCCCTTTGCCCTTTCTTGCCTGTATCCTGTCCTTTATATTGCCTTGTACTTGCAATAAAGCTTCAGGTGGTAGTCTGCGCCCGTTTGTGCTTTCGTCTCCTCTTGTGTCACCGTCCGTTTTTTGCGCAGTTACATAATGAATCATTACCAACTCGCCCAACTTACCACTCTTCTGCAATTCATTTCTTGTACATCGGGCTCTTTTCCCTGTGTTAATTTTCCTGTTACTGATGCGGCCGTCCTGACTTCGCTCATCGTCATGGGTGTTGTGAAGGCTCGTACGGCTTCTTGGCACATCAGACATGGCACGTGCCCAACTGAGCTTCAAGCTTTGTGCGGGTGGATGCAGCCGTTCCCAGGCCACTCAAGGCGGCTTTGCCGCATCTTGCGCTCAGAATGGTGGCGTCAGGTCGATACTACAAGGATTGCCTGAGTGTATGTTGTAGTGTGAGGAGTGGTACGTCGACTCGCCAGTGCTACAGGAATATATTTCCCGTCATGTACGTGAGTATGAAAAACAGCGCTGTATTAGATACTGCGTGGATGCTATAGGTAGCACGCCAGGTAGGCCGGCGTCGACGTTTAACTGGAATGGTAGATTTTTTGGCTAACAATGAACTTAGATTACTTGTTTCTGAAAAGGAGGGACAGGTCTTTGCTCTACCCGAAGGCATGTAATACGAAAAGGCATTACAAGCTGTGCGAAAGAATTTCCGGACTACGTCACTCAAGCCAACGGAGAGGAAAAAACAAGCTGTTACCTTGTTGCTAGATATGAACTTGCAGAAACTTGCACAGTCTGTAAGAAAGGCTAATAAATTGCACCTTGAAGTATTTTACACAGCAAAAACGCGCAAGATTGGTATACCTTTTCGCGCAATAATCGCGGAACGCGACACGTGGCAGCATTGTGTGCCTGGTTTTTTGCAGACTTGCCTATCGGCTGTCCATATAGATGATCCATACATTATCTCAAACTCGGAAATGATTGTGCACTTCCTGCGTCATGACAACCCTGTTAATTGTGACGCCGTAAGCATTGATGTCGAGGACCTTTTTTATTCTCTCCCCCATAATCACCTTTTGACCGCAGTAAAGGAATGTATTACATGTCATAACGATGAACTTGCCTTCATTGGTTTAAGTGGTATGTCAGCTGAATCTTTCACCGAAATCTTGTTTTTTTTTTACCTGGGGTCTTTATTTCCTTCAAGGGTGAGACGTACCTGCAAAAGGAAGGTGTCGCTATTGGGTCTAGAGTGGCACCGGTTCTAAGTGATATTTTTCTGAGTCGATCGGGTGCTCCAACCGGTTTTACAAGCATCCGTAATCAGGGTCTTTCGTTTTCTAGATTACTATATTGTTTTTGTTTTCGTAAGGGAACTCAAGACATGTCGGCAGGTATTCTCAAGAGTTTTGAGTAGTTTGGTCTTGGCCTAAAGTTTACTTCCGAATGTTTAATGACCACTGCATCCAATTTTTTGATCTACAGCTGCAGTTCTCACCCACGCATGTATGTTGGTTCTACGCCCCTAGGCCTGTTAAACCTGTGTTAAACTACAAATCGGGCCATACGATACTGGTAAAAAATGCCATTGCACTCTCTTGCTTCAGTTCTGCGCTGAAGAAATCCTGCACTCGTTTAGTTGAAACCAGTTTTTCTGGGCAGGTGCAAAAACTGAGTCAAGGTGGCTTCCCACGGGATGTATTGGTAAAGGTTTGCGAGAAGTTGATCAAGAAGATCACAAAAGGTCCTGTTGATGGTTGCAACTTCACAGAGAAGGCGCATCGCAAAAAATTGTTGTTCTTCCATATGTGCATGGTTTTACCCACCGCTTAAAAAAGGTCGCATCACGGTATGACGTGCAAGTGGTAATTTCTGCCAGGAACAAGCTATCCACTTTATGTGCCAAGGTATACCGACGTGTGACGAATCGACAAATTGTGCAACTGGACATGTGTAATGTTAGTCATGTTCATAGATATATATGCTGTATCACAGGTGTTGTCTACTCCATACCCCTGTCTTGCAATCGTGTATACGTGGGCCAAACGGGAGGATGTCTAAATGTTAGACTTAGGGAACACTATAATTCTATGAAAGGCCACTCTGGCCTTCATTTAGCAGCGCATTGTAAGAAATGTGGCTGCTCACCGCTCTTCAGTGTCCTTAACCTTAACCGTCCGTTTTTCGCGCAGTTACATGATGGATCATTACCAACTCGCCCAACTTACAAACTCTTCTGACTTCAACACGGCAGGAAAGTGCGCAACAAAATCGTGGACTGCGTTAAACGAGCTCGTCCTGATTCCATCCTCCAGAGCGTTGTTGAGTAGGTGGCACGGATCTTTGAAGTGACACGCCTTGAGTTCGGGGTTGGAGAGTTGCAACTAATTGTGAAGCTTCTGCATGTAGTAAGCTGAGTCGGAGCACAATACAGCTTCGCGCGGTAAACTTTAAATCTGTCGGACCAGAAGATGTATCAATGAGCGCTTAGATCTCGCCCTTTCGATAAAGAACTGAACCAGGTCATATTGGCCCTTGAAGTCGGAGTTTATCAGATCAATCCGAATTGTCAAACATTTTACCGGCTAATGCTTATCGGATTTTTTCGAATAAAACCGAAAACACGGAGCCCTATTTGTGGCATAGTGGGTACCTTGCTTGTGTACTTGTGTTAGTTTCCCCAACAGAGTATAGAACGGGCTCTGGAAAGGCCGTTGTTCCAGCTTAAGCTGTGACTGTGCTGCGTGTTCCGCGCAGGCCTAGCCATGGTTTTTATCAGATCAGTGGTCTCGCACAGAGAGTGCACTCAATGAGGTGATGCTTTTGAGATCGTGCTCACTCCCTTGACACAAAGCATTGAGCCCGCTAAACAAAAGTCGTATTTGAATTTTGAGAAGATAAATATTATGAATTTGGAGGGTGTAGTACTGGTTTGTGCTAGTTGGTAGGAATTCGTGATAGAGTTTCTTCCACTCCTCTGAAGAACGTGGAAAAAACGTGTTTTACCCCTATCCAACTTTCTTAATTAGGAAGAGGGCAAGTAACTGTATCGCAAATCTAATGTGTCTTATTACCTTAACTTCAAATGTTTGCATAAAAACCGTTACGAACCGTTACGGAACATTTTTTTTCGTTTCGGAACAGAAATGGAACACAACTTTTTGCGGTGGAACGTAAATGAAACCGAAACCAAAAACATTTCGTTCCGACACCGTGCTTGTAACGATGGCTTGCCTTGATTTCGATGTAATTAAGAGTCACCCATGCAGCATATCGGCCAGCTCTTTCACCCTCACGCCGAATATAGCTTTAACAGTAGTACGGCGAAATATTGTCACGTGGTTGTTATATCGACGAAAGTAGCAGTTCGAGATAAAACTCTTTATTTGGCCGACCTTGTGGCCGAGAAACGGAAAGTTAAACAACAGCAATACACACTGTACACTGATAGCGGCGAACAGAGCGTCGACCGTCGATAAAACTGAACATCGCTGGGATGCGACCTCTTTTATACATTATGCATCGAACTTTCTATCCTTATCCCTGGTGGTTGCGCCAGCTCTGGAATAATCTTGACTATTCGCGTCATGTGCGCAATCTTGACAAAAAGATCTACTACAATCTGGAATGTTCCCAGAAATTCTAGCGCGGCCCCGCGCAAGACAGCGATCACACGTGCACCGGACCAGTTACACAAACATAGCAAAAGAAGCGTGGCAATATGATTTCGGCCTTCACGTGTTAGACGTCGTCAGTCACCGCGTCGACAATAGTGGAGTCTCATGCCTTTAAACTCGCTTGTAGTCGCTTCCATCGAGTCTTTCGCCTTCCAAATTGGCATGAAATAGTGGTGCTTATAGCTACTGTGGCAGCGAAGAAATGATAGAATGCGCTCTTTGTCGCTCTCCTCGCCGCAGCGCGCACAGCGCGTTGGTAGCTGCCGTGTTGGCCCGCCTTGAAGACAGGCCCCTGTCAGAAGAGTGAGTACTAGATCGTTGACTCGAACTGTATTTGACGACGGATATTTCTCTGTGAAAGCTTGTACCTTTAGTCTCAGGTGGTCTGCAAGCCGTTCATCATCGTTCTTGTCCACAAGTACTGGGCTGCAGTACTCTGAAGTTATCTCAGTCACAGAGTCAGCAGTGGATGTAGCGATGTAGTTCACTGTAACTTTCTGGTGTGTAGATTCTTCTCTGGCCATCACGTGCAGTTCAGACTGCTGTGCCAATGACACTAGATGAGCGAAAGGACAATCCTTAAGGTTGTAGAAATGAAACGTGCTTCCCACCTTAGCATATGTGACATTGGGCAATTCGGTGAATGTTCGGCCCACCAATATGTCAAATCTTTGTGCATCGTCCGGGACAATAAGGACAGGAATATTCTTTGCGACAACGCCGTCTATGCTGACCTTTGCTTTGCAGTGACCGAGGCTTCTTGTCACGGGAACATGCTTGCTGCCGAAACCGTATAAATCAGTCGGTTCTTGAACCATCTCGTTGCCGCATCGCGCCGCCGCTGATGCACGCAACAAACACCCGGAACTGCCCGTGTCAATGAGGCCTACGAGAGCGAAGTCATCGTTGAAAATTACTTCCTTGATCAACACATGACCGGCCTCGGTGCAAGGAAGTGCTTCTCTGACGACGTTGGAATTATTACGCAAACAAAGCTTTGCAGTTGCGCTCACCGCGTTGGCTGACGGGTGGCAATCCCTGGCGTCCATCTGTTCCTTGGTTCGCGTCGATGGTCATTTCTCCTGTCATGGGCAGGCTGCGATACGACCCCGGCGATGATGCAAGACCTCGGTTGCGTGTACCAAAACTTTCCCGCCGTTCTCGTTCGATGCGCTCAAACTTCAGGATGTCGTGAAGGAGCTCGTCGTCGTCGTCGTGCGTCCTTCCCAAGAGCATGGTGCAGAGTTCTCGCGCCTTAGTCCGTCAGGACTTGCTCTCGCGTATCGTTGAAGTCGAGGTTAACTTCGTGGCAAAGACGCACCTTGTAATGGAAGTAGGCGGTCGTGCTCTCGTTACGCTGCTGCACGCGCTCTTGCATCCTGCGCCATCGTTCCGAAACGCGAGTTTGGCTCACGAAGGTCCGACGGAAACGTACCTCGAAATCTTCCCACGACGTGATTTGGGAGCTCCTCGAACGGTACCACTCCTTGGCAGCTCCAATCAACCGGGCCTTGGCAGTTTCCAGCGTGTAGGCAGCTGGCCACCCGTGAAGGATCGACGTTCGGCGAATGTTCTAGAGCCACTGGCGCGCCGAAGGAGCGACCTCGGAGCCGTCGAAGGCACTGATGTTCTGGCTCAAGTCGGGAATCACCTGGAACGTAGGTGCTGGTTGAGGCTGCGCCGCGGCGGCCACAGCCACTCGTTCCAGGAGTGTCGACAGCAGTCGGTCTTTTTCTTGGAGCACTTGGAGGAGGTCGCGAGCTGTGATCGTATCTCCATGGCCAGAGTCCGTGTCTCGACCGCCATTCGGGTGGGCTGTTCCCTCAGTAGGTTCCATTTAGGGTTAACCAGCTCCGTGCACTTGACCCAAGTTTACACTTTCGGTGGCGACTGGATGGTAATCCCACTTCTGAAATGTTGTCTTCGGGCGTCGTAGAAGTCACGAGATGTAGTAAGAAGAAAGTGAAGTTACTAAAACATCGGAAATAACATGCCACACAGGCAACACAACGCCACACAGGCGAACACGCACGAGTGTCTCACACGTCAACGTCGTCTTCTTCTACCACTGCTCACACCAGCACGCGCGCTTCTCATACAGGCGGTAGCGATGTGCTAACAATCTGAATGGGGAATCTCAACAGAGAATGCATCTCCGGAACGGAAGTTGTCGTATTTTCCTCCCCTCCAGACGTTGCGGCGTCCTCGAGCATTAAGGTGGTATAATAGGGTAAATGGGTCGTCTTGGGTACAGCTTTATATCCCAGGAACTGTTTAATTACATGTCATAACGATGACATGTAATTTCGTCAAGGTCCTATGGTCATCATATCCGCCATATTTTATTTTGAGAGTTTGCGTGTTCAATAAGAATGCTTTGGCCTTCAATATGTGCATTAATTACCACGTAGCCTTTTTTACGTTTTCGTAACTGAGTACAAAATTTTGAAGGGACGTAAAATGAAATGTAATTTTTCTCAGAAACAAGAAAACATTATGACGGTAATATATTGCATGACAATCCCACATAGTAGCGGCAATAATTCCTAGCGAAATGCTCAGATTCCTGCACTTACCTCACATGAAAAAAATGTTCTTAGTTGTCACGTGAGTAATCTTTTTTTCCTAATTATAGCTCATACAATTTTTCAAAAAAATTAGGTTCAGACTATTTGGAAAGATTTAAGTGTAACCTGAGAAAATTTCCGCGCCATCCGTCGGATACGTTTCTAGAAGCAGTACAGGGGGATGCAAAGAACCGCGAACAGCAGGGCGTGTTGTTTTTATTAATCTTTGACCTTCGTAGTAATAAAAAAGTGCTAGAAGGTTCTTGATTGCATCATGGATGACTATAGTGGCTTTTTATTATCATCCAGCCTAGAATCGCTTGAAAGAGAAATGCGAAACAGTAGAGAAGGTAAATACCGCATGTTCGCCTTTCTTTCCATCGCTACTGTACATTGAGAAGAAGTACAATGAGACAAAACATCAACATTTCAAAAAACTGATCGCGAGAACCAATCGCAGTTTCACCGCAAGGCCCAAGCACTCAATACGATAGCAACAAGTTACAACGGTATGCAGAGGAAGGCACGCAGCTAACTCTTTTGGACCCGTGCTTGTGTAACTATGCAATTGTGCGTGGCTTTAACTGACTTAAAGGAACAGGCAACCGCTCAGAACTTCACATTAGATGCTCCCAATCGACAGATTGGACATCGCATTGGCAAAAACGAGCCCTGTTTTTCTCATTAAACGAGCATTTGTATTTTTCTTTCCTCTATAAAGTCACTTTGGCGCCTTAGACGGCAACAAAGCGAAGGTGCAGATGATGGCGATCACGTGGCCTTCAACTGGTGCACGTCGTTACCGGCCTCTGTATCAGTGTTGAAATAGAGTACTTTTTTATTATAATCTTTTCTAACATAAAAGGTGCCGTTTTATCTTCGTTTGAAGTCACCAGAACAGTGGTGCCGCATTCGCTTGGCGTATGAGCCGATGCTCATGAACCGCAGCACATATCCTTCACGATTAGCTCCGTGAACAGCGCTAATTGCTTAGTCCACGGGTAGCATGAAACTTAACTGAGGTCTTAGATGCTCCTGTAGACGAGTTGGAGAAGTACCAAGAGCGCGTCGCCCGCGAAGCGGTAAAGGGGTTTCACGTGACGACGAGCGTTCGGAAAGCTTATCTTGATTTTAATATTAAAAAGATGGAAAATGACCAAAATGAAGGTGGTTAACCACAGTTGCACTCCTATGAAAGCAGAACGCTGAGCGTAACGAGCAGTGTGCGAGCAGGGCTGTAAAAATTGCTCTCGATTCTCAGCGTTTCTGGAGGTAAGAAGAATCTTTCTTTGATGAAAAAATTGTTCTTGCAAAATATCCACGCGCTTATGGAACCAACGGCTGCAGGTGTACGCACCACTAACAGGAAGCTTTTTGTGGCGCCATAAAATCTGTGTCGAGAAAAATCGGCTTAATTCCCTTTAATATCGTATAGGCCAATGAACAGCGGAGCATACGGGAAGCCTCAGCGATGAAGTGCCATGTGATGCAACGCTAGGCGAACATGGGCGCAGCTTAATAATGAAGGAGACTCCTCTCCGTTTCATCACCAGCATGTCTGCAATCTCCAACTCGCCTCCATCCTCCACTGCCCTCGCTACGCTATGCTCTCTCTCTTTTTCTGGACTCTTTCTCTGGCCCGTAAAAGTTATTGCTTCCCTCGCCAGACAAATAGGCGTACGGGGTCGGGGAGCGATGCAGCAAATGAAGAAGAGGACGAAGATCACGTGCCGGTTCATGGTATAACTAAATACCACGTGAATGCCGTGTGAACGGGCACGTGGTATCACGTGCCGCTTCACGCGGCCTAACTAAAAGCTTCAGGGCTCTGCCTTGGTATCCTGCTCAAGATCGCTTACTCATCCACAAACAAGTGATTCTAATAATATTTTTTTGCACGCTGTTTCATCATATCCACCGATGTTACACTCTCAGAAAGCGAGGTTCCACCTAGCCGGGCTCTTCTGGCAACGGAATCACCTCAGTTCGTCTTAGCCATGCTCATTCATTCTCCAACTCACGAGTTAGTCTGAAAGAGTCTGAGCGAGTGTGCCATGAGCAAATTTGTCGACACTTGTTCTGGTGATCGCCGACTGTTCGGAATGCGACGGCGAACACAGGCACTTAGTTATTCATTAACAAGCTGCATAATGAATGAAGAAACAAGAAATTCTGCAGCGTAAACAGACGGGAACAAAAACTTGGAGGACGTTTGAACTCCGCCTGAACGTCATAGCGTAACCGGCCCTGCACATTGTCTTCTCAAGCGCTAGCCTAGCTGCGGTTCTAGATCGATGCCTCAACCGTGCCGCCAATAAACGACCGTCTGTGCGCGTGACAGTGGCTGTTTTAAGCTCCCCTAGAATGTATACCGCAAGTACACTTAAGTGCCCACTACGACATAATTCTTCCTTTTGCGAATCAGCGAAGGGCCCGCTACGCGTCCACAAGTCAACACGTGAGTACACATCTGCTCACTTTTTTATGCTTTTGCTGTTGATGGTAATTAAAATATATCTGAGTGGTTTGCAGCCTTAACAAAGCGCCTTTAAAACGCCCACTCGTTGCTCAATGCATATGTTTGGACGTCGGGCGCGATTCTAGCTTCGGCCACGCAATTTCGCATGGATTGGGAAGACGGCTACATTACATCACAGTCATATAGGTTTTTTTTCCGGAGCAGTTAAGGCAATCGCGTGGCTCTGTACTAGAACACTTGCTTGCCCCCACCGAAAGCCTGGGTTCGATTCTCACTCGAACCGAAGTTTTTTTATTATTTATTGTGTTTGGGTCTTTCTAGTTTTCCGCTCACGGACAACGCTGATTTGTTGCTCAAATGAAAGATGGCGATGACATATGTAGTTTAATGGCGCAAGGGCCATTTGATGGCGAAACAGTGCCAGTACATGATAGCGAGCGTCAGCAATTGTTATGTTAAGTGGTTTTATTGGGGCCTGAAATTCCACGCGCTAAAGTCGGGTAAAACATATAAGTAATAGCATCATTAGAGTGACGTGAAATGTGTCTGGAGAGAATGAGTGACAAACGGTCCTGATATAAAAAATCACAGCATATCCACGGGGTGAATGATGATGAGTGGGGCGAAGCTACGGAGGGAATCATCTGTAAACTGTGAAACTCTTCCGTGAAATGCGCCCAGTACATAATATAAAGAGTGTGAAACATCGTGTATATATTAAACATCAAACTTTTATTGTACTGTTGGTTTACGTGGTCCCTTCATTATCACTTGTGATCGGTGAAATGCAAGGAAGAAGTCCGCTCCCGAGCGAAAGAGCGCCAAGAGCGACCGCATTCCCCGCTCGCCCTGTGCGAATTAAAGGCAAGGCTAGAGGGAAGACAGGACGCGCGTTCCACGACGCGAGGTCGGTAGCATGCCCAACGAAAGCCAACGGAACGCGATTGTGCAAGTGCTCCGGCTTCGCATCGCCTCATGGTTCCATTTAGCGTCCCAAAACCAAATATATTGCTCAAGGTGTGCCTTGCGTTTTTCGTAGAAATAATTTCTTTATCATGTACATTAAGACGAAAAGTTGAAAGCTCACTAGAGTGTATCGCCCGCAAAGTATGTCTTTTAGTGTGATTTAACTCTCGTACGGCAGGGTCCTCGCGCCGTTGCCGGTCCACCTCGCCCGTTGACGATCGCGCGAGGTGGCTACATACAACTACTACTACTACACTTTAAGAAAAACATCTGGCGTTCTTTAGTTCTGCTTTTACAAAACATCTGGCGTCTTTCGTTGGTTTATTTCATCAATCAACGGCGTTTTGAACAAAATTTTTATTGTTTAATCACGCACAGGAGAAATCTCACCAGGCACTACCTTGGAGGTAAACAATGGCTGCTAATGGGAATGAGAGACAGAAGAAGTCGGCTTTTAGCTAACACTTACACTTCTACTTCTACTAACGTTTCCTACTGGAACATGCCAATGGCTGCTAATGGGGAATGAGAGACAGAAGAATTCGGCTTTTAGTTAACGCGCACGCTGCGAATTTTTTATTGTTCAACAACGCACAGGCGAAATCTCCCACCGGCACCACCTTGGCGGTCAAAGCGTAAGACTTGTTACGGACTACTACGATGACGACGACTACGAGGGACGAACGGGTGCCGCCTTAAGGAGCTTCGCCCCTAAAAACTACAAAGATACGGTATGACGACGAATGCTTCGTCAACGCCAATGTGTCCAAGGGCCGCAAGAAAGGTGCTTTCGGAATGTATATGCAGCAGAAGAGACCTCTGTTCAGAGGTCGTGCTGCAGATTACCTGGTATATCAAGGGAAAACTATGCGCGTCTTCTGAAAACGCGAACAATGACTCATGTTTGAAGAGCGGATTCCTACCGATGAACACCATGGATGAAGTGTTATTTGCTCTCGGTAGGGTAATGGAAAGTGTTTTCTTCTAAGGGTGTGTTATTCTTTACATTGGATGAGGATGTGAAGAACAGTGAGTGGTTAAGCACATTCATCACACAAAGATAGATCGCTACCGGACAAAATTTATGAGTGTGTACTGCGTGTATGTCCTCTTTTTAGCCTCATAAGTGTTACGGCGTGACTTAGATACTGGCGGCCAATTACCAAGATGCGGCTTGATAACGTGCAGGTTATTTTGTGGGTGCATATTCCATAAGGTCTGCCAAGAAGCCTTGAGCTTTCGGTTAATAAAGGGTTTTAGGTCTAGGGCAGGGATAGATATGAATGTGTCGGCACTGTTTTCATGAGCAGATGCAGCTAGGCGGTCCTCCAACACGTTTCCTTGGATCTCGGGGTGCCCGGCACCCAGGACACCATGTTATGTTGTTTGTGTCCATAAGAATCAATAGAGTGAAACAATAACAGGGTTTTCGTGCTTTTTCCGAGTTTTCAGAACGCCGGCTTCTGAAAATGATGGACCAACCGCTGCGTAATACACATATGTGTGAGACTTCGAGGCCTCTGTGAAGAATTCAGGAAATGTCTATTTGTGCCGCAGTTCAACTAAGTACGTATGGATTTGTGCAGTAGGTGCGTGCTTAATAAATTTCACGAAAGATACATCCCGATCTATAAGATGCCACTGCCACGACGGGGGATATGCAGCAGGAGCCACCAAACGGTGTTGAAGAAGTGGGAGGCCCATTTGCTCAGCTAGGCATCCCACACAAAGTGAGTAGGGCTGTCTCGACAGGGCGGCTGTCGAACATGGCAAAAGTGGACATATTAATTGTACAGTGTGGAGAATCTTCCTTGTCCGTGTTCACTTTGAGAAAACACGCAAAATCCATGTGGGATCTCCACAGGTGGGGTGACCACTCGTTCAATTCAGTGTAGAGGCTTTTTATGGGGCTGGTGCTAAAGGCACCCGTAGTAAGGCCAATACCTAAATGGAGGAGAGGGTCAAGCAACATCAAGGCGCGTCGTGTCGCCGACTGGTACATTATCGCTCCGTAATCTTGGCGCGTGCTTATGAGGCTTTTATAAAGATTTATCAGACACTTGTCACTACAGTGCCTGACGATACTTTCAGAACATTCATGGTTGTAACCACTTGTTTCTATATACTTGATGCGTGGTATGAAGGTTAGTTTGGTGCGGAAGATTATGCCTAAGATTTTACGCTCAGTCTTTAAAGACAGACGTTGACCACGCAGGGCGTCGTCAGGATAGGAATGAATGCTTCTCTTTCTGGAAAATAAGACGGACGTGCTTTTATTGCGATAGCAATTATATGGACAGTCTGGACTGGTTTTTGCCGTGGCCGTCGCCGTCATGTCCTTCCGGTATGAAATCCAAATTGATAAGATCCCCCCTCGCATTGTGTGTTCTACCGCGAGTAAAATCGCGCGAGCGGGGGCGACAAAAGCGGCTGAAGGAGAGTTCAAACGAGCCGGTTCATTTCCGTCGCTCGTAGGGCGCATGCGATAACATCACCGCACTCGGGAGGCCTGCCGTCGAAGCAGACAGGAAACGCCCCGCCCATTTAACGATCCTTAAAAGACGCCAAGACGCGAGGGGGGAGAGGAGTGTCGCCCGAGGAGGAACTTTGAGTATTGAATCTAAGGGCGTGGTAGAGATCGCTGGCGCGCGTGCTATCTCCAAAGCCATCACAGACGGGCGGCTCGTATACACTTCTACGTGCTGCGCTCTCAAGGCGAAGTGACCATGCAGAGGACACTTCTCCCTCGAGCGGCCGCATTCTCTTACACCAGCGTTTTGTAGTTACGCGAGATCAGATAAAAACAGCTGCCAGCTTCAGTTCGTGTAACACTACAATTTGTTGCTTTCGCATTCATTGCTTCGCCGTTGCGCTGAAACTGTGACTTTTTTGTAGATTCAGTCGCAACCCGTTTTCCTGTACTCACTTGTAAACCTTGTTCAAACGAAGCTGAACCTGCCGTTGACTTGTTGCAAGATTACAACGCTTATAACCAACCTGCACATCATCCATATATATAGTATAGAACATATTATGCAGCATGCACTGTCGCGAGGAAGTCATTTTGATAGTCAAACGTGTGCAACTCAGTACGTCGCCTTGCGGCACTCCTGTTTCTTGGAGAATGTTCGGGGCAAAACGTTGCCTACTCCAACACGGAATGTCCGATAGAAGTAAATTTTGATCATGGTTAATAGTCTACCCTGTACGCCTTATTGTGAGAGGTCTCGAAATATGTCAAACCGACATCAGATGTCATAGGCCTTTTCTGTATCGAGGGAGACGGAAAGAAAAAATTGATTATGAAGAACACCTTCACGAATTTGTGCCTCGATACATACCAGATGGTCAGTGGTGGATCTATCCTCTCTAAAATCGCACTGGTATGTGCCAAAAATTGTTTGCTTCAAGGAAGTGTACGAGTAGCCTGTTTATCATGTTTTTGAAAACCTTGCGGAGAAAGCTAGTTAGCGCTATACGCCTCTAATTGGAAACTGAGGATGGGTTCTTGCGCTGTTTTAGAATCGGAATAATAACGAACGCTTTCCAGTTAGAGGGGATCTCGTCAGAAAAGCATGCAGCATTGTACAGGGAAAGGAGGGTTTTTTCGGTTTCAGAGTGGAGGTGTTTCAGAATTACATTCACTAAACTGTCACGTCTGGGAAGCCTTTATTGCAGCAGTTGAGCGATGGATGTAGCTCAGCAAAGCAGGAGGTTTCATTGTATGCCTCGTGTTTTGTGGATTTCTGCTCTGTTTTTCGATTCTTGTTTAGTACCGTTGGAATGCTTCAGTATAATGCCACAAGCTGGTTCAAATTGTGCGCCGAGGAAATTCGCCTCGTCTTCGAAGCTGTCGCCTTGTGTGTTTGCTGGAGGAAGTGAATATGCTTGTCCTGCTACCCTGCTAATCATGTTCAATACTTTAGCCTCATGTGTATAGGAATTGATGCCAGATAAATACTTCTGCCAGCTCGCTCTTCTAGCCTAAAGGTGCTTTCTTCTGCCTTGAGACTTTATGTTCTTAGAACAAGATCTCGACTCTCGGTGAGTCCTGAAGCAGCCACCATGCTTTGCTTGCTTTTTGTGCGCACTTCGACATTCATTGTTCCACCATGGAATACATCGTTTCCTGGGCAGTCCAGCCGCTTGTGGGATACACTTGATTGCAGAATCAGTCAGAAAATCTGTAGATTACTGTACGGTTGCATCTATCCTTAAGCCACACATATCAGGGCAACTTAAGCGAGTGACTTTTTTTTAAAATGTTCCCGATCGAATAGGCCAATGTGTCAATTGGGAACCTGTGGAAGACAATCATGCTATGTTGGAGTACTCAGAACTACAGAAAAGTATTCACTTCCGTAAGAACAGTTAATGTCTTTCCACTTGAGTAAGGGTAGAAGTGATGCAGATTGAATGCTGAGATCTTTAGACGAGTACGTATAGTTAGCTAGGCTATAAAATGTTGGCTTTTTGTCGATTCAGGAGAATCGCGCACCGGAAGAAAAAAATCACAGCATATCCACGGGGTGAATGATGATGAGTGGGGCGAAGCTACGGAGGGAATCATCTGTAAACCGTGAAACTCTTCCGTGAAATGCGCCCAGTACATAATATAAAGAGTGTGAAACATCGTGTATATATTAAACATCAAACTTTTATTGTACTGTTGGTTTACGTGGTCCCTTCATTATCACTTGTGATCGGTGAAATGCAAGGAAGAAGTCCGCTCCCGAGCGAAAGAGCGCCAAAAGCGACCGCATTCCCCGCTCGCCCTGTGCGAATTAAAGGCAAGGCTAGAGGGAAGACAGGACGCGCGTTCCACGACGCGAGGTCGGTAGCATGCCCAACGAAAGCCAACGGAACGCGATCGTGCAAGTGCTCCGGCTTCGCATCGCCTCATGGTTCCATTTAGCGTCCCAAAACCAAATATATTGCTCAAGGTGTGCCTTGCGTTTTCGTAGAAATAATTTCTTTATCATGTACATTAAGACGAAAAGTTGAAAGCTCACTAGAGTGTATCGCCCGCAAAGTATGTCTTTTAGTGTGATTTAACTCTCGTACGGGAGGGGTCCTCGCGCCGTTGCCGGTCCACCTCGCCCGTTGACGATCGGGCGAGGTGGCTACATACAACTACTACTACTACACTTTAAGAAAAACATCTGGCGTTCTTTCGTTCTGCTTTTACAAAACATCTGGCGTCTTTCGTTGGTTTATTTCATCAATCAACGGCGTTTTGAACAAAATTTTTATTGTTTAATCACGCACAGGAGAAATCTCACCAGGCACTACCTTGGAGGTAAACAATGGCTGCTAATGGGAATGAGAGACAGAAGAAGTCGGCTTTTAGCTAACACTTACACTTCTACTTCTACTAACGTTTCCTACTGGAACATGCCAATGGCTGCTAATGGGGAATGAGAGACAGAAGAATTCGGTTTTTAGTTAACGCGCACGCTGCGAATTTTTTATTGTTCAACAACGCACAGGAGAAATCTCCCACCGGCACCACCTTGGAGGTCAAAGCGTAAGACTTGTTACGGACTACTACGATGACTACGAGGGACCAACGGGTGCCGCCTTAAGGAGCTTCGCCCCTAAAAAGAAAGTATTCAACTAGACGACCTCGCGCATCGCAGCGAGAGTCACCCCATAGACTTATATGTGCATTAAATAAAGCCTGAGTAGATGAGGTTCTGGGAGTTTATTGAAGACTGCAAATCTTGTTTATGCAGTTGGCGGTGTGAATGTTTGGAGAGTTAGCATTGTGGTGACCAGTTTATTGGATAGAACGACTCGAACAGCCACTGCCTCAATGGGCGTTTGACGAGGTAAGCGTGGACATGCTATTCCTCGATTAACTATTGCGACTACAACATCGAATGGCGCCATTGCATCATCCCGGTCCTTTCGGAAAAAAGTGTAACTGCCTAGAGAGTTGGTGTGTTTCGATTTTAAGTGTGTTTCTTGTACCCACAACACGTTTGGTGTATGATCGTGTAAAAGCTCTTGGACATCATCGAGGTTTCTATGCAGTTCTCTGATGTTCCATTTTAGAATTTTTGAAGCTGGTAACGTATACCTGGACGCATCACACGATGAATCCCTCGCAAAGATATACCAACAAGCATATAATCAACATTGTAACTCGATATGGACTCCTTCATAGCGTCGTCAAATGAGGAATAGAATGGCACAGTGTGCGCTCTCCAGTAATATGGTAACCTACGCCTGTGGCCATGTATGCATTATCACACTGCGCTTCAGCGTTGGCTTCAGCAACATGGGCGGCAGAGGTTAGTACCTTTAGCCATGAACGCGCGAAGGCGTCCCGCTGGCGTCTGTCCCGCTACACCAAAAAGCGATATTCGCCTGTCGACAGCCTTTCCTTTCTGCGGTTCTTATTGAAGAAGTTTTATCAGTCGGTGCTGTCGCGCTCGAAGCAGTTGGTGGCGGAGAAACACCGTTGGTGTATGTGCAAGCTGCACTGCTCCAACAACGAGCCATCACACGCTAACCCGAAGCGCAAGGCAAAAAACGTAGCTGTGTCTAGGGTGCTCCCTCGATGCTAGCGCGGGAAGTGTTCCTCGCTGGAGATCGTGCACGCATCGAGGCACAGTAACTGCGTCTGCGTCATGAACGAATTGCTCCCTATCGGTGCTGGTTAGTGTCATCCGCAGGACTTCACTTCAGCGCTGATACACGGTGGCACCGCCCCTCCTTCCCATAGGAGAGAGAATGTGTGAAAGATACAAGGCGCGTTTGTGGGGCCTCGTACATGTGTGTCGGTAGCATAGTGAAGAGTGCGCTGGGCGTCCATCGTCTCGGATCATGAGTTCGATTCCCGGTGATGGCACTTTCTGTGCCATGTTTTTCTTAGCCATCTGTTGGTGTGCGTTTTACCAGCGTCATATCCGTGACGCATATACGTTGGTGAATTCTTGGTAGACCCTGCATAAAAGGCCTTCGCGGTAAAAAAGCTATGCACGCCATTCCCTAGTGTGATTCCTACGCATCACTCATGCTCTATGAGAACAACATACAGAATATGCGCTTCTCTATTTCAATATTAGCTTCTTGGTGTTACTATTGTCAAAATACCACAGTTATAAACGTGTCATTTTCTTTGAACTGAATAGTACGCACTCGTGGTCCCATGGAGTATAGTCCTCATCGTCCTCAGCGTCCTGAAAAAGAAAAATGCGATGTGTAATATCAGTTGCAGATAATATACTCACTCTCATATAACCACTCGAAGTACATAAGGATATGACCGCCGCGAAAATATGTGTCAACGTATCAGAACCTGCGCGAATGTGACCCCATTTTCTCGCAGTCCGCGTACAGCCGCGACCGCGACGGGTTTCAGGCAAGTGGGGACAGAAATAGGTCTTTCAACTGAAGGTGTTGATTCACCTCATATGGATATCTGCCAATTGCAACAAATACAGTGGCATATCCAATAAACCCAAGAGCATCTAAGCGGCGCAGCGTTCCGAACTGCAGGAGGAAAACAATAATTAACAAATAGGAAGAACACGCCGAGCGCTTGATAACTGCTCAGCTCACCTCACGCGGCCTTTGCGCTGTGGTTTGGGGTGGTGGTTCGTACTTTACGGCCGGGGCGCTGCGGGGGTTGATGGCGGTGGCAGTGCTCAAGACTTGGCTCAGGTGAGGTCAGTCGCACTTCTCAAGACGGAGCGTAGAAAGACCCCCGAGAAAGCGATGCTCGTTCTCGGGTTGAGAGGAGGAATAACCCCTAAAAAAGGGGGAATGAAGCGAACGGGACGTCTCGGCTTGAGAATTAGCGCCGGGCTCGAAGAGCCACGGTGTTCGAAACGTGCCCTCTCCAACGCGACCCGTCGGGCCACTGCGCGCGTAAGCATATCATAAGCCGACGCGACGCGTTGAATACGCTGGGTTGCGGGTACAAACCCACATCCCCCTTATTCAACCCTCTAGCCAAGAAAGAGGACCGCCTTCTCCACCAGCTTTCTAAGAAGGGGGCTAACGACTCCAACAGGAACACGGCGAATTCCGCGTTAATGAGGGAGCTGTACCAGATGCGCAGACCATCACTATCGATGAGAGTGTAGTCGCCAGGCGAGCTGGAACAGTGCCGATGAGAGTGATGGCACTGGGGTGACTTGAAAGTTAATGGCTGCGCGTCACAAAACAAGGCAGCGCAGTACAAATAGGCCGTGACTGTTGCGGGCGTCGCCCACTTGCTCGATCGCCGGACCTTGTAGGCCTATGCTGTTGGAGGAGGGCACCCAGCTTTGAGCTGAATTATGCCGGCCGTGCAAATGTTAGGTTGACTTGTGGTAGAATGCTTCTTTCTTTTATTCTTTTTGAAATTGGCTTCGTGTGGCGCGCCTCCGCTACTCTGACACTTTGGGCACGCAAAGGAGCAAATGAGGCGCTGGTCCCTCCTCGGTGTCACCTCACGAGTTGTTGCTGAGCAGGGAGTCCGCTGCGAGCATGGTTTGCAGTTCAGTCTCGGGCGCTGCCTGCTTCCTTGTAGGGCTCGCAAGTCGCTGCTTTGCGCCGGGTTGTGAAGTGATTCTCTGAGCTTTTGCTCCCATGGTCATTAGGG
This sequence comes from Rhipicephalus sanguineus, assembly GCF_013339695.2. NCBI lineage: Eukaryota > Metazoa > Arthropoda > Arachnida > Ixodida > Ixodidae > Rhipicephalus > Rhipicephalus sanguineus. The sequence goes on along the minus strand of NC_051182.1, from coordinate 84,080,677 downwards.
GCCAGAAGCTGTCTGGCTGTTCTGGCTGGGGTATTGCGGTACTCAGATTTCAAATCTAGAGTGCTCAAGTGCTGCAGATGACTTCAAGGGAGTACCACCGAATGTTTCTTGCAATAAAAAGAGAAGCAGACGAGTCTTGGAGCCATGTGGTACCATGCATGGAGGCAATGTTCAGTTGCTGCCTTAAAAGTAGAGAGGTGCAGTAGTTGGAAGACCTGCACGAAGTGATGTTCTTAAGCAGTCAATGCCAAATGATATCCGCCCACTGGTCACTCAGCAAGAACTAAAGAGCTGGCTGAAGCCCAAAGATATAGCAGAGTTTGACAAAAGCCTCGATAGCGCTAGGCAGGATAGCCACCGTGGTACTCCATCAAGAAATTGGAATTACAGGCCGCAAACCAAACAATTCGCTGGTGGAGACTTCAAACCTAATTCAGGATTGTGTTTTTGATGTGGACAACGGGGCCACTTTCAAAAAGATTGCGATATTTCATATGTCACTGTATCTAAGCAACCAGAAGCTTCTTGCGCAGCTCCCCAGAAGGAGCAGCCATTGGAGAGACGAGCCAAATCAGCGTGACGCACTGCCTTTGTGAAGAAATGAATGATGAGGGATCCGAGAAGTGAGACTCTCCTGGGAGCGAAATCCCGTTTCGCACGTGTGGAAAGTGGTGAATCGTGAAAATTAACTATCCACTGAGATTTTGGGGCAAAGCAGCGACAGAATTAGGCTGACATGTTCTTTTGAACGAGGCGTTAAGCGCACCTGATCTAGGTGCCTTGCTGTCTTCCACACTCATCAGGAAGCGCTAGCCAGCGCGTGACATTGCTTTCCGCCGTGACTAATCAGATCACTACGAGTGCATCAGTATTACTTACTGTGGAGGATTGACAATGCCATCGTCACCACCGCCAAGAGCAGGTGAATGATCCGAAGTAGTACGATAAGAGGATGGGCGTCCTGACAGAAATTTGGACACGACCAGTCTTTACCGATGCGAGGGCAAGAGCATGCGTCTCTGTCCCCTAACAATAGCGCTAACAGCGTACCTCGGGGAACCCCAGAGCAGTCAGATCCAGGTGACTAGCACCGAGGGTGAGCCAAACAATTCGTTAGAAGATTGAGAGAGGAGCAAAGAGGAGGCACATGCATTGGAGTCGCAAGGAATTTATTCTGCGTCAATTGGGGAGCGGGCACATCTGGGAAGGGGAAGATAATATTCAGGACAGCGATTGGATTGATCCAGTGACTGAGCATTCTTTCGCAGAAGAGCAGGAACGAAATGAGTCACAGGTCGATGCTCGGCACCAGGCGAAAGAGGGCCGCATGGTATGGCTGTCGATGGCCAGTTGCATTATGACGTTGTCACGAGACTTCAGACGTACTGGGCCCTTTAATAAACCAACGAGTAGCTGTCTCCTGGAAAGCGCGACCATCGGGGTTCGCACTCGAGCGAAGAAGCGCGTGGTCTCGTTTCGAGAGCCGCTCTTGCCCTCGACCCATTACATGCAGGTGGCATTTTTCCCCCTTCCGAAAAAAAAAGAATGAAAACATAGCACCACCTCGACGCTACAGCACAGGAGCGTGGAAAGAAAAGGAAATAAAAAACCCAGACAAAGCGTAAGGGCAAAATAAAGAACGTGAGTTCCCAAATATAAATGAAAGGCATAAGCAAAGACCAGTGAACGATAAAAAAGAACTAAGAACGCGCAATGTGCGGTTTCATGCCCACAACATGAACTACGTCCGGGCTCAGTTGTGTGTTCGTGCCTGCGATGTTGCGTCCGGGACCACATCGTAGTTCACGTCACTGACGCGGCGTAGCACTTTATACGGGCCAAAATACGGGCTCAGTAGCTTTTCACGAAGGCCACGGCGGCGAACGGGCATCCACACCCAAACGTGATCTCCGGGGTTGTAGGACACTTCCCTGTGGCGGATGTTGTAGCGTGGTGTGTCTGCCTGCTGCTGCTGGCCGATGTGCAGTCTCGCGAGCTCCCGAGCTTCCTCGGCACGCTCTGCAAATTCCCCGGCGTCAGTTGACGGCTCGTCGGCGTCTAGACACGGCAGCATAGAGTCGAGCATCGTTTGCACTTCGAGGCCGTAGAGAAGCCGAAATGGCGTGAATCGGGTGGTGTCTTACATGGTGGTGTTGTACGTAAACTTCACGTATGGCAAACTTCGGTCGCTTGTTTTGTGCTAGATGTCGATGTACAGTACATTGCGATAATGTCTGCGAGCGTCTTATTAAGTCGTTCGGTAAGTCCGTTGGTTTGCGGATGGCATGCGGTCGTCTGTCGTTGTCTGGAGTTGCGTAGTTCAAAAACTTCCTCCGTAAGTTGCACCGTGAATGCTGTCCCTCGGTCTGTTGTTACACTGGACGGAGCACCGTGACGCGACAGGATGTGGCGCGTGAAGTATTGCGCTACCTCAGAAGCCGTGGCTCGTGGGATCGCCTGCGTTTCAGCGTAGCATGTTAAGTAGTTAGTCGCAACGATGATTCATTTGTTGCCGTCAGCAGCCAGAGGAACTGATGCAAGATTGTCCATGCCATCTTGGTCGAAAGGCGTGCGAGGTGCCTCGATTGGCTGAAGTAAGCCAACCAGCTTAACAGATGGTTTGTTTCGGCGCTGGCATTCACGACAGCCTTTAACGTACTGTTTGATGCTCGGCGATAGTCCGGGCCAATATTAATAATTGCGGACATATCTACTAGCGCGAAAAACACAAAGGACGCGGTAAAGGACGGCAGACAGGACGCGTCCTGTATGCCGTCTTTTACCTCGTCCTTTGTGTGTTTTTCGCGCTAGTAGGTATGTCCGCAGTTAATACGCACCAACTAGCCCAACTTCGCTTCTCTAATACTGCCAACAGTACCTCTCGCTTACTCTGGCAAGTGTTCTTGAGAAGTCTAGCTAGATAGCCAGATGTGGGTTCGCCATGGCAGGCGACGAGGACGTCGTCGCGCATGTCTCTGGGAACCGTCAGGAGGTAAGTACGGTCGTTCGAACGGGCGTTCTTCTTTACAGCACGCCGTCTCGCAGACAGAACGACGTCAACGCGTGGGACAGATGGCGTGCTATGGCTGTACCGCGGCCCTCTGAATGATCGATGATCGGCCGAATCTCTGCGACATCTCGCTGCTGACTGCTCAAATCCGACCAGCTGATGGCGCCCAGGAAACCGTCATCGTCCTCTGCTTCCTGACTGATGACATGAATGGGTGAGCGCGATAGCGTGTCAGCATCTCCGTGTTTACGGCCAGACATATAAACGACGGTGACGTCAAATTCCTGTAGCCGCAAGCTCCACCGTGCTAGTCGTTCTGAAGGGTCGCGCATGCTTGTCAAGCAACAGAAGACATGGTGGTCCGTCACTACATTGAATGGGCGACCATAAAGTTAGGGGCGAAACTTGATGATCGCCCAAACGACTGCGAGACACTCTTTCTCGGTAGTCGAATAAATCGCCTCGGCACGGGATAGTGAATGGCTGGCGTAGGCTCAAACCCTTGCCACGCCATCTTGACGCTGAACGAGCACTGGGCCGAGACCGATGTTACTGGCGTCATTATGCTCCTCTGTATCAGCATCATCGTCGAAATGAGCGAGAACGGGTGCTGATTGCATGCGCTGTCGAAGATCAGCAAAAGCTGCCTGTTGCTTATTATCCCAGATAAATGGCGTGCCGTCTCTTGTGAGGCGAGTGAGGGGTTCCGCTATCTTCGAAAAGTCGTGAATAAACCTGCGATAGTAGGCGCACAAACCAAGGAAGGAACCAAGGACGAAAGGAGTGTCGACGTACTTCGTGTTTCTGGAAACAGCGTAACGCTTCTTCCACGAGCAAGTGTCCTGGTCGACGTCACATGGTGCGGTTTGGGCGATGATGAAGCGATGGCCGAAAGAAACTTAATACACTTGCTGAAACAAGGCATTTCTGTAGCTAGAAGTGTTATACAGCTTCGTGGTGGCCGATCGCAATTGCTTGTTACCAACTTTAGCAATGACCATCGACACCTTTGCCGCGGCACTTCGATAGCGTTTACCAACGAAGTAGCAAGCGTTAATAACTGTTGCACGTCGGAAGCACTGGACACCGCAGACATGTCACTGGGTAACACCGACATCAATCCTGCTCTGTTGTCCGATAACCACACTGGTCTGCGCGCACTCTTGCTTGAATTCAGGTCCTGCTTCGCAAGTTCCTCAAAAGTGCGACAGACATCAATCACTCGGCACAGGATCGTCACGTACGAGGACGCACACCCAATTACCCAACACCTCCACCAGTTTGTCACGAGACTTCAGACGCACTGGGTCCTTTAATAAACCAATGAGTAGCTGGCTCCTGAAAAGCGCGACCGTCGGGGCTGGCACTCCAGCGGAGAAGAAGAAGCGCGTGATCTCGTTTCGAGAGCCGCTCTTTCTCTCGAGCCATTACATGCAGGTGGTAATATGGAGAATTTAGATGGGGGACACTGCCTCCAGCTAGTAGCACCAAAGTCGAGCCGAGCCGAAGTGATAGACTTTGTCTACGACAGACCTTGTGGTAGTCACTTCTCAATAAAAAAATGGTTGGTTGATCCCTCCGTCATAGGAATCGGTATAACACGAAAGTGAAACGTGTCGTCACAGAAGTAGTTTATCATTTATAGTGCATTGGTATATGAGAACTTGTACAATGCCTACTGTTGTTTGGCAGATATAGCACCGGTTGATGTGGACGCATCTCACTCACATTGACGCCTAGTGGCACATCTCCGTAACGACGACAAACGCCCATGATCCTGATTTAACCCTTGTGGTAGCTGAAGTTCTTAACGTATACGTGGACTCCGCATATGGTGAATCCCGCGCAAAGATGGCATCAACAAGCACACAATAAACACTGATGCTCGATATGCACTCCTTCAAAGTGTCGTGAAATGCGAAGAGAAACGCTACGCGCGTCGTGTCTTCCCTCTAGCCTGCACGTTACTTCTCACAGGGCGCGCAGGGAACGCGGTGCGACAGCCAGGCGAGCGTCGGAGAGCTATTTGTCGATATAGATGGATGCTATGAGCGAGGCTTGCGCTAAAACTGCCACCACACGGTGTGTTAAAGCGTTGACGAAATTAAACTTGTATTGGAAACGCGCCAAATGGGACGGTCGTTGCAACGGCGCGTTTTTTTTTTGTTCGAGCCTGGTGGCACAGATGTCACCGCCCCGTTATAAAGGGGACGCTCATAGCATCCATCCATCCAAGATCACTCCCAAACGCAAGTGTGAAAGATAAAAGGCGTGTTCATGCCGCCTCCGTAATGTGTTTGGCGGTAGCTCAGTGGGCTAAACGCCCGCCAGCCATCGTCGCGGACCGAGAGGTCATGGGTTCGATTCCCGTTATCGGAACTTTTTCTTACAGTTTTTTTCTTTGCCATCTGATGGCATTCATTTTGCTGACGTCCTTCCGTGACGGAAATACGTCATGAAAGTCTTGGTGGACCCCGGCATAAAACACTTTCGTGTTAAAAAAAACGAAAAAGAGTATTAAAGCGCCCATCCCTTAAAAGCGGCCATCATTGGGGTTCGGTAGTGAATCGACTGGGCTTCAAGCGCTGCGCATATCGCGTTCAACAGGCAAAGCTCTCAGGTCACTACCACCATGTGGGCGAATGAAAGGTGAAAAGCAGCCGTAAGTTTTTGGAGAATGATGATGATGATAATGTTAGTGCTCATTGGCACAGCTGACAAGTGTGGGCAAAGAGCGCCAGTATTATGGGTGTTCAAACAGTAGTGGCAAATGAGTTACGATGAGTTATGTAAATTGACTGTAAAGGGGCCCAAAATGAGCAGCTTTATGCAAGCGTAAAACATATAGATTAAAAATATAAAATTTACGCATGGCATGGCCAGTGGTTATGGTTGTATGCCAGATAATCATAATAAATTGGGAACATGGAAGTACACACGTGGCTCCGATGCCTCGCCTAAGTCCTTGCACTCAAGGGCTAGAAGGTAGGTGCCTCCTTTAAACCTGCCCAAGCAACAACTTCCCTCAAGAGGTCGCACTACGGTCACCTGGGTAAATGACCTGGAAAAAGCTAACATCTTTCAAATATTCTAAAACTGACTCGGTTTTAAAAAGTGGCTCAATGCCGATGAACATTGGTGGATGTAGCGGCACATACTGCCGAAACGGCAATGGGAAATGTTTTTTCTTGTATGTCTGCAGTTCATTGCACTCTAAAAGGACGTCCAACACTGTAAGAGATTTGCGGCATTTTGCAGATAGGCGACTAATAATAATATCTGGGGTTTTGCAACCTGAAAACACAATATAATTATGAGAGACGACGTTGTGGAGGGCTCCGGCAATTTTGACCATCTGGTTTTCTTTAACGTGCACAGACATTGCACAGCTTTCGCGCCTCTAGCATTTCGCCTCTATCGAAATGCTACCGCCGCAGCCGGACTCGAACCCGCGACCTTCGGGTCGGCAGCCGAGCACCGTAACCGTTACATCAGATAGATAATTCACAGTTTGTCAGCAGGTAGCTGTGTGTGATATATGTGTGACCGATCGTTAGTCGGCAAAATATACCATCTGTTCGCCGCATTTTTTTATATAGGTGACCAGTTACCTATGTGGGGCTTAATTATGTGTAGTCTACTACGCACTACATTGTTCATTGTTGCTCCGGTAAATCCTTAGCCTTTTCTTAATAAAATATTTCAAGTCCTTTGCCGGGAGACCTAGAGAGTGGTCGCTCGGTCTTGTTAATGGCATTCCTGCAGTTTCATCTACAAGGCCATTAGCGCTTCTGTGTCCAGGTTCCCAGCATACAATGATATGCTGGTTTGTGATGTACCCTGTACACAGGGTGGAATGGGGAATATTTATTAGGAGATTTTCACTTTCACGGAAGCGTCTAAAAGCCTTTACTACAATAGGACAGTCAGTGATTGCGACGGCCTTTTATATCTTTGTTTTTGTGCTCGGCTTTACCGCTGACCATACTGCATATGATTCAGCTGCGAAAATAGTTTTTCTGGATTCATCACGTTGGATTCAGTGAACTCAGCACCGAGTGCTGCGTAAGATACACGAGCTTGCGACAATGCGCATCTGTGTAGAACTGCGAACTGACGTTAAAAAATGCATTGCGATATGTGCGTGTGGTTCATGTTTCGTGAAGTCGATAAAAAGATATGTCACAATGAAGAACTTCTCATAGACAAGGTGCAAGATCCAAGAGACGATGCTCCAGAAGGCCAACGTCCATGAAATAGCAGAGCGTCCACCCGCGAAGTGAGAAGGCCTCCTTCGCCGCTGGATGGTTCTGATAGACGGTGGTACATGTGGTATCATTGATGATTTTGTAAAACGGTGTTGAGGGCCTGCATTTACCTTCAGGAAGTATGTGAGGGTAGAGTAGGTTCTTTGGATACAGAAAGGCCACTCATCCAACTGAACATAGATATTATATACCGAATTAGTTCTGAACGCACCGGTCGCTGGGTGTCGCAGACATATACTACAGCTACAGCGTTAAGGCGTGAGCCTCGGAGACCCTTATGGAAGCCCAGAAGGCATCGTCTATCACTGTCCCATGTGCGCGGCAAAAGTTTGAAAAAAGTTCATCGCTTTGTCATATTTTGCGTTTAGATCTTTGGGTTGGGGTTAAATGTTAGTCTGACATAATTTCTAGGAATTTAGGCTGAGAGCACACAGATAGTCGTTCGCCATCGATGTGAGTGCTGGGGTCTAATAATATTCCTCTCTTGCTTGAGGACAGAATAAATATACTTTTTTGGGGGAGGAATTTAACTTAAATCTATTCTGAGCTGCCCACTTACACACTTTGCCAAGAAGCAGCTGCACTTGCATCTCACAGGTAGGGAGCTGGCATGATTTGAAACCAACTCGCACTTCATCCACGTAAACAAAGTAACGCAGTGTGTGAGGTATCACAGTGCCCAAGGAGTTCATTTTTATAAAGAGAGTACAGCTCAGCACACCACCCTGCGGCACATCTGTCTCCTGTGTGAATGGCCGAGACATCGCATGATCAACGTCTACACGAAATGTGCTCGCAGACAGAGAACTCAATATTGTTTAGTAAGTTGCCGCGGACACCCTTGTCTGAGAGATCACGAATAATTCCGAGACACCACGTGATATCGTATGTCTTCTCCTTATTTAAGAAAGCTGACAAGAAAGGCTGCTTATGCATAAAAAGCATCCCGTATGATCGCCTCCACCCAGACAAGGTGATCATTGGGGATGTACTTTCTCTGAAACCACATTGAAGAGAATCTAAGAGATTGTTGTTTTCAAGATAATGAACATGCCACCGGTTTGCCATTTTTCGATGTGTGGTGGCAGCTCGCAAATTGTGTGGGCCTCTAGCAACTTAGCAAAGAAGAGTTTTTCTTTGAGGATGTGAATAAGAATAGCTTCTTTCGAAGCGGAGGGGATAAGGCAGGAAAAACATTACGTGTTGTGACACAATGGAGTGTTTTCTGGGTTTCTGAGTGCAAATGTTTTAACATTTCATACACTCTGCGATCCAGAACCAGCAGTATATCTTTTACAAAAGTTCAGGAATGCATGAACCTCTGCAGTGACAAATGCTTAGTCAGATGCTTCACTATTTGTTCCTTTTCGTCACGACACCGTCATGTGGGGTCATGACGTGGACGAAGACAGCAGTCGGCGGTTTGAAGACTAAACCTTGTCTCTGGGCGAACCTGTGCCTGGTAAACAAGAAGTCAAGCTACAGGCAATACACGCCTACACTGATAGCGGCGAACAGAGTGTCCGCCGTCGATAATCTGATCTGCAGTTAGGCGAGTCGGCATTTATACATGCGGCAGCGAACATTCCAGGCTTAACGCTGGTGGCCACGTTACTTCCAGAATGAACTCAACCGTTCGCGTGTGCGCTCAGAAGCTTCTAAAATAATCTGGAAGGTTCCCAGACATTAGGGCGCGGCTTGCGCAAACCAGTGGCTACGAGCACAAGAGACAAGTTCCCTAAAATATTTGAACTATCCCTGACAGGTTCAAAGATCTAGATATAGTTCAAATTGTGCTCTCTGGTAGTCCGCATGGGCTTCTAAGCTCTTTCGGTTATTGTTTACAAACGCTAGCGAATACAGTTTGCGGATGCTCCAGATGTCCCCATCGTCTTCAAAGAAATTGATGCTGGATATAAACGTTTGTCAGCTCTCTCTTCTAGCCTGTCGGCGCATTTTCTTTCCTTGGGACTTTATTTGTTCGAAGACGATGAGATTTTCTGCAGTAGGAAAATCGCGAAGTAAATCCCATGCTTTGTTTTAACAAAGCAAGCATGTCAGCCTGTTTTCACAGAGTTTTATTCCGGAACTGCTCCCATTCGAATGATTCAAACTTCCATCGAGGAGGCTGTTCATTAGTAGAAGCAAGCAGCGCGAAAAGGAAGAAGACGCCCACAGGAAGGAACGACAAGAACAAGTGCTGCGTCGTCTTGCCTTTCGCACTGCTTACTTGCATGGATCCATAACTGGCCCAGCTATCTATACTTCTGACGTTAATTATATTCCGATGTTTTCAGTGCTGTCGGGGAGCAAATGTTTGAGCTCGAAAAATGATACTTTAGAGAGGAAGAAAAGAAGGCTACATAAAAATGCCACATAGAGAAGCATATTTACAATGAACTGCTCGTGCAAGTTCATACAAGAACAGCAAGTCCCGACGGTGCTGTACGAACTCGCACTGCAGCGAGTTATACAAAGAAACGAACTTCACGGGTGTGTACGGATCTTATATGCTTGTGCTTTCAATTGGGAACAAAAGCACGGTGCTTCCACGCAGAACCTACAAAATAAAAAAGAAAAACGAACGGCTGATAGAGACTACTGAGAAGAGAGCAGAGGACGCGGAGGGCGGCAACCCAGGTCTGATTCACGGTTCCTACCGACGCGTATATCACGCACATGCAGCGAAGCACGCCAACTACACTTCTGCCTCCTCTCTGCCGAGCGATTCAGCGAGAAATGACAGAGGTCATTCCTGAATACCACCAACCGCCTCCAGTGCATGCGTCACTAAGCTACGCACAAGCTGTAGCTAGGCCGCCCCCAGCGATTCCTGTGGCTGGACCGCGAAGCTACGCCGAAGTAGTCGTCGGACCCCAGGCCTTCGACTCCTCTGTGCCGCCTACGTACGTCGACGTCGCTCTCAGGCCCCGACTGCTGCTCACAACTGATATCAGCAGCCGCCTCGTCCATCCCGTTGTGCGACATGGATGGGACCCGCGAACCGCTGGTGCCCTTCCGACAACCGCCCCATCGGCTTTGCGTGCGGTTGCGCCGGTCACGTCGCACGCTACTGCAAGCATGCACCACCTCGGGTCGCATCAGACCTCAACAGCCAATCAAGCCGACCTTATTATGACCAAGCGCCGCCTATGTCACCGACGTCCCGCCCCGCACCAATGTACCCGCCGGTCACGGTCTCCACGACGTCGCTCACTGTCGCCGATGCGGCCACGTCCAGTCTCACGCTACCAGAAAAACTAGTCGTCGTAGTCCACGAGGCAAGGGCTGCGACGCTATCGAACTGCGAAAGCCCTCAGCGAAGCCCATCGAACGTGATAGACGTGTTTGTGGACGGTGTTCGCGTGTCTGCCCTTATCGACACTGGAGCCGCCGTATCCGTCATGGGCGCCAAACTTAGCCGATTACTGCGAAAAGCGACGACGCCACTTTCCGGTCTCTCCCTCCGTATAGCCAGTGCCCAAAGTATTCACCCTACAGCGGTGTGCACCGCCCGCGTCATTATTCAGGATGCTCTGTACGTCATCGAATTGATCATAATTCCTGCCTGCTCTCACGACGTCATCCTAGGATGGGATTTTCTCTCCCGCCACGACGCCGTAATTCATTGCGCACCAGCCGAAATAGGGCTCTCACCATTCTCTGATTTGACGCCGGCAGACAGTCCATCGGCTACGGGCAAGGTACATCTCAAAGGCGACAACAAGGTGCCTGCAACTCGTCAAAGGAGGTGTCAGTATACTGCGCCAGTCTCTCCGACTCCGTTGGACTCATCTCGCAATCTGACCGTGATTGCACCAGGAAAGGCGTGCTGGTGCCTTTCGTGACCGTGCAAGTCACTGAGGACAGCACCTCTATTTTTGTTATCAATCCGTCCCCGTACAGTGTCACGTTGGTGCGAGGGGAGTGTCTCAGCAGCGTGGAACCCCGCCAAGACGCACAAGTTATAGACGAACCAGATGAAATGCACTGCCACAGTTCCAGTACGCTCGGTGCTGTTTCCACGTCTGGTTCATCACCCGCTGATGGATTTGGTTCCTCTATTGCTGACAACCTTACGCCGGTCCAGCGTTCCCAGCTTCTGGGCCTGTTGCAAGAATTATGTCATCAATGTACCGAAGGTATGTGTGGGGTTTGTCTGCGCAGAGAGCCAGGAAGTCTGTTTCCAGAATTCCCATGAATATGTTTGCATAAGTGGGTGCGAATGGGGTGCCCATGCTTGTTCCTTGTATTTGAAGGTAGTAATTTTCTTCAAATTCAAAATAGTTGTGTGATAGTACTAGTTCGAGTAATGATAAATATACTTCAGTAGAATGCTGTACATTATGTTGATTTAAAGTTTGCTTTATTGAGGTTAGGCCCTCTGGGATCGGGATATTCGTGTATAAAGCGGTAACGTCTAGTGTGACGAGGGTGGCGTTTTGTGGTAGTGTGCCTTTGCTATTAATCTCTTCTATTATTCGCAGTAGGTGTGGGGTGTCCTGTACAAATGACGGGAATGTCTTCGGAATGTCCCCGAGAAAGTGGTTAAGGAATTCGGAGAGGCTCTCGGTTGGGGTGTTGTTATTGATACTATTGGGCGCCCTGGAATATTGGCAGTGTATAATTCGGTGGATGGTACTTTGTGAATTTTGGGGAGGAGGTAAAACCGCCCTGCTGCTTTGTTGTTTGGTTTCAGAAACTTGAATTCTGATGGAGTTATTAATGCATCAGCAAGGAGGGATCTAAGTGTGTTAGTGATTGTGAGTGTGTATTGTTCTGTTGGATCGCTGTCTAGTTTGCGGTAGTGTTCTGGGTTATTGAGTTGTCTGTAAGCCTCGTGCTTGTACTTCTGTGTTGGCCAAATGACTATGCTTCCTCCCTTATCGGCTTCCTTGATGATAATGTCTTCGCGCGACTTGAGGTTAGGGATGATGCGACTCTCCGAATAAGTCATGTTCCTAGGCTTTTTAGATGATTTCGATTGATTAATGATTTCTGTAGTGATAGCTTTAAGATATAAGTCGAGTTCAATTGCCTGTTCTGGTTCGGGAGTCCAAGTAGACTGAGGCCTGGGCGTTGTAGTACCTGTTTCTGCTCCATCGTTATCTGCAAAAAAGTGTCTAATGCGCATTCTTCGTGAAAATTCTGTGAGGTCTCTGTGGAGTTCGAATTCATCTATTGTGTTGTTGGTTGGACAAAAGTTTAGGCCCTTGCTAAGGACCCTTGTTTCCTCTAGGCTTAATGTACTTGAAATGTCTACAACATTGGACTGCTCTATTTGTGTGATGTTAGCCGTGCTTGGTATTTCTCTGTTTGTACTGTCAGTTGTTAGCGGGACTAGGGTGGTTGTTCGGGAGGGTGTTCCTTGATTGGAAATCATTTTCTTATTCTGCTTTTGCCTCAATTTTTTATTCTGTTTTTCTTTATATTGTTCTAGGTCCCTTTTTTCTTCGGTTGTTAGAATTATGTTCTCGAGTTTTTGGGAAAATTCTTCAATTTGCTCAATGCAGTGGCTCTTGAGTATATTTAAGAGAGAAAATGAAGCGTTGTCTAGTGCTGTTTGCCAGTTATCTTGATATTGGGTGGAGAGAGTACCTAACGCGGGTGTCGCTTTCAGTTTTAGTCCTTTGGGAATTGTTTTGTTCTTTATGCAGTGCTTGTACGTGTTGAGGTGGCAGGTGTAGTTGGTGAGTTTTTGGGTTAGTTTTCTAGCTTGTAAAAATTCAATGCGGCGTGTATGGGGAGTAGTGATTTCAAGGGTTTGTCACTTATTTGTCTTAGTGCGGGTGGATCTGCGTGTGTCCGCGCGTTCCGGTTTGGGAGCTGTTTGAACTTCTGGTTCGTTAGATTCGACGACTGTTACGGCCTGTGTGTGTGTGTGTGGAGGTATGAGAGTGGGCGTCTGCGTGACAACTTCGGTTGCGGATTTTGTTTCGTCGGTCTCGGTTGTGTCGGGTTCCTGGTGGTAGTGTGGAGGTGGGCATGTAATTTGTGTGGAAGGTTCGGCTGTGGGCCTCATGTTGGATGTTGTTTGTGTGTAGGCTTCGGCTGTGGACCTTGCGTTGGGTGTAGTTTGTGTGGAGGCTTCGGCTGTGGTGTATGTTGCCTCCGTTTGGCTCACAGACGAGTGTGTTTTCGGTGGTGAGTTCGTCTTTTGTTCTGCTGTTTGCGTGTGGGATGTTGCTGAGTGGGCTAGTGTGGCTCTAGTGCGTGGCGCTGTAACGGAGACAGGGATGGTGGAAGGGCCTTGTGTGGGCTGGTAAGTGATGTTATGTTGTCCTTTAATTAGATGTTTAATGCGCTGAGCGCCTTTGACAAAGATAGGTCCCCTATCGAAACGTCGGCCAGCCTGATCTGAGGCACTTTCTCCTGTTTTGAAATCTTGCAAGAGTTTGGCAGTCGAAAGGTATTTGTCTTCCACGAGTTGAAAGTGGTGTCGCAGAGTTGCCGCAAGGAGAAGAGCGGCTGCAGACACCCAAAGGAACCCTTGTCATGCGCAGTTCTTCAAGGTTAGTAGACCCTTCCTCAAACAAAAAGTAGCGAAACGCGTCTCGGTGGTGTTCAGCCAGTGACACTTGAAGAAAAGATTTTTCAATGTAGGCGAAAATTCCAATCTTGAAGCTGCGAAACTTCAGTAGTAAGTGAAGTATGTTGGGATTCCAATTCGGCCATGTCCACAAGAAATTGTTCACAGAAGGAGAACCCGAAGCGCTAGATGAGGCGTCGAACACCACCCGTACTTTTGTTGTAATTCTGTCACGTCTCACTACCGCTCGGTGTGGCATGTAGTACGTGACATGCCCGCTCGTACTGCTCGTTGTGACGTTCTCAGCAACGCCATTGGTAGAGTCGCTCCTTATCGCAGTGTTGTATTCCTTCTGAAACTCTGGTTCTCGACCCAGCTTTCTTTGTAGAGACTCCAGCCTCTTCAAAACGACATTTCGGTTGTCTGTAAGCTCGGAATAATTGCTGCGCCAAGGGAGTTCAACCTCGTAGCGTCCATTGGTTTTAACAGTTGATTCCACGAAGTTCTTCAGGACGTATTCGTCATCTTTCGAATGTCTTTATTCGTGGGCGAGTCCCAGATACTCCACTTCCCAGAAAGTGCTCAGTTGCTGTGAGTCGTTGGTTTCCATCAGGCGTATGTTCAAGGTCCTTACGGTTTCTGGCTGGAACTTCGGCAAACTTCTGGTATTTCCATGTAGTGTCCATGCCATGGTTGTTTCGATGGCGGTTAAGGAGTGGTCCAGTCGCTGGATGTTTCCGCTGACGAGTTGCCAGTAACAGTTATCTCTTATGAGTACGCATATGCCAGGCTGATGTAAGGCCTGGAATATGGTGACATCAGGCAAACGTAAGTCATAATGGTGTAATAGTAGCGCAAAAAAGACGAGGACAAGAAAGTGAACACCACAAGCGCTTACTCACAACTGAAAGCTTTATTGCTTGAACAGAAAATATATCTAAACTTGACGCTCGACTAATTCCCGCGCATGCGCATCGTGGGCAAGGCAAAAGGCAAAAACCAGAACAAAAACACATAAGTCCCAAAAACGTAAGTCCCTGTCTTTTACCCTTTCAAGCACATTTGTCTCTGTCAGTGCCGACAAGTCACTGCATACTTCTGGGATTATAGCCTCTATTTCAATGGAGTTTGCGTCGTACTGACTATGCAGCGTAACGCGTACTCTCCGATAATATTTCCGATGTGCAGAAAGGTTTCCGAACCAAGGGATGGTGAGCTGGTCTTCGGCTACCACGGTGGCGTTCAGCTTCCTAGACAACTCTTCTGTGATGAATCTGCGTTGACTGCCACCATCAATTAACATTCTTACAAGGCATTTGTCTGCAGTGCCTACAGCCCAAACTTTCGCGGCCTGCAGAAGTACTGTGCTCTTTGGCGAGTGTGTAGAAGAGCTTGATACAGTGGTCTGTGCTTTGTTATTCTTCTGTGTACATTTTGGGTCGCACATCGCTGTGATGGGTCGTCCCTTGCATTTCACGCAGCTCAATGTCTTCCAGCTTCTGCATTCTTTCGCCCTGTTAAAGTGTCCAGCGCATCGGAAGCAGCATCCTAACTTGCGCAGTTTCTCCTTTTCCTCGTTTACTGTTATCTCAGCTGGGCAGTCATCCACCGAGTGATCTTTGCCACCACATAGCACACAACTCTCTGGATCAAGCTTCACGGTTAACATAGACGCAGAACCTCGGCTGTAGTCGTTAGATTTTGGTTTTCCGGCTAAGACTCGTTCTTTGTGGCCATCCGTCTGCAGCAAAGCCTGTTCCCAGCTTCTTACTTCGAAGCCTAAGAAGTCTAGAAGAATAGACAATTCATCTAGTTGGTCACTAGCACCGCTTGTGTTTGTCGAAGAGAAGGTGCGTTGAGTATAACGGAGCAACATTTCTTCCGGAGGCTTTCGAATTGTTGCTGTTTTAAGTAACACTTCATACTCTTTTTCTTCGACTCCAAGGTTACGAAGGGATCTCACGCGGGCTTGTACCTCTTCATGCAATCTTTGAAGCCCTTAAAAATCTTCGCAGGAGCGGACTTTACGAAGGTGTAGAAGCCGGCGCATGTGATCGTTAACTCATTAGTTGTGGCCGGGCCGCTGATGACACCTTCCGCTTTACCGACAGGTTGCTCCGGAGGTATTTCAATTTGTCCACGTGTGCGACATGGCGGTTCTGATCAATAGTTTGCTCAAATTGATCCCAAAACTCGAGCCATCTAATTGGCTCTCCATTAAACGTCGGTAGATCGAGCTTAAGTCGCTTAACGTCGCACGTGTTTGATGAGAATTGTTGCAAGATGCGGACGTAGCTACAGCTTGAGGAGAGGATAAAATGCGTTCAGCGTGGTACTTTGTGAGGATGATAGAATCTTGATATTGCCCGACGCTGTTAATCTCATCCTCAAGGTTATTATCACTGACATGCTCTTCTATTTGGTTGACAAGGTCTGTGAGCATTGTTTCCTTTATCTTCAATAGGTTAAGATGATCGGTTAGCTCACCAGTTGGTGTTGGTTCCGTCCGCATAAGAGTTATCATGTCGTTGATGACCCTGGTGACAGAAGCTCGAACGGTAGCACGTTTCCGTCGTAGCCTTTCCATGTCGTCACGTCGGGAATCGAAGGGCTCGTAATGACGTGGATTGTTCTTCGTTTCTCTCCCAGCGTCGTCGCGTTAATCGTGTCTATCGGCCGTCCTCTTCAGGTAGCTCCCTTCATCGTCAGGGGTCTTCAACTGTTCTTCTTATCCTGGTCACGGCACCACACTGTTGAAAACCGGGAAGCGGAGCCAAAGTAGAGAATGTCTTGTTTATTGACGCTGAGTAGAAAAACTAAAAATGGAATGCGGGCGTGCGCTCGGGCCCACGTTCGCGTGTCACTTCTTCGTCTACTCTCTTCTTGACAAGCATAATATTTCACAGTTATGATTAGGCGTCTTTTTCAGGATTTATTTATAATAGCGCCTCGTTTTGAGTTCCTGTACTTTCTGACATGCTATTCACTCCAGCCCTCCAGGAGCTCACTTTCTGCCAAGTGAAGCAGGTCGTGGTCTGATACTACATCTCGCGCACTGTTGAGGAAAGTACGTATTGTGACAGAGACGTGTTTTTGTAATGAAAGAAATTTGATCAGTCTTTCATATTTTGCTTTGTTTTGAGCTTATGAGATCTCAGCCATCCATTGTTGTTGCCTGATAACCATGGCCGAGTTTTTCAGCCAGGCATTTCGATACAGCAAAAAGGGCAGATTGTTGTGGCATCCCTGTCGAATACTGCGCAGTGGTTGACATCGAATCGTGGAAAAAATTCCTGAGCGTTCATCAAAATTACAATTACAAACAATTACAATTACAAACAGTTTAACTTGGGAAACACATATAGAAAATGTGTGCAGCAACGCGCTAAAAAAGCTCGCATTTTTGAAACGAAAATTGCGTCGTACGTCATCAACCGTAAAATTAACTGCATACAAGACTCTCGTCAGACCGAAATTAGAATATGCGGCTCTGATATGGAGCCCGCATCAAAAGTACTTAATCGGGAAATTAGAAAGAGTGCAAAATCTGGCCTTGAGGTTTATATACACCACATACTCGCGTTTTTCAAGCGTGTCCGTTCTTCGCGACAGGGCAAAATTGAAAAAACTAGCTCATCGCAGAAATGTATGAAATTTTTATATCAGCTGTACCACGGTCACTATAAAATTCCTCGTGAAAGTTACTTAACTGAGCCCCCCATGCGGTCGGGTCGTACAAACCACAGCCATTTAGTAATCTTAAAATACACCAGCATTCCCTTTTTCCGCATGCAATATCACTATGGAATAAATTACCCGAAGAAGTAGTTAACGCTAATACAACAGAATCGTTTGTTCAGTTTTTAAATAACCTTTCGTTTGACATGTAAAGCTATGTTATGCTGAACAGCTATGTTGGCAGTTGGCTCCCACGTTCATTTTTTATGTATAGAGAATTTACCTCATGTGTTGAATTGTTGTATGTGCATGTTTTATCACTGTTATAATGTTGTGTGTTTGGAATTGCGAAGCATATGTTGATTGTAGTTGGCGTTTGCTTTACCGGTAATTTAGCGACTGTTGTAATCAGTATTGTTGTTATTGTTTATGTTAATGCTGTTCCCACTCCTGCTTGGGCCCGAGTAGGGCCTGCAGTATTTGTAAATAAATAAAAAAAAATATTCATAGTGTGTTCGGTGCACCCCCTCTTTGTGATAGAACGATCATTCAGTCGAGGAAATGAGGTAGAGGCCACAGGCTGTGTATAATGCCGGCAGTCATGCCAGCCGCTCACCTTGGAGCCCAACATGGAGACTCGAGAGCACTTTTATTTATATAAGGCATGCCAAATCCAGAAGAACACAGCCACTATAACCAAATATAATGTGCCCGAGAGAGGACACATACTGAAGGTTAACCTTTGCCACCACGAGGATTGGAAGTAAAAGGAAGAGAGAAGAGAAAAAGAAAAAGAGCAACACGAAGATATGGAGAAAGATATAGGAAGAGGTGACTGCCGATTTTCCCAGGTTGGGTCAGCCCGGGCGTGCCATCTAGGTGAAGCCGGGGTCAAATGGTGTGTTGCGTCTGCCGAGGGGTCTTAAATGTCCAATAACCTTGATATACGCAGGCGGAATTCTCTGTTCTTCATTAAGAGCATTCTCTCTCTCTCTCTCCCTATCATGGGCTCAACCTTCAGGATCCCCTTTTCACGGGACACCTCAAAGCGACGCACGGCGAGGCGTGGGAGAGGGTCGAACCTCTCCCTCTCTCCGTTTTGTCGGGACGCTGGTGACGCCACTCACCAAGTGCCTGCTTCCACAGACGCCACTGCAGAGGTTTGGAGAACGTTGCTACTGTATTCGTCGAAGCGAATTGAGTTTCGGTTGTCGATGTTATTTGTTAAACAGTTTTCTTGTGGGATTTTCGCGACGACAGATTTTATGGGCAATTAGTTTAATAAACCGTCATTTTAGAGTTAAGGTGTTGCTTGTTAACCCATCAACGGCGACTTTTGGAAAGGCTTCCAGTGGAAAGCCTGTTCTTAATTCGAGACGACACTTGGGGTTTGACTCTCCCAGAGGGCGGGTGAACAATAGAAAGCAGTTGCATTTCTTAGTAAAAGTTGAGGCCGTCGAAATATAAGTGCCCCGTACTTGAACCAGAGTGGTTCGCCATTGTGGAGGTGCTAGATCCTTTAGGTACAAAGCTAATTAGAACAGAGGTAAAAATTATCACTGGCCATGACCCACTGACTCCTAACTCGCGCGGTCTGCTCATGTGTTACACTAACGCGTTGGGCATTGGCGACCCAATCACATGACAAAATATTTTCAGAATTAAGACACGCCGAACAAGGCTCTTGGTGCTCTTTCGCATCTCCGAGGATGATTGCGGCCTTGTTCATATAACTGTTGAATGGAAATTGGGCTGTTGTCTGTCTCCATGGTTGCGCTCTTTTTTTATGGAGCTATCGAAGTAGTCTCCCCAGATTCAATGACCGCACAAGATTTTTTTTCGCACGTTTGTAGATAAGTGCTAAGCGTTGCTTAACGATGCTCACACAGAAATATATCTTGTGGAAAAAACACCTAGATGTGATTATCCTACCCCGCCAGCTTCCAAAAGTTGTGTGCACTGCCTCCAGGATCGGAGGCACCTTGCCTGGTTTTACATTGCCTCAGTCGTTAGCCCACCTTTGACCAAGCTACGATGTCATGTGATAGTAGTGTAGGCTTATGCCACAGGAGCGAAGGGACGGGAAGGCTGAACCAGAATCTACGCCAGCAGCGGACACGAGCCGTGGCTTCATGTGCCCCTGCGAAGTGACATCCTTATTTTCTTCTCTTGACGTTGCGTGCTCAAAAGAGGGCCGCTACAACGGCATTGTCTGGCGTTACGTCACATGACGTCACACCAAAATTTGCGGTGGCGTGATTGCGTGTCGAAGAGAAGCACGAAGATATAGAGAAAGAGATAGGAAGAGGTGACTGCCGATTTCTCCTGGTTGGGTCAGCCCGGGCGAGCCGTTTACGTGAAGCCGGTGTCAAACGGTGTGTTGCGTCTGCGAAGGGGTCTTAAATGTCCATTCAACTTGATATACGCCGGATAATTCACTGTTCTTCATTAAAGAGCATGCTCTCTCTCTCTCTCTCTCGGAGAGAGAGAGAAGTATGAGGTTCACATACTTTTCCGATCTGCGATGTCATGATAGGTCATATGGACACGTCAACACGTGATGATTATTGTACCACTCGTCTGCGACGCCGACGGTAAAGCATCTTCAAAACTGGCGGCGCAAAAACAAGGACAAAGGAAAGACTACACGTATTTCCTTTGTCCTTGTTTTGCGCCGCCCGTTTGAAGATGCATAACCAATTTCAACTTGCCAGGCATCAAGTCTTCTGCCGACGGTGAAATGTCGTGTTTGGTGAGGCATATAAGGCTTTCGTTAATATAAAATTGTGTTGTATGTCTTCCAAAATGGGCATTGTTTTTTTTACTGCAATGTGAATATGATCTTGAGGCTGAATACTGTGTGTGCATGGGTGTATAAGTTGTATGCTGCAGCGCCAACGTCGTGTAAGAATTGAAGCAGTGTTTTGCGGAATATTCCGTTTTTTTGGAACCTCGTGCGATCCATTAAGACCGGATCCACTGCGACCGGATCCCTTCGATCGTAGCCAGGTTGTCGAATGACAGGTGGTCGCAGACGCCGCAGCGGGAGCCATAGTGCCGCTGAAGAAACTCCCGCCGAAAGCGGGCTTTCGCCCTGGCGAACGAGTTTCCGCCATTCCCACGTTGATGTTGCTCTGCCCGCACCGCCACCACAGCAGCTCGCCGCTGTTGCTTGCGCTTGATATCACGTGTTAGCTTGGCGTCGTGGTTGGCAGCATTCCCCATCGCAGTTGCGTTCCGCTTCCCGAATTTGCGATGCTTGGCAGGTTGGCCGATCCTTGGTACGCAGTAGCTGCGTACGCTTGGCCACGCAGTCCTATACTTGTGCCCGGACTGCAGCGTCGGCCCAGCGAACACTTCTCTCACGGTTCTGCTGTCGCCGCTGTTCTGCTGCGACTGAAAGGATGACGTCACTGACAGCGCAGCCAATATCGTGCGTCCATCGGTACAACGCAGGGAACGACGTCGCTGACAGCACAGCCAATGGAGAAGTTTCTGGCTAGATCGGACAAACGAATTTTGCTTCCGCCTATACATATACAGCATCGCTGTGAAATATTTTCCGATGCGCGCGATCCTGGATTTGAACGTGCGACCCCCCGATCCGCAGCACGCGGCGTTAGACGGCTCGGCCACGGAGCGTGCGTCCTTCCACGCGCTAACGTCGAGCTGTTTATATGCACCATTGACCGCTTGCGATACGCAGAGCTCGGAGACAATTCAATGTGGTTTCTGCATTACCGTCATGATGACGCGAAGGGCGCGCTTTAAAGGCTGTCGCACCGCTCGTTTCGATGCGCGCTCTTCTGTACCACCTGTACTATGCGCTACAGTGCGTGGTCACCCTTGCACGCGCTCTCATCTCGTGATGAGCCTTGATGAGTTTTGAACGCCTTGTGCAATCACCGCAAAGATTGCAGTTCGCCGTGTGTAACAGGACTCATGAACAATTGGTGCATGAAATAAGGAACTGTCACCTTCAAGCTCGAGCAAGAGGACATGATATTATGTATCAGTGGTTACCAGGAGATACCAGTATTGCTGGGAATAAATTAGGCGACGCTGCCGCCGGCTCAGCCCATGAAGGAAGCAGCGTGGTTCCGATCTCTCTATGAAGTATTAATGTTGCAAAACAACCTTATTTGCTAGCTCGAAATTTTACATGAACGTTTCAGTCGTCTACCTTCTTCGAAAGGCATCAGCTATATATAAGCTTGGCTCTTCCCTCAAGCTACAGCTACTATCACGTATTTCCCACTCCGATGCGAGGCTGTTATGCCGCCTTTGGTTGGCCGTGGTCACGGAGAATGAAGTATTTGAGGAGGAGAAACTGCTCGGTGGCCGCAGCGCGCGCGGCCGGTGCAATAGCGTTACGGAGGAAATGGGGTTTTCACCGCAGAACGACAGATGGCACTTCCGGCGCGTTGCCATCGTTTACATGCTCTTCTCTGGACGCGACTAATAAAAGTCGTGATATTGCCTCGTAGATAGCAAAATTTCGCAGATTTATATCTGTAACATCAACTGGTAGATGTGACAGATATTTTAGCTGCAGTTACTAATAGATACTGCCCGAATTATAGGCCGTGCAGGGCTTGAAACAAGCAGCTAGATGTGGCGCCTGAGCAGACGATGTTTGGGCCTGCATGGGCCTCGGTCCTCGGTCGCATGTTGTGCGCACGCTTGTGTAGGTGACCTCGGGAGGTAAAGTTCCCAATGAGGACTAGCATGCTGCCGTGCATTCCTTCGCGATTTATGGACTTTCAGTGTCTTTAGCGTGCTCACAGGCTTCCGTGTTGTGCCGGCGGCGCTGACTTCTCGATCATGGCGCTGGCGTTTGACGCTTCAGCCAAGGCACGGAGAAAGACGTATTGCTACGTAAACAAAGACGAGCACTTTGCAGACTTTTACCAGTGCTTCTTTAGGATGAGGCGGAAATGTGCCGTGCCTAAATACAACAGTGGCACGCATCCTGCAAAGATAATGTAGTTACATTCAAAGTTCCTAGTGACCCGGTGAGGTTGGAAGCGGGGGCTGGGGCCATACCAAGGAGAGATCGAGAGCCTAAGTCTTGTGACTAAGTTTGGGAGCACCACTACTCGGAGAGTAAGTGCCATCATTCGTTGAAAAATATTACAGGCTTCCTTATGCATTTGAATACGACGACTCGAAGGCAAGGTGTAAGATATATACTTTTAAGGTGGGGACACCACTCGGCTTGCATTCAAGGCGCGTTCGTCCAAATAAAGTAACAACGACGCGCGTCTGTTGGCCCGGTGACGGCAGCGGTTATCATTCGGCAGCAAGACGCAACTTAAAGAGTGAAAAGGCTCTCTGCACTGTTGCAATAGCAAACGACGTGGTCGGCGGCAACGCCGGTGGTGGTGGTGAAAAACTTTATTTTCAAGAAGGCCAAAAAGGTAAAAAAATTCAAAAAAATTAAAAAGCAGCGTTTTCGACGGCCTTCAGGCTGGCGGTTGTGGCGTCCAGGCCGTGCCTAGCCGCGACCTCCTCCGCCCAAGTCACCAGCCGAAGTTGGAGATCCGGCCTGGTTCTGAACAAGGCAGCCTCCCACTGCCGCGGACTTCTTAGGTGCCAAGGGGCAGGGGGCAAGTGTGCCGGGCATGAGAACAAGATATGGTCTTATTTGGTGGTGGAGCTGCCACATAAGCGGCAGGCCGGCGAGTACGTTCCGAAGTGGAAGAGGGCAAGACGTGCGGGAGTAAGAAAGGCGTGGGCCTGAAGTTGGCGCCACAAGTGTTGGTGATGCTGGGAAAGGGATTTGTATGATGGCGTCTGCAGCATGTCGCATTTTTCTCTCGCTAGAAACGCAGTGTGCGTTTCCAACTATAGTTTCTTGCATATCATAGCCACGTTCGCTGACTAAGAAATTCAGATTTCCCGCGATGTACCAGTTGCTACGGGGACTCGTTTTTGTCGATTGGTATCCGCTGTCGTAAGCGGACCGGCGGGAGCTCGACGTTGTTACTTTATCTTGTGGTTCGCGTCTCGCGAGTGTCGTCGCATAAAGGGTATGTGTCTTACACCGTGCTCGAAGGCGAAAGTTTTCTTCTTATTTTTTTGTTCAATCGACGCGTCTGTCCTTCCTCACACACGAGCGTGAGGCAGGACAGCTTTCAGCACCTAACGTGATTTGCACTGCCTCCAGGATCGCAGGCATTGCAAGCTTTCTGCAAGTCGATTGGTTTTGCACTGCCTGCATGATCGGCGCACTGATCACGGAGGCAGTGCGAAGCGACGATGTCATAGGATGGCGTCACATGTTGTGACGCCATCATGACGTCGTCACAAATTATAGGGATCTGTGATGTCATGTTAACGTCAGTTCGTGACGTCATCACGTCAGAACGCCGACGGTCAATTTTTGCGTTTGATGAGGCATATAAAGTTTTCGCCTTAAAAACACCTAACCTAGCTATCGAGTTTACGTTAAAAATAATAGATTTCACGTCCCGCAAGATATGTCACTTAGGTAATTTTCCTCCATGTGGCGCCATTTCTTTCGTTAATTCACCGAAAAACATGGAAGCAGCGAGAACGCACAAGACACACACCACTTTGGCATAAAACACGAAAGGCGAATAGGTGCCGAATGGACTTGAACCGGCGAGCTGCGTCGGAAAGCGCGACGCGCGCATTTCTCCTTCTCCGCTAGCGGACTCTCACGACAGTGGGCGCGTCAGTGCTGTACACGATTCCGCGACTTTATTAGGACTCCTGAGCGAGCACAGTTCCGCCTCCTCAAGAATTTTGCTCCGTGGGCGTGATACTCAAAAAGGCGTACTCGTTTCGCATTGGTATGTCGTACAACTCCACATGCGACTCCTGCGCTCTCTATGACGCCGAGCGATGCTCGCTTCGGATGCTTTTGGTGCAACTGGAGTCCAGACTATTTTCTGTAGACAACATTCTAGGACCGTGGGCATGTGCTTCGAGAGTGAAGAAGGCAACTACAGCGCTACTGTAGTACCTCAAATTAACAAAGCTGACCGACCGCCTGTAGACTAGATGTGCTCCCCCAAGCGTGCTCGTGACTCTGTCCATCCCTCTTAGTCTGTCTCTTTTCGCCCCCTTATCCCTTCCCCCAGTGTCGCTTATTGAACAGGACGTGCGTCTCGTTAACCTCGCTTTCTGTCCTTGCTTATCTCTCTACAGAGCATACGGAGGTTACTTCGCTCGCTGCAGCGGCCGCGGTTTCCAAAGGAGCTTGCAGCTCAAACACAGAGTAACAACTGTGACAGTTCCAGCTCGTCCTGTGTAAGCCTGTGCGTTCGTTTCGTGCGCCCCTCTTTTTGATTAGCAGCGCGCTTTAAGTGTCGATCTGTGAACTTTGTTCGCGATCGTCCTGTGTGTATTCTTTTCGGGCGTCCTTTGTGCTTGAGCAGTGCTGTGCACATTTTGCCGCTCTTCGCGCCACGCTCCAATATGTTGTCATCGCATTGATTGCTTCGCCCTTGCGGCGAAACTGATTTTTTTTTTCTTTTGGGTGGGAGTGTACTGCATGATCGAAACATTTTTATGTTTTGTTGTTCGCCAGTATGAAGCCAGAGTTATTTTTGAGTGTGAACTGGTAATTGGTGCACGAGTGTGCGTGCGCAGAGAGTGATCTATATGTTTGTATGCGATCTTTTTATCGAGTGTCCAGTAACACTTTCAGAGGGGAGGAGTCAGTCTGGGGTATTCGGAGTTGGTGTGTTATAATGTGGCACAATTTATGCGAATACTAGAATGCGCGGAGAAATTCGGCACGCTATGGTAGAGGCCGCTTATCGCAAACGAAGGAATCGGGTGGGCTCGGCGAAAAGGGGACGCAGGAGACCCTATCATGAATAGAAAAGTGGCTCGGTGGTTGCGCCGTAGAAGAGCACCTCTGCGAAAGCCGCCCGCTCGCTTGGAACAAAAGGGAACGTACTCGAGCTCAATGGGGAGCGTAGTCGCGGAGATGGCGCGACGCGACACATGGCCGCCTGGTTTCAGGGTTACTGTTGGGCATACGCGCACGCCCTTTGAGAATGCCGTAAGAAAACATTACATTTACGACTGCTTGGCCGGCTGCGACTCAGGGATGCTTTTGTGTACGATCACACTAGGGTCACCTTTACAGCATTCGAAGCGTTCAGGTCAACAGGCCCCCAGTTGCGCGGGATGACCGACTTTCCTTAGAGCTCGTGGAGCGTCTCACTCTCGGTCACGCATATCGTCAGTGGCCAGGGCATGGGAACATTCTTCCCGCTGTTCGGGCGGTTTCTTTCAATGTTTGGTGCACCGGCTCATGTGTAGACAAAGCTTGCATGTGCGAGCTCTTGCCTGACCCCCAGTTCCGGCGGACAACAAGGACAATACTCGGGTTCTAACTTAGCGGAAAGTGTCGCGCAGTATTGTGGTATGTTTTGACCAATGCCGCTTTTATCATGAAACTGTATGTGCAATTTCTTGTCATGATGTGAACCCCCATGTGTTAGTGACCTGTTGGGGACATGTTGTCTAACCGAGGCTTCAAGCGAGGGCGTTTTAAGATGTGAGTGAGAGCGGAGGTGCGTTGTTAGACGCGGCAGACGCCAGGGTGTTGCAATGAAGCATTATTTTTCCAGAGAACTTTGCTTCGTTCACCGTGCACTCGAGTCATCGAGAGGCGCCGACTTTGGACCTCAAACGCCTTCCCTTCTTAGTGTTGAAGGTGGCAGAATAAAAATGGAACGAAAAATAATTCATAATTCATGTCGTATGTGTGTAGAAATGAAAAATTATTCGACATAGGTCGCCTAAAGAGCCATCATTTCAACAAGCGGTCTGCTGTGTTGAAGAAGACAAGACCGCTTGGAAAACGAGGGCTTTAGCGACGCCCCATGTTCAAGAATGGTTCATCTAGTCGACCTCTCACCTTCCCCTTGACTTCTGCCTTTTTTGGATTTAGTATGCGTGTCTTTTTCTTTAAACTCGTTGGCTTGCCTTTTCAGTTGAATGAAAAAGAATACTACGTTATTACTTGCATGTAAGGCGTGAACAAAACACTGAATTAATATAAAGCTGCTGATTTTTCGGTTGTTCGATGTAGTAACTGCAGAGGAATAACAGAACTGCCGAAAGCCAAGCTTGCGTTCACCTACATTTCAGGAGAATTTATCTAGTACATATGAGCTTCACCTGAAAATGATGTGATTGCAGTGCCGGTAAAACATATATACTGCATACTTACATTGTCATATTCTTCGTATATTAATTGACGATTAAATTCAGAGCCCAATTTGTACAGGTATTTAGTTCTCATGCAGTCGTACGCACGGTTCGGACGTGCTGGATAGAGTCCATCTGTGAGCCCCACGAGGTAGACATCCTGTCTTTGTGCCAGGAACTGCATCGTAAATCATACTCAAATGACACAAAAGTTCATGGGAACAGCAACGCTTGAAGTGTTGCTCTAAACGCATTGCTGGTACCAATTTCTGGTTGATGTAATGCATGTCAGTATATTGTCACGTGGTCGTGACGTCGACGAAGACAGCAGTCGGCGTTTGCAGAATGAAACTGTTTATTTGGCCGAACTTGTGGCCGGGAAAATGAGAACTAGAACTACAGCAATACACGCTGTACAATGATAGCGGCGAACAGGGCGTCGTCCGTCGATCAACTGACAAGCACTCAAGCGCGTCGGCTTTTATACAGGCGCTATCGAACTTTCCAGCGATATCGCTGGTGGCGGCGTTATCTCTCGACAAAGCTGGAACATTCTCGTGCGGCGCGCAATCTTAACAGATTGTTCCAAAACAATCGCGAAGCTTCCTACACATCACGGCGAGGCCTGCGCAGCGCGTTGCCCACAGTCTTTGTGGGTGAAGCTTAGACTCATGAAATATAAGACTCGCGGCAATATTTTGCAAGGTGTTTTAAATACGTAACTATGTATGAACTTAAAGCAAAAGTACGTATACCACAAAAGAAGTTAGATAGTTTACGGAAGTAGAATAGAGTAGGGTTTACGCGAGTTTCCTATAGTAAATCTATAACGTGCGGTTTTACGAAATAGTACAAAATTCGGTATGCACAAGAAAAGCGAAAAATGAAAAACGGTACATTAAAGTGTTCACCAGAGAGACAACATGGATTGTTAAACACAGAAAATAAGAAAGAAAGTGATGAAAAATGAAACACATTAGATTAAAAAATATCGTGAACGCCAGAAACAGCTTATATCAGTGGCTTTTACGGCTCGCAAGCCTTATATTGCGGCGAAAACATTTTCACAGCAAAGCTGTTTAAGCCGGCCGTAAAATATCGACTCTGCCGTAAAACTATTATCATCGTGAACGGGTATGTGCCACATATTTTGGGCAAATTCCACTACCTATCGCTATGGCGTGGCCTGTAATAACCCTGATGGGTAAGAGAACGAGTACAGAGAGAGAGAGAGACAAAGAAAGAATAAAAAAAAACCGAGAGACTGAAAGAAAGATATAAAGAAAGAGAAAGAAAAACAATTCTTGCTGAAAAAAAAGTTTGCGGGAGGAGGGATTCGAACCTGCGTACCATCGATCCGAAGGCGCGCCTCCTAACCACTCCGCTATCCAGAGAGGCTAGGTGAGCGTAGCATAGCGTTGTACAGCATAGTGTAGCAAGGGGGTGGAAAAGAGAAGTGAGCTACAGGAGGAGAGATATGATGGTGAAGAGTAGAGAGAAAGTAAAGGAGAGAGAAAATTGTTGTACACAAATAATGACGGAGAGAGAAATAGAGCGAAAGAAATGAATAATGCAAAAATAGAGCATGAGCGAAAGAGAGAGGTGAAAAAAAAAGAATTCTCGCAGAAGACAAGTTCTTCATCAAGCAATTATTCACGCCACCGACGGAGACGTCGCGCGCAAGTTCCGCTTTGAAGTGCATAGCCTGGCTGCGCCCGATCTTGTCGAGAGAGTCATGGGACGTGCTAAGAAGGTGCGTACTCCTGAGGAGGAAGCTGCGCATCTCGAAGTTAGGCATGTCGATCGATGGAGCGTACGAGCGGCGATCGGGCGCGCTTTGCTGTGCCAAGCTTTGCACCACTAAGTGCAAACATTGATTTCTTTATAGGCGCCCCAAGCATCGCTAGTGGCGCTGCTCTTGACAGGCAGCGCCGTCTGTGGCGTAAAAATACAAACTCGGTGCAAGCAACGCGCGCTTTCCCTTCTCTCCAACGCGCTGCCTCTCGCTTCCGTGCACGTGCAGAGCTCTCGCGGTGCACTTCCGGCGCCTCACAATGTACCGCTTGCAGTGCGGCTTCAAAAGGATCTTCAAGCTTGACTGGAACTTCCGTCAAGCGAACATAATAAAAAGAGAAAGGCTCGTCAATCACTTTAACGGTGAAGAGCAGACGATCGACGACAACGACATCCGACTCAAAGCGAAATGCATTTCCCAAGTCGAGATTACACACAACTTGAAGCAACGTGATCGGCCTCTTCATTCCCAGCAATACCCACATGCGAAGGTATCCACTGGCAAATGAGGGACACCCCACTAGAAATAATGTTTGTGGCAGATTTTACAATGCTGCATGTAATTGGACCGTCGCAGTCTTTTCTCAACAGTCTGCTAAGGGCAGCACGAGAGTCTGTGAGTATGACAACCTTTGGTGCTCCTAATTCTTC
Organism: Rhipicephalus sanguineus; assembly: GCF_013339695.2. Taxonomy (NCBI): domain Eukaryota; kingdom Metazoa; phylum Arthropoda; class Arachnida; order Ixodida; family Ixodidae; genus Rhipicephalus; species Rhipicephalus sanguineus. Next base: position 84,051,552 of record NC_051182.1, on the reverse strand, counting down.
TTGAACGTATTTCAGAGCAACATCAATCGCTGATAGTTCCGCAGTTGTTGATGAAGATGGATGCGGTATGCGAAACACCCGTCTGATGTTAGTCGAAGGGCAATAGAAAGCTGCAGAGCCACCTTGGCCGTCGCTGCGTACAGATGCGTCTGTAAATACATGGAGATAGTCATCAAACTTTTCAAATAGGTGCGACTGGGCCAACTGAAATAGTGCCGAAACAGGCTGGTCAGACTTTTTATGTATTCCGGGAATGGATAGATAAATGGGGAAGGTGCACTGGTTGTACTTTTTCGGGGTTGTGAAGGTAGTGGAATCTTCTGAATTGCCGGCAATCGTAGTAAACAATGCCGCCATTTTCCCCATGCGAGATCCCGGGCGTTGAGTGAGGCGATTAATAAGTGCTTTACCATCTGTTGCTCGGTGCAAACGCTCGATATGGCGCAGCGCTCTCTGGTCTGCCTCTAGCCTCAGGGGCAACTGGTGCGCTTCGGTGAGTAGAGGATTGCGCCTCGCGAGGTAAACCAAGTATGATTCGGAGGGCAACACGGTGGTCCCGTTCCAATTGAGACATCAAAGTAGGTGGCACGTTCAAGACTGGCAAAGCGTACATCAAGCCAGAGAGCACAGCTGACTGATACACCTGTAGGGCTGTCGTCTGATCGCAGCCAGCGCCCTTAGCAGTCAGGGCGTCCACATACTTGAAGAGCGCCTGTGATTTGCGCCTCGCGGAGGTAATGGCAAGGCGCCAAGACAGGTGACCATCGATAATTACGCCCAGGTAACGATGCTGTCGTACCCACTCTATTGGTGTATCACCGATGTACAGCCGGCTCATGCTTGGTCGAGCACGTTGTCTGGGATGGTAAGCAATGGCGGCTGACTTAGCAGGCGAAATTTATAGACCAACTTCTTCTAGGTATTCTGTAGTAGTATTCAGCGCTCTCTGCAAAATTCCGCGAAGACGCGGACCTTGCTGTGAAGGACCGCTTATCCACAGTGCGTTATTATCAGCATAGATTGCTATGCCTATCGGGAACTAATATTCTTGAGGTAATCGGCTTGGCAGCCCAGCAAGTACACTGTTATAGAGAAGCCGCGACAAAACGCCGCCTTGGGGGACACCGCATTTAACAGTGCGCGATTCGCTTGTCACTCCTCCGATGAGTACTTTCATTTTGCGCTCCGATAGAAAGTTACGCACAAAATCAAGCAGTCGACCCGAAATTCCGGCAGCCTACGAACGAAAGCGATGAACTCAGACAGCCAAAATAGAAGGCGAGACAGCGCTGTCAGCTATCCACGCTTGCCGCCTTTATTTCTCGTGCGACATGCCCGGGAACCGATACAGTTTTACCCGTGAATCGCATGCCTTGGTATTGCTCGCACTGTTGTGGTAGGCCACGACACCGCAATACTTCGGACCTCGCTTGCGCTACCGCGGGGTCGCTTCTGCTAACGTGGAAATGCGGCTTCGCACAGCCAGATTCACGGTTCAGTGTGCCAAGCTGTCGGCACGGCGCCCCAGTTACCCGCACCGACCGAGCAGCGTGCGCGCGCGCGTGTTCCCGCTGCCGACAAACAGGTTGAGTCGGCTGTGCTTGCACCCAGTTGCGCCAGAGCTTCTCTGCAGAGCCACAGTGCGGCGCGGTCGTCACGCCACAAACTTGAGCTTCGATTCCCTATTGTAGCTGTGTTGCTCACTTCGCTTTGTACTTTTTGAACAATATATATCCACAGTACTAATAAGCACTAACAGACAATAATGCCAAGGAAAGTATAGGGGATGTTATTAGTGGTAAATATAAGGTAAAAGTGAAGAAAGAAAAGTGGACGAAAAGATAACTTGCCGCGGGCAGGGACCGAACCTGCGACCTTCGAATAACGCGTCCGATGCTCTACCAACTGAGCACTTTTCTTTCTTGCACTTTTCTTTCTTCACATTTACCTTACATTTACTACTAATAACATCCCCTATACCTTCCTCGGTATTATTTTCTGTTAGTGCTCATTAATATTGTGTATGACAAAGAAAAACTAGCCCTTAAAATTAACACTTCTTTCCTCCATTCATAGCGAGGGTCTCGTTCTGGCAGACTTTATGCTTTCAGGTAGTATGCGATGGATTATTGGTCAGCTGCCAGCTCGTAATAAGTTCACGTGCTACGTGACGCCAACTGGCAGAAAAAGTGTTCCACACTCGCCGTCATGGCTACTGGCGGCGCTGACTGACGCTCCCACGTTTAAATGTACACATATACCCTATGAAGTGGACGGGCGTATGGCCGCCGCGGTAGCTCAGTTGGTAGAGCATCGGACGCGTTATTCGAAGGTCGCAGGTTCGGTCCCTGCCCGCGAGAATTTATCTTTTCGTACACTTTCCTTTCTTCAGATTTATTTTACATTTACTGCTAATAATATCCCCTATACTTTTTTTGGCATTATTGTCTGTTAGTGCTCATTAATATTGTGTATAGCATAGAAAAACGAGCCCTTAAAATTAACACTTCTTTCCTTCATATATCCACAGTGTGATATTGTACAACGTTCATATAAATTTCCTGAAGAAGAACAGATTGTATAATCTAGCCATTGGGAATCGCGCGAGCATAAATGTATGTGTAAGTTAGTCTATCGCGTTGTTCTTATGACGATACTACTAGGTGATACTAGGTGATACGTTGGGTTCACCACCTGTACCTGTCCGCTATGTCGAGTTAATAAGGCAAAATCGCGCCATGTTCGCTACCCATGTTCATCTATTCCAACCGTAGATATAGTTTGAAAGTGTATGTAGTACATATAATATATATTTGAAACGATATTTCAAACGAGATATTTTTTATCATGATATGAAGATCTCTAATGACGCGAGAACCTTGCGTGGCCAGTGAGAGCCAACACTCATGATCTCGTGTTAGCCACGAAAAATGTCTTACGATGATAGGATGTAATACGACTGTAAAGTGCCGTAAATGTCAACCGCTATATTGTAATGTAACAGATATATATGTTATGCGAAGTGCTTTATGGGCGTTGATTGCAGGAAAAGCGATCATTATGCTAAAATACGAGAATGCGGAAATAGCACACATTCCTCATCAATGCCTGTGATGCGCAGGAGTTGGGGCGTCACAAAGTCCAGTAATCTCAACGTTTTCTGCGCATGATGTGCTCAATTATGACATGAAAATGGTTTTTATACCAAGTTCATGTACATGCCTACCATTGCCGTATATTATCATAAAAATAGCAAACGGAGCATGTGTACTACTTTTTGTTTGTTTTTCTATTTTTCCACTGGTCTCCATTGCTAACGTGCTTCTAAGATATTTCACCTCTAAGAATAGTGCCGTAAGCGTACGTACAGGACTTTGTGTGTGCTAGCGTTAGCCGTAGATAATATGACTCTCTATGACTCATACAGTAGACTCCTCGGTCATCAGGTACGCTGATGCCGAGGAAAGCATACCTCCTTATGACCACTTCATACCGCTGAAGATGACTCTAATTTAGTTAATATCTGGCTTTTAACGTCCCAACACCGTATGATTATGAGAGACGCCATAATGAAGGGCTCCGGAAATTTCGACCACCTGGGGTACTTTAATGCGCACCTGTATCTATGTACACGGGCCTCAAACATTTTCGCCTTCATCGAAAATACAGCCGCCGCGGCCGGTATTCAATCCCGCGACCTTCGGCTCAGCAGTCTTGCGCCATAACCACTAGACCACCGTGGGGGCCGCTGGAGTTGGCTGTCATTTAGCGCTAGGATTTTCACTAGCTTGTGCAGTCGGGTGAGAGCTGTATTACGATTGTCTCCGAGTAAATGTTTACGTTCGTCTTTCCATGGCAGTGCAGTTGTGTACCTTCCATGTAATTTGCTGATCGTATTTCGGAATCGCTCAAGGGTGTGGCACGGGGTGGAGTCACACTGGTCTGTAATGCCCATCGTTTTGAGTTGCCAAAATGACTGTAAAATCTGTGACATTGCCTCTTCATCGGAAGAAGGATGTACTGTAGGCCATCAAGTTTATATCGCGCTCCATAAATATTGTATACCGGATTGGCCCTTGGAGAGTACATCCGCAGAATGAATTCATAGTGACCAATGCTCCTTTATCTGTGCTGCGCACATGTTCACCGGTCAGTGTCTGGCATATATGACTGTTGTTTGCGCAACACGCACATGGACTGGATAGAAGTAGACAACACGGGCGGAAACTCACAACTGTGTTATTTGAAACATGGCACTTTTATCTTCAACGCTCATATACGCCCCCTGCCGGTGGACTATAAAATCTACGAGACAAAACAAATAGGCGTAATCATCAAATCTACGTCATGGAAACAACAACAAAAACAATACTTGAGGCTGACCTCACACATCTGTAGCATGATTCTTACACGTGCTTTTCAAGAAGTCGAATTCCTCAGCGAACATTGTGATGGAAGCTTGGCTTACACATTTCTCTACCATAGTTTCAATATGGAATTCTTCAGTTTTCTTGTTGTCTGTCTGTTGACAGAATATTTGTGGCCGTAAAAAATGGTGTGCACCGGCATGAACTACAATGATCCACCAGATGAGTTCGTACTATACTACGTAATGTGGAGTCGTACTCCCTCAACCTGGCGTTTATAGGCCTTCCAGACTGTCCAACGTAAGATCTGCCGCAACCGAAAAAAAATCTGGTAAAGCACTCCTGTTTTGCACGACCGGTAGCCTTGGCTGTGCTTTATCTGGCAGCTGTTCTTACTCTGCGTAGTACCGGACTCCGCCATCTTTCGAGGTCGTGGGCACAACTTTGAAAGCTTGTTGGGTGCTGTAAACACCGACGTTACGCCATATCTCGCTGCTACGTTCTTCAAGCCGTGGGAGAACTTATGAACGTATGGGAGAACTGCAAGCTTCTTAGAGCCACTTTCCAGCCTTTTAGGGATTTTTTCCGTACGTTTTCTCACTGGAATGAGTTTGCTACAAACAGTGTTCAAAACATGGTTGTGGTACCCAGCTGCTCTAAGCGTGTTTATCTGGTCCTGAAAGCTGGAGTAGACCTCGTCCGCACATGATCGGAGCAACGAAGACCTCAAGCAAGAAATTGCTATTGCATGTTTGATTACAAGTGGACAAATGCAAAATTTAGCAAAGGGTTTTTGGCTCGTGAACTGTAACGCCAGCACACGTGTTCTGCCCTAAAGAGCAACTTGAAGTCCAAAAGCTGTAGCGACACGTGTTGTACAAATTCTATAGTGAACATAAGCCCACAGGAATGTTCTCTAAAATCTTTTAGTTCATTAATGAAGTTCTGGTTGTAATTATTATTGTGTACTCGCGCTAGGTAGTCGTCCCTGCTAAATGTTCCGACACCTTTCTATCAACGCGACTGCCAAAAATGTCACTGAGAAAGGGTGCTAAAGCCGACCCAATACACACACCAGCTCTCTGCACATACAGGTACTTGCAACACCAACTATTGTAGACTGTAGATATACCATGAGCAGTTCCAGAAAAGATTCCACTGTTATCCTGCACCTTGACCGGAAGTCCAACTTGTCGTTATGTTGCGGTATGCACACTTTTACGCTCTTTACTAGTTCATTGTGTGGAAGCGAATAGTTGAGATCTGCGACGTCGATGATCACCGCACACAGGTGAGAAGGACTTTTGTTGCGAAGAAATTCTACCAGGGCTTGCGCGCTGAGGATTCGGTAGGGATCATTAATCTATGTAGGGAAGTGGGAGACCACTTCCAGCCAAGTATGTCTTTCTGATACTATCATTCGAATAGGAAAGTAATGCTTGCGCGTTTTGGCAGCAAAAATCATCTCAAGCTGGATCTCTTGAACCTCCTTGACACTTGCTGCAAATGCGTCCCATCCTAGATTCGACAGTAGACGAAGTGCATTTTCTTTACCTTGGCTCTCTCTACCGTCCCTTTTTTAAATTCTTCTCAACGGCTGTACTGGCCATTTTTGCGAACAAACTTTCTGACAGCACAACAAAGTGACCTTCTTTATCTGAGAGAATTAACCTCAGTTTTTCTTCTGCAAAAACGACAAGAGTGACAGATCTTTCGCAACGGTTCCTTATCCGAGACGCCACACCAACGCATTCTGAAGAGCATCTGGGGCGAAGCTGTTGTATGTTTCCTGACACCAGCCGGCGGAACGCGAGCTTATCCGCAGGCGTTCGCGACACTTCCAGTGCGAACTTCGGACCCCGTTCAAGTAACTGGATGTGCTCAACTGCAATGTTGTGTTCACCTAAAAGAAGTGCCTTCTGTCTGGAACCTTCTATCCTTTTCTTCTTTTTCTTGAGTAGCCCTAGAAGCACGGACTTCCAGAATGCCTTGGCGCTTTTGTCAGCTATTCGGCACCACTCTCTGTACCTCCTGTTTTGGGTACTCGAACCTTGTTCTCTTGCGCAGATCACTTTCAGTAGATCCTCGTAGTAGCGGGCTTGAAACCACATCTCAGAATTCAGAATGCTGCACATACGACGGCCGTTGCCTCTCGAGTTTCCGGAAAGAACACGAACTTTTGGGGGACACTGATCAAGCTTCTTGTACCACGACGCTGTCCTCGCTTTATATACACTTAGTGCGATTAGCGAAACCACAGTGGTGGGGCTTGCTAAATGAAGATTAGTACATTGAAAAAGGCCCTGTGTACAAAAAATTTGTAGGAATGGTACCGACAATTGGGCGAATTGGTACTGATTCATGGCTGCTTTTTGCGCAAAACAAACACGGACTAGATAGAAGTAGGAAGCATGGGCTCAAACTCACACCTGCTTTATTTAAAACAACAATATGCATCTGCCACTGGTAATCTGACCGATGAGTAAAGACAGTTGACACAACGACGTCATTCATGTACACAAGGCAAGCCTGCCACTTCCAGCTAGCCATACTGTATCCATTACTGTATCCATAAAGTTGCGGGTCCCGAGAAAACAACAAAGGGCATGACCTTGAACTCGAACAGGCAGCCTGGTGCTATAAAGGTAGTACTTTCTCGGTCTCTCTAGTCGACTTCCGTTTGCCAGTAGCCAGTCTTGAAGTAAATTGACGAAAAGTACTTCACGTTGCGGAATCGATCCAGGGCCTCGTCGATCCGTGCGAGAGGATAGACGTCCTTCATCGTGATCTTGTTCAGGCAAACCACAGTCGACGCGGAAGCGCTGGGTTCCATCCTTCTTCTTCAGCAGCACCATGGGAGATGCCCACGGGCACTTGGGTGGCTGGATGATGTCGTCGCGTGCCGTGTCGCCCACCTGCTATTACGGACTCTCGTTATCGCGTCGAAACTCGATACGGGCTCTCATGCATTGGTCAGGCAGTTTCTTCTGTCACGATGCGATGTTTCGCGAGTGCGGTCTGTCGAATTCTTGACGACGACGAGAAGCAATCCTTGAATTGTAGAAGGATAGCTTTCTGCTGGTATTTCTTGTGCTTCGAAAGGCTCGGATTGACATCGAAGTCTCGTTGGGGAACTAGATTCCTCAAAGCAGGTTCAGTATCGTCGATGAGTGCGAAAACATTACTTGTGTCCATGAATTCATCCATGTAGGTGATCGTCGTACTAATGTTGAGGTGTCAGTATGAGTAGCTGAAATTTGTGAGCATCGCACTCGCTTTGCCATCACGCAGCTCGGCGTGATGGAACGTGATGACAAGAAATAGGTGGTGGTCGCCCTCTATGACACCTTTTATGTCTGTTGGTTCTTCGGTGCCGGCGCGAATGAAGACGCTGCAGAAAGGCGGAAAGGTTACTTGCTCTTGTATCACAGTTGAAGCATGATGACTGATTTTCCTATTCGGGGGATGGCATTGTTCTCAGAAAGCGTTACTGACTAGGATCCTAAGTCAGTGACTGCGCGGTGCTGTTTCAGGAAATCCATGCCTAGAATTACGTCTCTTGAACCATGCTGTAGGACCTGAAAGGTCGCCGAATGAGTCGGCTGGCAGTTGTGACTCCATCCGGCTTTATTGTGTGCCATTCAGCTGTAGGGATTTCGGGTTCATGCCGAGTGGTCTATGCTTTCTTCAGCTTGACAGCGAACGGCCCACTAACGCAGCTGTAATCGGATCCGGTGTCAACCATAACGGGAATATTGTGGTAATGGATAAGAACGTCGAGGTCGTTGGTTCATCGTCTTGCGTTACGGTTTGGTCATGGAGTCAGATCACGGCTGCGTCGGCTTGCTCGGATTCTGATCTGTCGTGTCGTCAGGTCTTGTGGCGGGCAAGTGCGTTCAAGAAGGCGCTCTCTGGTAGGCGGCCAGCTGGTGTCTGCCGGTTCCAGAATAGTCGTCGTTGTCAGCGGAGGTTCTTGGGCATTTCGTCGTACACCCACAGCATCTCGAAGATTGCTTCCCTTAGTTTTCCGGATAGGGGTTCCTGGATCGGCGCCAAGTAGGGGACTGTGCTGCCGGTGCTGAGGTGAGATGTAGCGGCCTGGCGATGGCTAATGGGAAGGTCGTCCGGGCGTCCACTGGGCTCTTGTTAAGTAATCTGCTATGTCGAGTGGTCGGTGACCTCGTTGTGGACGCGGTGCGCTGATGGCGAAGCCACGCAGTCCTATCTGTCGGCACTTGCAGCGGTGGTAGGTGTAGCCGGCCTCTTCTTGTTGGTAGCAGAGTGGCCGTTGGTCGGGGCACGCCGGGCGTTGGTCTTCCTCGGGGCGTAGCGCTGGCTGACAGGAGGATGGTAGGGCGTCGGTGGCGGCGGCGGCAGTGTCTGGCGACGGAAGTGTGGCGACGCGGTATCTTGAAGTAGTCGCGGATAGGGAAGGGGACGGCGAAATGCAGCAGCGTAGCTCAAAGCTTGTGGGTGCGGCGGTGCTGGCTGCTGAACACCCAGTGACCGTTGAATTTCCTCCCGTACAACTTCAGCAACCGACGTCACTTCAGGTTGCGAAAAACGTGCAAGCCTTCGCAACTCCTATTGAACGATGGCTCGGATCATTTCGCGCAAATCGTTAGATCCGAGGACTTCAACCACGGCACTGTCTTGAATTGATCGTCGATTGCACTGCCGGGTGGCCATTTCCGGCATCTTCTCGATCGCTGTTGCTTCCGACAGGAACTGCTGGACGGTCTTGGGTGGGTTTTGCATCGGCCCAGCGAAGAGCTCTTGCATGGCTCATCGCACAAGGAAACATACTTTCTTCTCCTCGGGCATGTAGCGTGTGCGTGGCGGAATAGTCGGGTCATTTATTCTGCTAAAATGGTCACTATTTCGATGGGGAGTCACATCCGTGCCTCCGGCAAGGCAGCGACCCTTTTCTTTCGGAAGACGCTCGTGAACGTCTCCTAGAAAGTACTGCGAAAGGGGTCCCAGGTTTGAAGTGTGGACATCTGATTCTCGAGCGATTTCCTTGCTGCTTCTTCCAAGTAAAAGTACACGTGGTGCAGCTTGTCCTCGGAGTTGCAGTTGTTAAATGTTGAGACTCTTTCGAACGTATTGAGCCAGGTTTCGGGGTCTTCACACGGCGGCTCCTTAGGCGTCTTCATCACAATTGCTGCAAGGGGCACGGCGGCCGCCATCGTGCCTGTTGTCTTCGTCGCTGTGGCTTCTTTGCTTATTCGGTACGAGTCTGTATCGGAGGGGGGGGGGGTCCATTTAGTTTGCGACTGGCTCAACTGTCGCTGATTGTGTCAGTGTCTCAGATGTCACGTGGTCGTGATGTTGACGAAGACATCAGTCGGCATGTTCAAGACGAAACTGTTTATATTGACTAACTTAGGCCCCGGAAACGAAAAGTCAAGCTAGAAGTAATGCAAGCTGTAAAGTGATAGTGGTGAACAGAGTGTCTGCCGTCGACAATCTGATTTACGGTAAGGCGCGTCGGCAATTACACATGCGGCATCAAGGATTTGAGCCTTATCGCTGGTGGCCGCTTTAGTTCTAGAATAAACTCAACTGTTCGCGCTGGTGCGCTCAAGCCTATCAGAAGGTTCTGAAATATTCTGAAAGGTTTCTAGACATTCGGGCGTGGTTTGCGCAAGGCAGTGGTTATATGTGTAAGGGACCAGTTACATAACAATAGCAAAAGAAGCTCGCGTGGCAGTATTGTTATGGAGAGCGAGGAATCACATCTCTTCCACTAGTTGCTCGCGCTTTCTTTGCGCTTGATGTTTAGACAATGGTGTTTATTAGCACTGTGCCCACTCTGGCACTGTACGGTGAAATGAAACGTCGAAAGTGGGTAATTTAACGCTTACACTAGAAAATAATATTAGCGCTTACAGTTAGCATATTTACAGTTAGAAGCAGCTATAACATATAGAAAGGGCACGTCACACAGAATAAAAATGGGCAGTATACTTGTGAAATTCATAGCACTTCATTAATCGCGACCATATTTTCCTGCGACGTGTTTTCCTGTTTATTTCTTCATTTTCTCATCGCTAAACGTTCATATCTTATGAAAGGCAGCATCTCAAATTTTGCGCGCCCAGAGCGCTTGCTTCTTATTGCGCCTAGACCGGGGCACTGAAACGGAACTGTATTTTTCACTATAACATTAACTGATGTATCTGCACAAATAAAATTCTAACTTAATAACTTCTAAACAATGAAATTCTAAGTTGAGCACAAGGAAAACGTTATCTTACCGCTGCGGTGTCGTACTTCCAGTCGACTGGAATATAAGAAGAACAACGAAATGATTATCTTTGGTTATATGTAGCAATACATGTAAATTTCTCCTGTCAATATCAACATTCGAAACATAATTAGGACATTTATGAAAACGTTAAACAGTAAATTACCTCAAATCATACCTAAAATAAGCAATCATATTTGTTTCAGTTGGTATCTAGGAGTGAAGTAGAAAGGTATAGCCTTCGTTGTATATACATAATCTGGAATCTGATGCTTCATCCACCATGATGGTTAAGAGGCTGCCGCACTGTGCTGGTAAGCTGAAGGAGAATCGCTTCATTCGAAGTGATGCCGCAGTCAGTGTTGCCATTGGTGGCTACATCGCGCCCAATTGGCCACTTTAAAACCCCGTCTGGCGATGAACATTTCACGTTGGCGGCATGGCTACTTTCTGGCTATTTTGAACTTCTATTTTGACGCACTTCATAGCCATTTTTCTCATTACATGCAAAGAAAATAGCGAGAAAGCCTAACGACTATCATTTGTTTCCAAGTTTTCGGACGTGTCAGCTGATGCATGGGCGTGTCCTCCACCCGCCAGCTGTCTGGCGCTCATTGATGCACTTGGGCCCAGCGCGCCGTACGCCTGCAAAGACAGAATGACGCAGTTCTTGTCGCCTAGTCAATGTGACTCACACCCACTGTGAGGCATTGGCCAAGAAAATTCGCGCATTTGGCAAACGCGGGGTTCGCATGCTGTTCCCGCTGCCCGTCATCGATGTCGCTGCTACGAGCCAGTTTCTAATGCTTGAAAAAACAGACATGCGCAACGAAATGAAGCTGGAGTGGTCACTTTCAGCCAGATATCATTATTCGAAGCTGGACTGGCATTATGGTAACTACAATGACTAAGATGTACATAAGCGCAAAGGATAAGAGGGGACAGGCGACAGGACGCATGGCGTTCTGTGTCTCTGTGCCCTCTCTTCTAGCCCCTCGTGTCGTTTGCGCTGATATGCACACTTATTCATGTTCTACTAACACGCCCAATCCTACAGTCTTCTTCGGTAACTGCTAATCATTTTCGGGCGGCCACTACGATTTACGTTCCTACTGAATGATTGGCTGGAATGTCCCGATGTTACTCTGTCTGTGGCAGTTGCTCTATTTATTTGACATAGATTATATGCAGACACAGGAATTTATAATTTGTTCATTTATTTGCGACTTCCTTTTGGTTAAAAAACCATGGAACATGCGAAAAAACTACCTTTATTTATATCGTATTTCTGATTCACAGTGAAAATGTTCATTGTTCGATACTAAAAATTATTAGTTGTTATGATGGGTAGTACACTTTATTATGAATAATATGATGGGTAGTACACCCATGTACATTACAGTGCCTAGCCAAATGTAAGCAAATAGACCAGATGTAGTCAGTAGTAGGCAATCCTTATTCAAATCCGGCTAGACGCTAAAATGAACATGGGTGTACAGCGATATTTGCAGACACGGTGTATTTTTGCGCATGCAGTTCAGGCTACGAGAGAAATTATGGAAGCTTTGCACATTCACAAAAAAGGCCCTAGTTGTGTAAGCGTGCATTCTATAGCCCCGCACGACCGAAAAATTTCTTTCTTGAATGGTGTTGGCACATGATAATTTCTTCATGGTAAGTCTTAATCTTTTGCATTCAGCTTTTGTTTGGTTTTGCATTTTTGTTTCGTTATGCATTGTGCTTTAACATGTGTGTTTCTGCCTAATAAAGTTAGTTATAAGAACAGCGCTGGTGTTCGTGTCCCTTCTTAACCCAGTCGCCGTTGTATCGCGCTGAACCCACTCAATATGTTCCATAGGTCGGCCTCGACCGTATGTCCCGCAACAATTTCGACGTCAAGATTTCGACTCTCTACACTGCTTATGGCACCCAGGACTGCAAGCAAGAGAGCGTCTCGTCACTTCCCGCTACTTGTGGCCGCGTATGAATGCTCACATCCGTTGCTCGGCGCGGGCGTAGATGCATAGCCAGCGCGTCAAGGTCAACAGACACATCATGAGCGCCCCTGGTCACTTTCCACCACCAGAAGTCCGTTTTGGCCACGTTCACGTCGACCCTGTGGGTCCGATGCTACTATACACGATACATGGTCAGTTGCATAGACCGATTTACCCGCTGGCCGGAAGGAATGCCGCTATGTAAGTTTGCTGTAGAATCTGTGGTATAGGCTCTCGTACACACCTAGATTGATTGTTACGGCGTGCAACACACAGTAACGACTGATCGATAGCGAAAATTTGAATCGCCTTTGTTTAGAGCTCTATCTTATCTTCTAGGCGTAACGCACATACGAAGCGCAGCATGCCACCCACGTTCGAATGGTATGACAGAACGCTTCCACTGTCAACTGAATGCACCACTACGTCTCAACAATTTCATGGACAGAGCGGCTACCGTTGGTTCTACTAAGTCGTCGCGCCGCTGTGAAAGAGGACACGGAGAGCTTGTCAGCAGAGGTAGTTCTCGGCACGATAATTCACGTACTGGGCGAGTTCTTTGCGTCAGAACCGACATCTGCTGAGGTACGCTCTTACGCCGACCGCCTGCGAACTACTACGGCTACTGCTGTACCATGGCCGCTTCTTCATGATCGCAAGACCATTTATATGGGCCATCATTACTGCGCACCCGCCACGTATTCACCCGTCACGATGCTACTTGCACTTAAATAGAAGCACCTTACGACAATCCTTTCAAACTCTTCAAGCGCGACCCAATATTTCACGGTGCTTGTTAATGGACGCGAATACAGGATATTTACATAGACCGTTGAAGCCAGCTCATGTATACGCTGGCAACGCCATCTCAACAACATAAAGCGCCAGACGGCAACGCCTTCATCGCTAGGAGCGAAGCCATGTAGTGGCCATTGGGCTTTGCGTCTGCGGTGAAAAATGGAGACCGAGAATGTCGGATATCATGGCCCTGACATCACCTTAGTCACCCGGCTAATAAATTCTTCTTCCCGGCCTTCTGTTCCTCCACTATTTGCCGCGAGATCGGACTATACGTGGCAGCACCGTCGCCGCGTTTGTGTGGATAGGCGGTCGGCGGCGGGTATACAAATGTACGCAGCGACGCTTCGCCGTATGCGGTTTGAGTCATTGTTGGCGAGTAAAGCGCGTTGACTGCAGCCTAATGGTGATGTATGTGCCGTCCATTGCCACAACAATGCACGCAACCGTCCTAACGAACCTATTAATTGTGAGAGAAGTGCAATCAATGGGGTACTGGCCTTCAGTCACATTCGTGTTTTGCCCCGTGCTCGATGTTTTTCCTTGCTTTATTTGCACGTGTTTAAATTCTGTTTCGCCTATACCACAATATAAACTGTGTTGCGCGACTGAGCCATTGAAGTATTTACTTCTTGCTCTAGCGGCTACAAAGAAAGAGCCTGTATTTCTGCGTAATTAGATGAAGTAGAACTTTGTGCACTCTGCTTTTCTGTTTGCATGAATACGCGTATTGCTGTAGAAATGCGTCGCTTCAGGTCTTTTTTACCGCTTACCATCCTCTGCAGACGATAGTTCATGCTTTGCGGTATCACAAGGATTTCCAAATCGCCAAGACATCACGAGATGGTGTCACTAAGATTCTGTATTCACACGCCGACATTTAGTACTTTTTTTGTCGTTTTGGACGACGCCTAATGAACTATGTGACGTGCTTGAACGAGAAAGCGGTACCCACATTGAAATGATTTCGGCGAATGGACGGTACGATGGTTAGACCTAGCGCCATACCGACACGACGTGTACTCACTTATTAGAGTGCATAAAAGTCTCGTAAGGCGAAATGCTTATGTATATCGTGTAGGCATACGTAAAAGCATTTGATACTGTGCTAGCACAACGGAATAAGCAGTAATCTGAGGACGCGCATGACGTACGCACACATGCGAACGCGGTGTGGCTAGCAGATGACGCAAGGAGCCATCCACACCGCGGCGTTTCGTCCGCTCGCTGCTAGGTGCCGACTCTGCTCGATCTCGCCGCCAATAGCCGTAGTCCAAGTAGGAGCGTACTAAAGGGCTGTAAATGTACAGAAGGCGTGTTTCGCGTGATCCCCAGTGTTTTCGTGATAGCTCTTTAAGTAAAGTAGATCTGGAAGCTTTCTTTCTGAGTTTGTTTATGCGTGGTAGAAATGAGATGTTCTTTATCAAACGTTGCGACTAAAAATTTGCGCTCTGTCTTTACTGGTAGTGTGCTTATATTTAGGTGCAGGGTGGCGTCAACCTCTAGGTCTCTTTTGAGTAGGAAAAGAGCAGCGATTTTTTTTTAGATGCGAAGCAGCTTTTGCGCTGGGCTTTGTCCGTAGTTCCATTGGCGACCGTCCGCTTTCTACCACCTAGCATAGCCGTCTGAGCGCGCGCTCGCGCCAAAGAGAAGTCTTCTTCCTCTTTTCTTCGACCGCCTTGATGATGATACGTGCAGAGCACTTTAGGGGCACGGGCTGCGCATGCTGTCCTAGCTTGGCATAACGCAGAGAAAACTATGTGTGCTGGCAAGCGATAGCGCGTTCGGGCCTGTGTAAGGGGCTGGGTAAGAGGCTGTGACCTCTCTCCCTTACACTCTCTCAGCAATCACGTGATTGCGTCGGGGAAGGAGATTCTGCAGAGGTGCGATGAACCCGCGTGGCGTGCTCCAACAAGAGTTCGGGACGAGTAACAGCAGCAGCAACTACAGTGAATTAATGGTGTGCTCCACTTGCAAGGACGCGTTAACATCGGGCAAGGTGCCCGTGATGAACGGAACTGTAATACCCCTGTCACACTGGACGTCTTAATGTCATTCGAATGGAATGACATTCGCATCTAATGGCATTATGCGGCTGCTACAAGTGATATTTATTGTCATTAGAGTCGATTGACTTAAGCAATCAAACGAGTTCAAGAAACACATTCGCTGTCGAAGTCGAACCGAATACCCAGAGACTCTCTACCCCAGAGACTACTTAAAATGTGTCATTTAGTATTCTGAGTTTGACACGCATTCGTGCAAACAAGCTATTAATGTTGCTTTTTTAAGGTGTCTGTTATTTTAACGAGCACAGGTGTACGGAAGGCTGTCGCAAAATGTTTTTACTCTCTACCTCAGTGGCGTATGGCCGCCGGCACTGTCGGCCATATTGTATAAACAAATAGACGCCTGTGTGCATGTGTATCTGCAGCGATGTAATACACTCCACGAGCGCACTGGACCGAGGCGATGTTTGATCTCATAAGGCTATGAGCTGACAATTGTGCGCAGTTTCGTTGAAAGCTGTTTTCCCGCATGGACGCGGGCGAGTCGGCGTTTTGAAAGCGAACAAACGCGGAACGCTCTGGAAGGCGGAGTGCGCATGTATTAAGCCAGCGCACTCCGCCTTGTTTTACGTGCAGACTCAACAGGGTGCGTCTTGATTCCTCTATCTGACGGTTAAATCTCTTCTTCTGGCTGATGCGCGTTTCGCGCAATGCTAAGTACAAAGCAACTATAGTCGGTGACAAGCTAAGAATAAAATGTAAACTATACCGCTGTCCATTTGTATTATGCGCGTCCAACCACGGCCGCTCTTTACCATGACGTAATGGTTAAGACGAACCAATGAAAAATGCAACATGGCGCCGTTCGCGACGAGAGGCGAGGTACCGCTACACCGAGACCGAGATCCGTCATTTCGAATTTCCTGCGGTGTTTGTTTCTTCCAGAAGATGCTATTTCCTACTGTTATTCGCACGTACCCAGCATCGTCTTCGCCGGTCGTCACCCGATGCAGTAGAAGCTTGTGACTGTGCCGCGTTTGAAGTGCACCGAAGTGGCAGCAGCTCGGAGTGTTTTACAACGCTTTAGCGCGTTCCGTCGTTTCGGCAGCTTCAAGTTGCAACACGGCGTGTGTTCCCTCCATCGCTCGGATACACCAAGCATACCGCCTGAGGGTCACCTCATCGGCGATTGTCGTCGCGTTCATTCGTCTGCAGTGAGCTGAAAGTGAAGTCGGAATGTGCGCGTCTGTGTGCGATTTACCGCCCGCAAAAGCCATGGCATTAGCGTTGCCACATTGCGCTTGTGTGTGTGTTGCTTGGAGCTCGCGACATGGGATTCTTGGTGATCTATTGTGATATGCGCCGTGCTTTGCGCCTATATAAACGACGTATGTGCGGACGAAGCGTGAGAGAAAGAAGGGGACCAACATTACCCGTTAGCGCAACACAATGCGAAAGTAAACAAACCAGGTGTGGAGTATATGCAGTGGTGTGTGCATTATAAGAAGATATTTGTGGTCATCTGATGCGTTTGTGATTATGTGATGTGTGCCTATTGGCGCAGTTGCGTCGTATCTACGGAATTTAGTTCCACCAGCCCAGAATGATGTGCTAGGTTGAAGTGCCCGTCGCGTAAGTATCGCGCTCGTTGCACGAACGCCTTTCAATGAGAAACGCCGTGCGAGGTAATCGTCGTTTACGAACCGTGAAATGATGCGCTCGCTGTGACACGTCGATTGCATGGATCGTGATCGTAACTGAAGTGACGCTGCTAAAACTGTTATTCGATGAAAAAAAAGCGTTTGTTTTTACTGGCGTTGCATCATATTTCACGATATCATATTTGGAATACTTGTTTTTGTCTAACGTGCGTTTTTTTGCATTTCGCGTGTATTGTGGGCATGTATTACGCAGTGATAACTTGTTTATAATAAACTCGTAAAGCTTGTAGTGCATAGACCCTTTTTTAAAGGGCTTATCCCTTCTTCTGAAGCCTCACCCCCTCACTATGCTTCACGAACAAATGAGAAGGGGGGAGCCGGAGAGCTCGGGCTTGACAATGCACGAAAGGAATGTACTTACTGATTGTGTCCACCGAGATTACCTATGTAGACATCTATATGTTTTCCTTTTTTTTCTTCGAGGATGCACGTGCTTTTTCTATGTCCGAGTGTATATTTGTCATCTTTCGGCCTCCTGGTTTTTTCATTTCTACATTTTTTCTTAGTTTTTTGTCGCTCTACCTGCACGGAGGACGATGCTATAAAAGCGCATCGAAGCCTCGTAAATTTTCCCTCGATAAAGACGGGTCTCTGATCGAAACATTGACAAATAAACTGTCTTTTGAGAAGCGTCTATCCTTTTCCTATTTGTCTTACGGCAACCGATGACAGCGTCTTCACAATCTACGTATAGATATATATGCCTTCGCACAGGCACACTCATATGTAGAAGGTGGGGCCCCTCTTCTAGCAAAAGTGGGCCCCCCTGCTGTAATTCCCACTGGGGTGACGCAGTTATGTAACAAATAAGTAATAAATTAACTAAGAACTTGAACGTTCAAGGGCTTAAGGGTAACGGCAGTGCCAGTGCAAATTGTCGAAGCGAGAAACAATCCCACGTAAAGCTTTTAGTCAATGCCAATTTAGCCGCGTGCACCTCCTTGGCGTGAACGGCAACGCACGCAATTGCCCCCACAGTTAAACGCCATGTGTGCAACATGCTTTTATTTCGATGAAGCAAGACGTCAAATGAAGCCTTGGCGTCTTCCCCAAACACGATTACAAGCACGGCGACTAGAGACGCAAATGCGGTATTTACGGCATCACCAGAATCGAAATTCACAAGGGCGACCTCAGAACACTTCGCCATACTTCGCTTTGAGTCACAGTTGCCATAGTTACAGCAGGCAGTGAAGAAAACTGGCGGCGAGAGTTTCGCAAAAAAATTACAAACGACCTTATTAAACGTGACAAATGTCCCTGTTTTGTTCTGTGACACCGTAAAATAATGATTCCTTTATTTTAAGTTTTATGTTAAATCTGGCATTTTTTGTTTTAATACCATATTAGGTACTGCTCAGAAACATCGCCTTTGAGATGTACATTACTTTTTCGTATAGACTCCGAGATGAAGGCGGCGGGGGATGCGATTTAAACAACACAAATATTGTTATGCTGACGCTGAACTCCGTGCCTTCACAATTTATTTTATCTAGCTTTGCTTTGTTTATTTCAATATCAGTGCAGTATTGCAAAATAAGGTTTATATGAGTGAAAAGTATTGCCATTGTTTAGGAACTACTTCGTTTGTAGCGCGGAGGCATGCAAAATATGAGCAATGCGGCCTCGTAGGCGGAGCTTATATTTATTCTTAGGTTGTCACCGACTATAAATGTTTGCTTGCTGCAGCATAGCGTCGTCGTTCAGCGGTACTAGCGGTACTGCCATGTCAGCCATGTTGCTTGTGTTCATTCTATCGGCTGTGGCTACTGGCTAAGCGTCGTCTTGGCTTATGGTGGCCAGATATCCTTCGACATAAATTTTTTTCCGTGTTTATTTAGCTATGCGACTTCCCACATGTCTTTTAAAATAAAGAAATTCGCTTTCATGCCACTCTACATTTACCTTCCTCAACTTTCTGGCCATTTTTAACACGAAAGTGTTTTATGCCGGGGTCCACCAAGTACATCCGTCACGGATATGACGTTGATAAAATGGACGCCAACGGGTGAGAAAGAAAAAAACCAAGAAAAAGATACCCCGCTGGGAATCGAACCCACGATGTTGCGGCCGCGACGGCAAGCGCCCGACGCTCTACCGACTAAGCCAACTCGGGAGATGCTAGGCACGGCGCGAACGCGCCTTATATCTTTCACACATTCTCTTTCGCGGCGGGCGGAGCGGGGCGGTGCCGCCGTCTGTGAGAGGTGGAAAGAAGTAATGCTTCACGATCGACACTTACTAGCGCTTACTCCGAGATTGCACGTGATATCGGAGGTCATGGTTAAAGCGTCTCGATACCAGAGAGGTAGACTGGCCGCGCTGGCGTCGCCGAGGCACCCTTGACGCAGTTACGTTCTTTGCCTTTGGATTCGTGTTAGCGCGCATCGGCTCATCGGAGTAGTGCAGCTTCCACGTGCACGAACGGGATTTCTCTGCCGCCGACTGCTTCAAATGCGAGAGCACCGACTAACAAAACTGCTGCAATATGCGTTGCAGAAAGGACGCGATTTCGACGGGCGAATGTCGTGCCTTGGTGGAGCGAGAGCAGCGCCTGCGAGACAGAGGCCAGCGGGACGCACGCGTTTGCGGCTCCGGCTACGAACCTCTACCTCCCGCGTTGCTGAAGTGCAGTGTGTGTTATGCATGCGTGAGCACAGGCGTCGGCTACCCATTACTAGAAAGCGCACACCGTGCCGTTTCTCTCCTTAATTGACGACGCTTTGAAGAAGTGCATACCGGGTACCAGTGTTGATTATGAGCTTGTTGATATCATCCTTACGCGCGATTCACGATTCGCTGTGTCCAAATATATGTTCACACCGTCAGCTACCTCAACGGTTTTATCATGATCATGGGCGTTAGTCATCGCGATAGAGACATGCTGTCAGCATGGGTGCATCCACGTCAAACGGTGCTATAGCTGCCAAACACGAATAGACATTGTACAAGCTCTCATATATCATAAGCACTACTTCTGTGAAGACACGTTTCACTTTCGTGTTATACCGATTCCTATTTTCTGAATTATCGACATTGATATCATGAATGAATGACATTGCTTTTTTCTGTGTAGCATCGCCACGCATCGAATGACATTCGTTGCACCGAATGACATTCGAACCTAATGACATTAACACCTCCAATGTTACAGGGGTATTAGTCGACCCATGCGCTGCTTAGCATCCCCACATCGTTCCCTTTAGTGGGAGATGGTATAATTTTTTTGTGGTGAGAACTCGAAACCATTGCTGTCGGCCCAGAGCGCGAGTTTGTTAATGGTAAGCTCTATCTGCCTCTCGCGTGTTGCCGCGCACGAGGAAGTGCAGAAAATTTGAAGGCAATCAACATTGAATACACTATGGACTGTGGGATAACGTTTGCTACAGAGATCATTTTTACTGTGAAGAGAGTCGTACTCAAAATACAGCCCTGCGGTAATCCGCTGTCCCTGAAGAAGCTTTTTAGCAGAGCCTGTAGCCTATCGTACATAGAAAGAAAATTCGTACAGAAAATCTTTTAGGCAATTCAGAATTCTGCCGCGAGTTCCAAGGTGTTCTAGGTCGCCAAGAATCCTGAGCCTCAATGTGGTGTCGTACGCCTTGTCCCCCCTCAAAGTAGGCCACCAGACAGTGGCGTGGGTACGAGCGCTTCACGGACTGCGTTTTCTAGACGAAGAAGACGACCAGTTGTTGAGGACCTTTTTCTATATCTACACTGGTAAATGGTAAATGTCAAAAAGCTAACGTGTTTCGAGAATAAACGTGGGCCTCATGTTCGGGACACATTCAAGTGATCTTGCGAGTCAGCTTGCGAGAGCTATGGGCCTTTAATTACTGGGATTGGTTGGTGGTTAACAGGTTTTAAAAACTGTATGACTGCGGCTGTTATTCAAGCGTTGCGCAATTTACCGATACCCGCATTCCGTTAAAGAGCTGCAAGTGCGCTCCTACGGCAGCTTCGGGGAGATGTGAGAGCTTTTGGTAATGAATTTCATCAGGATCAGGTGCCGTCTATTTGCCGGCGGCCAGCACTTTTTCGATTTCCTGCAGTGTAATCAATGTCTTGTAGATCTCGTTGATAGTGCCACTTGTGGGGACTTGTTTGTACCTAAAGAATGACTCTTTTTAGTATGTGGAGCTCAAAACTTCAAAGAGACGATCCTCTAATATATCTCCCAGTTTCTAAAATCTTGTGTGCCGGGAGCTGCTGTAAACGCAGTTGTGAAGAGGGAGAAGCTGGCGTTCAGCCTGTGAACTTTATACCATTTTTGGGGGGCAAAGCACCTTAGGGCCTCGGCGTATCATCGTGCATCGTCAACCGTCGTCTGCTGCCGCGGCGTGCATCGTCGTCTTCTCTTCAGACGGTCCATTTGCTTGAGCGCAAATGAGTGTGCCACCGCTTCAATGCTCGCCGTGTCATGAGAGAGCGAATGGCGCACGCTCACTATAGAAAAGCTCTGTCTGCGATGAGCGCTGAACTACCAACTCGCAAGGAATGAGAACGCGCCCTCGCACACGAGAGACAACACCGAAGCCGGCAGCGTTTGCTAGCGAGTTCCTTGATTGAAAAAACCGACTACTCGTGCCACACAACCGTTCAGCGGCCACCCCATGTGTACAGGGTTCCCAAGCAACGTCGAGTGGCGCCACTGCTCTTATCGCAACTGCGAGCATCCACGGCCACAACACTACCGCCCCTGCTTCCGCGATCACGCAGAGATCTCGGATTGCATCTGTGGTGCGTCACAATGTAAGTATTGCTGACTAGCAGTGCGCTGGGCCGAACAAGCACGGCATGCGCGCACGTGTCCTTGCTGCCGCCGCTGGCAACTCCTGCGAGAAACCGGCTTCGCGGCCAGCGTTTGCCGCCAATAACGCGTAGCTCAGCCGCGCGAGTATCGCGCCCAAACTTGAGCTTGTGTTACCTATAGGCACTGGATCTTGACCTGCAATGTATTACCGGTGGGAGATTTCTCTTTTGCATAGTCGAACAATAGAGATTCGCAGCGTGCATGTTTTTTATATTACGTATTTTTCGTAGGACCTTTTTTGTCGCCTCACGGCGCATGCGGCATGCGCTGGCTCTCGCGCTTTGAAAATTGATCAAATTTTCGTGTTTAGGCTAACTGCGGAAAATTCCCCGGTCTTTGTTTTCTCACTTTTTGCTGTTGTACATTTTTTTTTGTACCAGACTGTGATTGTGTCGCACCGACGCGTTGCTTTAGTGTGATATCTTCCGGAGTGAAGCTAGAGCTTCCGCCGGGCTTCAGAAAATGTCAGCTTTCACGTTACTTTCAGCTCGATTACTTGTTTCTTTTTTAGTAACCTGTTCCTCCTTTTGACAGTTAGGTCACTCTGGTTTTGTGGTGGGGCAGCGCTTAGTTGGGTGCTCGTGGGCACTACACTTCGCAGAGGTGAGTTTTCCACGACAAGTTTTGAATCCGTGTTTGTACTTCTCGCTCTTAAATCACATTCTCGGGTCTCGTAATAGGTACGGACTTTACAGTCAATGAGCGCAGCTTTCAGCATTTCGGCCAGGGTGGAACGATGAAACGTTGGGACGATATAGTGCGTTACCAGGTCTTCACCGTTCAGCCTGATGGTGATCCAATGAATGGCGACAACTCCCTGAGCACTTAAGCGTTCGATGATGTCAGATTCTGTTTCGCGCACCGGAACACGTTTTGATCACGCCTTGCACTGTGTTCAAACTGCGATTGGGGGTAATGGACACCAGCGAGTGAGCAAACTTCTGTTGTTTGAGAAGGGTGGCCAAGTGGCCTTTCTTTGACACTCAGCAGGACCACCGGATGAGAGTTTCTTTGAGTCGTAGTTATATGCTATCAAGCTCTAAAAAGTCCTAGCGGTCAGGGAAACATACCTTTCAGTAACTGGCTTCTTATCTACAAGTCAATGCAGGAACTGAAAATGGGGAAAGTGGTCGGATGCAGGTTGAAGTTTTTTTCGGTGGGTCACCAGTTCCTCTGCTGGGTCTTCCCTTGTAGAGTGAATTATAACAATGGTATTGGGCACACGGGCATAAAACAATGACACGTGTTCAGAATACTTGAAGTGTAAGGCGCGATGACGACAGCGGACAAACGGGAGAGTGCACACACACGGAGTGCCACTTCCAACAACGTTTATTACGAAATGAGTACAGTATATATATAGACCATGCGCTGTCACAAATTGTTGTGCAGTCGCATTCAAGTAAAACAACTCCTTTGGTGATAATACAATTGTGGCGTTTTTTTTCAAAAAGAGCCTAATGCAGAAACTGAAGGCGGGCGAAATTTCACTGCAGCGTAAACCACGAATAAGTATGTGAGTTCTAACACAGTTGGAATCAAATTGGGGCTGTGGGATGCCGTGTCGACGGAAGTACTCATCCCAGCATAAAACATGACTGTTTATTAGCGTAGTAGCGGCAGGGGGGGTAGCATACCGACACTGCGCTTGAACGGTTAGCGAAGAATGATAACTTCGGATCTTGGCACCTTGAGATTATAGCCACCGTCGGTGACGTAAGCCTCCGGTGACGCTGACGTGGCGCTGTGTCTTATCGGGGGCGTGGTGCAGCATGCAGCCGTGTCACGCCGGGCAAGCTAGTGACAAGGCGGAGGCTGCGCCGGTTTCTGCGCAGTGTGTCACGACAGGGCAATTTCTGATTGTAACGTGAACTCAAAAAGGCAGTTTGTAAACAAAAATGAGGCGAATGCTGCATCTATTTCAAACTGAGCCACATTCATTACAGTAGCACTGCATCAACAATGTTGAACAAAAAAGCTGACATAGTCTCATCCAATCTGTTTCATTTGTGTCCTAGTTGCTTTGCTATCGTGTTTATCTGCCACAATAACT
This sequence comes from Rhipicephalus sanguineus, assembly GCF_013339695.2. Classification (NCBI taxonomy): domain Eukaryota; kingdom Metazoa; phylum Arthropoda; class Arachnida; order Ixodida; family Ixodidae; genus Rhipicephalus; species Rhipicephalus sanguineus. The sequence goes on along the minus strand of NC_051182.1, from coordinate 84,027,544 downwards.
TTATCTAGGGCGAGTTGGCAGTTATTGATGGACGTGATGTTGTAGGACAAAACTCGAATACATAGAGTAAGAGGCCCACTTTCCTGTTTATTTTTGCCTCTTAGTGTTTTCGAATTTAGCGCTACAGTATCACGCCGTTCTTTCACTCCAAGACGGTATATTTCAAATTAAAATCATATGTAATGAAGATATTGCGCACTGACTTATTCCTTGAAAAAGTGATTTAAAACGGCACGGCATAAAACGAGCTAAAAAGAAGAAGAGCTGGAGCAATTTTCAGGGCCTTCTGTATATGCCGAGGGCAAGACATCACTGCGGACAGTCCAGAATAGTACCCCTTTTGCAAGGAAGGACCACTCGTTTTTCAAGTCTAGTCGTCGCTATTACGCCCATGAGACGAAGGACTGCATCGACGGAAGCACAAGGACGATGGTAATGTTATCGCAAAATATTGCTATACCGCACAATCCAATCGTTTTAGACTTCTTTTACGAGTGAACTCAAGTCCAAATGAAATGTTCTAATCTTAAGGAGCCGAATACAAATTTTACTCCTGAATACCGACAACAGTGGGCTATATAGATTGTAGCCGCAATGAAAATTTGAAGATATTGAGGGGACAGGAACACACTGGCAAAAAAATGTTGGAACAGGCCCGACCTTATTGTTAGTAGCCAAAAAAAAGCCGCCCGCATCTTCCCACGGGGGGAACTCGTGTAAATGCTTCGCAGGATGGTGGGCGTATCGCGTCATCATCATCAACGACGTGGGATCGGGCGCGTTTATACTAAAGGGTCGATGAGAGTTATGGCCACTTGCAGCTCACTTTAATTTTACGTGTACGCTGTGAATTTTCATTGTTTCGTCACGCACAGGAGAAATCTCACACAGGCACTATCTTGGAGGTCAAAATCCAGTGCCTATATATACGGGGTGGTCATTGAACGGTTGTGCAGCGCGAGCGGTCGGTTTTTTCAATCAAGAAACTCGCTAGCAGACGCTGCCTGCGTTGAACGGTTGTGCAGCCCGAGCGAGGGAGGGGGGGAGGAGGAGGGAGGGATTATTATCACTTCCGTGTCATTGTGTATGTTTGCGGTTACTGCGTTGATTGAGACTGTTATCGCCTGTGACACATACCCGCATAACATGAAGCCTGCTATGCGGGCATGTGCCACACGTGACTGAGGGAAAGGGTTTCATGACGTGCGTGACAGGTATTTTGCGTTAGTCATGTCATCACCAGTGGATCGTGTTCGTCATACACTCATACTGTGCTATGCAAATTTTGGTATATTACAACCTATAGAGACGACCAGGAGTGCGCCCAGACGTAGGCGGCTAGATAGATAGATAGATAGATACGTAGATAGAAACGCCCAAAGTGCCTGACGTTCGCTAAGAAATGCTTCGCATTTAAAACATGTGTGTTTTTCCAGTTTCAGTTAAAGTGCACTTGATTGTTTTAGAAAAAACCACCACAATTGAAGCCACGCGAAAAATCTTTTCGCCTGCTTCGATCGTTCTCTTGGCTTCAACGATTAGTTTTGCGTGGCTTCTAGCGACAGTCGAGGAGGCGCGCAAATCAGGACTGCATTGACAGTCTCGGCAATGATTTGCGAGGCAACCTTCTCTGCCATCTATAACGTTGTTGTTTGCTGTCTCACTCTATCATTCAGGCATTGCTTGGTTTGGCCTGCGTACTTCCTACCACATGACACGGGGATCTCGTAGACCACTCCGGTCTCACAAAAGGCGTACTTGTCTTTGCGATACATAATTTTGGCTGGTGGTCTTCGGAGACAAGGGTTATTGATAAAGCAGAGCCTGGAAATGTTTAAGGGGGCAGAGAAGACCACCTTTACATCAGAAGGTTCAGCGAACTTTTTCAAATTATGGGACACACGATGTACATAGGAAATCACGGCTAGCTTTGCATTTTTTTGAGGAGGATCTTGATTCGGTTGGCAGTTTCGCAAACTCATTTGGAGCGTTTCCGCTACAGAGACCAGGATGGTCGGTGGGTAGTCTGCCTCCTCAAAACGGTCGACCTGCTCGAGGAGGCTAACTGTGGCTCTGTGTGCGCAGGACTTCTTAAAAGCATTCAGCAAGCAGATGTTGTGGATGCTGAGTTTGACGAGCTAAAATAATAAATTTTGTTGGAAGTGACACCCTATGCGTGTGTGTACTCTCCCTTTTGTAAGATTTCGTCGTCGCACCTAACACTGTAAATATGCTGAACCAACACGCCCAGTGTGTCATTCTTACGTCATGTGTTCAGAAATTCCCACATGATCACTTCAAAGACCACCAACATTTGTGGTGTCATTATGGCGTCATCATGACTTCACATAAAATGACGCCACGAGACGGCATCATCACATGAATTCCTTGCCTAGTCAAAAGTGTGGTGATCCTGGAGACAGTGCCACACCGCCGTAGGTGCAAAATGTTTTCCTGAGATGGAGACGAAGAATCAACGCATTGACTGGGAAGAATAGCATAGTCACAGTTAATCTCAACATTACCAACATAGTCAGTGCGAGTGCCAATTTAAGAGCCATATGTCTGTCATTAGAGTCGTTGTACATTTTTTGAATTACTGCAATGAGATACTCGGATTGGTGGTTGCTACTTACCGCAGTCTTTAAGGCTAACGCATTTACTGTCGCGACGTCGATGCAGGCCGGGTTTACAGCCACATACTTGGTCCCCTGGCTTGCAATGAACTGTTACATCTGGGCACGTCTCTTCGCCTGTGGTTCCATCGTGTTTACACCACATTTTCTGTTCATTCCGCGGGCAACCTAAAAAAGTAAACCAAAATAGGAAATATAGTGGATATAATAATAGTTCATTACCAGAATACATTTCTATAACAATACTCCGTAACCACTCAAAATATCAATAATGTACGCGTTAAAACTGTTGGATATATTGCTACGCTCTTTTATGAGGTTGTTTTGTTGTATTTGGGTTTCACCCATAAAAGCTATTAGGATGACTCGGCGCAGGCCACGTCGCATTGCTGCGGAATCTTCGCGATCCTTTGAGATTACTTTGTTAAGAAAGTGTCAACCCGGCAACATGGGACACTTTCCGATACAGATTTTTGGCAACTTCACGTACGAAAGCAACGGGCCGAATCTCTATTCAAATGCGGATTGCACTTGCCTAATGAGACCGTCGGTGCATGCACGGAAGGGATAAAGCGTCTTTCTCGTACTGTCGACCTGGTTATATCTGAGAAGAAGATCCGTTACCTCATGCGCGGTGTCAACTACGAGCTGCTTGCAGGACTGATGCGCAAGACTCCCGAAACCATGGCTGGGTACCGAGGCAGCGGAAATCGAAAAGGTGGGGGAAATGCGGAACAAACAATTCAATCCTGTCATAACACCGGAATTTACCGTCATTCAAAGAATCTGCTCTCATCATTTACGCGAAACCATAATGGCCCTTGTATATTAAGAACTGCGCTGGATGTTTACGTGGCCCAGCCTGAAGTGGTCGCGATCGTGATTATTGTTCGCGTATAAATTGAACCGTCAATGAGAACTCCTAAAACGCGACAACCTCTGCCAGAAGCGATTAGACAATCCGCAGCTGCACATAACGCATCGCCACGCCGCACCAGCGTGAATCCCAACACCTCCTCAACCGTTCCACAGCCACCACCCCATCTGCTGACACCATCTCGTCTACGAGCCGGCCAGAGCTACGCCCCGCGAAGAACCGTCGTTTGGCCTGCCACTGATCACCCCTCTCCCCCTGCACTATGCAGTGCTGGCAGTAACGCGTTGCAAGTAACGCCGTTACCGACAACGCACAACTTTTTTCGGTAATTTAGTGACGCACTCGTAACTATTTCGTAACTGTAACGAGTAACGTACATAAGTTAACATTTTTCGGTAACGTGAGGCGTCACGTTACCCGTTACTTTTTATTATAATTATCCCGGGAGCATTACAGAAATGGCCGCGGCGGCTGCATTTTCGATGGAGGCGAAAATGTTTGATCCCGTGTACTTAGATTTAGGTGTACGTCAAATAACCCGAGGTGGTCGAAATTCCTGGTGCCCTCCACTACGGCGTCCCTCATAATCATATTGTGGTTTTGGGACGTTAAACACCAGATTTAAAAAAAGAACCTTAAAGAAAACTCCTCCATCTCGTATGCGCCACCTTCCCAGAACTATCCTTATGTCGCAGCGGCGGACTGCTATCGGCCTGCCAAGTGCTGACAATAGCTAATGCGTCCGTCGAGTGCGCATTTACGCCTACTGCGGACGTATTCACTGAGAAGGGAGACATGCTGCTTGACGAAAGCTTAGAAATAGAGCTGTTAGTTAAATTGTACAAGTTATAGTTGTCAGCAAGTTACGCCTGCAATACGAAAGCGCTGTTTATCAGTGCTGTTTTCAAAATAAAATTCTCTTCTATGTGCTTCTAACAGCGTGTATACGTTTCTGGTTGTTGAATTCCTGAGCGAACGAGGCTGACCTTGAATGCCCTCAAATGAACAAGCATTTTTCGCGGCATATGTAGGTTATAGAGGGAAAATGCTTTATGCTGCAAATATTATTTTCAGGAAATATGCAATTTAACGATGTCTTTATTCCTGTAAGATCTTCCCATATATTTCGTACGCTAGTAGAAGCGCGTTGTCAGAAATGCTCTAAATTTGTTAGAGATCAGTGATGTTAACGTTCCGGAGAGCCGTGACGATCAAATCTCATTTTCTGTTTACTGTCACTTTGAGAAATGGCTTTACCATCTGTCAAGAAGTTATAAGCCATCACATGCAAGTCTACAGTAAATGTTAGGCCACTATAATATTGTTAAAATCCGGCACACTTGTGCAAAGATTCCTAGGTATATCAGTAATTAGGCCAAAGTAGCTGCTTTGGTTAAAGGTTTTGTATGAAATATAAATGTGACATTTATTAAATTTTTATTCTGGTTCCTGCAGCAAGGGAACACTGATTGAAATTCATGGGCTTAGGGTAACGGGAAAAATAACGTGCATTACTTTTTATTGGTAACGTTAACGGTAACGTGTTACCTTTTTTGTGGGTAGCGTAGGGCAGTAACGCGTTCCCTTTTTGTTAGCTTAACGAGTAACGTGTTTAGTTACTGTTTTCGGTAACGCGTTCAACACTGCCACTAAGTTACTACTACATGAATACCGCAAGTGCCGCGAGAGAGGACTGCGCGATTTAGTGTAGTCCCACCTACGCGACATCGCCAACTATCTGGCATCATGATAATCGAAACGACGTTGAGTTTCTCATTCAGCAACGCCAGGATGCCATTTTCCTTTCGAGTGTAGACTATGACGCTTTCGCCTTCCCAGACTGTACCTAAAATACTCAGACGATGCAAGCTTCACAAGCAGCTTCCGGCGTCATTCTGAGCGTTCCGAGACATAAGCAAGAACAACTCAAAGAATTGCTCCGGGAGTACAGGGACTGTTTCTCGTCGTCGTCAAAAATACGACAGTGCCCTGTCACTGAGGAGCGCGTGATAGTTGACGAATATACCCGTCCACTCTGCAGAGCCCATGTAGAGCTTCTACACTCGAACGCGAGGTCATGAAGCAAGAAGTCGACGAAATCACACTGCTGACTTCATACGTCCCTCTTACGGATAGACTACACTTGGACCGGCTGCGAAACGCAAGGTATTTGAAGAAAGTGTTTCGGAAGGACCAGAGAGTCCGCAGAGACGATATGGCTTTTTTATTGTCTATAGAATGGGATTAAAATATAGAGCTTGCCCTAGCCACCTCCTGTTCTTCGCCTTCAGCTTCATCATCAATCTGTTTTTTACATCTTCTCCCTGGCGAGATTCAACCGAAGTCTCTTGATCAGTTTCGGTCTCTTGACCAGTTTCCCTTCAATGTCTAAAGCAGGCCTGTCCTCATTAGGTCATCCTTGCGTGGTAAAATCATTTCAACCTTCGAGAGCTCTCTCTGCGCTTTTTACAGCGGAAGCTGTTATGAGATCATTTCAGCGGCAGTTTCTGGCGCCGTAGTTGTCCGCCGCCGCCGCCGGTGTCCGTAACCACTATCGCTCGAATAAGAAAAAAAAAAACGAAAGAAAAAAAATTTCAGGCTGGAACGAGGTTCGAAGCTGGGCCATCTGCGTGGGAGCCCAGCATTCAACCTCTGAGCCATGTCGGTGCTTGAAACTGCTTTGCAAAAAGGTCCTATACAGGCTTCATGTCGGGAAGGAACCACATTAGCATATGCAATATAGCGTGGTAGAAGAGTAAAATAAGCACCAAGCGTCCACAACGCGAATTCTGTAACCAGGCGTCACACAATGCGAATTGCGCAACGAATAGGTTGTTGAATGCTTCCAACCCATTACAAAGGGGTCTGCCATAATTCTTCATCGTCATCAAGCACAGCATCAACAAAGTGCGCATAATGCCTTATATGCGTTTAGCAGGTACCAACGCTTTCCGTAGAATGACAAAAAATGGCACAGTGCCTGCTACCCTACTTCTCAATAATTACAATGATTGATAGCGTAGTGGGTTCCTCGCAAGTGCACTTGTATTGGTTGCCAAGGAAGCCCATAAGCGCATGATCCATTTCCTCGGGTTCTCAGTAAAGTTCTTCGCCCCCCCCCGTCTCTCTCCCACATCAACGTATTTTATACAGCATGACGGGAAAGGGAAATAGCGACCGGGCGTCACCCAATGCAAATTACATAACTGGTGGGCCGTTTAAAGATTCATAACCATTACAAAGGGCTGAGCCATAATTCTTCATCGTCATCAGTCGTCGCGTCAACAAAGTGCACATAATGCCATACAGACGTGTAGCTGGTGCCTCGCTTCTCCGCAGAATGACGAATAACGGCTTAGTAGGTGCTTCCGAACTCCCCAAAAATTGTGATTTATGGCGTAGTTGGTACCTTGCTTGTATTTATGGCGTAGTGAGTACTTGTATTAGTAGCCCCAAGAGAGCCTACAACGGACTCTAGAAACGCCGCTCTTCGAGCTTTCGCTGTGACTGTGCTGCGGTTTCAGCGCAGGCCTGGCGTTTTTTTACGCTGTTCTCCAAGATCTTCTTGTGTAGTTGTGCTACCAGCCATGTTTTCTGTCAACACTCTTTAGCTCCCTTCATTACTCATGTGTCTATCTGATAAATCATTTTATCATTGCAGTTTTTTACTCCCGCAATTGAGCGAATTAGAGTGTTTGAGCTGGCTAATATCGATTCCCATGTTTTTGTTACTTTTAATGACATTTTGTAATACATCTCTACATCCAAGTGTTTCGAACACTTAATTTTGAGGCAACGATACTTGTCAGAAAAATGAAATTGTGCGATTGTAAGCGCGTTACAATTTCATTTTAGCCGCTTTAATCAAGTAACGCGACGATACAGGTGAAGCATGTCATGCGCAATCTAAGAAAGAGAAAAAGGCTAGTTCCTTGTTTTGAAATGTGAGAAGCGCCGGATGCAACTCGCCATAACTTTTTGTAAAGAATCCGCGAAAAAAAAATCGGCATATCCTACACATTTTGGGGATCGGTTTCATGCGAAGCAGTCAACGAGTAGCTGCGTGTGCTCCGTTGTTGACTTTGATCCTAGCGTTACGAGGTAGATCGATGTGTTTTTGCAAGTGGAGGAGGTGCTGCACGTTGTGTACTTACGCGCCACTTTGGCTGCACTGGTATTAAAGGGGTGACTTATGGCCCAATTTAACGTCAGCAATAACGTCAGAGCACATACGTCAGCTTTATCAAAAGGAAGTGCACTCTGCGGTGTGAAGGCGTGAACATTATTAGTTAGTGTATTGTACTGGGTCGAGCAACGCTTGAATATGGCTTGCTGAGCCATAGGAGTACATATGTATTGTTCAATGGACTGTTATAGAAGCGGTGCAAACACTAGAGTCACAATTGACGTTAACGCGTTATGACACTTACATCACAGGAATAGATATGAGGTGTTTATTAGACGGCAGTCGGTGACGATGCTCAATGGCGACAGTTAAGGAAGAACACGGGCTCAGAGCGCGAGCGGGAAGAGCCAAAAAGGACGACCCACTAGAAGGCTATAGAGAGCGCAACCCATTACTCATCTCAAAGGCTTCGCTACAAATGTTTATTTCTTTGTTATAAAAATATACGGTCAATATTGCCACCACAGTTGACATTGCACCATCAGAACGCCTGCATGGGATCTTCCAAGGTAGTTTCTACACCTGGCGGTGCTCTGTGGTAGAATGCTTGACAGCTACAGATAATGCCTGTGTTCAAATTCCTTTTGAGGCCTTGATTTTTATTCTTTGAATTCATCCGGTTAACGCTGCCGATGCCGGGACTTCTCAACGCTCTCGCCTTTAATTTGTTAATGTCTATTCTAGCCGTTCTTGTGCAGAAATGAACGGTGGGATCACTTGCGGCGCATAGCCGCATACTACAACCCGGGCATAAGGGGATGTGACACACGTTACCGGAGGAAAGGGCTTCATGAGAGGATTTTAAAATTATTGCAGTGTGTAACGTTAATAATGTCATGCAATTATTCATTTTGTTGCACACCACGTTATAAAGACGACCACAGAAGAACCCAGGTGTAGGCGGCTATATAGATAGATAGATAGATAGATAGATAGATAGATAGATAGATAGATAGATAGATAGATAGATAGATAGATAGATAGATAGATAGATAGAAACGCTCGAAGTGACCTTGGTTCGCTAACAAATGCTTCGCATTTAATTTATATATTGAGATTTGCTGAATCGTTCAAAATTCTGAAAGGCATCGCATAAATGATCCAAAACAGACGCATTGTCTGCTCGTGCAAATTCAAGGAATGTAGGATAGACAAAAAGTAATCTGGAAAACTAGGCTCGTAGTTCACAGGAGGTGGGCTGGTGATGTACCGGAACTGAAATAAGGGAAGAAGTGGCCTTGTGGTCGGAAATACTATCAGTGACTTCACATTCGAAGCTATTCTGTAAAAGGCATCGACTAAAATCTACATCTGAAACTGCAGCGCTCTTACGTTCAGTTCAACAAATTTCCATAAACCAAGGCATATGAAAAACGCTAACAGCGATTTGCTTATTTCTAAATCCTTCCCGTTGAAAGATAAAATGGTTACAAAATGTCGCGGGTGTTAAACTCACAATGCGATATCGCGTCAGAAGAAGCCAAGGCACGCTCGTGCATGAATGCCTTTAAAGTTAGAAGCTTAACTATGGTGAACGATGGCGGGGGTTAGATAACGCAAAGTATTACGAAAATGTTTCTGAAAAAGATGTTGCAGTAAGCGAATTTGGTGTCGCGTGGACTACGAGTTATTAAAATCTTTTGATCCGATTGAAAAAAAAGTATTGCAACATGCCTTCCGTTTCGTGAAGTCTATCACGTCTAACAAAGTAAAACCTAAAGTTTTCTGCTATTAAATTATATATTATGCAACTAAGTTTTACTATTCCAATAATATGTGGTGAATCAGTGGAGATCACTGAAATCAAATTTGGAAAAAGCTTTTGCTACTAATATTTAGGACGTGGAGGGGTCTTTGTAATTGATTTCTGAAGCATCAGGGTAAAACAGTGGTGTCATTAGAAGCAACTTTTCTTAGGCGATAGAGGACCACAGTGACATTGTAAGTATATTCGTCTTAAATGTATTTATTTATACTAGGGGTGTGCGAATACTGAAATTTAACCTCGAATCGTATTCGAATTGAATATTGCCAAGTAGTGGCGAAAAATATCGAATATTCGAATATCGAATATTCCAGTCAGCAGCGACACTCCTAACCTAACGACTAACAGAGGGGGGTGCGGTATTTAGTTTTTTTTTCCATGTTAGCACAATACGGCTCGTCTGATCACGGTAATGTTATGATTCATCGCCATGGGTGCTCCAGGCCAAAAAACTTCGGGCGCCCATTCACAGCAGCGTGCTGGAAGAATGGGAGTTCCTGAACCAGTGATTCGGTGCGGCAGTGGTGACTGCCCAGCGTGAACAAATTTTTACATGCAAAGCCAATGACGGAGGGTTTCGCAGGCCAAAGTTACGACGTTTACGGCGGTTGCGGAATACGCAACCGAACTACGGAAGAAGTCCGTGCCTTCGTTTCGGGAACCAAGTTGTGAAGGGCTTGACAGTTTTCTTATGTGTTTTTCTACGTGCGGAAATGACATAATCTCCTTTACGATCAGCATGCCCTCGCTTTTGGACCAGGATGTCGGTGAAAGTTTTAACGAAAGGCCTGCTGTAACGACGCTAGCATTACTTTTAGCCACCACACCCTAACCAAGTCGCACCATTGGCCTTTGTCGCGTTTTAGATATTTGTCCTCTCGAATTATTCGAAACTTCGAATACTAGCTGTTCGAAAGTCGAATCGAATTATTCGATTAATACTATTCGATTCGATTTCGAAAGTAGGAATATTTGCACACCCCTAATTTTTACCAATGCATGCATGATGATACCTTAGAAGAACAAAGCATACAGTTATCCCGTAAGGCCTACATACTCCCAATATATATATTTTTCTGATTGATCGCATGTGCATCGAAATACCCTCAGAAATGTCAGAGTTAGATTCTTTAGGTATGTGGCCATTTCGATGGGCAATTGTTTTTCTTTTTTTTTTGCAGTTGTCAAGACACTTCACGAGAACGGGGCGTGGGCGATGAGGATACCTTGAACCATTCCTGCGGCACGTTTTAAAGAGTTGTTGAGCGCCTGAGCTTCGCCTCAATATTAGAATGCAGTAGCGTAATGAGGCCCGGTCGGCATCGCCTTCTCTATTGCTAGGTAGATTTTATCTTCTCGGTAGACGTGTCAGTCGTGCCACAAAGAAAGGAACGTCTGTGCAAGTCCGGAAGAAAACACTGTGACGCTGACTGCGTGCCTCACGCCCCCGTCGACCCACCGCCGTAGAACGACCAGGATGATGACTGCTTCTTGGGAACTATAAGTGCTGACGACTTCGCCGAATGACAGCGAGTGGACCCAGAACTTGGGGGCTTTGTGGAATACCTCGAGGGCCGGACGGCCATTGTTCCGAAGGCATTCAAGCAAGGACTGGCGTAATTTTTCTTGCGGAACCACGTTCTCCCGAAGAAGAACGTCTCGCCACTTCGAACCGACTACCTTCTCGTCGTGCCCTCATCATTGCGACCAAAAGTCCTCCAGGCCCTACACGACGACCCGACGGCTGGACACCTCGGTGTTTCCCGCACGCTCGCCAGAATACAGGAAAAATACTACTGGCCACGCCTTGCTGCCGACGTTGCCCACTACGTTAAGACTTGCCGAGATTGCCAGCGACGGAAGACAGCGCCGACGAGGCCAGCGGGACTTCTGCTGCCAATCGAACCACCTAAACGGCCGTTCCAGCAAATTGGGATGGACCTACTGGGGCCGTTCCCGACGTCGACTTCCGGCAACAAGTGGATCGTCGTAGCAACTGACTACCTCAACCGCTACGCCGAGACAAAAGCCTTGGCGAAAGCAGTGCCGCCGTGGTAGCCAAGGTCTTCGTGGAGAACATCGTCTTCCGTCATGGCACCCCAGATGTCCTCATCCCATGCAGAGGTACCGCTTTTACTGCGGACCTAACTCAGGCGATCTTCAAATACAGCGAGACGAGCCACCGCCGCACCACCGCCTACCACCCGCAGACGAATGGCCACATGGAACGTCTAAATAAGACCATCGCCGACATGCTGGCCATGTACGTCGACATTGAGCACAAGACGTGGGACGCCGTCCTTCCGTATGGGACCTTCGCTTACAACACGGCCGTCCAAGAAACAACGCAGATGACGCCGTACAAGTTGGTCTACGGAAGGAGCCCGGCGACGACGCTCGACGCCATGCTACGGAACGTCACCGACAAAGAAAACCTCGAAACCGCCGCTTACGTACAACGTGCCGAAGAAGCTCGACAGCTCCTTCGGCGATACTTCGGGCCATACGAGGTTCTTCGACGTCTCGGCCCTCTTGGCTACGAGGTCATCCCGGACGGCATTACGAACTCCCGGCGACGCCGCGCACGACTTGAAGTCGTCCATGTCGTGCGCCTTAAACCGTTTTTTGCGCGTTAGCGAACCTGGGGACTCTATTTTTTCCTTTGTTACTGTAATTTATTTATGTATGCACTTGTTTTTTTCTCTTCTTTGTTCTTTCACAAGCATCGGGACGATGCTCTTACAGAGGGGGGGTGATGCCACGCCCACTTGTTTTATTTTGATGTATTCGGGTTTGACCAGCAAGGACGGTTACCAACGCTCGACGCTGTCCACGAAGCAGTGTTCGAGATGCTTCGCGATTGTAGTAGGTCGTTTTGTTAAGGTTGCGATATATATATATATATATATATATATATATATATATATATATATATATATATATATATATATATATATATATATATATATATACGTGTTCGTGTGCGTGTCTTCGATGGCTCCTTACTCGTGAACAAGTTGGTACACCACTGGAATTGACCACAGTATGGCATGACAGAATTTGTCATAGAACAACGTCCTTTAGGTTAAAAAAAGGTACGCCATATCCCGCTAAAGGGGAACATGAGGCGATGCGAAGCCGAAGCACTTGCACGATTGCGTTCCGTTCGCGTTTGTTGGGCATGTTACCGACTTCGGATCGTTATTAATGGTGTTATTAACGTTGTAGACGAAGGTGAAACGGTTAACGAAGGTCTTCATTGAGCAGCGTCTAGTACTTGAGGTGTGCACTTTGCTTTGATGAGGATGGTTTTGTGGTCGCCGAAATGAACCGTGAGTGGATCTTGGTGCAGTGGGTGTATCTTGAAATTGGTGAAGACGTGATCAATGCATGTGCCGTAACGCCTTGAGTTTGAGTTTCAGTTCGCGCTGATGAAGTTCAGGGTCCGCCGCTCGCTTCAAGCGTTTGCGTTCAGCGTCGCGTGACCTTCGCTTCGCAGCTTTGTCTTGAGAGGACGCAATTGGGCTGATGCTGACGCGTGCTTGCGTCAGCCCACTCACTGACGGGACTGTTGCTTCCATCACGCTTCATCGGAAGTGCCGATGGAGTCAAGCGGAGTCAACGAAAGCAAGCGCTGCACTGAACGCGCACTGCGCTCCAACCGCTTAGAGGAGAACAGTAGCGCATGCGCCGCGAAAGCAAAAGCGAGAGCGCAGGAGAAGCGCAAGCAGGTGCTGGTAGAGAAGTGGAATGAGTAAGGCGCAGCTGTCGGATAGAGGGAAGGGGGAGAGGCGCGCATGCTTAGTGTGAGTGCGGACTACCACAGCGAGTGCGGACTGCCACGCCGCGTTACATACCCCCGAGCAAGAGATGCATGACATCTAAAAAAAATATGAGGAGTGCGCCGGCATTATCCTACGTAGCACGAAAAAGAGGCGCGCCCGATAGAGGAGGATTCCGCAGCTCCTCAACCCCAATGACACAGATGACCAGGGAATGGAACACGCAAACATATAAAGAAAGGATGCGAAAGCACACCCTTGTGAGCGCGCATGCTGGATAATGTTGCTGTGAGCCACGCTATTTAGAGGCGAGGCCAGGAACGGTAGAGAAAAAACGCGCAGGTACTTATAGGAGTACGTTACTTGCATATCCGTGTTCAAAACTGTGTTAGCCAAACGTCTATTTCGCTGTATGACGCTGAAATGAAATCGGTAAGCTCGTTGCGACAAAAAGCAGGTGCCATTTGTTCTGTACAGACCTTTGGTGCCATGAGTGTGTGTGCTTGGAGTACATGAGTAACCATTATGATGTCCCACAAATGTTACGAGTCAAGCGCCGCCTTTTTTTCTGCACCTGTCTGCCTCCTTGTGTTTCTTGTCGAATTTTCCACCACAAATCACATCGCTCAACGTTATAGGCAGTACTTCTATTAGGTAGTGGGTGCAAACATATGAAATAAGAATACCGCGAATGTGACCACAGGAGGCATGAATGATATTGTTTCGATAAAGTGTCCGATGGCCTTGTGTACTTAAAGTGAAAGCAAATGCACTTGCTTGTCCTGGGATGACACCACGCAGGAGAGCAAATACGTACAGTGAGTGCATCCATAAATAGTTGCGTGAACAGGAGGCAGCCACGACAATAGGGGCACAAGTAGCCAAATGTGGCAAGCCATTATTGTAGAAATATATCTGCATAAAAAGAAGAGAAGCCAGTTTAGAGGTATGTTAGGGGATTGAAGCTGAGTGTTAGTTTTTATAGTTTTATATCTAGATTGAACTTGGGCAGTATGAAAAAATGGCATCGCAGAAATTGAAATGACAGGAAGTTGAATGATGCTTAAGCACTGTGATTGGTATAATAGCACGAAATGCCGTGACAAAATTGTTAAACGAAAAACGTGCGGATACAACCACGAAATGTTAAGCGAGACCAGCATGCGACAGCGAAGGCGCATGGACTTTTTAGTTCTCACTTCGTGCAGTCTAACACGCCTGTAATTCACGTGCCAGTCATTTGCTGGGGCGTTCCCTTGCTTGCCGTTGCCAAGTAGCATCGGCACGGCGTCTTTCTATTTCTTGCACTTGTCAGGTTCAGAAGAGGAGAACGGCAGGAGCACTTTGCGAATACCGAAACGCACCAGATGTCTCATGTATGAAAAAAAACGCTAAATTCGAATTAGGCTTATGTGTATAATGTTCCAAGTTGGCGAGGTTAGCAGTTAGGGCCGGGCAAAAATAATTGCAAGCTGTATGAAGGTACAATACAGGATACCGACACGAAATGTATTCAAGATGAAGTGCAAGAAACTAACAAAACAAATGTATCGGCTAAGATGCTCGCCATTTTAACACGAAGGTGTTTTATGCCAGGGTCCACCGAGGTTTCACTAACGTATTTCTGTCACCGAAATGACGTTAAAAATGCCCACGATGAGACGGCAAAGAAAAGAAGTTCCGCCACCGGCATTCAAACCCACGACCTCTCGGTCTGCGAGAACAGATGCCGGCAACTGCGCCACGGTCATACACTCTGAATGCTTTACAAACGCTCCTTTTATATCTGACACTTTCACCTAGCAGTGCTTTTGGTTGGCCGGAGTGGCGTCGTCGTGTCGGTGTCTGGGAGCGGTAAAGTGAAGTAATGGATCATGACCATGGCGTCCTCGATGAACTGCTGCAGCGCTTCGTTGCGACTCGTATGTCCCATGCGGCGCGTTTTCAATATGAGAAGTTCAATTTTGTGAACGTCTTCACACACCGCAATGTGGTGACCTTATACTCGCCTCGCTCATAGCATCAGTCCAATATTAAAAATAGCTCTGCGACGCACCTGCCTTGGCCTGCCTCGCATGGCTGTAATACCGCGTTGCCCGCTTACGCCTTTGGTCCCCGCTAGAGCCTTGATCGGTACCATGGTAAAGGTGCTGCTCGCGGATGGGAGTACGATTGAAGCTCCAGAAGCGGAAGTCACCATCTATTCATCCTATTTCAGTGGTCACGCCATTGTAAAATGTTTGGAAAACCCCCTGTACGATGTCATAGTCGTTAATGTCCCTGGGACACGTGATCACACAGACCCCGATCCTGTGTGGAAAAACTTCATGGAAGTCACGGAAGGCGACCACGGATTCCCTAGACAAGAGCGCAAGCACACGCCGGTAAGCGCAAGCGATCCTGTGGTCGTTGGCGCCAAAGCCGTGCAGGAGCACCACAAGAGTGATCTGACCCTACTGAACGTGTCAAGGCAGGTGTTTCAAAGGGAGCAAGAACAAGATTCGAGTTTGGAAGTTTGTAGGAAGAAGATTGGCCGCACCGTTGTTGGCGCTGGGTCCACGGCGCACTCGTTTCACACCGACAAAGGAATCTTCTGCCACTCTTAACAGTTCTGTCAATGGAAGACGGTGGAGCAAGCGGTGGTGCCCAGAAATGTTCGGGCCCAAGTATTGGTACTAGCCCACAAAAACCCCTTGTCTGGTCATCAGGAAATAAAGAAGACTACCGAAAGGATACTCAGTGCATTTTACTGGACCGGCATTCAAGCAGCTATTCAAACATTCGTCCGGTCACGTGACTCTTGCCAATGAACCTTACCGAAGGGAAAACTCGGAAAAGCTCCGCTTGGACGCATGCCACTAATTGATATGCCATTTGAGCGAGTTGCCGGGGACAAAATAGGTCCTTTGGCACCGACGCTAGTCGATTTTGCCACAAGGTATGGATTCGGCTACGGTGGCCGAAGGGCTGCTGGAAATGTTTTCCAAAATTGGTTTCCCGCGGGATCTATTTCGTGACAGTGCATCCTGCTTCACATCCAGGTTGATGAAGGATGTGAATGAAATGTTAGCCATCAAACTCCTCAGCTGTACTCCATATCATCCAATGTGCAACGGCGTGGTCGAACGTTTTAATGGCACGTTGAAGGGAATGCTACCCAAGTTGTACCAAGAGCAACCAAAGATGTGGGATTGATATCTCGCTTCACTTTTGTTCGCTTACCGTGAGGTGCCGCAGAGAAGTCTCGGGTTTTCACCTTTCGAGCTCATATATGGGCGACAAGCAAGAGATCCGTTAAATGTATTGAGGAAGCTGTGGACTAAAGACGAAAAATAAGCGAGTAAATGAAAACAACGTCCCTATATGTAAGAAAACAGCGCGAAAAAACGTAAGACAAGACGAAGAAGGCTACACCACAAGCGCATACTAACAACTGAACTGTTATTAGAAAGACGAAAATATATAGGAAGCCCAAACCACATGTTCACCACGAACACAACCGAAAACCTTAGATGTGCGTATCCAGGTATGTTATCTCTGCCTTATTTAACGCAAGGGAAGGCTTCGCCACACAGTCGTCTCCAACTTTCAAAATGAAAAAAAAAAGCCTCAACGAGCTCACGTGCCGTCTGGTCTCTATGACGTGCGAGCACTTTCGCATCAGACAAGCGAGGAGTACACCTACACTCACGGCAGTGCAGGGCCAAATTAGACGACGGCTGCCCATTCAAAGGTCGACGGTGATCCTGCAGGCGCGCATTCAGACAGCGGCCTGTTTCTCCTATATAGTATTTACCGCACGTGAAAGGCACCTGATATACAACTCCCTTGCCACAAAACGAAGGGCTGTCCCTGTGTTTCACCTTACACTCATGCCATTTCTGCGCAGTCCCATCCACCTTTCTTTCAACAGCGGCGCATACTCTACCAAGCTTATTCTTAGCAGAAAAAACAACATCTATATCATATCTGGCACCAACCTTCTTGAGACGATGGGAAACACCGTGCAAGAAAGGGATACTTGCGAGAGGCTTCTTCCAACGTACCCTATCATTTTCGACCGAGCCTTTAAACTCAGATTTCAAGGTCGCGAGAATTCTTTCACACAGGCGGCCCAAATTAGCAGTAGGATAGCGCGATTCTCGGAGCCTGTCCAGCTGCTTATCGAAACTTTCACACAACAGGTGCGGTCACGCTTTCTTTAAAGCGGAAGTCAAACAAAAAACCGCAACGCCATTTTTCACTAACTTAGAATGACTAGATTGGAAGTCTAAAATTCGCTTCACTGAACGCAGGGAATACAGCCAACAAGTGTGAGCACCACCAAAACGAATGGTCAAGTCTAAAAACTGAACAGCACCTTCCCGCGGCACTTCAAACGTGAAATTAAAGGGGCCCTGCAACACTTTTCGAGCATGCTCAAAAAGCGCTGCCGATCGGTAGTCGAGGCTCCCGAGAACACGCCAGCCAAATATTATAGCGATGCGCACGGCCTGGAATTTACAATAAATTCTCAAAGTCAGCTAAAAATCGCTCCCTCTTCTCTCGACAAATGATGTATTAGTCCGCAAAATATGACGTGATTGTCGGCAGTTCCACCATTGGCTGATGTTATAATCACGATAACACCCTCATTATTACTTTCGTTGTTAATTTTGAGTTCAATAAGTAGATAATATGTACGTTTATATTATGTTATCGCGTTAAAAACACCGAACAAACATTAATATTAGCACTTCCGGTCTCACCGACAGCTCGTCTGCTCGTAGTTGCGTGGTTCCGTTTTCTTCGCCATGCGCAGTGCCGAAAACGTGAATATTTCTGTGCTTTTGACCATCGCCGGTTGCCGTTGAGAGTGGCAGCCGTTCGAGTGTTGCCTCGTCAGCTGAGAACTGCATCGTCGGCACGTTCTCACGACCGACCGAGGCACGGGCGCAGCGTGTCTCCGATGCTGGCGTCCGGTAATGGCGGCGCTTCGGGGTCGTCTGCCAGTGCCGTCTTACGAGGCGGTGTATCGGAGTATGGGCTGAAACCGATCTCAGCTGTCATTCGTTCCAAACGAGCGCGCACGTTTGCTTCCATGGTTGGCAGAGCGATGAAAACACTACGGCGTTCGAGGTGCACACCCAACATTACCAAACCGACGCGCAGTTTTCAAGCACGCGCGATACACAGCGCGATCGACTCCGCTCGACGAGAACGACGCAAGCCGACCGGAAGTGGCGGCACAGACCACGTGGTTGCGCCGAGAGGCCAGAGAGAAAAAAATGAAAAAAATGCCGCCGGCGCTGACGTCGCCTCCTCGCACCTCCGCCCTCCCTCCCTCCCCTCACGCCGCGCGCAGCTTTCCGCGCGCTCGCTGCGTTGAGTTGAGAGAGAAAGCTGCGGAACGTGATCTCTCTAATTTGGTAACACCACTTAGACTTGACGGATTCGAAAAATTTTTGCGGCATATGGCTCGTGAAGAGTCATACGTCAATAATGGGACTATTCCAATATAACAAAGAAAGGTGTTGCAGGGCCCCTTTAAGGCCTGCCCCTTTCTCCTAGAAAAGTTTGAGAACGCTCGTCCTAGTGGCAGCACATCGACAGGAATGAACTAGAACAAGGTAATCGTCCACATACCGAAAAGTTCTTACAGCAACATCATTCAAGTCAGGTTCAAGTTCCCCGTCTGCCCTGTTCAAATAGATATCGCTCAAAACTGGGGCGACCCTAGAGCCGATGCACACACCCGACTTCTGCGTGTACACATCACTCCGCCACCCGATCACTGTAGACTTCAAATACAGAACAAGCAACTGCACAAAAGCCCCCACAGAAATGCCACATTTGTCCTGGAACACTTGCTCATCGTTGTCCTTTACTATGCAATCATGCACATAGGACAGTAGCTTATCGTGCTGCAGAGAATAAAACAAGTCCTCGACGTCAACGCTGTACCCAGAGACAGGAGAGCATGAATCACTGTGAAGGAACTTGATCACCTCAGACGAGTTCTTGACTCGAAAGGGATCCGCGATGTGTAGCGCCGACAGGTGTTTCTGGAGGAACCTAGAAACCGCGTGTTCCCAAGTCCCACTTTCTGACACAATCAGGCGGAAGGGGTCACCGTTCTTATGGGTCTTTACGGTAAAAAACACGCGGAGTAGAGAACCCTTTTCATTCCTTACCAAGGCCGAAAGGTTGTGTAGGTCGAGCTCTTCCAAAAGGTTCAACGCTTTTTTCTTGATGGCCGTAGGCTTCGTTCTCCTTAACCGTCTTCAGGTTCTTGTCCACTGCCGCTGTCGCCTTTTCTAAGAATGTTCCTTCTGCCATCAGCACAAATGACCTTTCCTTATCGGGAACTAGAGGCCTGATGTCTTTCGCATCAGGCCTCTGGTTGTTAGTATGCGCTTGTTCTGTTGTTAGTATGCGCTTGTGCTCTGGCCTTCTTCGTCTTGTCTTACGTGTTTTCGCGCTATTTGCTTTCATTATGAATTACCAACCAGGGCTGGGCAGGGATACTCGGAAAAGTATTCCGGAATTAGAGATATCGAAATACATGGACTGGAAGCCTAAAATACAGATACTGAGATACATTTGCCTTTAGTGTAACGGGATATTTGGGAGATACTTTCGCAATACGACGAAAAAAGTATTCCGGAATACAGATACAGCAATACAGATACTGGAATACTTTCTTTTTTATTTCAAGGATGCTCATACTCCGCGAAGACATTTATAAGTGCGCCATAATGTTGTAAATAAAGTTGCAGCGCATTGATACACTGATACTTTCAGTTCATTTATTTATTTATTACAGCACCCTCAGCGCCATGAAGACATTACAGACGGGGGGGTTACAAAGTACAAAATTAATAATAATTACATAATTGCACCTATCAATTGCAATAAAAAAGTAGGCTATTTCACGGCAAGAGTAACAAGCATTGGACACCGAAATCGACATACTTGGTGACAACAAAATGAGCTATGCTAGAAATAGCTCAGTTTAAGCAAATCACTCGTATCACTAATGAACACCAGTGAACTGAGAAAAAGTATACATTTATTTTGCTCATAAATTCTGCTTTGCTGAGGAGGTTGCTGTGTGAGCATCTCAAATAGGCTGTTTTCTAGACAGCGTCGGTTCGGCCTCAGCACAAGACTCGCGACAGAAGAAAAGTTTCTACCGCTGCAGACGATCACAAATTCGCGTTATAGTGAATAAATACCGCCTTCATAGCCGGATAGCCCTGCAGCGGGGCGATATCTCTTCTCGAGTCATCTAGACACCGAAACACTTCCGCCCTCACGTGGGTTGTTCTGACCGTTCAGAAGCCGAAGTCGGTCCCCACCTTCGGAATCAGCGGTCTTGCCCGGTCGGCGCCGGCCAGACGGCTGAGGATTCCGCTGCCCATATAGGCCGGCCATGATTACCTACGCGCAATGGAACCCAATACGTCAAAACTGCACGATTCATACATTGGCTTCCTAAAATCACGTTGTGTGGGGGTGAGAGGGTTTAAGCCCTCCCAAGTCGCTCCTGCCAGCTCTCTAAACAGACGTGGAAACAGGGACAGCTGCTCAGAGCGCCCCATCAGAAACTACAGCAAGCACTCGTCGCCTAGGCCGAAAGGGTCACTCTTCAAAAAGCTATCACCACCACCGACGCTACCAGCACCCATATCAGCAAGCCGCAACAGGCGAAGTCGGCTCCGACGGTGGAGGAACCTGGTAACACAAAAGACCGTTTCGCGCTTGTGATCAATTACGAACGCACCCCGACACGCTAGAGCGGTGGCTGAAAGCACGACAAAGATAGCCATCGTCTAATCCCTTCCGCCGCGACAACGGGAACTGCTTTTCGAAGTGCCGCCGCTTTGAGAACTGAACGCACGCGAAGCATTGCAAAGGCTCTGTTCCAAGGTGGTATCCGCGCGGGGGGGTCACGGAGTAATGACTTGCCACCCGAAAAAAAGTAGGCGTGCTGCTTTGGCCTTGACAGACCGCGAATGTCGTCGGCAGAGGCCGACAACATTGTCTCCGCGATTCTGCCGTCTGTGGCGTCGCGCGCTTTACCACATGGTCCATTCTGCGCATCAAGAGAAACCATCGCCGCCCCTTTCTGTCGGCGACCAGCGGCGCGCCTTTGCTTGTCTTGGCACAAAAACAAACAAAAAAAGCATCAATCCCCCCTTGGAAACACGCCTCAACTCATTCCCGCCGACAAAAAAATGTAACGGGATACTCGTGTCCTGCATATTATCGCGATACAAACGATACATCGTAAAAGTATTTCACTACTGAGATACAAATACATTTTTTCAAATGTATCTCGATACAGAAATACAGATACTCAAAAGTATCTCTGAAATACTCTCGCGATACTCTTGTATCGCGAGAGTATACTGCCCAGCCGTGTTTCCAACTCACCCAACAATCAATCCTTCTAAGTTCCTATATGTGTTGGATCTGCGGGAGTGGCTGGAAGAAACTCTACACCTCGCACATCAAAACTTGAACAAGGCCAAAGCCGCACAAAAGAAATATTATGATCGGAAAAGTTATCGCCGTCAACTGAATGTGGGAGATCGAGCCTTGGTATTGCTGCCGACAAAGCAGAACAAACTGCTGATGCACTGGAAATGACCTTTCTTCATGTCGGACAAGAAAACTGACTATTGGTTGGATGCTGGCGACACCAGAAAACTGTTACAAATCAACATGCTGAAACGGTACGAGGAGAGAGAACCGATAGCTCTATTTCAAGCGTCCACATTTGTTGTGGTTGAGGAAGAGGAGACTGACAACCCGATTGAATGTCTGAAGCCGGCGAAAGGACTCGGAATTTGAAGTGTCCGAAAGTCGGCAGACCTGAACGAGCTACAGAGGAAAGAAGTAGAGAACGTGCTGAACAAGAACAAGGATATCTTCTCCGAGACTCCTGGGAGAACAAACCTGGTGGAATGCCGACTTGAACTGGCAACCTCAGACCCCATACACACACCGCAATATCCCTTACCTTTTGCCATGCAGGAGATCGTCGAAAAAGAAGTGATAGATATGCTGGAGCTTGGAGTGACAGAACGATCCCAATCTCCTTATAATTCGCCTCTCATCCTCGTAAAGAATCCTGATAAGACCTATAGGGCCTGCATCGATTTCCGACGTATAAACAGCGCCCTGATATCTGATGCCGAGGCTATCCCGAGAACAGACGTGATGTTTGCAGACGTCGGAACTTAAATGTACTTTTCAAAGTTGGATTTGACGAAGGGATATTGGGAGGTGCCCCTTGAAAAACAATCCCGAGAAAACACCGCTTTTTTAACCAAATCAAGCCACTATCACTTTCGTTACATGCCATTTGGGATAAAGACGGCATCGGCTATTTTTACACGGTTGATGCGTGCTGTGTTGGTTGGAGTCCCAGATGTCGTCCATTATATAGATGATGTACTCGTCACCCCACACACGTGGGACGAAGATCTGGAGACGCTAGAACAACTGTTCAGGAGAATACGGGACGCTGGCCTGACAGTGAAACCCCCTAATGCGAAGTAGGAGCATGCGATATCTCTTTCTTGGGTCATGTCTTAGGAGGTGGTGAGGTTCGTCCAATGGAGAGCATGATTGCAAAGATCTTGGAAGCGATAAAACCTGAAACCAAGAAGCAAGTGCGCTCATTCTTAGGACTGGCCGGATAATACCGACACATGATTCCTCACTACGCCGAGAAGGTCCAAACCTTTGGTGGAAATCCCACGGAAGATAGAACGCAACCGTGTCACGTGGACACCCGAAAGGCAGGCGTCGTTTGAAGCCATCAAAGCGGCACTAGCCCCTCGACCCATTGTTAAGGCGCCAGACCTCGAAAAACAGTATATAATCTGGTCCGATGTGTCAGGCATAGGAATAGGAGCCGTTCTCATGCAAGAGCATGACGGCGTTTTACATCCGGTCTCCTATGCTAGTCGACGGCTGGTTCCGCGTGAAACTCGATACTCGGCCATTGAACAAGAATGTTTAGCACTGGTCTGGGTAGCTGGGAAATTTCACATTTACATTTATAGGACCACTTTGGTCATTCAAACCGACCACCAACCTCTCTCATATCTCTCTCAGGCTAAACACCTTAATAGTAGGGTCCTCCGACGGAGTCTTGTTCTACAGGAGTACTCCTTCCGACTAGAACACGTAAAGAGATCAGAAAATGTCACAGTGGACTTTCTGAGCAGAAATCAGGACTGAATGCTCTATCGGTAACTGTTCGTCGTGCAGGTGCGCTTAGAAAGTGGCCATGCATGCATGTAGAGACGTTTTAGCTTGTTAATCTTCACTCAACAACCTTCAAGTTTTTTTTATAAAAAACTTATTGAGGCGGGGACTCTTGTGAGGAGTGTAGTGAAACTGTGCAATGTTGTCGGTGTGGTGCTCTCGGCGCGCTGTTGTGATGGCGTCGCGAGTGATGCAAACGCGGTGATGTGATGCGACAACGATCACACAACAGACACGTGCATCACAAAAAAGAAGGACGACGTTGGCGGGGCAGAGTACCGGGTAAGCGGACGAGGTAAATCGGACGAGATCCACTGAGAAGGTGGCACTTAGACGGGGAAGAAGACGACGACGGGCTGGAACGCGAGGCAGCGAGACCCGGAGTAGCCAGAGGGACACGACGCTGGTGTCGAGAGTTCGTGCTGTCGGCTTACGGAGCCGAGTACGAAGGGCCAGACAGCGTCGAAGGATCTTCGGAACCAGGCACTCATGGTTCCTGCTGCCGGTTGCTTACCCCGACCCGAGTCCAGGGGCCTGCTGCCAGCCTCCACGCGACGTACGTGGTCAAGGAGGTCGCCGGCCCGCCATGCTCTAAGACGCCTCCGTCAGCGACATCTGAGCCTTCCTGCCTCCCTGTCCGCCCCACAAGTGCCAGCGCCGCCAACCACTCAACGTGTCAGCGACGACTACCGCCCCAGCCACCCCAAGCGACGTTACAACCGGTGACTGTTTTTGAATTTGCAACGTTCTACGCTACTGTGATAACCCTTATTGCTCCGGTCGCAATAGCGTTAGCGTAGGCTGGTCTTGACTCTATTTGTTTCAGTTGCTTGAACCTTTTTCCTTCTCTTTTTCGTGAAAAACAAAGTCATTTTTTGTGTGTGTGTTTAAAAATGGCTCCTTCCTTTCCCGGTCAGAGGCCTTGCCTGAATTGAAATAAACCGCGACATACTAAACCTGCATAACAAGGCCTAACCAGGGACAGATAGGCTACGACTACGGATTCTAAAAGCGGTTATTGTATTTCTCTCCCCACTTTTGTCTTTAGCGCAATAACAACAAATCAGCAGCCACCGTGTAGCCGACAGAAGGTCCATATGGCCAAGGTGATTTGATGGTGATGAAGGCTGCAGCAAGACTGGGAACGATAATAATATGAATTGTTGGGGTTCAACGTTCCAAAACCGCGATATGATTATATAGGACGCCGTAGAGGAGGCCTCCGGAAATTTTGACCGCATGGTGTTCTTTAACGTGACCTAACTCTAAGTAGAAGGCCCACAATAAACTTCGCGTCAATCGAGAGTGCGGCCGCAGTGGCCAGGGTTCGATCACGCGACCTTCGGGTCAGCAGTCACGCACCATGACCACAACACCACCATGGCGGTTGGGGGGAAACATGGAAGTCTTTATTCACAGCACTTGTACCCAGCAAATGGAATGTCGAAGTACAAGCGATTAAAGCTGTACGCAGATAGCGGCGGGAAGAGTCGTCGGCCGTCGATTAATCTAAACGGTAAGGCGCGTCGGCATTTTAAAGTGTGGCATGGAAGGCTCTAGCGTTTTCGTTAGTGGATGCGTTAGTTCTAGAATAAGTTGTACTGTTCTTCTTCACTGAAGTAACACTCTACAATAATCGGCAATGCTCCGGTACTTTCCGGCGTGGCGTGTGAAAGGCGGTGGTTACATGTGTCCCGGGTCGTTTACATAAAACTGCAAAAAGAAGCTGGCGCGTCATTGACCCGCTCTGAAAAAACATCGATCCGATGCTTGGAAGAGAACATGGAAGCGAAAGAAGGTGTGCATACACAAAGAAAGAGAAATGTTAAATACACCAAAACGTAGTGTGCTCAATTTCGCTAGCGCGGATTAGGCGGTTTATGATGAACGACATAGAAGAGTTCAGGTCGTGGGTGGCGGCTCTGAGAATTCGCAATTCCGTCCAGGATTACCACGTAATTTAAAGTGCCGATGTGTCGAAGCACCCTACATGGCCCAAGGTATCGCTGAAGAAGTTTTTCACTGAGAAAACATTCGCGCATCGTCGTCTAGACCCAAATGCGATCACCGGGCTGGTATTCAACTTCACGTCATCGCAGGTTGTAATAACGGCTGTTGGCGGCTTGCTGGCTCTTGATGTGCAGACGGCCGACTTGTCTGGCTTCTTTAGCGTGCTGTAGGTAGAGCGTAACATGCAGGTTTTCCTCATCAGTGATGGTCAGCAGCATAGCGCCAAGTGTCTTTGAAGGGCTCCTTGAATGGCGTCATGTGCGTTGTTCCTTGCAAAGCCGTCTAGTAAGCGATGGTTACGTGCGAAAGTATGGCTTTCCAAGTCGTGTTCAACGTTGACGTACATTGCCAGCATGCCGGCGGTGGTCTTATTGGGACTACTGGTGTGGTGATTCGTCTGCGGGTGGTAGGCGGTTCTCCTTCGGTGACTTGACTGCTCTACTGCAAGATTGCTTGCGTTAGGTCTGCAGTAAAAGCCGTACCCCTGTAAGTGACCAATACTTCTAGGGTGCCGTAATGCAGGATGATTTTCTTGACAAAAAAAAACTTCCCTACCTGGGCGGCGCTACTTTTAGGCAGTGCTCCGGTTTCGGCGTAGCGGGTGACGTAGTGCACACCTACAACGATCCACTTGTTGCCGGACGTTGACGTCGCAAATGGCCCCAGAAAGTACATAGCGATCTGCAAGAAGGGTAAAGGAGGTGGTTCGATCGGCTGAATAAATCCCGCTGGCCTTGCCGGCTGTGTCTTGCATCGCTGACAGTCCCGACATGTCATCACGAATAAGCAATGCCGGTGGTAATGCGTGGTCAGCAGTAGAGCACTGCACGGGCCGGATTTTACGGCCCGGGCCCGGCCCGGGCCCGCTTTATGCAGCCCGAGCCCGGCCCCGGCCCGTGTTTTCAAGCCAGGGCCCGGCCCGGGCGCGGGCGTACTTGACCGTACCCAGCCCGAGCCCGGCCCGGGCCCGTCGTTCCAAGCCCGGGCCCGGCCCGGGCCCGGGCGTTCATTACTAAACTTATCCAGGGCGCGCTTGTTCATGACCAGGCCCGACCCGGGCCCGCTAGAGGATATTAGTTCTTGACGATTATTAGTGGTTCCGTGCGCTTTGTAGCGGGCGATCGGACGGAAAATCCGGTGTGTACATGCATCGAAATGTTGCTTTGCCCGCGGTGGTAGCTCAGCGGTTAAGCTGTTTCGCTGTTAAGTCCTAGGACACGGGTGCGATTCCCGCGGCCACGGCGGCCGCAATTTGATGGGGGCGAAATGCAAGAACACCCGTGTATATACTTATCTTTAGGCGCACGTTAGAGAACTCAAGGGGGTCGAAATTATTCCGGTGGCACTACGGCGTGCCTCGTAATCATATCGTGGGTTTGGCATGTAATACCAAGGAATATAAATGAAATGTACCGTATGTGTCAACCTAGAATAAATGACCGAAATCTTTATTCCTCCCATGGGCACAACCGTGATCTGGCCCATTGTTAGTGCTGTTAATATATATATATATATATATATATATATATATATATATATATATATATATATATATATATATATACGTGATCTGGCGTGTTTATAAGGAAACCCACAATGATGTACTTGTTACTTTGACATAGGCTGGTCCAGCAGACGAAACGTTATTGAAAATGAAAATATACAGTGCCAATCTATATCTATACTGGTGAAAAAAATACTACTTCAACTGTTTTTCTATTTTTATTGCTAAGCTTTACTAAGAGCCAGCTCTTTGTACGTCACTTCAGCTTGGCACAGTATACCTTAGACCATGCAATGCATAACGTTCGCGTGTGCTCGAAGGCCCGACTTACGCCTTTTAATGAGCTGGTCCGAGTCCGGCCCGGCCCGCAGCCTCAAGCCCGCGCCCGGCCCAGGCCCGCGGCTTCAAGCCCGGACCCTGCCCGGGCCCGCACTTTCAAGCCCGAGCCCATCCCGGGCCCGCCGGAAAACGCTTCGAACGGCCTGGCCCGGCCCGCGGGCCGGGCCGGGCCCGGGCTTTCGGGCCGGCCCGGGCCCGTGCAGTGCTCTAGTCAGCAGTACTTGTCTTGAATCCACATGAGCGTCATGGAAAATGCTAGGTGCCCAGCGGTCGGGTCGTTGTGTAGGGCCTTCAGGACTTCTGGTTGCAGTGCCGATGGTACAATGATAAGGTAGTTGGCTCGGGCTGGCGAAAACTTCCTGTTTAAAACGACGTCGGTTTGCAACAAAAGCGACGCCGATCCCCAGCTGAATGGCTTGGGGATAAGGGTTATCTTGCGTTACTAGTAATCTGCCCTGATTCGCAGTTCCAGATCCATTGCTGTGTTTTGCGAATTCTTCAGATATTATGGGTCCCAAGGGGCTGTCTTTGTCGAGATCATCATATGGAAGCTGGTCTACATGTGCGGAGGACAAGCAGTCGGCCTCAGAGTGCTTTCGTCCGGACTTGTAAACGATGGTGACATCAAATTCCTGACTTCTGAGGCTTTGTCGTGCTAGGCAGCCTTAAGGGTCATTCGGGCTTGCTGGCCGGCACAAAGCATGGTGGTAGCTTACGACCTTGAAGGACATGCCTATAGATAGGGGCGAAACATTGATGTAGCCCAGATGATGGTAAATCAATCTTTTTCTGTCATCGAAAAATTTGATTCCGCCTTCGACAGCGATTGAGAGAGAGAGAAAGGTAGAAAATTTAGAAACTTCAGTTATCTGAAAATATTTTTAACGTAAAATACATCTGATGTATAGGTATAGATTCCTCAGATATGCATACATAGCGGAACACGTCAGCGAAATTTGAGGAGAAGTATATGGAAGAAAAATTGCAGTAATATTTTCGAACTTCGAACTCATAGCACAAACGCGTTTGCCTAATATGTAATATGTAATATGCGCTACCCAGTCGAAGTAATGTAAACCAAACTTGTTACCAGAAGAAATTCACTGACCAACAACAGTCAGACGTCATTACCCGAAATCTATTTTTTTTGTCACGAATATTCTAGGAATTCGCCGCTTAGCACAATAACTAACGACAATTTTTTTCTAGTACATTTCACATTGCTAGGATAATGGCTGGGAGGTCAAACATGATTTTTACTCCCAAACTCATGTTTGGCGGATGGTAAAATATTATTAGCTGAGAAAATAGATAACAATTACTTTTAAAATTTCACGCCGTCTCACTCGGCTATAGGCAAGCAAGCATGTGCGGTTCCTTTTTTAATGCGTTTTTTCGTGGCTTTTTACTAATTATATTCGTGTATATGCTGAACTTTATTTGTGGTTCAATATTCTGCTACATTTAAAGGCGCTGTAATCCTTCGATACTGATCTAGCTTAGGCGGGAATGTGAAGACAGCATAGCTGTACCTAGATTTTGTTTCTTTTTTATTTCATACATAAGTGATGAGTGGATGAAAAAACTTCATTTAGGCTTAACCCGGCTAAAGAACCTTAAACGTTTCGGAAACTGTAAACATAGTAAACACGGTTTATTCGGCATTTTGAAAAAGTAAGTAAGCGTTGTAGCTTTTCTCCGTCTGCATTTCTTCCTGTAAATGCGGAAACAATAGGCCGTTTTTTATGCCATAGACAGAGCACTTTTGTGTTACCAGAGTTATGAACAGCAAGACATGCTGGTTCATTTCGGGTTCAGGTTCAATGTGTTCTATTTCTATCCGGTTATGTTCGAGTTCCGATAAACAAGGATCTATAATGGCTCGTGAACTTTTTTGAAGGGTTATTGATTGATGTGTCACAGCACTGAATGCTAATTAAATTGTAATTAAATATCTACTTGTTCTGAAGTCATTCATGCTCTGTTTTGCACAAATAGAATCAAATTTGAGACTACAAATACAATGTAGATTCGTTTAAGCACAGTGACTTCAGCAAATTGGCTATATTGTGACGCAATGGTTAACGCGACCTTTATTGGCCCCGAAAGCACGGTGAAGCGACCACATCCGAGGCACAGATCACAATTAACCCGAGCTCTCACCACCGATGAAGACGACGAACACCCATGATGATGAACATGTATGAAGAAGGTAGATGTGTGTATTGAACGCACACACTAAGCCCCCCCCCCCCCACGAGAGTGGTCATTCTGACCGCAGTTTAAAGCGAAGAAGCGCGCCTTGTGAAAGGCTTCATGCGTGATACGTGGACTATCTCTGCGGCCCGTCAGCGGCGGTCCGCTGGGAGAACAACGGGTGCCACGCGATAGTTGAAGGGAGGCGTTTGCTCCAAGACCGTGTAGGGGCCAATAAAGCGTAATTGAAATTTGTCGCACAAGCCAGTAGTGCGAATGGGTGTAAGAAGCAGCACTTCATCGCCAGGGCTGAAGGATACAGCGTGATGAGATGCATCATAGTGAAGCTTGCGGTCCTGTTGCATTGCTTCAATGTTGACGGGGGCAAGCTGGCGGCAATGAAGCAGCCGTGACACGTATTCTTCACTGGTGGATGGATATGGTTTAACAGGCGCAGAGAAGAAGAAAACGTCGAGGACAGAAGAGGGGAAACGACCATGGACGAGGTAGAATGGCGAGTAACCAGTTGTGCGCTCTACCGAGGTATTGTACGCGAAAGCCACGAATGGCAAAATGGCGTCCCAGTTTCTGTGGTCCGCTTGGCTATACATGGCTATCATGTCTGACAGCTTACGATGAAAGCGTTCAGTCAGCCAGTTCGTTCGAGAATAGTAAGTAGAGCTTGTTTTGTGGGTGGTACCGGATGCCTTGAGCGCTTCGTCAACGAGTTGTGAAGGATATGCCTTTCCCCGGTCGCTCAGGATGACACGAGGAGCACCGTGACGAAGGATTGGGGCTAGGAGTATAAGATCAACAAATTCAGAGGCTGATGCAGAAGCCACGGAAGCTGTTTTGGCGCAACGTGTCAAAGGGTCGACAGCTTTAACTATCCATCGATTACTGGTTACTGTCATAGGAAGCGGACCGTACAGATCGATGCCAACTACCTCAAATGGTTCCAGCGGACGCGGGAGTGGTTGTAGGTGTCCGCTTTGAGCTGATTTGGGACAACGCTTTGTCGACGCTGACAAAGCGCGAACAAAGCAACGTACTGCGCTACACTAGTGGACAAGCCCGGCCAGTAGTAATGACATTTGATGCGATCGCACGTTGTCTGAAATCCCAAGTGTCCAGCAGTCATGTCATCGTGGTGTAACTTCAGGACTTCAGCTCGAAGAGAGCGAGGTACAACGGGCACCCAGCGTTGACCGTCAGGATGGCAGATAGGGCGGTGCAGGACGCAGTTGTCGAGCTTGAATTGCGTCAGCTGTCGACGAAGATGGGCGTTAAGGGGCCGCGAACTCCCGTCAAAGGCGGTTCATGAGGCGGCGACAGTAAGGACCAGCGCGTTCGTGAGATAAAAATGAACCACACTCGTTCGAAGAAATCGGGCCCATAGTAGCTAACTACGAAACGTGTGGAGAAGGCCGCCAGAAGCGACCAAGGCCGCCAGACAAGTTTTTGAGCGTCGAGAACCAGCACAAGGCGTGATGGTCTGTAACCACAGTAAAGTGGCGGTGGTGTATGCAAGGTCGAAACTTCTCTACAGACAAAAGAACGGCTAGGCACTCCTGCTCGGTGATAATATAATTCTTTGCGGCAGGTGTCAGTACACCGCTGGCGTATGAGCCGACCCTTTCGCGTGAAGACTTGTCTCGCTGTAGCAGACTACGACCAATGCCATTACCGCTAGCGTCCGTATGCAAGAGTGTAGGCGCGGTTTCATCGAAATGGCAAAGGACTGGTTCAGACGTGAAAATACACTTCAGATGGACAAACGCCGATTCACATTAAGGAGAACACACACAAGGATCGCCGGAGCCGAGCAACTTGTGCAAATGGGAAGCGAATGAGGCGAAGTCTCGAATGAATCAGCGAAAATACGAAGCGCGGCCGAGGAAACTGCGCGGAAATCTTGTCTGGATCATCGACGAATGCCGTCCTTGCTTACGATGTGACCTAACACTTTGTCTTGCTCGCAAACCGGCACTTGTTGGTGTTCAGCTGTAGGCCTGCGTTGGCAAGACACTTGAGAACTTCGTCCAGACGTTGCAAGTGCCGAGGGAATGTTGGCGAGAAAATGACAATATTGCTACATGCATACTGCCAGCCCCTTGCACCATGCGCGTGTGCGCCGGACGAAGAGAAGGAAGACCTATCTCTGCTCGGGCTCTTGGCTGAACCGGTCAGCGCTGCAACCACTCTTGTAAATATATCGTGTAGATAGTCTACGGACTGCAGTCTACCGAGTCTTCATTCACGTAACACTCAAATAGCATCCAATATCATCCAAATAGGACCAGCAAGTTTTTCATTTCGGGCCTCCAAAACGGTGTCAATCATGCTCTCCAATGTTGCTGGAGCATTGCAAAGGCCGAATGGCATGACGGTGAATTCGTAGAACCCATCTCGTGTTGAAAACGCTGTGTTTTATGGTCCTCGTGGAAGCGTACTTGTGCAATAGCCCGAACGCAGGTTTAGACTTCATGAGTACTCCGCACCTTGTAGCGCATCCAAGGCATCGTCTATGCGCGGCATGGGGTAGACATCTATGCGAGTGATCTTATTAAGTGCCCTGTAGTGGGTGCTAAATCGCACAGAGCCGTCTTTTTTCTGTATTAAAGAACGGGAGATGACCAAGGACTCGCGGAGGGATGTATGATGTTCCGTTGCAAGATATCGGTGCCATTTTCCTTAATGACCTTCCGCTCGGATGAAGAGACGCGATATGGTCGACAGCGTAAGATAGAAGTGCCATCCGTCTCGATCCGATGCATGATAATTGACGTTTGTCCCAAAGAGGAGGAAGTGGCATCAAACGATGTCGCATGCTTTTGTAGCAAGGCAAGCAACTCATCTGACTGCGGTGAGGTCAGGTCGGGACTGATAGTCGCAGCGAGAGCAGAAATGCCTGGGGAACGTTCAAGAGAAGTAAGGTCAGAGGACGCCGGCACGAGCGGAACAACAGAGACAGGCTGTGATTCTGTGACGCAAGCCATTGTGGTGCCTTTCGGGATGAGAATTTTCTGGAAGGTCTGGATTGTAGCGTAGAGAACACCGCAGCCATCGTGGAACCGCGCTAGCCCTGAAGCAAAGGCTAACCCTCTTGCGAGACAGCGTGCAGACGGCAGGACAAGCACGTCATCATAGTCGATCACGTAAGAGGCGATGGTAACTATTAGTTGATGACCAGGTGGTAGCTCGGTATCCTCCACAGCGAGCCAGAGAAGTGGTTTGTAATCCGCAGATAGGGCATAGTCGGTTTCCGACTATGCCCTTTCTGCGGACGGCAAACGCTTCCAGCAGATGGAAGCATTTGCCGTAGACAGAAAATCCCAGCCTAATATAAGTTGGTGGGCACACAAACTCAGCACGGCGAACTATACGTAATGGAGAAGTCCATCATTAAAAATTACATAATTTCCCGCTAAAGGGGATCATGAGGCGATGCGAAGCCGGAGCACATGCACGATTGCGTTCCGTTGGCGTTCTTTGGGCATGCTACCGACCTCGCCTCGTGGATCGCGAAGAGGAACGCTACGCGCGTCTTGTCTTGTCTTAGCCTGGCCGTTAATTCTCACAGGGCGAGCGGGGAACGCCGTCGGCAGGCGTGCGAGAGGGGGCGAGCGTAAGAGAGGAGAGAGAGAGGGGGAGGGGACACGCTTGCGCTGGTGCTCATCCCGGCGTTGCGCAGGAGAAAATTTCGGCATGTCTAGCCCGCGTTTCAGAGGAAGAGTGGAAATGGGGAGGGGAGAGGGAAGGTGGAGAGGAGATGGGAGAGGGAAAGTGGAGAGGGGAAGTAGAGAGGGGGAAAGGAGAGGGTATGCGCATGCGCAGTAAGGGCGGTCACACCGCAGACCACCACCACCATCACCACCACCATGGAGGAATAAAAAAAACTAGGTGGGAGCGTCACGTGACATTTTTGAAGCCGAGCCAAAAAAATTGAAACAGGGGCACGCTGGGAAATGAGCACACCCAGGTGATTGAGTTTTGGAGTATGAGGGTGGAGCGGCGTCTGAGGAGGTTGGCTTGTGAACGCCAAGCGCGAGCGCTAGTCAAATTTTGTTTTTGTTCATGAGCCCGCCAAGAAAGGAAATGAAACAGGAGCATCATGGGAAATGAGCCTCGAACACGAGGAGCAAGCGGCTTCAGAGGAGGCTGGCTTGTGGACGCTAGGCGTGCTCCCTCCTATTTTTTTTCCTCCATGACCACCACCACCGGATTGAACTCCGCCATAAGATACTTCGCATCTAAAACACGAGCGGTGTACATGGCGGAAGGTCGAATGGCGTTCCCTTCAGCAGCGAACAATGTAGGTCCCTCATAAGGGGTGATGACTTTCCGGAAACGGGAACACAAATAACGATCAATAACCGATAAACAAGCACCAGTGTCTATCAAAGCGTCCAGGTATACACCTTCTACTAAACAGATACCATATTATATGGACGCACTGGAGGAATTTGTAGCGGCATCATCATCATCCCTCACAATCATCATCATTGTTTTACCACTTACGCGCCGCGCCTCTCGTGCAGCTCATGCTCAGAGCTCGAGGCACGAGAGTAGAACGAGCTCACGCTCCTGGCTGTCACGCCGCTTGCAGCTGTCGCAAGGTCGGTCGCCTCTCGAATAAAGTGGCGATATTTCGGCCCGGCCACGTCGGCCGCCTTGACGTCTCTCTCTCTCTCTCGCTACAATTGCTGACCCGGCGAACACGCCCTTCGCCGAGCGGCCCGCTGCCATGCTTCCGCGACTCTGTTCTCCAGTTCCGCCTTTCACCCGGCCTACCCCCGAGCGTGGTTTATGCAGCTAGACGCCTGCCTCGCGGTGAATGGCGTCACCGCGCAGCCAATAATGCACGACGTCCTGCTTGACGCCTTCCGACTGAGCTGCGTCATCTGTCCGCCGTGTCGTCCTCCAGCCCGCAGCCCTATGACGACCTCTGCGCTGCGGTGCTGGCCCGCTACGGCGAGACGTACCGCCCGCTACCGGGGACCCGTGAGTTCCGGGTTTCCCCTCCGCCAACGCGAGTGGTACCACCCGGCCCGCAGCCCTCCCATGACCGCGACCTACCTTCCCTGGCTACGTCTCTTTCCACCTCTCGTCCGGCTAACAGCGCAGTGGTTCCCGCGCTGGACGACCCACCCGACGATGTTCAGGATCCCACGCCCGAGGTTCCCGCGCCCGACGACGTTGCTGCTTCCATCGACCAATCCGCCACGAGGCGCGTTTCTTCGACGCCCTCTGCCGACGGTCCATCAGGGACGTGTCGTGAGCCGACGGTCCTCGCCGGTTCACGATACGTCCCTGACCTCAGCTTCCACGCTGGCTACCTTGCCTCACGACCTGGAAGCTGACACGGACAACCTCACGCCCGCTGTTCGCCCCTCGCTCGCGGAAGTTTCGCCGTCGAAGGTATCCGAGCACGACTTTTCACCGACTTCCAAGCTCTGCGCCTCTTGCCAGCGGCGACCAGCGTTGCCCTCGACGTCTACCGCAGCAGAAGCTCGTGCCCCTTACCAACTCCGGGCGCACTTGCAGGACGCTGCTACTACGACGGAAGCGCCTGAGGACGACATACCTGCTGGTTCTCCAAAGGCAGCACAGTAAGCAAATCTCACGCCTGCCACCACGACAGGCGTGCAGCATCCCGACCGGCGCACGGGCCCTTATGTGCCGTCTACCATAGATGCTTCACCGAGCGCAGGTGCACCGTCAGAACCTGCAGAGACTCCGCCTGCTCGGTTGCACCACGGGTTTCCTCCGGAGCTCTTGACGCAGGACGCCGCCTACCAGACATCTGAGCACCATCCAGGCGCGCTGATCACAGCGCCGACGATGACCAATCGCACCACAGGCGTATCGCGCACAATGCTACGTCGTTTTGGGTGTGTTACGACACGACATGCCAGCACCTGTACAGGGCCGCATGCGCGCCGGCGCCTTCGATGTCCCCCAGCGCAATCCTCGCAATTCCTCCGCAAGCTGCCGCCACATGCTCACGCCAACCGTAAACGCCGGCGTTTCGTCTCGCGCCGAAGACAACGTGCCCAGAGTGCGCGCAGTGGTTACCTTCGCCGATATTGCCGGTTAAGCGCCTGGCATCGCGCCAAGACATTTTTCTTGGTTCAGCTCCGACGTGTACTGCTGCGGGTGCTTTCGATCCTACCTACCACATCCGTTCGTCGCGACGCCCGCCCGCTACGCAGCTTCCAGAGCCGCCCGCCAGAGACTTGCTAGTTCCGGAAGGTCCTTGCACGCTGACAACCAGGACTTCTCGCGGACCCCCTTGTCTCGCGTTCCCAAATATTTTTGTATATACGCTCACATAGCTTTCATTCCTGGGTCATTTCTGCGGCGGGGAGTAATCTGTAGCGGCATCATCATCATCCCTCACAATCATCATCATTGTTTCACCACTTACGCGCCGCGCCTCTCGTGCAGCTCATGCTCAGAGCTCGAGGCGCGAGAGTAGAAGGAGCTCACGCTCCTGGGCGTGAGCTCACGCTCCCGGCGCCACCATCATAGGCGTCGAATCTACGGCGCTCATCCTGCTGGCACTTACGACAAAAGCGTGCAATGTGGCCACGATACCCGCAGTAATAGCAGACCGGACGGCGCGATAGCCATGGTGGGTGAAAGGGCTGGCTAGGCCCACTCGGTGCCATCGAAGCCAGGTGGACAGGCGTCGAGTGTGCAGACATAGATTGCACGACACCTTTTGAACCAGCGACGACTTATGCGTACGTTGGCTGGAGTCGAGGGGTCAGAGTTCACATACGCTGGAGCGGCCATGGACGACGTCGGGCAAAAGAGTGCTGCAGGCGTGAGGTGGGCTCGGGGCCGCTGATAGGCCAAGATATTTCATCTCCTTCCGTATAATCGTGCGGATGATAGCACGCAACGAGGGATCGGCGGTGGCGGTGTTGTTAGTGCTGTCTGGTGGCAACCGCTAAGACTCGAGTTCCTCTAGGCGTCGGCACGTGGTAACAACGTCGGTGACTGCTGTCGGGTTCTGTATGGCCAACGCATTGAAGCGACAGTGCCGATGCCTTTCACTAGATGGCGAATCCTCTCCGATTCGGTCATTGAGTTGTTGAAACGGCGACAAAGAGCAAGCACATCCTCAATGTATGAGGTGTAAGATTCTCCAAGTTATTGCTTGCGAGCGTCCAAGGTCTTCTTTGCGAGGGCAAAACGAAGTGCCATAGTACCGAAAATTTGGCACAGCTGTTGCTTGAAACGGGTCCAGTCCGTGAAATTAATTCCATGATTGAAATATCACGTTTTCGCTACGTCCGTGAGGTAGAAAGAAACACGGCGAAGCTTCGCCGGATCATCCCAGTTGTTTGTTGAACTCACTCGGTCGTAGTGGTCCAACCAGTCCTCCACATCTTCACCTCGCAGTCCGTTGAACATGGGGGGGGGATCACGCTGGTGCCCACTGATAATCAAGGTTGGGTAGGCCGTGGTAGTCGGGGCCGTGGAGGTAGATGCAGGTACGCCGGCTGGCTCGTCCTGCGGCATGTTACCGTACACCTGGTACAGATGGGGACCTGAGCGGAGCTCCAGGAGGTAGAGCAGGTTGGGAGAGGAAGGAAGATCGCTGAGCAGCCACCACCACTTGCGACGCAACGGTTAACGCGACCGTTATTAGGCCCCGAAAGCACGGTGAAACGACCACACCCGAGGCACAGATCACAATCAAGCCGAGTTCCCACCACCGATGAAGGCGACGAACACCCATGATGATGAACATGCATGAAGAAGATAGATGTGTCTAATGAACGCCTACAATATTCAAGAATACATTGCAAAATGAACACAACTGATGACGCATTTAGCGCGCAGGAGGTTCAATTCATGAAATGTCCGTGAATCTGGCGGTTTATTTGCCACTAGTTGACACAACTAGCAAAAAAGTGGTGTATACCAGTGTGTAAAACTCATCTCAAAGCGTTAAGTGAACTCCGTGTGCTCTGTGGCTTCAGCGCAGAGATCGCAATGATAAGCAGGCAAGCACAGGCTACCACGCCCTGTACAGCAAAGTACGGAGCCGAAGGTGGCCAATCTCACTCCGGCGAAGGACGGGCATGGCGACGTTTTAACTGCGCCCTTTCGGCATTTTCGCCATCTCGCAGGTGATAGCGAACACGCCTCCGGTACGTAGAAGCACCCCAGAGAAGTGCGCACCACCAAGCGTAAATGGTGTGCATGAAAAATTGCCGTTAGCTCTGTGGAGACAGGCTGACAGAGGTCGATGCTGGCAGTCCAAATAATACATTTGAGAAGCCATAATCTCAGGCTTGAACAGGAACAGGTGCAGCCCTCTCGTGTTTACCGTGTCGTAATCATCATCTTCAGTTCAGATTCTTGTGGAACGTACTAATGCGCTACAGCCCCTTCTCCCCTCCCCTCCCCTCTAACGTGGAAGTCGCGAGTATGTTGTAGGTGGCCAGGAGCAAGCTGTTGGGCTGCGAAATACACACGTGATTGTAAGAGCATAAGTTGTTCAAGCGTCTGTATCAAGTATACTGTAATATGTGTAGAAGAGTGACACCGGTGAAAACGACAATGAAGAGCGTGCGGTATTGGGAACCGCATGACAGTGTTCGAGGCAGTGCAGCTTACAAGGACGTACGGTTCTCGGCTGTACGTCCGGTCCGGGGAACTAGGTGACGTCCTCTAGGTGCTGTACTCTCCTGGACTCCGGCTGGGTGACTGGCCCAAGGACCAGGCGATCCGCTGCTGTTCTGGCTGCCGTTGCTGACAGCTGGACAACCGGTGAACGAGGCGTGTACTCCGGCTGGGTGACTGCCCCAGGGACCAGGCGAGGTTCACCTGTTCTGGATGCCCTCCCGAGTGGCTGCAAGTTCCGGTTTGCTGGGGGCCGCTGGTCCTGCTGCCGTTCCGGGTGGCTGGCGCGACCTCGGTGTGCTGCTGGAATGAACGCGGCGGCTGAGGGCTGCCGCTCTGCTGCGGAGCTTCCAAGCTACCGCTACCCTCCTGCTGCTGCTGCTGCGGCAGAAGGCCGTGACATGGCGTGGGTCAACTCACGTTGAGGACGTCAACGAACCAGGCGGCGCGTTGCCCCGAGTGATCGGCGCCCAACAAGGCCAAGCTAAACACGGCGAGAGACTTCTAATTTAGACAGATTTAGTAAAGGACTGCACGTGACAAACTGTTTTCAGATATACTTCAATGATAGTAGCTTTTTCCCTGTAAATATATTTGTGTGTGTGTGTGTGCAGTCGTGGTTCGATTGTTTCTTGGCTAGTGGTCCTGGGCCCAAACCTGACACTACATGGCAATCTGGCGAGCCTGCTAGGATACCGCTGTTAAAAGCATCGAAGGAAAATGTCGTCCCTCGAGTGCACCCTTACAGAAGTTCACCCTGTCATAGATACTGAGAGATTTGCCGTGGTAGGGTCACAGCTAGGCTTGTCCGGCGCAGAACTGCGCATGTGTATTGAGAACGAACAGGCAAGACAAAGGAATGAACGCCGAAAGAGAGGCGAGCAAAGAAGCGGATGAAAGACCTCGACAAATTCTTGAGCTGAAGCTAAAGCTTCAAGAAGGAGCTGCAGCAGCAGCAACTGACTCTGAGCCTATGTCTCTACCGAATCATGCCTCTTCGGTTCTCAGCCCACAAAAACTACTGCCTTTGATGAGCGAAGCGATGACCTGCGTGCATACTTGCAAATGTTCAGCGCGTGGTCACAGGGCAGGAATGGCCGCAAGATAAAGGGGCCCTTGCAGCGATCATGTGCTTAACTGGTGAAGCACTAACAGTGATTGGTCGCATGACTGCCGCTGATTCGATTAATTATGATAAAGTGAAAAAGGCGTTGCTGCAAAGATTCCGGTTTTCCGCGCAAGGCTATCGTGAAAAATTCTGAAATGCACGACTGGAAGATGGAGAAACTGGAGGACAGCTAGCTGCAAGACTTTCAGTATATTTTGATCACTGGATTGATACGGCCAATGTCCCCCGAACGCTGGATAACTTGCAAGAACACATGATCGCTGAACAGTTTCTTCAGCGTTGCCATCTGAAGCTGACCGTATTCCTTAAAGAACGAGAATGCAAGTCCCTTCAGGAGCTTGCTGACGCTACTGATCGCTATCTTGAAGCTCAGGACCTCTCAAACATGGGAAGAGTACCAGATGATGTAAAGGAGTACAACAAGACTACCTCAGAAGCTGAAAAGAGGCAACCTCCGAGATGTATGTTGTGTAACCGTATCGGCCATCAAGGTCATGAATGTCGCCGCCCAGCAAAGGAAGTGACCAAGTTCTACATATGCGAAAAATGTGGTCATAAGAGCGAGAACTGCTGGAGCGCGAAAGCACAGAAGGGGCAGAGTTCTCTATGCGTTCATGAGGCCACAGCCTGCTTTCCTGTTAGATGGAATGCCGATGGTCGAAGGGCAAATATCGGGTAGAAAGGTAAGAGTTCTCAGAGATACAGGCAGCAATACAGCAAATATACGAAGAGTCTTAGTGCCAGATCAATGCTTGACTGGATCACTAAGCCGAGTGGTGCTAACAGATGGATCTGGTAAAGAGGTTCCGGAGGCGAGAATAAATATCCATACACCATATTTTACTGGAGAAATCAAAGCAATATGTTTCGATAGTCCTCTTTATGATGTTATTTAGGCCACCTTCTTGGCGTCAGAGAACCTCTCGATCCAGATCCCAATTGGAGACGCGCTGTGGTCGACGGAAGCGACGACACATCGGCAAACGTCCGTGTAGAAGGGATGCCTCACAACGTTTCCGCCACGATCAAGCCGAAAGAAAGCAAGAGAACTCCATTGCGTGTACCAGCCCTAAAGATTGGGGATGTAAGTAAAGAAAAGCTCGCAGAGCAACAGCAGAACGACGAGACGCTGAAGTCACTGTTCGCTAAATTGGGCAGAAACTTCACATCGCAAAAAGACCACTGTTATTGGTTTTTGGAAAAGGTAGTCTTTTGTACCGCAAGTATGAACTTGCTACAGGATGTTCGGCGTGTCAACGTCCTTCAAAAGGTCAATACTGGAAGTCGCACGCGAAGGTATTATGGACGCACATCAAGGCATACGGCGAACGACAGATCCTGTCTTGACAGATTTTAGATGCGAAGCAGGTTATGAACGAGAGCTGTCCCCCCGGCGTGACCAGTGCCCCGCGTGCCAGTAGATGTCTGGAAGAAAGGAGAGAACGAAGTGCTGGCACGAGAGGAGATCTCGCGCATGGTGTGCAGAAAGGAATGTTTGCCTGATATATGGACGTGTGATAGAGCGCTCGCTCCACTGCGTGCTCTATGATAAATCATGCAAGGAGCCCACTACGCCATAAATCATGGAAGGTACCCACTTCGCCATAAATCATCGTCATTCATGCAAGGTACCCACTACACCATAAATCATGCAAGGTACCCACTTCGCCATAAGTCGCCATTCATGCAAGGTACCCACTACGACATAAATCATCGCCATTCATGCAAGGTACCCACTACACCATAAATCATGCAAGGTACCCTTAGATGCGAAGCAGCTTATGAACGAGGCCTGTCTCCCCGGCGTCGCGTCGACGTAGCCAGTGCCCCAGCCGATCCGGAGCGGCGGGCTCGCGAAGCCGAAGCGAAACGGGTGCGTTGGCATCGCATTCTCAAACTTCAAGCTGCAACCTTTGCAGCAAGAGCCAATAACTTTATACTTTACGGACCACACGGCCGCTATACTCAAGAGAAGACGTTTCCCTGAGCTTAAAGTTATATAGGAGGAGTAACAACATCAGAAAAACCTCGAATAAAAGTACCATGAACAGTGACGAAGAAAATAAAACATTTAAAGAAATCTAAGTCGACTGCTTCGCATACTACTCAGGGTTCCCTTTACGGGGAGATGGCGGGATTTTTTTGCTTGCCAGATCTGCATGGGGACGTCAAAATATTTGTGAAATCCTGCGATTTGTGCCAGAGGACAACACCAAAAGGTAAAGTTGGTGTTGCGCCATTGGGACATGTGCCTTTCGCATTACGCCTTTTGGTCGTGGGGCTGTCGATCTGATTGGTCCGTTGTCACCAATGCACATATCGGGGAAACTGATATGTGCTCACGCTCATAGACTTTGCCATTTGATATGCAGATGCAATAGCACTCCCTGTAATCGATGCAGTAGACGTGGCAGAAGCACTAATCGAGATTTTTTCTCGTGTAGGTCAAGCGAAAGAGATTTTGACCAACCGAGGGACGAGCTTTACATCAGAGCTGATGAAATAGGTTGGTCGCCTATTAGTTGTCAAGTTTCCCCGGACGACACCATACCATGCAATGGCGAATGAACTAGTTGAAAAGTTCAACAGAATCGTAAAGACAGTGTTGAAAAGGTCTGCGAGGAGAAACCTCGTTTTTGGGACCGATACATTGCATCACTAATCTTCGCATACAGAGAGGTGCCGCAAGCGAGTCTGGGCTTCTCGTCTTTTTAGTTGATTTATGTCGGCACGTCCGAGGACCATTTACCATCC
Source organism: Rhipicephalus sanguineus (assembly GCF_013339695.2). Lineage (NCBI taxonomy): Eukaryota > Metazoa > Arthropoda > Arachnida > Ixodida > Ixodidae > Rhipicephalus > Rhipicephalus sanguineus. The sequence goes on along the minus strand of NC_051182.1, from coordinate 83,985,460 downwards.
TGAAGTAACTATGGACCAATGAAAGATCATCGATGACGAAATTCGCATCACGTACACGTACACCTTGTCGATCTTAGCAATCGTCTCGAAGATACATGTAAGCTTGCCCATGAGGAACTGGACAAGGCGCGAGCAAAACAGAAATTTTACTATGACCATCAGAGCCGTCCACGCAAGCTAAATGTGGGCGATAAAGTCGTAGTCTTGGTCTCTACTGACACAAACAAATTGTTAATGCAATGGAAAGGGCCATTCGAAGTCATCGAGGGAAAAAATGACGTCGACTACGTACTGAACTTAAGCGGGAAAATGAAAATATTTCACATAAACATGCTGAAGAAATATGAGGAACGCGATCCCATTCCCGCGCAGCAGGTCTCCGTGATCACTGGGAATAATCAAAATTCTTCGACTTCCCTTCCACGCCAGCTCCACTGCAGCAGAATTGGCTGGCCTTCACTTGGCAGCCGACTACCTCGCTCCTATGCCACCCCTGCTAGCCATGGCGATCCTCTGCAACTCCCGGCCAGCCCTACAAGCGCTGCTGCAGCCAGACCAAGCCGGCATTACCGTGGCGTTACTGCACGCCAAGCTAACCGCCTTCCAAGCTAGCGGTGTGCGTCTGTCCCTCCACTGGCTTCCCTCGCACGTTGGGTTAGCCGGGAGACGAGGAGGACGACGCCGCCTCTAAGGCAGCACACCACGGCGACATCCGAGCCACCAAGGCGATAGCCCTGTCGGACTACTCTCGGCAACGACTGCGGCAGCTGCTACCACTGGCCCACCCTGACACACGGGTGGCAAGCGGCAAACAACCACCTGCACTACCAGAAACCGGCCTGGAGGTACGTGAGAGGTGGTTGCTGCTTCACCTGGGGACCGGCAGCGCTTGGCCTGCGGCACACATGTTTTCCAAGGGTCGCTGCTCATGGCCTGCGTGCCGCAGATGCGGCGACGGCGAAACGCTGGAGCATATAATTTGCGCCTGCCCTGCCCTGGCCACCGAACGATGCTTGATGGCTCGCCGCTATCACCTGCTCGGTCTCCCTGCGACAACGGTGGAGGAGTTCCTTTTTCGCGCACTGTAGAAGCTACAAGCTCTGTCTCGGTCGCGGCTTCTTCGGACCTCGCCGCTTTATATACGAACGCTTTGGCTTCGTGCTCCCACATTTGTTGACAAGACAGTCTTGCCACGCTACTCACTCCTTGCTATCTTCTTTTCTTCTATCATCTACACTTTCCCTTCCCTCATCCCTAAGGGCGCTGAGCCGTGCCCCCATGACGGGAGGCAAAAAATAGCGTCCGTTTTCATTTCTTCTTTCACGAACCACTCTCTCTCTCTCTCTTCTCGCTGGTGCCTAATAAATCTTTCAAATGTACGTTTCTGATTTAGAGCAACTGAACGCTACAATCAGTGTTGTCCTGTCGTGGACGCTATTGTAATGAGATCGCTCTGGGTTGTTAAGATATGGATGTGAACGCTGACGGATCCAGCGATCGACGAGGCTGTTGCATGTTCACAACGCACTGTATACATGCAAGAAGCGAAAAACTTGGAAGACGCTTGAGCTTTGTCTTCAAGCGGAGAACGCGATCCCTTCTGTGCGATTCTTCCAGCAGAGTTTTTTGGGACGCAACCCTGCTATGAATGCCAGCTTTGTGGAGCCTCCGTCTTATCGTTGGCAGGCTGACACTTCTCAAGCCGAGCTCATCCCTGATTTCCTTCGCACTTAGAAAGGGGTCTGCTGCAGACGCGGCCACAATCAGTAAGTCTTCTTCATGCGACGTAGCCCTTGCAGGGCGACCACGTGGAGCGTCTTCAATGCGACCTGTTTCTCGGTACGCCTTCAAGATTCTGCTCACAGTTCCCATCGGACGTCCTGTAGCGTCACAAATAGCTCTATGGGTCATTGTGCGCCCCATTATGGCGATCGCTCGCCGCTCTTCCTTAGTTAGCCGTGGAGCCATCGCAAAAAAGCGTCTTACTTCGCGTCAGTCGTCGTTTGCGTCTGTCACTTCATGTGCTAATAGGCGTTGACGTCACCGCTCACCGCAACGCCGATAAATCATTGCCATTTTTTATGTTCAATCACGCGCGGTTGTCAAAGCTACCGCAGGCATTCCGGTGCGCATCCACGCTTATCATGAACAGCGGTGGTTCCACAAGCGACAGTACGCAAAAGAAGGAATAGAAAGTAACCCAGATAACTGACTATCTCTTATGTCACAAGTTACAGGCTGACATCGCATTTAGGCCGCAAGTATACATGCCCCATGCGGGCTTTTGGCGCTTGTATCAAACATATCTCGAACCCAGCGACTGCCGGTACGCGGCGCTTGTGCAGTCCGCAGCCAGCCGCTCGACTGCTCTAGACAAGTCTGATTCCGTCTGTACAAATATGATTACTGATATGTCATTTATGCCTACATTGTACAATTTGACAGCGAAGCTGTTTTGGCAGCCGTAACATGTACGCCGTACAACGATTGATAAACGGGTGTGTGCACCAGAAATTGGGTCAGAACCACTACTCACTACTGGTCCACTAAAAATGTCACAGTTTCGCCGCAACGGCGAAGCAATGAATGCAATGGCAACAAATTAGAATGTCACACGAAGAACGCCAAGCAGCTCAGTACTTCCAACGCGCCGCTGGAGCGCAAAGGACTGGCGAAAAGAACACACACAGGACGACCGCGAACTAACGACTGTCACAGCTCGACGCTTGCAGTGTGGTGCTCAAACGCAAGGAAGAACACTCGAAAAGAACACACACGTACACACAGGATGAGCGCGAACTAACTGTTGCGGTTTGTTACTTCTTCGTGTTTGAGCAGCTCGCTACAACCCAACTCTCTTAGACTTCGTTTTTTTAAAACTGCAGCGCCTGGTGTTACCCCTCCGCGTCTGCAGCCACGGGGTGGCATTAGACGCATCGTTTACTCGGCGTTCCACATCGTCAGTGGCTACAGAAAGGGACCACCTTTTATTGCGCGTCTGAAGGAAAAATTAGGAGCATTGCTTTCGTCGCACCCTTCGGGCGATCTCGCGGGTGATACTACGCATACTGCAGCACATCCGAGCTCTGCGTGCCGTTAGCGTTAAATGGTGTATTCGCCGCGAGATCGGGCTACAGGTGGCAGCACCGTTGCCGCGCTAGTGTGGATAGGCGTTTGTCGGCGCGTATACAAACGCGCACAACAGCGCTTCGTTGTGAACGATTTGACCGGATTTGCGGCAAACAAAATGCGTTGACTGCAGCTTTCTGGTAATGTGTGCGCTCTTCATTCCCGAATGAATGCACGAAGCGCGCCGAACGTTACTATTACTTGTGAGAGAAGCGCATCTACCAACAAACGAATTGCTCGCCTTCGGCAACAGTCGGCGTTTTCGCAATGGATGACGTTTTATTGTTGTTTTATTTGTACATGTTTAGCTTGGGCTCTACCCACTACGCACTGCTGTAGTGCGACTGAATTACGTATTTACTTCTTGTTCATCTGTGTAGCCCCAACAAAAAGAAAGCCCGTATTCCTGCGCGATGAGTTCAAGTTCACTATGTGCACTGCGTGATCAAATATTCATCCACATTTCTTATTCAGTTCTCTATGAAATGAAGGACTGTTGATAGGTTTACTGAGGAAAGCCTGACAGCGCTTTAACGCTACGGAGAAGTTTAACGCGCACACGCTTGTTTTTATTCCACTAAAAGTACACAAACGTAACTGTACACCACGGAACTTTCTGCGATTGATTACTTGCACGACAGTAATGGAACTTTGGCCCGGTTATTTCACGGGACCAAAGTACGTTTTTTCACGCGAATAATGTCCGCTGCCTTCCGTCAATCTACAATAACAGCGCAACACAAGCGCTCCAGATAATGTAAAGAAAAAAAGACCTGGCTTCGCGTCAAATTGCTACGACCGTTTGAATTACCGTTTGAATTAATTTTGACCATCAGGGCTCTTTAACGCGTACCTTAATCTAAGTAAACGGGTGGCTTTGTATGCATTTCGCCACAAGTTATATTTGCGCAAGGCAACTCAGTTTTGCGATTTCCGTGTCATTCCACTTTCTGTTCTGTTTAGGGGATAATTTAAGTATCGAAGTGTCGGACGTGACTTGACAGAAATATTTCTCTGCAGTGAGACCAGGACCGTACACAACTAAAACTCGTCGCGTAACCTATGAACGACAGTCCCGAAGATTACACCTAACACCACAAGGCGCAAGTGCATGAGAGCCTTTTGTTTACCACCGAGTCGCTAAAAGGCTATATTCACATGAGATTAATTACTTCTCAGCTTTAGGACAACGCCAAATGCACTTTGCAACGCGCTTGGACCACAAATCGGCACCTACACTGATATGACTCTCGTGAACAGACGGTACGACGAACACACACATCGACAAGTGCACTCACCGATCTTATTACAGTACATATATAGTCGATGAAGGCCAAATGCTTCTTTGCTTCCTGTTGGGTATACCTACGAGCGGTTAAAGGTGCACTAACGCAACGAAACAAACCGCCTTTTGAGGACCTGCATGACGTACGCGCACATGCAATCGCGACGTGGCTAGCAGACGAGGGAGCAATCCACACTAGGCGCACTTCAGCCAGTAGCCGCCAGGCGGCGCCCCTGCTCGATCTCGCGGCCAATAAGCTCGCCGTTGTGGATGCACGTGGCCGAGTTGTTTAAGGCAGCGCGCTGCGGAGCGAGGGGTCGAAGGTTCGAAGCGCGGTGGTGCACTTCGAAAATTTTTTTCTTCTGATATATTTTTCGTTGTGGGTTTTACTTATATCATCATCAGCCTGTCTACGCCCACTGCAGGGCAAAGACCTCTTCCATGTTTCGCCAATCAACCCGGTCCTGTGCTTTCTGCTGCCACATTACACCTACAAACTTCTTAACCTCATCTACCCACCTAATTTTCTGTTTCCCCCTCACGCGTTTGCCATCTCTTGGAATCCATTCAGTTACCCTTTATGACCACCGGTTATCCTGCCGACGTGCTACGTGCCCGGCCCATATCCATTTCTTCTTCTTGATTTCAACTATGATATCCTTAACCCCCGTTTGTTCCCTGACCCACTCTGCTCTCTTCCTGTCTCTTAAGGTTACACCTATCATTTTCATTTGCATCGCTCGCTGCGTCGTCCCCAATTTAAGTTGAACCCTCTTTGTAAGTCGCCAGTTTTCTGCTCCGTAGGTAAGTACCAGTAAGATGCAGCTGTTATATACCTTCCTCTTGAGAGATAGTGGTAGACTACCATTCATGATTTGATAATGCTTGCCGAATGAGCCCCATCCCATCCTTATTCTTCCAGTTATTTCACTCTCATGGTTCGTCTCCGCGGTAACTACCTGTCCTAAGTAGACGTACTCCTTTACAACTTCCAGTGTCTCGCCACCTATGGCAAAGCGCTGTTCTCTGCCAATATTGTTCCGCATTACTTTAGTTTTATGCATATTAATTTTCAGACCTACTCTTCTACTTTCCGTATCCAGTAATCATGAGCTGTAATTCGTCTCCCGCGTTACTCATCAATGCAATGTCATCAGCGAATCGCAGGTTACTGAGATACTCTCCATTAACTCTTATTCCTAATTCTTCCCAAGCTATAGGGCCCTGAAAACCTCCTGTAAACACGCTGTGAATAGCATTGGAGAGATCGTGTCTCCCTGGCGTACACCCATGTTTGTTAGGATTCTGTCGCTTTTTTATCGAGGACTATAGTGGCTGTGGATCCGCTGTAGATTTCTTCTCTCATGCTTATATATGCTCCGTCGATGCCCTGATTCCACAGTGCCTGCATAACTGCTGATCTCTGCACCGAATCAAATGCCTTCTCGTAATCTATGAAGGCTATGTATAGGGGTTGGTTGTATTCCGCGCATTTTTCTATCACCTGATTGATTGTATCACTATGGTCTATTGTTGAGAAGATTGTACGAAATCCTGCCTGGTCCTTTGGTTGATTGAACTCTAAGTCGTAATAATTCTGATAGCAATTACTTTTGTAAATAGCTTGTAGACAACGGACAGTAAGCTGATGGGCCTGTAATTTTTCAGGTCCTTGACGTCCCCTTTCTTATGGATCAAGATGATATATACATACATATACATATCCGGGACATGACGGCGTCGACAGATGGCGATGGCGGCGGCAAAAACCAGTCGAGAGTGTCCATGTAATTGCTATCGCAATAAAAGATCGCAACAGTAAGCCCAGCACTAGAAAACGGCAAAGGCAACGTTGGCTGCGATAAATTCATTTCATAAAGGGGTATGTACCACAAAAACAGAGTAAATCGCACTGCTCACCACTGGTCTGCTAAAATAAAGAATAGAACAGTTAGACCAACACTAGAGAGCGGGAAAGGCAGTGGCGGCTACGATAAAGTATCATCGTTATAAACGGGTATGCGCCAGAGAAATTTGGTGAATCACTCTATTCACCACTGGTCCACTGAACAGGAAGATGGCAACAGTTAGCGCAACACTAGGGAACGGGAAAGGCAACGGCGGCTGCGAGAAGAACCCGAAGCGATGGATGGCCTACGTCAAAGATGACGTGCCCGTAGAGCGCGAGTTTGTCTATGGTTAGTCATCCATGTCGTGCCTGTGACTGCGTGTGCTTCAACTCGAACCTCTCCGTGTTAAGAATCAATGTAGAAACAACCTAGCATCACCTAGCTAAAGTCTATCAATGACCTAGAAGCAACCTAAAAACAAGCCTCATCACCTAGCTAATACCTTGGAACAGCCTAGAAGAAATCAGATTAGTATTCAGTGCTTAAAATGTACTGATGGGCTTCTTGGTGAGCCATGATTTTCGAATAGGCAGCGCACAAAAGCGCATCGTACACAAAAAAGACGCAAACACAAGCGCTGTACTGCAACTGGTGATTTATTGTCGAAAGACCCGGCTTGTGTATGGGAACACGCACATACGCTCTGACAGCAGTGGATACGATGATGACCGATGAGTATTCAGTATCGTCTAGTTTCGCTGTTATAACTTTCAAAACTTGCGCGGTTTGTTGCTTAGTGCAAGCGTCGCAAATTGTTTCACACAGACACTCTGTTGTTCGATAATTCGGTTGTATTTTCAATGTCCCGGTCCCGAGAACCTTCTACATCATCATAATTTGCAAGTGTTTGCAATGTTGAATACGGCAATTCTTCAGCTGTATTTTTTTATCTGCGGCATGTTGCAGGAGAAACAACGTACCTTTCATTATTCCACTTCTCTACCGGACGCGCCTTCGGTGTGTTGGTACTCTTTGAAACTAGAGAAGCCAGCAATGCGATAACACCCAAAGAATTGTTGAACCTGAAGGAGGATCTACACCGTCTTACTTAGGTTATTATATACCCTCATCCTCAAAATCACGCTGAAGCCTGACGCCGACTGAGTTAGCCGCTTAGTTGGGTCCACATATATTTATTTCATTAGCGTACCTCATGCTGTGTTCCCGGTTCATTGTCCTTAGTGCTATTATTTCTCTGCAATTAGCTACGAAGACAGGCAGGAAATCTTAAACCAAAAATATGACTGACTCACGCGAAGTGTGCACGTCAACAAAAAGTAATTTAACCTTTTTGAACAAGAACATCAAAGCTTCGCTGCCTATTTTAGTCTTACGGTGACATTGATGACTGATATTTCTTCAACTTCTTTACAGGCAGTGAACTTCGACATACTGAGCTCCGATAGAGAGAACGTTTCGTTTGTGGCTCTCTCTCCACCTTTTGTCAGTGCGAACCGTCCTACACTAGAAGACAAAGTTGGGCTAGTTGGTGATACATTATTGTGAAGGAAAAACAGCACTAAAATGGACGAGGACTAAGGAAGAAAACACGACACAGGCGTTTTGTTCCTTACTCCTCGTCCTTTTTTAGCGCTGTTTTTCCTTCACAATTAGGAACTGTCGTACGTCATACAAAATGTTGCGACGGTAGTCCAAACCATGAAATACTTCGAACACGATGTCTGAAGCATACCTACGAGAACGCAGAAAACACATCTAATTGTATTGTATCGACGACTTTTCGACTGACTCATTATCATTGAACTCTGTGCTTTCTACACTGACAAGCACACCATCGTTCAGCTCCTGGGTTTTCTGGGTTAAATTGCCACTTGCTGACGTACAAAGGCAGTGATACCATAGAAACGCTCTATAAGAGAGGTATGCCATAGCTTTAATAAATTTAGCTTAGTTTAGGCGCAACTATTTCCAAAGGCGGCAGAACGACTGTTGTGTCCCGGAATTCTCTCAAAAAGTTACTACGCTTAAGACATATACAATTTTCAGAGATTTTAAATGCATATCAGTGGCCACGGAGGAAGTTACGGATTGTTTTCTGTTGAGGGACGACGAAGAAGTGTTTATCTTGCCGAACGCTGCTCTTTTCGTTTGGCATTATATTTGTGAATTTTCGCAATTTCTGGGGATCATCGCTCTCCTGCGTGCAGCGATGGATCCAGACCCCACCGTACGCAGTCTGGACTTGGCGTCGCCTGCGACGTCAACCTCAAGGAAGCGCAACAGCCGAGATGACGACACCACCAGTGACAGCACTGAACTGTACACGGCGAGTAGGAAGACAGCGACGACAATTTCATCCCTGCAGTGAAGCGCAAAGCTAAACGGCGAATGGTCGGTGCGTCTTCGCCAGCTAGCATCTCTACCGTGAAGGCTGCCTGCAGTCGTAAACGCCATACCATACTCTTTGTTCCTGTTGACTCTTCGGTCAACCTGAAGAACATAAACAGGCAAGTGATATCGGCACGACTCGAAGCTATCGTACCAAATGAAATACAAGATATTAGACTCAACCCACGGGAGAACATCTTGGCCATAGACGTTGAGCACCCGGCTGCGCTACATACCTTGCGAAATGTTACGGAGCTTGGAGACATCAGACTCAGTGCTTACATCCCGCAGGACAGCGACACGACGACGGGCGTCATTTATGACGTCGACGTTTCTATACCTGATGCAGATCTTCCTGTGCTGATAAAGCCAGCTACTGAGGCCACGGACATATTGCAAGTATGCCGGCTTGGCAACTCCCGTTGCATCAAGGTGAACTTCAGAGGCGATTGCATCCCATCGCATGTGAAGGTTGGTCACTTTCGTCACGTTGTCCGACCCTACATTCCAAGGCCTCTGCAGTGCCACAAATGTCTCAAACTGGGCCATGTTTGTGGCGTGTGTAACAACAAGCCAGCATGCCCACGTTGCGCCGAACCCCACAAAGCAGAGGCCTGCAATGCAACTCTCCTAAAATGCAGCAACTGCAGCGGAAACCATGACGCCTCATCGAAAGACTGCCCAGTACTCAAGAAGGAGAGGAGAATTCTGAGGCAAATGGTGAAGGACGGATCCTCACGAAAGGAAGCAGTAACGGTTGTACAAAGACGGCGTTCCCGTCGACGACGGTGCTCGAAGAAAAGAAAAAGCAGTCATCTGCCGAATGTGCCTTCACCTACACCGCCACCACCACCACCGCCGCCGCCACGACCACAGCGGCCGCCCCCGCCCCCGCCGCCAGGTGTGATTCGTCCAGAGGTGCAGAAAGACACTGAGGCGCAAAAGAGAGCATCCGACACTGAGTGGCCTGCTTTACCGCGGGCACACGTGCCTACGGAACCAAAGCATCCACAGTCGACAACGACTACGTCAACAACAGGCAGTTTGTCCGCCCAAGAGGTCCAGGTTTTTTCTGTCCTGAGGTCGCTGATGAGTGTTATCCGCACTCTCCTGGCTAGTCTGCAGATACCTGCCGCTAAATGCGCACTGCAAGTCTTGGACACACTCGAACCAGTACTTGCCGGCTTGCAGTAGCAAGATGGCACACCATACAACACATCCGACTTTCCGAGAACAAGTCAAGGGCGCTTCCATAATTCAGTGGAACGCCAGAGGTCTGCAGTCAAGGATGCGTGAATTTAGACAGTTCGTTTTTGAGAACAAGTTCCCCCTCATCGTCATTTGTGAACCACATCTTTCAAAAATAGCTCGACTGTCGGGCTATGAATCATTTGTTTCTTCGTCATGCATTGAGCGAAGTCAAGTTGCTGTGTACATCCGTAAAGAGCTCACGTATGTTCGCCAAAAAGTAGAGCCTATCGAAGGCAATCACTACGTGTGTCTACATGTCAAAAAGAAGAAGTTGTCGTTCACACTGATAGGCGCATATATACCTCCGTCGCGTCGCCTTGATCAACAGATCCTAAATGATATATTTGCAACGAGTTTTCACGGCGGGCCCGGGCCGGGCTCGGGTCTGAAGCTCCGGGCTTAGGGCCGGGCCCGGGTTTCAGGTGGCGGGCTCGGGTCGGGCAGGGCTTGGACTTTGCTCAGTTTTTAAAGGGGCACTAAATGGAAACAATGAATCGGTTTAGACTGATAAATTATACTCTGAGAACTCGAATGTCGTTAATTTCACCATCATAAGTTTATTTAGGAGAAAATCAAGGTCAAAGTTCTATTTTTTAATGTTGCCCCGACGTCATTGATTTCAAACTTAATTTTTGCCGTATTTTAAGGACATTAGCTCAATGATATTTCCTGAAACTTGGCTTGTTAAGTCTATGACTTCCTCAGATGTCAATGTACTACATTTTTTACCGATTAGGAACTACGTAGGCCCCAGTAGACGCCGTCAGAATCTCTGACGTCACGGTGTTTGCTGCGCGAAATTCCAGGTGGCTTCGCTACTCGCATTTCCCTTTTGCGCGTTTTCACGCTCACGAAGAGTCTTGTCGCGGCGAGCGTGGTTTTTTTGGAATTGTAAAAGAGTAATTTACCGATAATAGAAAAAGCGTTTTTCTCTTTAGTGTCCTTTCAAGCTTCTTCCACATACGTAGTGCCTACATACATGTTCCAAATTATGTCCCGAAAAAACGTTTTATATATGTGGTGCAGGGTACTTGGGGAAGTTTATGAAGTACAAGTACTGAACTTCGTTTGCTTCTTGCACATGGGGCTACTTGAATTAGCTGAAACGGGTGAGCTAAAATTAGATAGATCAGGCGCTTATAACATCTCGCTAGTCTGTGCTTCATTTGCATTTGTTGTGATTTTATATCCCATATGTTATTTTTTATTCGCAGTAATAAATATCATATAATAAATTTATGCCTTTAACTTATCAGAGTTCCAGAGTTCCTTTAACAGAGTTCCAAAGCGGGGAAACCTTCTTGAAAGTTCCAGCCCTCCACTAAAGCGAAAGTACTGCGCGGAATCTCGTTACAATAGAATCCCTATAAAGACACATTCTTTTTCCATCGCTCCGCCACAGCTCCCAGTGTTCATGTGACGCGATACGGACATTCACAGCCTGCTTTGTGTGCCCACATTGGTAATGTCTTAGCTTTCGTCTTGCTCCGCTATATCAGGGGTCTCGAAGTCACCTCCGTTGGGCCGCATTGACGAAAATTTACTCCCACGACGGCCAGCACAACGTACCGAAGGTAGGCGCGCGGGGCCATAGCTTGTAGAAAACGTCAGTTAAGGTTGTCATTTGAGGAAGGAACTTTCCCACAGCTCATGTATGGGTTATTTCTGAAGGGGATTCGGCGGCAAGATTCCTACAACATATCGATAGCTATCTTCAAAATGACTAAAACCTGGACGCCGATTCTGACATAGAGAGTTGTTTCACGGTTATGTATCAACGCATGCTGACCGCAGGGGGTGCCTCACGAAAAAAAAATGTTTTAGACCTGTCATGCCTGTGTAGCTCAGGAAGGTACGTATAAATAAAATTAAAAAAGTCACAGTTTTGCCGCAAGGGCGAAGCAATGAATGCGATAGCAAGAAATTAATGCTATACGAAGTGAGGCTCGCCAATGGATACTCTCAGTTTGAACAGCATTCCTGTTGCAAAGGCGGCCGAAGCAGCGAAGGAAACTAGCGTGCTTCAAGTGTCGAGCTGTGACACTTGATAGTTCGCGCTCATCTTCTGTTTGTTCGTTTACCGGCGTCGTTTAGCAGCGTTCCGTAACATGAGCGCGGACATCACGGTTAAAGCTTGAAACATCCCTCTTGCCCTCACCACGAGAAAACCGCGCGAGCAGACAGCGGAAGGCCAAGGTTCTCCTTGCGCAAATATAAGAAGAAGCGAGCGAGCTCGCCGACGACTTTTAAATGCGCTCGTCGCGCTCCTAGCGCCATCTCGCTGGTAATGAAGAAACGCTTATGAGCGCCGGCCATCTCTGAGTCCGTCCAGCGGCAAAGGGTGTGTATATAACGCTCGCCGTTAGCTATGCGGAGGACCTGCGTTCCGTGGCGTAGTGGCTAGCGCCACTCGCTGCGGAGCAAGAGGTCCGTGGTTCGATTCCGCGCTTCGGGAGCATTTTTCTGAATTATTTTTCTTTGGGGCTTTTATATATATATATACATACTTATACATATACGGTGCATGACGGCGACGGGGACGGACATTTTCGAGCCGAGACTGTCCATATAATTGCTATCGCAATAAAACAAATAGACGAAGACAGTCATGTGGGGGCCGCGGGCCGTTAGCGAGAGGTGCGCAGGCCGCGTGTTTGAGACCCCTGCAATATATAGTGCGAGAGCTGCATGATGCTGCCGCAACAGCTCTGGAATATGCAGGAACAGCATAGGTGACGTAACGCAGTATCTGGCTTGAAAAAAAAACGATAACGAATTCCGTGCCGGATGATGTCCCCTTAGCTCGAACCATATGAATTCAATGAGTAATCGTCGAGAAGCTTATTCACGCCTTATCAAACTGGAACGAAATCACTTCGTCCACCTCCTGCCAGTCCTACCCGCGTGTTCCAATGGCCACCTTCTCTCGGTACAGCATCGTTAGGAAGGCATACACCATTGTAATATAGAAAAAAAAGAGCACGGTGCAAACCATGCATAACATGAACTGCTGAAAACTGCAAGTAGAAGCCCTCAAAGAGGAGTTTTATAGATGCTATTGAAGAGTGGCACGACGTTCGGGAACGAGAGAAATAACGGGTTGAGCTGGACAGCTGTGTTCATTCTGCAGAGGTCCACAATGACATTCTAAACTAGCTCCAGTGGTGGAAGCTAAGAACAACGACAGCCCACGCCTTCAGAATTCGTAAGGCAGATGTGCGCCCCTGCGGCTAGCGAAAGCAGTGCAACAAATTTTAGCGCGCCAGGATATGTGGTGCAACAGCGCATGACATGCTAAAAGGCAGAATCCCGTGATAATTGGATATCTTGCACAAGAACATGTGAAGAAATAAACTATAAACTATGCCACAAAACCTTATAGACTGTATATACTAGCAGTGATGCGATATATCATAACGATGCTATGACAAATTGTTTTTTCTTCCTTTCGGCTGCTTATACGTATATGAAGTACACGTGGCGCACACGGATCGTTATAATTTTTATCTAGGTTAGTGTACTTGAAACAAAGGTAATAAATTTGGCTTTTTTTCCTCTATTTCTCATCCTGCGGCAAGGTGCTACTATGTTGAAGACATGTGCTACATATCCAGAAGGGTGCATGATTGGCTTTGTCGTTAAAGCATGCTTTAAATTTCAATAGAGAGCACAATAACAACAAAGAGAAGAGAGCGTACTGTTCCCTGTCTCCTCTGTTTTTATTGCGCTCCCTATCGAAACTGAAAGCATGCTGCAAATCACTTTCCTTGCTACAATATCTGCTACAAAACGCTCTTGGTGATCCCCATTGTATGTGCAGAAAAAAATAGGTACATTATACCTCTGCCGAACGAACGTTCATCGTACCCAATAATTCCGCTCAACAGTTTCCACGGTGAGCACCTTTTTACAAGAAATTACTGTAGGTTAAAGTATAATTGTTAGCGAAGCATGCGCCAACAAAGCGTAGATATTTCATACTTAAAACGCCTCGCTGTCGATTCCATGCTCGAGTAACACCACCTGGATTATTGGCTCGGGCCCCTGTCGGGTCCGATCTGCGGTCGGGCCGGGCCGGGCCGGTAGGTGAAGTTTTTTCTCGGGTTCGGGCCGGGCCCGGGTCTGGCTTTGAGTCACCGGGCCGGGTTCGGGCGGGTAAACTTTAACGAGCTCCGGGCATGGGCCGGGCCCGGGCCGAGAATTCCGGCCCGTGCAGTACTCTAGCACCAACTACGCCATTATTCGTCTTTCTGCTGATAAGAGAGGTACCCGCTACACATCTGTAAGATATTATGTACATTTTGTTGATGATGCATGTAACTGATTTCGATGAAGAATTGTGGCTGAGCCCATTGCAGTGGGTGGGAAGCAATAAACCACACACTCGTCGGGAAATTATCATTGTGTGATGACTGGTTGTTATTTTACTCTTCTGGCACGCTATACTACACATGTTAACGCAAGTCCATGCCCGAGAATACGCCTTTACACGGTCTTTTTGCAAATGAGTTTCCAGCACCAGCGTAGATCTGTGGCAGAATACTACACTTCCAGACAGAGGGCCCGGGTTGAAATCCCGTTTGCTCTTGCGCATTTCTTTCTCATTTTATTTTTCGTGTCTACCTGTCACTTTTTTATGTCTATAGGTTACGCCACCGGCGGCGGTTAAGCCACCGAACGCATAAGCGGGCGCCTAAGAGCTGCGCTCTAAAATAAATTCTTATTTCACTCAATGCTTTATTGCAGGTAATACGTCCGATGACAATTATTTAGAATACTTTGGCTAAATAGTTGGGTACTGTAAGATAACTTTACGCACAGCTCGAGATAAGCGTCGCAATCTAATCGAATCGATCATCTGGGCTGCTTTTCCTAGTCACAAGTGATCGTTTAGTGGTCGCATGTTGTGGTAGGAGTCACGCTAATACAAGTGATGGTGAGTCCTCAGCATAATCACCAGCTGAAAGCCAATGGAAAGTACTTGGGTTCAGTGCAGGATCTCGGTTGCGCATCTAAACCACCGTGTACTATTTAAGATGATGGATGACATTTGACGAGTGCATTATTGGACAGGCAGAGATGTAAGGCGTACCACAAGAACTGAATACATCATTTCACTCCTGAGGACAAATAAACGCTGCTTTTGTTCTTTTTGCAAAGATTTTAGTACGGAAATGTATCAATGTGCTAGTGCATCTAAAACGTATTGAAATGAAGACCAACAATAGTTGTCAGTATGCTCTGTGAACAAAGGCGCAAAAATGCACATAACACGCATAATGAGGCGCGGCTCTGGAGTGTGAACATGTGAAGTGTGAAGAGTCCGTACACTTTTGGTGATCAGGTACGTTACAATAGAGCTCTATCACGCAAAGGCAGTGCCCACCACCTGCACTAAACGTGTTGCACCAATAAAGCCGTGGAAATGAAAAAGCTCATTTAAGAATGTTTGCATAAACTCCAGAAAGAGTACAGGTCAAACAATAGTGCAACATCACCTACTTCAGCATCAAGTTTGTGCTGTCTATCCTCAGTGTTGCATTATAAATTGTCACAGTATTTTTAGGTAGAAATATACGTGCATGGAGACCACCTTCACAATACAACCATACCCACTGCTACGAAGCCCACCACACCTTCCGATGGTGCGCGTGCTTGTCGATCATGCAGTAAATACCGTATATATAGGCGGAAAGCGTAAAAAATGCCCAATATTCCAACCTGTCTCTGTGTGCGCACAATAGTCTACAGTTTTACGCTGTTGTTTCACAGCTGCGAAAAGGCACATTCATTGCAGTCACTCTCAGCACGAAGATGTTGGCAACGATTGCTACATTCCTATTAATATCAGTCAGGCAGGTTTGATGACTATTGTGCGCCACTTCGCAACTCTAAAGAATAATAAATTAGAGATATCACCCGGCACCTAACTTATAATCTGCATACAAGCAAGTGCCGTAGGAAGGAGTGTCGTTTGTCGCAGGCCACACGTAATTTATTTTGCCAATATTTATACCACAGTATTGTACGTACACCCATATGCTTCTGTGTGCATTAATATGCCTCCACTTTTCCTCTACCAGCTCACTTGCTGAGCTTAAAGCGCTTTCTGTCCCTCAGAATAAAACGTTCTGTGAACAATTTTGCAGATTTGTATTCTCTGTTTTCTTTACTAAAACATATGAGAGAGGTGGGCAGCTTCAAGTACAGTTTCACTCAAAACCGGTAGCCCTCCTGACTATTGTTCAAAAGGGCCAGAACAATAGTATCGACATGCTCAACGTTAGTTTCCAGATTTAGTAAAGCAATCACTCGCACGCTATTCTTCTGTGAAATTTTAAGTAAGATGTTTAAGACAGTAAAGAAACAGTCAACCTGGAGTCGACATCCGTAAAATTACGGCAGTGGCTTATGAATGCTTCGGAAACAAAAATGCTGAATTAGTTCAGGAGTTACTTCTAGTTTAAACTCAGAGTAAAACAATCCGCGACTTCCTCCTAGGCCAGTTAGATGCATTTGTTCGCTCTGAAAATTTTGTTTCATACGCCTACTAACTTTGTGACAAAATAAAGGTTGAATTAGTAAGGCAGCGTCAAGTCACACCTCTACAAAACAGTCGTTATGTCCTCTCCCGAAAGAGTTCCGTCTCAAGTCCGCTCTCTGCTTGTTAAAGCTATGTCCTACGTATTTACAGATCGTTTCTATGATACAACTGGATTTCTACGTCAGCAAGTGGCAGTTCCACTTAGAAAACACAAGACGTGAACCTTGGCGTGCGTGTGACTACAGAAAACATAGAGTTCATTGACTGCGTTGTCGGATGTACGCTACAGACGTCAGCGATTAGCGTTCTTAAGAAGTTTAAGGTTTGAACTTTTCCCGGAATATTTTCTACGACGTAGGACAGCTTGAACTTAGACAATGGTGAAGAGAGAGCCACAAACGGAATCCTCTCTCTGTCGAAGTTCATTGCCCGCAAAACGTCTGAAGAAATCTAAATATATAATGTTTTCTCCCAAACGAAGAAACCAAGCAGCAAAGGTTTCTGCATTGAACTTTGATGTCCCTGTGGAAAAAGGTTCAATGATTTTTTATTTACGCGAATACTACGTGTGAGTCAGATTCAGAATTTGGGTTTCAGCTTTGCTGTCAGTCTTAGTAGCTAATTCATCAGAAGTAAGAGAACTAAGGACACTGAACCGACAGCACAGCACGAGGTATATTTAGGTTCTCTCGAAAACATTATTTTGCAGTGTTTTGTAGCGATAAAAATTATATGCGGAATCCGCGTAAGCAGTTAATCAGTCGGCGTCAGGCTTCAGCATGATTTTGCGGGCGAGGATACGTAAGAACCTACGCGGCAGAGCGCAGATGCTCCTTGAGATTCATCCATTCTTTGAGTCTGAGTACCTTGTTGGCTTGTGTAGTTTAAAGAATACACTCTGACGGCACATCACGTAGTGAAGTGGAATATGACAAGATACGTTGTTTCACCGGCAACATGTTGCAGATTAAGCCACAGCTGACGAATTTCCTTTTAGATGCGAAGTATCTTATGGCGGAGTTCAATCCGGTGGTGGTGGTGGTGGTGGTGGTGTGAGGCGTGATCACCCTTACTGCGCATGCGCATACCCTCTCCACTCACCATCTCCCCTCTCCATTTTCCATCTCCCCCCTCTCTCTCTCTCCATTACCCCTCTCCCCTTTCTCTCTCCCCTCACTCTCTCCCCTCCCCCTTTCCACTCTTCCTCTGAAACGCGGGCTAGACATGCCGAAATTCTCTCCTGCGCAACGCCGCGATGAGCACCAGCGCATGCGCGTCCCCTCCCCCTCTCTTTCTTCTCCTACGCTGCCCCCCTCTCGCACGCCTGCCGACCGCGCTCCCCGATCGCCCTGTGAGAATTAACGGCCAGGTTAGAGGGAAGACAAGAGGCGCGTAGCGTTCTTCTTCGCGTTCCACGACGCGAGGTCGGTAGCATGCCCAAAGAACGCCGACGGAACGCGATCGTGCAAGTGCTACGGCTTCGCATCGCCTCATGGTCTCCTTTAGCGGGAAATGGTGTAATGTTTTTCAACACTGCAACAACACTTGCAAATTGTGATATAGGAGGCTCACAAGAGATTGAAAACAGAACAGAAATATTAAAAAAAGTCCCTCTAAAAGTCTACATTCTAGGCATATGACGTATCAGTAATCGAAGAGGAGTAAAGGCGGTAGTAGAGTATTGACGTACCAGTAACGCGTAGGTTCATTTAAAGCAACGAAATAGATACCAAAATATGGAAGTATCAGCCGAGGCCGGCAGAAAGTTAAGCGAGCGGTAATAAAATCAGTGGTGAGGCTGTAGCGCCTACTTCTTTCTATGCGTCGGCTCGAAGGAAGAACAGGACGACGAATGGAGGGGGGGGGGGTGTCACAAGTATGAGTGTAGAGAAATAGAGGGTGGTTTTTGGACAATACAGATCTTGTATAAAAATCCTGACAGTAAGGACCCTGTCGTTTTCACACACTTCCTCCACGTCGAGGCGGAAATACTTTGCCGAGGTTGAAATGACACTCGCGACTAATTAGGAAAAACTCGTTAATTAACCTTTTAATATATTTACTTGATGACGGGTTTTAATATTACAAAGTTGTATTGCGTGCCTATCGATGGCATATCTTTTCTTAGAAATCAAAAAAGTTGCACGTAGCTTGATATATTCGTCATGGAATTTCATGGGCAAAATCGAAACTGATCGCGGCCGGCGCGCACGAAGCGCGACTGTTCTGCCACGTCAGACCGCAACTACCCGTCACCTGGGAGTGACGACATTTCAATGAGGGGGCTCGTATGTTTACGTGGGAAACTGGAAGTCATCTCACTTGTGCCAGTGCATTGCCTTACTTTTGCGCGTAGTGTTGGTGCTTACCCGTTTCTTTCGAAGAGCCGTATTGCAAAAACCAGCGCCGTTCCAGTACCCCCAGCGTCATACCAGTACGTGTTTTGGCACTGGATCGCACTGGGAACACAGGTATACACTCGGATTCACTGAGACTCCGGTAAATGCACAGGGAAAGAGCTGAGTCCTACTCGTAGGGGCACTGGCTTTGCCGCTGTGACGCTGGCGCTCACTGGGTAGCGCTGGAGACGCTGGAATATTCATTGGCGAGCGCTGGCACATACTGGAGCCTGCACTGTTTCTGCCAGCGCCGCGCGCTGTTTTTAGTTTTCTACATGGCGGAATGCTTCGGTATCTTTGAATATTGAATGTTTGATTCGATGATACCGATAGATGCCGACAGAGCTCGCAAGATGGCAAAGGCAACAGGGGCCCTGGACTGAGGGCTCAACCTTCACCGGGAGAATTTCTTTGCACCAATAAAGTTTTTCTTTCATTCATTCATATCCTAACAGGTCCCAAACATGTGTCACAAATTCTAGCTTGGCAGAGAAAGACGACGAGATGCGCGCGATTTTCATAATGTACGTGAGATGTGAAATCACGGTCACTTTTAATGCTTCCCTGTCGAATGTGGTGAAAAATATGTTAATAACCCAAAGCAGCCAACACGGATCATTTTGCTTTCTAGCCTGCTTTTTTATTCATGCAATGTACGTGCATGCAATATGTTAAAGGGCCCCTCACCAGGTCTGACAATTTTGAGCTGACGAGGGCAATGCACGCACTGGGCGTTCACGATTACGTCTGCCAAAATTTGCAACGCTACGCGCCGCGTAAATGGATCAAATTTCAAGCTGAACGCTCCTTTCCCTTCTTCTCGCGGCCGCATGCCCAGAGAATGAGGGATGACGTACATGGTAAAATAGCCCTACGTGGATGGTAGTGCTGTGACGTCGCTCCTCTATGTAGACGGCTCTGCTCTGACGTCGCCAACAGTAGCACGTGACACTGTGATAATTATTTGACACGACGTGTAGTTTGTGTAATTTGTTGCTTGAATGGATGAATAAAACTTGAAAGCAGTAATAAAACACGCAAACGGAATGTGCGTTTTCTTTTTTAATTTTATTGCGAATCGCAGTGAGATTCGAGACTAATCTACCTATGTTTCGCACGCGTCCGTGTTCTCACGCTTTGCGCATCGTGCACACGCCACCCTTTACAACGAAACTAATTTTCTGCCGCGTTCCAGCGTTCATTAGGCTCATTTATCCTCCCGCATCTAACCAGATGTTCATGCGGCACACCGCTAGTCTCGCGTCCGTACAAATGTTGCGGCTTTCGTGCTCAGTAACAGGTTGAAAGCCATGTAATCTGGGAGAGAGCATTTGGCATAACTTGCAGAGATGAAGCGCAAAGAATGCCGCCACAACACCGCTCGCGTCTCGGGGGCTCGGGCTGGTTCGGGCACGTCATGCGCTCATGACATTTTGTGCGCATGACGCGCTCATGCGTATGCGTTATGTGATCCTCCTGCTCGCGTGCCGAAGAGGGCAGGGAAGGGATTTGGCTTGCGAAGGCTACACGGGGTGAGCGGCAAGTAATTCTTGTTGAGCAGGTAGCAGCAATGAACACATTTTGTGCACGCCGCGCATATATATATCAGTTTTTAATCAATTATGTGTTGCCGTAATGACTCCATATTGTAATGTCTATATGTCTGGAGAGTCATCGGTCTGAATATACAGAGCAAATTGTTACATTGCTGTGCCGTTGGCAAGAAGCAAATGAGCTCTGGCGTCGCGACGGCTCCCTACGGATGCCAGAACACCAGCGGTCGTTCGATATCGCCACACCGAAAACACATCTTCGGCAATTCTTGCACTTCCACTCAGTTCAGCTATACGTTACGTAACAATAAAAAGGTTCCGATGCCAAAATGCAGAAAGTCTCACGATCGCGACTCATTTCCGCCGAGATCGCTCCTTCCCAGTGCGACTCACAGCGGGCATTAGGCTTAGCGTAATGGCCGAGTCCGTCTACATGCCGCCGGCGCTTTGTTTAATTACACGCAATTCTAACGTGTAAAAATGACTGTAAGCTACAGTCTAGACATCCGTTAATACGAATTAACCTTTTTTTCTTGTGCACGGTGACTGCACAAGGAGCGATGGCCATCGATGTGACACGCTTTACGTGAATTTTTTTAAAACTACGTGATACTTTTGTTATTAAAAAAAAAAGATATGCCATAAATTTGCACGCACTACAACTTTGTAACATAAACACCTGCCCTGAAGTCAATAATTAAAAAGTTAATTAACGAGCTTGTGTAATTTATTCGCGTTAACGTCATTTCAGCAGCGGGAACGTATTTCCGCCTCGACATGCAGCTCATGTGCAAAAAAGACAGCAGCCTGACTCTCATAGAAATTTTACAAAACAATGTACTGTCTAAAAAAGACCCTGTATAATACTATGTAGTGTGACTGAGTGTGTTACTAATTACATACAAGGCCATGGTATAGCAGTGTATACAGCATTGCCTGAGCATGGCGCAAATGATGACGAGTGATAACGAAATGAACATGCCTGTCAATAGTTTCCAAAACGCTAATATTGGGTGCAGAGCCTGATCGAGTGGTGTCCGTTTCACCTCCCGACACCGGCCGGTGCATTAAAAGTGCAGTAATGTGAAAAAATCACATGTAAAACATAAGTGCCTACGCTATTGTATTATAATCATTTATAACAGAAAAATGAAGGCTTCGTAATATAAGCAGTTCAAGTTATTTGACCCTTTAGAAATACTATTTACACTGTATGTTTGTGTGTGTGTGTGCGTGTGTGTGTGTGTGATCCAGGGAGTGTTTGCGTGATGGCGAGTGCGGAACAGTTTGCCTGCTAGTTGGCGTCGCACAGTACGAGAATGAATATACCTTGAACATACGAATGTCTTGTGCTTTCGATGCAAAAGAAACCTAAGAGAAAAAGATTCATTAATTTATCAATTATTTATTGCTCCTCGCCTTCACTTGCCTTTCCAACTCCTAGCTATACTATACTACACATTGTTACGCTATGCCTTACCTTCTCCCCTTCTTTATCTTACCACTATTTCCTCCTCACCATCCAATCACTCGACCTGATGCGACGAAAGGGGCTAGTTGGTTCATGTTGGCTTGGTGATGCGCTTACGGTAGGGAGACGTTACAAAGTACACAGGACACAGTGTTGCCCTTGTCCTCTTAACACTGTGTCCTGTGTACTTTGTAACGTCTCCCTACCGTAAGCGCATCACCAAGCCAACACTCGACCTGAATCACTTCTCTTTTAGGGATTGTCGATGAAAATTTTTAGTCGATTAACCGTTAATCATTCGTCGATTTAGCCTTTGACCGATTAATTGCTTTCTACGTGATGTTTTAATTGATTAATCGATTAATCGACATTTTTGATAGGTGCTTTAAAAAGGATATCTCATTGTTTGAGAGGCATTGTATGTGTTTGATCTCGACCCAAATATTCCTATCAGACCCGCTAAAAGTCACACGTGCGCATTTCTGTCCCCGTGAAAATTCACACTTTCGCCCACTTAACCCAGAGTGCCCGTCGTCTTTGGGTGACGTCACGGATTAAACTATCTGCGGCCATCATCCATGCACAATTCTGCAGCAAGTCGCATTTCCTCGAAGCCTGCCCACTCGAGCGCACCGATATCAGAGACACTTTCGGCGACCACACTGGTCGAAAAGTCGCACCGGAAACATACAGCGTGGCCGAGGAAATCCCGAGAAAGGGAAAAGAGAGATGAGGAGGAAGAGGAAGTACATAAGACGCTCGCAGTCGTAAGGACCGTATCATTTCTCTGTTTCTGCGTTAGACATTGTTGAAGCCCTCGATAATACTACAACTGCGTACTGACGTGACATCTTCCTTGAGATCACTCGTGCGAGATCGCACAGAAACATGCTGATCGCAAACAGTCCATCGGCACAGAAATCTGCGGGAAAGAGAGATGTATTAATTTTAAATGCGAATCATTTCTTAGCGAACCAAGGTACTTTGAGCGTTCCTATCTATCTATCTATCTATCTATCTATCTATCTATCTATCTATCTATCTATCTATCTATCTATCTATCTATCTATCTATCTATCTATCTATCTATCTATCTATCTATCTATCTATCTATCTATCTATCTATCTATCTATCTATCTATCTATCTATCTATCTATCTATCTATCTATCTATCTATCTCCTTAGCTTCGTGTAGACAGAAATTGGCATGGGAAGGTAAGAGGGTTTGACGAATATGACTGTCTGGTTATGACATGAATAACGCTAAATCGTGTAGCGTGTGTCGTCAAACCCTTCCCTCCAGACAAGTATGGCACATACCCGTTTACCTCGGGCCATGGTAAGCGGGTTTGCGCCACAGGTGACTGGCAGTTTATACCATTGAATGATGCGAACAGACATTGGTAAATTAAATGTGAGAGCTTAAAGAAAACAAACCGACATCGACAGCGTTGCCTCACGAACGCAAAGAATAACATGAGTATCCCAGCAGAAATCTAACCCAAAGATTCCGCGTGGCAGTCATGTATTCTACCACAGAGCTACTACATGTCTTGAAAGTGATTTGTTAAAATACCCTATGCTGGTGTAATGTCGATGCAGCGTCGAATGTTGTGGCAGTGCTGGCTATCCAATTTTATAATAAAGCAATAAACATTACATATGTACTCCTACGACATAGGCGTCATGCTCGGTTAACGTCGATTGTGCTTCCAGTGTTGGACAAGTTTAATAAAGATTACATTTCTATGCCTATGATTCAGCAAGCTATATTCAAGCGTTGCTCGACCCCGAAGAAATACGCTAACGAAAGTTACGTATGATAATCACATCATCACACTGAAGTGCTCTTCGTGTCGCTGATGTCTGTGCTCTAATGTGAGTTATAACGTCACGTCAGATCATTGGTTGCCCTTCAAACGCCAATGTAGTAGACGTGCCTGGTAAGCTAACGATGTGCACACAACCCCTCCATTTACAAAAAGACGTCAATCCACCTCGTAAGGCTTTGCTCAATGCCAAAAAAATGTAACATAGAACTACTCTCGGACAGCTTCGCATGACACCGATTCCCACAAGGCGTGGCATCTGCCGAATGTATTGCCTTTAGGCTAGAATGAACGGCAGCTGCACCAGTGTACTTCACATGTTGCACCTGGTCGTTGCCTGAACTCGGCGCTGCGCACACCTCTCGAGTGTTGCGTACAGCCGTAACTATAATAATAATAGTTGGCGTTTAATATCCAACACCAGGATATGATTATGAGGGATGCCGTAGTGGACGACTCCGGCGATTTCAGCCACTTGGGCTCCTTTAACCGACATCAAAATTTAAGTACACGGGATCAGCCATTTTCTCCTCCATCGAAAAAGCGGCCGCCAGCGCCGGGATTTGATCCCACGACCTTTGGGTCAGCAGTAGAGCACTATAACCACTAGACCACTGTTGAGCCCGAACTGTGAGGGCTGTCTAATGTGTCAGGCATTAGAAAATATAGTAAATCGCGACTGTTCGCCCTACGTGTCACAGCTGCGTCACAGCTTGTCACGGCTGCCAAACATGCGAGTGCACTCATTACTTAAAGCTGCATTTCCCCCGAAATATGCGACCGTACAGTATTACCAAATGCTACACGAGCGTTTTTTTCAATATTAATTGACTGTAGGCGAGACGTTTGATAAACCGATGCATAAGGTGGCGGATTATGAAACGGGTCTATTAGACCCTTTTGATAATCCGCGACTGCGCTTCCTTGCGCTGCATATTCGCAAAACTAATGGCGACACCTGACGTGCTACAAGTGTAGAGGAGCGTTGCACGTGCTGGGGTTTGTGTATTATGCGTGTTTATGTGAACAGAGCTGAGTCTACAGTTTCCGCGTCATAGCGCAAGTAAACTGCGCTTGAACGTGCTGCTTGCAGAAGTGACTAACAGCCAATATTTGGGCAAACTTCATCGCAGGAACGCTAGCCTTGCAATCATGAAAAGGGTATATACGGTGTAAGGCGGACAGTGGGGCTACATGGTATATTCCATAATCAAAAATTATAATTAGCGTCCTTGTATTAGATATATACGGATCACTTATTCATGTCACCATCATCATACTTCATCAGTGCAGAGCAGCGGGCCGGGGCGTACTGGCTCAGGCCAGCGTCTCTGACTTGTTTTATATTTTATCCGTTTCTTTGATTGGTAAATGATAACCTTTTATTTGCTCAGGAATGAAATATAGTGGCAATAAGAACAAATCAAGAAATAAACAACGCATAATAAAATGTGGCACTTCTTGCACCATGTAAGGAATGACACGCACATAGCGTTGCAACTGTAGTTGAACTGGTGGTTTATTGAGCCAACAACATTGAGCACGAATTCTGAGCCTCGTGCTGCCAGACCACCTGGGTGCCGGCCCCCTAGCGGTGCGTCTTCCTTTTTCTGGAGAAGGGTCTCGTAGTCCCACATGTAGCCTGGGGGCATTCGCACTCGAGTAGAGCGTGGTAAAGGCGGGGTCATTGGATTAGGACTTGGCGACACTTCTGAAATATGGTTGGGCTCATCGACAGTTGGCTCCTGGGATGTCGCTGCAGGTTGGAGACACGCTAGTATTTGTGGCATTGTTGACCATGGGGTAACCTCCGGAGGCCCTTCATTTGGCGCGAGGTGCTCTTCCAGGATAGCCTCTCACTCGAAGGGCTCCTCCGTCTTTAGAAGATGCTGCCGATTTCTTCTAAACTGTGTAGGACCTTGGAACCACTGAGCACTGCACTTGAGCCTTGGGACCCCAACACCTGTCCTGGCGTATCCTCACAATAGCTCCTTCATGTAGCATCGGTAGGGGTCAACGCCATGTTAAGTTCCGAGGGGGCTTGTGTGAACTCGTGCTAGGCGCTGCAAAGACCGGCAGCCTCCGTCTTCCCATGAGCAGCTCGCTGAGTGTCTGGTCATCCTCTAGCGGGGATGACCGGTAATTCAGCGGTTCCACCCAGAAATCTCTGCACCCCCACTCTTCTTCAACAGTGATTTCCCAGCTTGGACTCGCTTTTCAACCAAGCCGTTGAACCTGAGAAATCGCGGGATGGATGTAGTGTGGAGAAAATCATACTTGTCTCTGAACGCCATGAACTACCGAAAGGTAAATTAAGGACCTCCTTCTGTACACACTTCGAGTGGTAGGTCCTGGCTGCCAAACATCATTGAAAGTTGTTACACTTCCGCCTTGCTGGTTGTCTGAGATAAGTACTCGACTTCGGGATAGCCTGAGGCCGCGGTTCTCCCGGAAGGACGCTGAAAAAGCTGAGAGGTTCGACGATGAAGACCTTGCTGGTTCAGTGTTGGCACCTCTGTAGGTCTCCGGCATTTATTCGCATTCACAACTACTGTATTCGTGGCTGCGGAATATAAGATTGCGGAACACCTTGTTTACCCTCATCATCTAAACACACGGCTGCCAGTGGTGCACGCCTCGGCGCTGTCCTTGCGCAGCGCAAACCAGGGTTTCATGAATATGGCGTGGCATATGCAAGTCGTACGCTTACTAGAGCCTAGAACAAATACACAGTCACGGAAAAATAATGCCTGGCGATAATATGGGCCCTTGCAATGTTCCAACCTTATTTGTGTGGCTGCCCATTTGTTGTCACACACCGTCATGCACTATACTGGTTGTCGTCATCGAAGGATCTCTCAGGCCGTCTAGCCCGCTAGGCACTTTGCTTTCAAGTCTTGGACAACCACCTGCTGTACCGCAACAGCCGCCAAAATGCTGCTGCCGACTCCCTCTCGCACTCCTCCTTGCCTGAAGACAATTTCCCCTGCTTAATAGCTTACAGTGCCGTTTCTTCCATTGATGTCCACACCGTCGCTATTAAACAGCGCAAAGATAAATGAATCGCCTTGGTTGCAGACTTGCTCAGTGATCCGTCGGCAACACCATCTACTCGCGCGTTGCGTCTTGAAGCCCACCATTTTGCCATTCGTGACGACCTGCTTCACGGACGAAATTACAACACCAACAGCCACCAGTAGCTACTAGTGATGCTCCGCAGGGTGCGTTCTCCAAAATGCGAGTCGTTCCACTCTGATCCGCAGGGCGCGCACTCACGGGTATCCAAAATTAACCACCGCATTCGACATCGATACTTCTGGCAGGGGATGTAGCGCTACTTGCAGAAGTTCGGTCGCTGCTGCCTTGATTGCCAACCCCGAAAACCATGCAAACTGTGCAAAACCATGTAGCAGGATTCATCTTGTCAAAATATTCATACTAGTCAAGCCTGACCAAACAGAAATGTCGTACTAATCTTGTTCTCTTTCATCACACCACGGTACAAGTCACGTGTGCAGGTTTTTTAAGTTTTGTCACGCGTCAGCTCGTACTCCTGCCCTCAAGCCAATCCATCGCCATTCTGATCGCATCAACAACGGGTATGCTGTGCACCAGCAACCGCTCCCCCCGCTTTGCACCATTCATCATTCATTTCAAGACAGCGCAAGATTGCAACGTCCTTCGCCCTGACGTCGTGCACCACTCAAGTATCATGAACTTCAGAGCAGCGATCGTGAATCTACACATTCAACAGTTTAATAGCGCTCCCCTCAAGCAAGACGCGTTCAGCGGGACCCTTGAGGTATTGTAAACAAATAACTAAACATTTCAAAATCATGCTTTCATGAAAGTGGCAAGGAAATAGATAACTTTGTCGGATACTGCGAAATTGTGAGGCGGTGCCATCATTTTTGTGTATGCGATGCGGTGATACCGTATGATCCTGGTTATTAGGTATAAATATTGCCATTGATGTTCAGTCAATATCTAGAGCATGGAACTGTAGCAAAAACACATTTCCTGGGAAGGTAAAGCAAACCGCTTCTCAATGACAGCGCTCTTGCATAAAGTTTTCGATTTTTCTTTCGCGCAATAGATCGATTTTTCTGTGCTTGAAAGACCAGCAGCAAAATGGAGGTTTCTACACAAAATGTCCACACAGGCGTATGGAAGTGACTCAGTTTCACAGCCCAATCATGGGGATGTTTTTAATATATCAGCTAATGATGCACGTTTGAATGTACGTGAAGTGACGTGCCGTAATCGCTTTCAAGCACTCCTCCACAATTGGAGGCATTAAAAAAATTGGATGCTCAAGAAGTACTTAAGTAGGTTTAATAAGCAGCGTATTACAATAGGGAAACTAGCAGACATTGTAGTAGGTGTACTGCCGGCAATTAAGAGTTTCGCTTTTTTTGTTTTCGGAATCTGAAACTGAAATGATAAGACTTGTTTTTTGAGCTCATTTGCGACTGGTAGGCGAGGTTCGCTGATAGTATGCACAACCGCAGGTGTCTATATAAATATTTGCTAGGATCTATTCGACCGAGAAAAATGTTCATGCATACAGTCAATAGTCTTCATTTAGGCTCAGTTAGATCGAAGGAAAGATTCATTTTTAAAACCTAACGAAAGCGTTATTTCAGCAAAATATTGAATATTGCATTCGCTACCCCAGGAAACGTATTAAGGACTCGAAATGCACTATGAAATTCTATACAAACCTCCAAAAGCACTTAAATTGTTTGTGTATCTCAGGCAGATTCACAAATGTTGTGGCACACAAAAATGAACCATAATTTTCCCACCGCCGTATAGTAAAATGAAGAAAAACAAAAACATGTCATTCATAACCTAGTGAACAGCAGGGCTGGGCAGTATCCCTATACTCTTGTATGAAAATACGCTCTCAGAGATACTTTTGAGTACCTGCATTTTTGCATCGAGATGCATTTAAAATGTATTTCTATCTTAGTAGTGAAATACTTTTACAATGTATCGATTATGTCGCGATACAGTGCAGCACACGGCATCTCGTTGCACTTTTTTTGGTATTAAACGAGCTCAAGCAAGATGGCAAAACATTTTAACTTCGAGAGCTTGCTCGTGCAAGCGGCAGAGGTGCATGCATTACACCAAAAGAAAACATGCGAGGAGTCATGACCATCGGCAGGGATGAATAACGGCATTTATCAGATTGAAACTGGAGACACTTGGGCTTCTGAACGGTCAGAATAGACCTACGTGAGAGCGGTAGCTTTTCGGTACCGAGATGACTCGAGAAGATAAATCTGCATGCTGCTGGAATTTCCGGTCATGAGGGCGGTGTTTATTTGCTATGACATAAACTTGTCTTCCTCTACAGCTGTAGAGAGACTTCTCTTTCGCGAGTCTTGTGTTCAGAGCTATCCGAAGAAGGCCTGTTTTGAAGCTGATGCTGCTTAAACGAAAGTAAGGCAACAAACTTGTCAGCAAAATGGAGGTGAATAAATTGATGTATGCTTTATCTATATTCACTGTTGATAGTCAGCAAATGGAACGATATGTTTGATTTGGAAGTTGCACTGCACTGCAGAATTATTCACAATATTACATCGCACTTGACAAATATGTTTGCACGACCATAGGATTGCCTTCGAAAAAACTGAAATTCTAGCAGACCCTAACCAACAAAAACGGCTATGACTGGAGTGGTGGCTCACCTGAAAACACCGCAAACTTGAACCGTTGCAAATGAAACCTGCCGTCAGTATACATTCACGGACTAACCGCAGCAAGAAAATCAAGGCAAACCGAGTCGCGAGTGAACTAAACCGTCCTCAGCCACCCCCAGCCCATCAGTCCCACGCATCCGCAGCAACCACAACACAACCACCTCAACGCTCTCACCACCAAAGAAGACGCGCCTGCCCTCCTCCTCCAAAGCGGCTTCGTGAAAAACGCTAAAGGTTGCACATCGACACCGCCGCTGTCACTCCCCCTGAAGAAAGTATCGAGTTGATTCCGAAACGTCGGGAAATAAACTCATTTTTTGGTTGGGGCCCTCTGAAAGTCTCAATTATTTACCCAACTAGACTGGCAATTCTGGCAGAATCTTCAGCTTTATGTCTCAGTATCTGTATTTTAGGCTTTCAGCACATGTATCTTAAAATCTGCAATCCGGAACACTTTTTATGATTTACTCTGACCAGCCCTAGTGAAAACACGCCCGGTGCGCAAATAGCCTGGCTTCTGGTGACGTTTTTCCTACAGGCACTAGACCTGAAATAATTGGGTTGGACCGATGTCCCAACCACAACAGAGATAGAAAAAAAAAATAACACCATTTTCCCAAAGGGAACCCTGATTGGATGCGAAGCAGCAGCGTTGCGCATGGGTGGCGTCACTGGTAGAACGGCGCAAACGCGGGTGCTGCGGTGAGCGCTCGAAGATTCGTTTGAAGCGATGGGTGGCGTAGGTCTTGTTGTTTCGGGCACGGGCGCTGGACCGGTGCTGGCGCGTTAGCGCCGTTCAACCCGTGACGCCACCCGTGCGCAAAGCTGCTGCTTCGCATCCCATCAAGGTTCCCTTTGGCAGGGTGGTGTTAATTTTTTGCGCGTGAACCGACGAGTCGGCGGTGTAGCGAGCGGCGGTCTCGGTAGCGGAGCGAGCGGCGGTAGCTGCAGGTGTTGCGGGCGAATGGACGAGGCGGCAGCTGCGGGCGCTGCAGCGAGCGTGCAGCAGGCGAAGGAGAGAGTGACGTCAGCGCGCACTGCGAGGGGAGCGTGACGTCAACGCGCAGCTGCGACGTGACCTACTTGGCGCCGCTACAACAGCTGCGGCGATGGGAGCGCGTTGCGGCGCGTTCGTACGGACGCACGGAGGGACAGCGTTACACAGGCTGCTCAAAGAGCTGCTTCGCATGTAATAAGTTTGTCCATAGTTGTTCTCCTGAAGCCAGCGTCACCCCCGATGCGGGGTTCACCCCTTCTTGATTCCGCGTGCACAGCTCCATTCATTCAAGATGGTGTGCTCGTGACTCAGCGTAGCGCAACTGAATGTTACACAAAGCTTGAATAAGAAATCATAGAAATTTTCGTATTTGCTCGCAAAATTAATAAATGCTTCGCACGGTTCTCTGTGCTGAAGAAACATTGATGTAACTTTATGGAATTTATTTTACAGACGGTTGAAAACTGTAATGTAATACTTCACGAGACCTCATATCTTCAGTGTCGGTCTCTTTGAAGAGCTAGGGAGCCTCCTGGGTGTCCGAGTTAGGAGTGCTTTTCATCGTCATAGCTCTCATCATTTTCATTAGGCTTAAGATAACAGTTGCGTATGTTTTCAGTTACACCATATGCGTTCATGGCGCACCTAAGAGAAGTCAACTTCTTGCCAAAAATTAGATTGACGCTGACTGCATTACTGTGTGAATAACAAATTACTAATTAACTCGTTTTAACACATGAGTTCGTCGTCACAACACACTAAAATACATTATAGCTAGACACAACATAATGCCACGGGGTCGTGACGGCCACGAAGGCAGCAGTCGGCGTATCCAAGATGAAACTCTATTTGGCCGAACTTGTGGCCGGGAAACGGAAAGGCAAAGCACAGCAGTACACAATGTATACTAATAGCAGCGAACAGGGCGTCGGCCGTCGATAAAACTAATCATCGTTGGGACGCGCCGTCTTTTATACATCATGCGTCGAACTTCAAGCCTAATCACTGGTGGTCGCGCAAGCTCTGGAATAAGCTTGACTGTTCGCGTGCTGCGCGCAATCATAACAAAATGATCTACCACAATCGCGAAGCTTCTCAAACACTGAGGCGCGGTCGGCGTCGAGCGTTCCCAATCGTTCGTGCGGGTCAAACCCGAATACATCAAAGCCGTCGAGCGTTCCTGACCGTTCTTGCGGATCAAGCCTGAATACATGAAAATAAAACAAGAAGCGGGCGTGGCAATGCCCCCATCAGTCTAAGCATCGTCCCGATGATGACGATTTTTTCAGTAAAGTGGAGTGCCATAGGGTGGTCTCCTGAGCAGTAAGCTTTTTATATAAATATGAATTCCAGCGTGTGTGCAACCTACGCGGCATATTTTATTCCAGATATGTGGATGATATGCAAATCGGTTTTAAATCGTGCTAGCTTACAATGTGCGACTGGCAGACGCAGCTTGGTTTAAACAAAGTGACCAAATGGGCACACGAGAATGGCTTTAGGCTCAACGCGAGACTCGCGACACCGATGACGACGCTCTTCACTAGTTTAACGCAAACTGCTGTAGCAGGCAACCTTTTTCGCGACGAACGCACCTCCACAGGAGGTGCACTCTCCCAACTCGTGCCGTTTTGCCACAGGGGCTAGAAAAACCCGCAGGCGCCGTTCCCCATAAGCCAGTTGTGGGAAGTCTCTCTCCCAACATTGCAGTGCCCTTCGACGAACGGGCGCGCGCGCGAAAATTTGCGCTGTTTGTGAGAGCAAGGAATGCACTTTGGGCGGACGGCCGCTGCTTCCTGTGCGGGAATACTGAACAAAAAGAGGCTGAATGCTGGACGGGAACAAAAACGAGTTTTCTTCTTTAAAAGGCGCGAAAAAAACCACAACGGACAGGTAGGAAGGAGACAGGACGACGCGCTTCTAGCAACTGAAGCTTTAATCAAAAAGCGAAAGAAGATATACACACACATTACAAAAACTAGAAGCGCGTCGTCCTGTCTCCTTCCTACCTGTCCGTTGTGGTTTTTTTCGCGCCTTTTAAAGATGAACTTCAACCAACTCGCTCAACTGTCCCTGCTAACGAGTTTTCTAGTTCATAGTACCGACAGCGGCAAATATTCTGCCGGCATAGGGTGCAGAAGAGAAGCATCATACGCGGTATCAGTAGATAGAACCGATGAAGAATCAGCGGGGAAGAGTGGCTAAGTTATTCTCAAAGACTGAGCGAAAATTGCTATCGTCAGTACCATAGTCAGCCGAGATCAAAGCGAGAAGGATAGACAGAGAGCAAGACAAGGAGGAAAGAGAAAGGAACAGCGACACACACACACACACACACACACACACACACACACACACACACACACACACACACACACACACACACACACACACACATATATATATATATATATATATATTGAATGAACTTGCAGGTAGCACGTTTTGAAAAGGAAAAAATGCCTTTACTAACGTTTCGGCCGTGGCACGGCCTTTATTTTATTTATTTTACAGACGGTTGAAAACTGTAATGTAATACTTCACGAGACCTCATATCTTCAGTGTCGGTCTCTTTGAAGAGCTAGGGAGCCTCCTGGGTGTCCGAGTTAGGAGTGCTTTTCATCGTCATAGCTCTCATCATTTTCATTAGGC
This sequence comes from Rhipicephalus sanguineus, assembly GCF_013339695.2. NCBI lineage: Eukaryota > Metazoa > Arthropoda > Arachnida > Ixodida > Ixodidae > Rhipicephalus > Rhipicephalus sanguineus. The sequence goes on along the minus strand of NC_051182.1, from coordinate 83,952,376 downwards.
TTAAGATAACAGTTGCGTATGTTTTCAGTTACACCATATGCGTTCATGGCGCACCTAAGAGAAGTCAACTTCTTGCCAAAAATTAGATTGACGCTGACTGCATTACTGTGTGAATAACAAATTACTAATTAACTCGTTTTAACACATGAGTTCGTCGTCACAACACACTAAAATACATTATAGCTAGACACAACATAATGCCACGGGGTCGTGACGGCCACGAAGGCAGCAGTCGGCGTATCCAAGATGAAACTCTATTTGGCCGAACTTGTGGCCGGGAAACGGAAAGGCAAAGCACAGCAGTACACAATGTATACTAATAGCAGCGAACAGGGCGTCGGCCGTCGATAAAACTAATCATCGTTGGGACGCGCCGTCTTTTATACATCATGCGTCGAACTTCAAGCCTAATCACTGGTGGTCGCGCAAGCTCTGGAATAAGCTTGACTGTTCGCGTGCTGCGCGCAATCATAACAAAATGATCTACCACAATCGCGAAGCTTCTCAAACACTGAGGCGCGGTCGGCGTCGAGCGTTCCCAATCGTTCGTGCGGGTCAAACCCGAATACATCAAAGCCGTCGAGCGTTCCTGACCGTTCTTGCGGATCAAGCCTGAATACATGAAAATAAAACAAGAAGCGGGCGTGGCAATGCCCCCATCAGTCTAAGCATCGTCCCGATGATGACGATTTTTTCAGTAAAGTGGAGTGCCATAGGGTGGTCTCCTGAGCAGTAAGCTTTTTATATAAATATGAATTCCAGCGTGTGTGCAACCTACGCGGCATATTTTATTCCAGATATGTGGATGATATGCAAATCGGTTTTAAATCGTGCTAGCTTACAATGTGCGACTGGCAGACGCAGCTTGGTTTAAACAAAGTGACCAAATGGGCACACGAGAATGGCTTTAGGCTCAACGCGAGACTCGCGACACCGATGACGACGCTCTTCACTAGTTTAACGCAAACTGCTGTAGCAGGCAACCTTTTTCGCGACGAACGCACCTCCACAGGAGGTGCACTCTCCCAACTCGTGCCGTTTTGCCACAGGGGCTAGAAAAACCCGCAGGCGCCGTTCCCCATAAGCCAGTTGTGGGAAGTCTCTCTCCCAACATTGCAGTGCCCTTCGACGAACGGGCGCGCGCGCGAAAATTTGCGCTGTTTGTGAGAGCAAGGAATGCACTTTGGGCGGACGGCCGCTGCTTCCTGTGCGGGAATACTGAACAAAAAGAGGCTGAATGCTGGACGGGAACAAAAACGAGTTTTCTTCTTTAAAAGGCGCGAAAAAAACCACAACGGACAGGTAGGAAGGAGACAGGACGACGCGCTTCTAGCAACTGAAGCTTTAATCAAAAAGCGAAAGAAGATATACACACACATTACAAAAACTAGAAGCGCGTCGTCCTGTCTCCTTCCTACCTGTCCGTTGTGGTTTTTTTCGCGCCTTTTAAAGATGAACTTCAACCAACTCGCTCAACTGTCCCTGCTAACGAGTTTTCTAGTTCATAGTACCGACAGCGGCAAATATTCTGCCGGACACTCTGACGAAGGCCGTGCCACGGCCGAAACGTTAGTAAAGGCATTTTTTCCTTTTCAAAACGTGCTACCTGCAAGTTCATTCAATATAGAAAATACCCGGACCTGTCGTGCCCTCCCTTTATATATATATATATATATATATATATATATATATATATATATATATATATATATATATATATATATATATATATATATATATATATTAATGAGAACTAACAGACAATAATGCCAAGGAAAGTATAGGCAGTTGGTAGAGCATCGGACGCGTTATTCGAAGGTCGCAGGTTCGGTCCCTGCCCGCGGCAAGCTATCTTTTCGTGCACTTTTCATTCTTCACAATTACCTTACATTTATTACTAAAAACATCCCCTATACTTTCCTTGGCATTATTGTCTGTTAGTTCTCATTAATATTGTGTATAACAAAGAAAACGAGCCCTTGAAATTAACACTTCTTTCCTTTATTCATAGCGAGGGTCTCGTTCTGGCAGACTTAATGCTTTCAGGTAGTATGCGAGGGATTATTGGTCAGCTGCCAGCTCGTAATAAGTTCACGTGCTACGTGACGCCAACAGGGCGGAAAAAGAGTGTTCCACACTCGCCGTCATGGCTACTGGCGGCGCTGACTGACGCTCCCACGTTTAAATGCACACATATACCCTATAAAGTGGACGGGGGGATGGCCGCCGCGGTAGCTCAGTTGGTAGAGCATCGGACGCGTTATTCGAAGGTCGCAGGTTCGGACCCTGCCCGCGGCAAGCTATCTTTTCGTCCACTTTTCTTTCTTCACAATTACCTTACATTTATTACTAAAAACATCCCCTATACTTTCCTTGGCATTATTGTCTGTTAGTTCTCATTAATATTGTATATAACAAAGAAAACGAGCCCTTGAAATTAACACTTCTTTTCTTCATATATATATATATATATGATATTGTTAAGCTTCTTATTGGACGGCACTCGGCGACAATGCGCTATGGCGACAGTCAAGGCAAAGACGGGATCCGAGCGTGAGCGGCGTTTAGAAGAGGACGACCCACTAGGAGCCGCTGGAGAGCGCAACCGTTGAACAGTACCAATTGCTTCGCCACAAATACCCCGGGTACTAAAAGGTTCCGTCCGGCGACCTAACAGCTCGTTACTATGAGTGGGTCATAGCAGGCCTTGAGGCGCTCCACGTAGACTATGTCGCGCACTCGATGGCGCATGTTCGATGCTGGTTCGATGAGTTCGATCAGGTAGTTGACCGGGGATGTGCGCTCGACGACCCGGTAGGGGCCTTCGTATTTCGGCAGTAGTTTTGAAGAGAGGCCGTTTGCAGTGGTAGGGACCGATAGCCATACGAGCGCTCCGGGGAGGTACGTGGACTCAGAAGTGGTGGTGCCACCGCGAAGGCTCTTCTGCCGCTCTTGTTCGTGCGTTGTAAAGGTCTTTGCAAGCTCGCAACACTCTTCAGCAAGCCTGGCTGTGTCCGAAATAGGCGCACAATCAGATGGATCCGGCTTGTAGGGTAGTATCGTGTCAATGGTGTGCGACGGGTGCCTTCCGTACAACAGGAAGAAGGGTGAAAAAACGAGTAGTGCTCTGAGGGGCGGTTTTATAGGCGTAGGTGACGAAGGGCAGAATGGCATCCCAATTTGTGTGATCGGCGGCGACGTATATTGAGAGCATGTCGCCGAACGTGCGGTTAAAGCATTCGGTTAGGCCATTCGTCTGCGGGTGGCAAGCAGTAGTTTTGCGGTGAACAGCATGACACTCATTGAGAATGGTTTCGACGACTTCCGACAAGAAGACACGGCCTCGATCGCTGAGAAGCTCCTGGGGTGGACCGTGACGCAGCATGAATCGGTGTAGCAGAAAGGAGGCAACATCGCGCGCTGTAGCCGCTGGGAGGGCAGCGGTTTCGGCGTATCGCGTTAGATGGCCAACCGCGACGATGGCCCAACGGTTACCAGCCGACGTCAGAGGAAGTGGTCCATACAAATCGATGCCCACGCGCCCAAACGGACGGTTAGGACAAGGAATTGGTTGTAGACCGACTGGTGACACGTGCGTTGAAGGTTTTCGGCGTTGCCAATCGAGGCAGGAGCGGACGAACTTCTGCACGTAGCGGTATATCCCTCGCCAGAAGTATCGTTGTCGAATGCGGTGGTAAGTTTTGGATACCCCAGAGTGCACGCATTGGGGATCAGAGTGGAAGGACTTGCACATTTCAGCACGCAGACTTCGGGGTATCACAAGTAACCACTGGCGGCTGTCGGCGTCGTAATTGCGTCGGTGCAGTAGGTCGTCACAAATGGCGAAATGGTGGGCTTGACGAGGCAACGCGCGAGTGGTTGGTGTTGCCGACGGATCAGTGAGCAATTCTATCAGCGAGGCGATCCATTTATTCTTGCGCTGCTCGGTAGCGATGGTGTGAACATCGATAGAAGAAACAGCAATGTGAGATACTGAGCAAGGGGCATTGTCGTCAGGCAAGGGGGAGCGCGAGAGGGCGTCGGCGTCAGCATGCTGGCGTCTGTTGCGCTACAGCGCGCGGATGTCGTAGTCTTGCAGGCGAAGTGCCCAGCGGGCGAGACGGCCCGAGGGATCCTTCAATGACGACAGCCAGCGTAGTGCGTGGTGATCGGTGACGACATCAAATGGGCCACCATACGAAAAAGGTCGGAATTTTGTAAGGGCCCAGAAGATCGCCAGATACTCTTTTCCCGTGACGGTGTAATTGGTCTCGGCTCTAATAAGCGTACCACTTCCGAAGGCTACGACATATTCGGGGAACCCTGGTTTGCGTTGCGCAAGAACAGCGCCGAGGCCTACACCGCTGGCGTCCGTGTGTACCTCCGTTGGGGTCGTAGTGGCGTAGTATGGGAGGAGACGTCAACAAACGACGGAGCTTCGCGAACGCGTCGTCGCCTTCGGACGACCACGGATTTAAGGGCCCGTTACTTCTGAAGGAGCTTCGTCAGCGGCGATATGATGGTGGCCAAGTTTCGTAATAAGCGTCGAAAGTACCAGCACAGTCGTACGAAATTGCGCAGTTCTTTGACGGACGTAGGTTTGGGAAATTCGGCCACGGCCCGAAGCTTGGCTGGATCGCGAAGGATTCCGCCCTTGGACACGACGTAGCCAAGGATTGTCAGCTGCCGTGCTGCAAATCGGCACTTCTTCAGATCCATTTGGAGGCCGGGGTTACTCAAACGCGTCAAAACATGCCGCAGACGTTGAATATGCGCGGATATGTCCGGAGCGAAAACGACGACGTCGTCCAGGTAACACAAACACGTGTGCCATTTCAAGTTGCGCAGAACGGTGTCCATCATGCGTTCGAAGGTCGTGGGCGCATTGCACAGACCAAACGGCATGACGTTGAACTCGTACAAGCCGTCGGGCGTGACAAAGGCTGTCTTCGGTCGAGCGTCATCAGCCGTGGGTACTTGCCAGTACTCCGAGCGCAAATCGAGAGATGAAAAGTATTCTGCTCCTTGGAGGCTGTTAATCGCGTCGTCTATTCGCGGCAGCGGATAAACATCCTTCCGAGTGATCTTGTTGAGCCTTCGGTTGTCCGCACAGAACCGCACAGAACAGTCCTTCTTGGCAACGAGAACAACAGGAGACGCGCATCTGCTGTCCGAGGGTCGAATAACGTCGCGTCGAAGCATATCGTCGACTTGCTTATTAACCCTTTTAGCCCTGAATATTTTTAACGGGTAGATAATTTCTTTCTTGTTGATATTGCCTTTTTTATCACCTCAAGAGCAGGAAAATAATCTATTCTGAGCATCCCATCAGTGTATGAGAAAAATAGCGCCACGTTCTAAATATAGGACACCAGGGCTTAGTGGTTGTGAAGGGAAATATGGTGAATTTCAATACTGCTATTGGTTTTCTTCTGTTTACACCTGAAATTATTGTGAAGCTAGCGTGCCAGCAACCGTATATGAGTTATTGCGTCTCAAAGGTCCAAAAGCAAGTTTTTGCACTCGTGACACAGTGGTCTTCAATGCACTTGAATGGCCATTATCTAATTATTGGACGACTTGTAAGATCTAACATCATAATGCGTTGTCGAATCCTCCTTTGGTGCGCCGCAATTATTGTCGCCCGTGCCTGCAGGGGTAAGCTGATGGAACTGCACTTCACCCTCGTTATCTTCAAGACCTCTCATGCACCATTCTTACACTGCAGCAAACGTAATCGGATCAATTATGTACAGTCTCGCAGTTGGGACCCCCTTGCAAATTAGCAAGAAATGCATGCTGATTTCGCGAGGACAATAACAAGAAATTGGAAGCAGACACAAGCGCTACACCTCGCGTCATCATGCAGTGCATTCAAAGATCTCACAACCACTAAGCCCTGGTGTCCTATATTTAGGACATCAAGATTTTTCATTGCAGCTGCCTAAGCGTAAATGTTACGGAAGGCCCCTTTTGTAAATAAGCCGTCAAGCACTTTAGCAACAACAGAGAAAATTACGACAGCTACAGAGAAAATAGTTATTCAGTAAAATGTCATCAAATATTTGGTTGCGGCGTTTGTCGTCTTTTTCACCTTCCGCCGTCTTGTTTTCAACACTGCAGACTTCCGAGGAAGACGATGATAGAAAAACTACTACCTATGTTTGCACGGGTGTATTGAGGATACCACAGACACATTTAAAATTTTTTTAGTAATTTATGTCACAATTTATAGCACTTTTTCTTCGTGTCCTTTTTATAGGACGCCAGGGCCGAAAGGGTTAATTACGAGACGTTCTGTGGGAGACACGCGATATGGACGTTGCCGCAGTGATATTGCGCGCCATTGTCAATGCGATGCGTAACAGCGGACGTGCGGCCAAGAGAAGTTTGTCCGACATCGAAAGAAGAACAAAATGCGCCCAACAGGTACAGTAGCTGGGAACGCTGGACCGACGTAAGGTTGTGAGAAATGGAGAGACCAAACGGCACTGTTGGTACGGGAACTGGTGCAGTGCGAGTCATCGGGTGCGTCCAGAACTTGTGCATCTACGAGGGGCTTCACTCTGCCGAGACAGTTCCCTCGCACCAACGTAACAATGTGCGGGAATGGGTTAGTAACAAAAATAGCCGTGCTACCCTGAGTGAATTGCACGGTCGCGAAAGGTACCAGCAACCCTTTCCCTATGCAAACGCGGTCAGATGGCGAAAGGAGTGCAATGGTGTCGCAGAGACCGGCGCAGTAAACTTGCACGGCCGTCGACGAGTTTGGAGGAACTTTGGTATCGTCTTTGACGAGGGTCTTGGTGAATACTGATGGACTGTCTGCTGGCGTCAAATGTGAGAACGGTGAGAGTTCGAGGGCGGCTGGTGCGCAGTGAATTATGGCGTCGTGGCGGGAGAGAAAATCCCATCCCAGGATGACGTCGTGGGAGCATGCAGCAATTATGATGAACTCGACGTCGTACAGAACGTCCTGAATGACGACGCGAGAAGTACATACTGCTGTAGGCCTAATACTATGGGAGCTGGCGGTACGGATGAACATCCCAGCAAGTGGCGTCGTCACTTTTCAGAGTAAGCGACTAAGTTTTGCGTCCATAACGGATACGGCGGCTCCAGTGTCGATAAGGGCAGATGCGTGAACACCATCCACAATCACATCTATGGCATTCGATGGACTTCGCTGAGGGCTTTTACAGTTCAATAGCGTCGTAGCCCTTGCCTCATGGACTGCGACGACTAGTTTTCCTGCTCTCGTGCGACATAACGTGGCCGCATTGGTGACAGTGAGCGACGGCGTGGAGACAGAGAGCGGCGAGTGGATGGAGCTGAGCGTGACGTCGGCGACATAGGCGGGTCGTAGAATGTCTGGACTGTCTGGTGACGGGTGACGCGACTCGAGGCGGCTGCACGCGATGGCAGTAACGTGCCACGTGACCGGCATAACCGCATGCAAAGCAGATGGGCCGATTGTCAGGTGTGCGCCATCGGTTCGCCGGGGCAGGTCCCGCCCATGTCGCAGGATGCGATGGACAGGGCGGCTGCTGAGATGACTGCAAGGTGGGTTGCAGTCGGGGCCTAGGGATGACGGCAGCATACGTAGCCGGCACGCCCGCTTCGAAAGACGGAGATCTAGCGGTGGCTTCGGCGTAACTCAATGGTGCAGCCAGAGGGATTGCCTGGTGCGTCCTGGCGACAACTTGAGCGTAACTCTGTGGCGCAGGAACCGGAGGTTGCTGGTGGTACTCAGGCATCACCTCCGCAATTTCCTGCTCAATCACTCGGCGGATGTGAGGAAGAAGGGTCGTCGACGACTGTTGAACGTGCGGCGGGTGGGCGAAGGCCAGGAGAGAGAACTGGCGTGCGATTTCCTAGCGCACGAATGCCTTCACTTCTGCCAGCAGCGTGACCTGGTCAGCTATGGCCACCAAGCCAGCAAGCTCTTCGTCGCGTGATGGAAAGCGACGGGTCATCGAACGTTGCCGGCGGAGCTCCTCGTAGCTCTGGCACAGTGGTATGACCTCGGCCATGATAGAAGGGTTTTTGGCGAGCAACATGGTGAAGGCATTGTCGTCAATGCCCTTCATAATATTCCGGATCTTGTCAGACTCGGACATGGTGCCGTTGGCTTTCTTACACAAGTCCAGGGCGTCTTCGATATAACTGGAGAAAGATTCACCGGCCTGCTGAGCTCGTTCGCGTAAGCGCTGTTCTGCTTACAGCTTACGAACTGCAGGGCGGCCTAAAACGTTGATGACGGCAGCCTTGAAATCCGACCAAGTCGCAAAATCGGACGCGTGGTTGTTGTACCACAAGCTTGCTACTCCCGCGAGGTAGAAGACCAAGTTGCTCAACTTGCCTGCTTCGTCCCAATTGTTGGGTACGCTCACGCGCTTGTAAATTGCGAGCCAGTTCTCCACGTCGGTGCCATCGGTGCCAGTGAAGATAGGCGGATCGCGGATGCGTGGGACACCGGGACATGTGCTCGGTGTGGTAGGCGGCGTTTGCTGAGCGGCGGCTTGAGGCATGGTAGATGGCAGAGCACGGGAACGAAGCTCCAGGGGCATTGAATGGGAGCACAGCACTCTCCACCAATTTGTTAAGCTGTTTATTGGACGGCACTCGGCGACAATGCACTATTGCGACAGTCAAGGCAAATGCACGGGCTCCGAGCGCGAGCGGCATTTAGAAGAGGATTACCCACTAGGAGCCGCTGAACAGCGCAACCGTTAAACAGTACCAACTGATATATATATATATATATATGCAGGGTGTTTCAAGAAATGTGTCCGAAAATGCTCAAAAATGAGAAAGATGCGATATTTGTTTGATGCCTTCACAATTACTTCTTTTGTTGCCGCAGGCATCTTAAGATAGCTTAAGACATCATTTGGGACACTAATTATGAAAGTTAGGTTAAATAACTTTTTAATTAATGGAGGTAGGTGGTTAAGCCAAATGGGAGAATTCAAGTTCTTCATGCGAAGAACCGATTGCAGCTTTGAGGTTTCGAAAAAGCGGCCTCTGTAATAATTTCAAAGTAATTAAATTGAACCAAATGAACCGAAACCGAAACGCGGGAGCTCTCAACCGCCATATTGTTCTGAGACGTCCAGAATGAGTGAGCGTCGTTATATCGAGCATCAACCGACTTCATTGTGCTGGTGTGCGGGCTGCGCTTGCTATTATCGCACGCATGGCGCACATACGTTAACGAACGCTGAAGAACTACACCTCTGTACTCGTTGTCTTGAACAGTGACGTCATTCTGGTCGTCTGCTTGTTGCTCTCATCGGTGCTTCGGTTTCGGTTTCGCCGTTGAAATTGGTTGAATTTCATTACGTTACAATAATTAATAGAGGTCGCTTTCTCTTTATCTCAAAGCTGCAATGGGTTGTTCGCGTAAAGAACTTCTTTAATTCTCCCATTTGACGTAACCGCCTAACTCCAACAAATAAAAAGTTAATTAATATAACTTTCCTAATTACTGTCCCAAATGATGCCTTTAACCATCTTAAGATGTCTGTAGCTACAGAAGTAGCAATTGTAAAGGCAGCGAGCAAATATCGCATTTCCCTGATTTTAGAGGATTTTCGGACACATTTCTTGAAACACCCTGTATATATATATATATATATATATATATATATATATATATATATATATATATATATATATATATATATATATATATATATCGGCATGGTGGCGAAAGCGGCCGTAGCGTTGACAAAAGTGAAGTGGATCCTCCGTGAGAAAAGTAACAACACGTAACAAGTGTTTATTTCGAAAGTTTCGGCAAGAGTCTGGCCTTCATAAGGAATGAGGGTACACGTAGCTTGCGCTCACATTTATACAGTCTTGTACAAGGTTTTGTACAAAGAACGAAGAAAAAGAAAAAGAAAAAAAGAGGGGGAAAAGAACAAGAAAAACATGAGGCGGAAAAAATTTCCAGGGTCACTGCGCTATGCAAGTGGCGTCGTCGGGTGGCGGTACCTTTAATGCAGACGACGTGTGCGAGTGACCGGCCACGGGAAGGGTCGGGGTGTGCGAAAGTGCACGTCTAACGACATACTCGCTTACCAAGTATTCGTCTCGCCCCCTCCTTTTCCGCGGTTCCTGCGGGGCGGCGCGGGCAGAAAGGGATCTTTAAGGAGTTGGGGTATTAACTCGCTATTAGGGCGACGTCTTACTTCGAGGGGGACATCGCGCATTGCCGCAAGGAGAAGCAAACGGGCGTTTAATGTAAATACCAGTTTGTTCAGGAATTCTGCGTTCGGGGGCTCTTTTTTGTGTACATGGTGGCTGTTAGACGTGTCAAGTTTAAAACCATTGGTCGGTTAGTAAGACAGAGAAGGAAATAGACGACAGTATAGCACTTCAGAGGGAATAGTGACAATAAAAGATATGAAAAGACATTTCCAACTCTCCAGTCACCGTCACAGTTACAGTGCCGCGAAATCTTCAATTGTTATGTTTATTATTATTTTACAGTGCTTTAATTGCTGCGAGTGTACCCGGGTTCTCATTTATGCCTCTTTCGAGGGTGTATGACTCGCGTTGTTCACGTTGCCGGTTTGATTTAAATCCTGTTTCTAAGAGTGCAACTGATAATTTGTCAAATGAATGGTCAGGAAGCTTAAGATGTTTTTATAGAGGTAGATTTGGGGCTGATTTTGCGTGGGCTCTGTGATTATTAAAACGAATCCTAAATGGTGTTTGTGTTTGCCCGGAGGATTGCATGCCGCACACCTTTCATTCGAGTAGATATACCACATTAGATGAATCGCATGTTAGATTTCCTCGTATGTTAATTGAAAACTTGTATTATGTGCTGGTTACCCTGCATGTCTCTCGCATCGCTTTACATACAAGACATCGAGGCGTTAGACAGGGTCGGTATGAATTATTGGGAGTTGAAGTATTGATTTGGGAGTTTTTAGGTGTGTCTTTGAGGTTGCGCGATCGTCGGTAAACGACGCTAGGGGCGGATGGAAATGCGCGTTTCAGACGCACACTTTGTTCCAGTATGTTGTAATGTCGTTTAAGGATTCTGTTTACATTGGGGAAGTTCGCGCTGTAAGTTAAACACAGGTTTGTCTGTTGCAGGTTGTGTTGTGGTGGCCGCTTCATAAGAATGTCACCACGCTTAAGTTTTCTAGCTGTTTGAACAGCGCCATCGATTACATGTGGAGGGTATTTCTGTTTATCGAGCCTGAGTTTTAGCTTCTGTGAGCTCGTGTCAAAATCAGCGTCTCTTGAGCAAATTCGCTTAAAACGGTGGGCCTGGCTGTATGGAATGCTGTTTTTATGTTATTATTGTATTGTATTATGGTTATTATTGTGTGTATATATATATATATATATATATTATATATATATATATTATATATATATATATATACACATATATATGCTTTGCGAAGTAGAGGACGTTGCAACACAAAAACTTTTTATTAATCCGACGTTGCAGCCGGGCACCGGCCTTCATGAGGGAACACACAATACAGAAATGCGCTGTTTTTAAGTAGACACGTGGTATAAGGGGCCCCTAACATGTGATCTATCACTATCACACAGTAATCACTGCAGTAAGGCGAGTTATGCACGGTGTCAACAACAGGTCACTGCAAAGGCGTGTAAACGTATCTGAAGAATAGGCGCTTCCATGAAACAGATTGCGTGACTAATAATTTGAAAGCCGTAACAAGATCTACAAACAAAAATACAATTCTGCAAGCGCATATAGGAAAAAAAAGAGAACGAGAGAAAAAGCGCTTGAACACGACAAGATGCGTCACTAAACAATTGAAGGGGTGCCAACATCGACAACAAAAAGTAAAGAAAAGCGATGCTACGAAAGCGTGCCGCAAAATCTGCGTATACAGTGATTATTATTAGATTGTGATGATACTAGAACTTAGTTCCGCGCCGAAAGAAACGTCAGCTTGCCTGGATTTTCATTTACGCCAGATGAGACAGCGTTGAACTTATGGATGAGGAATGACTCGCAAATTTCTCTATCATGGTGTGAAGGGAAACCGGATTCCAGTATAGTTGCTGTGAGTTAATCGAAAGAGTGGCCAGGAATATTAACGTGCTTGGACAGAGGTAGATTAGGTAGGCTTATCGCATGCGACTTATGGTTATTGAAACGCAGTATAAAAGCTGTTTTAGTTTGCCCGATATACTGAAGTTTGCACACAGAGCATTCAAGCATGTACGCAACGTTGCTTGTGCCACAGTCAAAATCCCCTTTTATCTTCAGATGAAAGTTTGAAGCTGTGCTCGTAACATAACTTGTGTTACTCATGTGGCTGCATACCTTGCAACGGGGCTTGTGGCAAGGATGACAACCAGGATAAGTTGCGGGCGTAATTTTTGATGACGTTAGTAAGTCGCGTAAGTTCCTCGATCTACGATACACCACACTTGGGGGATCAGGAATGATATTTTCAAGGTGATTGCTCTGCAATAATAAGTTGTGATGTTTCTGAAGAATGCTGTTTATGTTTGGTGCCGATGCGGAGTGTGTTAAAACCAGGTTAGTGCTTGAGTGCGCAGCGTTTTTCTTTCGGACAAAAAGTTATTTGCGGTCAACACCGTCAGCCCGTTTAATAGCACCGTCAATAATTCGGGGTGGATATTTTTGTTTCTTTAGCGCCTCCCGAAGTTTGGTGCAGCTTTCGGTGAATTCGGAATCTGCGGAACATATCTTTTTATAACGTAGCGCTTGACCGTATGGGATCGCCGTTTTGCAGTGCTTTGGATGACAGCTTTCGAAATGCAGGTAGGATTGCATATCCATGGGTTTTCTAAAGAGTTTAGTCGTGAGTTTATTAGCACGTATCGTAAACGTGACGTCAAGAAAATTGATTGATGTGCTTGAGTATGATTCTGAGAAAGAAATGGCTGGATGAACATTGTTCAAGTCTGCAATGGATGACAAAAGTTCCCTCTCCCCATGGTGCCAGATCAGAAATACATCATCAATGTACCGCCTATAATGGAATGGTTTGAGTTTGCAAGTATCTAGGAATTTGTCTTCGAGCTGGCCCATAAAAATTTTTGCATAACTTGGTCCTATTTTCGTACGCACAGAAGTCCCACTAACCTGCACATAATGCGCGCCATCAAATTCAAAATTGTTTAACGTTAAGATATGTTCTAGTAACAGCGCCAGTGTAGCGCTATCCACTGTTTTGTTAGAAACCTTATCTTCATAAGCCTGCAATACTGCTTGAATGTCGTCGATATGTGGGATGTTCGTATAAAGCGAGGCCACGTCTAGTGTTGCAAGTAAAGAACCAGATGGTACATCCAGGTTAATGATATCGAGCAAGAAGTGATTCGTGTCTTTCAGGTATGAGTTGAAAGTGGGCGGAATATCTTTAATGAGATTATCAACGTAGCTAGAAAGTGGTTCAGTGACGGTGCCGATAGCGGACACAATAGGGCGACCCGGATTATTTGCTTTATGTATTTTTGGCAGGATATAAAATCGCCCCGGGATTGGGCTAAGGGGGATGAATGACCGTATTGCCTTTTCACTGATTTTGTCGTCCTTGACGAGGTCCTTTATACTATTAGAAACAATTTCCTTGAACCGCTCCGTCGGATCGTTATCAAGGCGCTTGTAGAAATGTTCGTCATTTAGCTGTCTCTGAATTTCGGCAGTATAAGCAGACTTATTCATAATCACGACAGCTCCACCCTTATCGGCCGGCTTGATAATTATGTCTTTGCGGCCTTGTATTGCATGGAGGGCATCTTTTTCGGAAATGGACAGGTTATGCTTAAATGACGTTCGTTTCTTGTAGGCCTCTAGAATGTCGCCCTGTACCACTGAAATATACAGATCAAGAAATTTGTCACGTTGTGCTGGAGGAGTCCAGTGTTCGCGGGATTGCATGTTAGAAAACGATGGCCGTTCATGAAAGAATTCTCTAAGCCGTAGGTTTCGCGCAAAATTATCTAAATCTTTAATTAACTGGAACTCGTTGTAACCGCCAGTTGCGGGACAGAAGTTCAAACCTCGAGCGACGACAGCTAATTCAGGCTCAGAAAGAACGACATCAGATATATTGACAACGTTAGTGGACTGGTGTATTTCTGCACCATTAGAAGCTGCTATTTCTATTACAGAATGGTGGCTTCTGTGTCCAACAGGTGTCTCAGGAAGTATTTTATCCCGGAGCAACTTCTTAGCTTTTGTTGAATGGATTTCAGCTTTTTTACTTCGTTCGTATTCATTTAGGGCACTGATTTCCGAAAGGCTCATGGGGTGCGAGGCGCGTAACTGTCCTTCAGTGTTAACTAATGCTTTGGTAGATTCTCTGTAATGGTCGATAACGACACGGGTTAGGTCTAGCGAAGCATTTGTTAAGGTTGCACTCCACTTGTCGTTGTTGCGGCCCGACATTTGGGAAGTGGCTGATTTCAACGAAAGTCGAAGCCCCTTAGGTACTGTCGAAGCAGTTACATAGGTGCTAAGTGTGGATGCGTGGAGATCGTGACGGATGCGTTTTGCAATCACTTTCCTGATTTTGCAAAAACCCGAATAGTTTGAAACATCTGTCGATTGGGATACTAGTAATTCTTAGAGACTTTGCAAGAATTGGCACTTCTAAGCTCATATGGGTGCGAAGCAGGAACACTGTCAGACCTTTTTTGTGGTGGCGGCGTCTGGCGTCTGGGAGAGGTCATTCGAACAGCCTGGCGCACTGTCGTACCACGCCTGCTGGAAGGGTCACCGATGGGTTGCTCTTGTGCGACAGACAACCGCGTCGAGTGCGCTTGCTTTGAGGTTCTGTTAAACTGTCCAATAGATGAGGGCCCACTTGGATGTTGCTCCTGTGCGGACGGTGCGCAGTTGAGCGATGCTTTCTTCGGAGATCCGCTGAACTGTTGACTGCCTGAAGGTTCGCTTAGTTGATGGTCCAGCGTTGATGACACACGATCGGGATACCTTTGCTTCTGGGTACGGCTGGTTGCATGGTCGAGCCATAAGCAAGACGGGACATTGCTCATGTAACGAAGACAGAGTTGTCGGATATGGCTCGCCATCAGCGCAACGCCCTCAATGCTGGGATGAAGGCCGTCAGCAGCGAGGACACGCGCAGATGGGAACCACTCGAAACCGTGGTCCAGAAAAAACACAAGGCGAGAATGGCGGCACAAATCTCGAAGGGGGCGGTTAAAATCGCATGCCTCACGGTTGCAGTGTTGTATAATCGCTGTGTTGCGGCTACCACGGCGACGATTTGTACATCGGGGAAGGACCAGGCTTGCATGTATCCGGTGTATCTCAGGACGATGCGAAAGAATGAAGCTCAGTAGGTTTCTGTACTTGTCAAAGGCCACACGACCAGTGTTGCGGGCAAGGTCATTAGTCCCAACGCTGTTGGGACTAATGAAGGCCACTTTTGTCACGCCCGACGGACTAAAGTCCGTCGGGCGTGACAAAAGTGGTCTTCTCACGGTCTCTCTCATCCACTTCAATTTGCCAGTAGCCGCTTTTCAAGTCCATAGACGAAACGTAGCGTGCGTTTTGTAGTCTATCCAGGTAATCATCAATACGCCGCAGCGGATATACATCCTTCTTGGTGATCTGGCTGACCTTCCGGTAGTCGACGCAGAAACGCAAGCTGCCGTCCTTCTTTCTGACGAGTACAACAGGCGATGCCCAAGTACTGTTAGATGGCCGAATAATACCACGTTCAAGCATCGTTTTCACTTGTTTTTGAATTGCCTCACGCTCCTTCGGGGCAACACGATAAGGGTTGTGCCTGATGGGTCTGGCGTCAGAATGTGTGATGATGCCGTGCTTCGTGAGCGACGTTTGATCAACTCATGAAGTGGATGAGAAGCAGACGTGGAATTTGTTGATCAGCGCAAGCAGGCCGTCTCGTTCGACGGTCGATAACGTCGGACTAACGTGAACAGGTGTCGGTATAGTGATAGCAGACGTTGCCACCTCCTCCACTAGATGGCAATCTTCAATTTTCGCGAGTTCATCGAAATAAGCAATGGAAGTGCCTCTAACTATGTGTCGGTGTTCCTTGCTGAAGTTCGTCGACAAGCGTTCAGCGCGTCCATCGATCACATTGATGACGGTCCTCGCAGTAGACTCCAACGTCTTCTTTGTCCCCGCGCTGGGCCAAGAACAGTCGCGCTGCTTCGTTATCATCACCACTGGCACATACGTGCGGCAGTATATATACTTATATAATTTTTATTTCTGCCTCAAGAAAATACATTGACAGAGGAGCTGCAGAAAAAGCTGTAGTAGACAGCTTGACCGAGCCACAGCCCCTAAATACGAGGCAACAGCGAAGGGAGTTGAAAAGGCAGATGAAAGCAAAAACCGTCCCATACATAAAACTTTATGTTAGGTACAAAAAAAAACAAACAGAAAAAGAGCGCCAGGCCGCGCGGAAAGCACAGCACAGTCACAGCGAAAGCTGGCAGAGCGGCATTTCTAGCGCCCGTTATAAACTCTCTTGTGGCTACTAATACAAGTACATTAGCAACGTACCCACTACGCCACAAATCATAATTTTTGGGAAGTTGGGAAGCACCCACCACGACATTATTCGTTATTCTGCGGAGAAGCGAGGTACCATCTGTGAGGCAATATGTGCACTTTGTTGATGCGACGGTTGATGACGGTGAAGAATTGTGGCTGAGCCCTTTGGAATGGGTTGGAAGCTTTAAACGACCCACTAGTTACGTAATTCGTATTGTGTGACGCCCGGCCGTTATTTAACCGTCACACCACGCTTTATAACATACGTTAACCGGAGAAACGGAGAGCGAGAGAGAGAAAGAATTAAATTTATTGAGAGCCCGAGGAAAGGGATCCTGGGAGCCTTATGGGCTTCCTTGGCAACCAATAGAAGTGCACTTGTCAGGAACCCACTACGCTATCAATCATCATAATTTTTGTGAAGTGGGGAAGCAGCCACTATGAAATTTTTAACACGAAGGTGTTTTATGCCGGGGTCCACCAAGACTTCAGTGACGTATTTCCGTCACGGAAATGACGTTGAAAAAATTTACCCGTTCAGATGAGAAAGAATAAAGTTTCGTCAATGGCCATCGTACCCACGACTGCTCGGTCGGCAGCAACAGATGCCGGGCACGCTATCCACTGCGCCACGGTCACAAACTGTAGAGGCTTTACAAACGCGCCTTTTATATCTATCACTATCCCGGTCAGCGGGGTGGTGTTGGCCTCTGGGAGCGGTAAAGTAAAGTAATTCGTCATTACTGTGGCCTCCGCGATTAACACCTGCAACGCGTTACATGTCCGTCCCATTCAGCGCGTTTTCAATAGAAGTTCAGTTTTGTCAATGCCTTAACACACCGCGAGGTGGCGATCTTAGCGCAAGCGTCGTAAAAGCGTCGGCCTCGCTTATAGCATCACGCTAATCCAAACCAAAAATAGGTCTGCGACGCCCGCCTGCCGAACTTGGCTGTTACACCGCGTTCCCCGCTCACGAGCTCGCCCCGAGAAAAATTACGGCTGGGGGGCGGCAAGACGCGTTTTGCCTTTACCTCTAGTCCGGCCGTGGTGTTCAATCACATTTAACATGCTGCGGGATGGCGACCAAGTTCTGCGTCCAATATGCGACGCTCTTCTGGCTATCACACCTCGTTCTCTGAATACGCTTTCACCGTTAACTACTACAGTACACCACAAGGTTTGTGTAATCATTTAACATGGGCGTTAGTCGTCGGGATGGAGATGTACCACCAATCATGAAAGTGGGTGCACCTACGTTAAACAGTGGAATAGCTGCCAGACATCAATGTGCATTGTGCGAACTCTCTTATATCAATGTACCGTAAACATTCACTTACTTCTTTAAGGGCACGCTTTACTTTCGTGTTATTCCGATTCCTATGACGGATGGATCAAGCATCTTTTCGTCATTCTGCGGAGAACCGTGGTGCTCGCTAAGCACTTGTAAGGCATTATGTGCACTTTGTTGATGCTGTGGCTGATGACGATGAAGAATTATCGTAGACGCCTTTGTAAGAGGTTGGAAGCATTCAACAACTCACTCGTTGCGCAATTTGCATTGTGTGACGCCCGCTTACAGAACTTGCGTTTGTGTGACGCCTGGTTGTTATTTTACTCTTCTACCACACTACATTACATATGTTAATGTGGTTCCTTCCCGACATGAAGCCTGTATAGGGTCTTTTTGCAAAGCAGTTTCAAGCCCCGGCATGGCCCTGAGGTAGAACACTGGGCTTCCACGCAGAGGGCCCAGGTTCGAACCTCGTTCCATCCTGGAAATTTTATCTTATTTCCTTTTTTTTTTCTTATTTCCTGCGATAGCGGTTATGGACATCGGCTGCGGCGGCGGACAACTACGGCGCCAAAAACGGCCGTTGAAATGATCTCATAAGAGCTTTCGCTGTAAAAACACTCCATGTCAAAGCAGACAAGAAATGAACGGTGCTATTTACACTTTCTACACACAGCATCAATTGCTTCCGGAAAATAAAAATTGTAATAATATTTGTAATAACAACAATGACATATTCCGGAGACCATCGTGTATCAAATAAAAGCACAAATAAAAATACAAATACAGATCAAGGAGAGTCATGCTACTTGAAATTTACGAAACCTAGAATATATGTGGGGGAAGATCCTTGTACATAGAACGAAGTCAGCGAAAGCTGCTATGAGATCACAACAAGGGCCGTTTTTGGCGCCGTAGTTGTCCGCCGCCGCCGCCGCCGCCGGTGTCCGTAACCACTATCGGTCGAAATAAGAAAAAAAAGATAAGAAAAATTTCCAGGATGGAACGAGGTTCGAACCTGCCCTCTGCGTGGGAGACTAGTATCCTACCTCAGAGCCATGCCGGTGCTTGAAACTGCTTTGCAAAAAGACCCTATACAGGCTTCATGTCGGGAAGGAACCACATTAACATGTAATGTAGCGTAGGAGAAGAGTAAACAACCAAGTGTCACACAACGCCAATTCTGTAACCAGGCGTCACACAATGCGAATGCGCGACGAGTGGGTTGTTGAATGCTTCTAACCCAATATAAAGGGCATAATTCTTCATCGTCATTAGCCACAGCATCAGAAAGTGCACATAATGCCTTACAGGTGTTTAGCAGGTACCACGGTTCTGCGCAGAATGACGAAAAATTGCGTAGTGGCTGCTTCCATACTTCCACAAAATTATGATTTATAGCGGAGTGGGTTCCTCGCAAGTGCACTTCTATTGGTTGGCAAGGAAGCCCGTAGGCTCCCGTGATCAAGTTGCTCAGGGTGTCAATAAAGTTAATTCCCTCTCTCTATCTCTTTCTCACGTTAACGTATGTTATAAAGCGTGGTGAGAGAGTGAAATAACGACCGGGCGTCACACAACGCGAAATACGTGAATAGTGGGTCATTTAAAGCTTCCACCCAATTACAAAAGGCTGTCATAATTCTTCATCGTCATCAGCCATCGCATCAAGAAACTGCACATAATGCCTTACAGATGGTACGTCGCTTATCCGCAGAATGACGAGTAATGTCGTGGTGGGTGCTTCCCAACTTCAAAAAAATTATGATTTGTGGAGTAGTGGGTACGTTGCTAGTGTAGTTGTATTAATAGCCACAAGAGAGTTTATAACGGGCTCTAGAAATGGCGCTCTCCGAGCTTTCGCTGTGACTGTGCTGCGCTTTCCTCGCAGGCCTGGCGTTTTTTTTATGGGTGCAGGTAAACTGGTCAATCTTTGCACATGCGTATGTGTTTAGAAGGGAGGGAAGTGTATGTTGGAGGCTCTCTTTCCCGGTATTTATGCTTGCTGTTGGCACCAACCAGCTTTCGGGTTGCCTAAAAGGGTGACTCGTTTTACAGCGAAAGCTGTTATGAGATCAAAACACGGGCCGTTTTTAGCGCTTTTGTCTTTTTTTCATTGACACGCACATAATTATATATTGCCCATTTTTCCAGCGCGGTCATCGTCGTATTGCATGATTATATTAGTTAAGGAATGTTACTTCCTGAGAATAAAATGCTCGTATCATCTGGATATATTATACATTTTGCATTTGGGTTGATGTTTACGATATCGTTTAGGTAGATTTCCAATAGTGGCCCTAATATGCTTCCTTGTGGGACACCAGAAAAAAATTAGTTTTACTTCTGAGTGCATGTTCTGTATATTGAGCATTTGTATTCTATTGGGTATATAAGATTTTATTAATTCTGCAGTTTGTACTCGAATTCCGTAGTGCCATAGCTTCTCTAGAATTAATTCAT